>NW_027526460.1:22022381-22716501 GCF_048455015.1 Haemaphysalis longicornis | reverse complement strand
TCGGCAATGCGACAAAACCCGCGCATTCTTGAGGTTTTAAAACATCATAAACTCAGATACCAACGTCAGTAGCAGTGACGGCAGAACGGTCGGTATTTCTTCAAGACAGACGGAGAACTTGTACGCAATAACTTTCCCTCATCATAATTCCTGTCATAAAACGACTCGCTGGTGATGTCTCTTGTTCGTAAACTGCTCATATAAGTGGAGGTGAGGAATCTAAGTTTTCGGGCTCTCAGGGAATATGGCAAGACAAACATCTGAACCGAAAACTCAGACGCGAAAAAAAGCGGTCTCCATAAAGGACGCGTTAATTACTACCTGCAGTCAACGCCCCAGCTTCTTACCCTATCATCGCACATTCAACGTGTATTTAGTGAACCATACACAACCGGCAGCGATGCTATGAAGGCATCGCCCCCGCACACACCTTCCCCCTTTCAACAAGCATGTCAACGTCATAACAATACTTAGTAACGAAAGCAAAATAGGAGTTTGAAATGACTGTTTCCATAATTCGTTATACTGAACATAATGTAAATTTGATCAAAAGGGTAAGGCGACGTTCGAGGGCTGGAACTTGGCTTACGAGAAAAGGGATTCATTTTAGCCATATTGCTTGAGGCCACGGTTTTATAAATTTCATGTAGCGTGTGGGAAATAAGGAAAACTTTGGTTCTTATAAGTTCATTCATGAGTGAAACTTAAGCGCAAACAGACACAGGGACGGGAAAGGGAAACGACACCTTTCTCGTCCCTGTGTCTGTTCGCGCTTACGTTTTACTCATAAATGTTCACCAACTAGCTCGGCTCTCCATTTTTCTTCAGTTTATAAGTTCATACGGCGGATTTGCGCAGAGTTTTTGATGAATTCTAAAAGTTGTCTACAAAGCTTGCGAACTATATATTTGTACCTATGTACAATAACAATTCCTCGGGGTCCTAAGGTCTGCTTACGTGGGTGGAGTGCCCAAGCATCATTTTTTTCCAGATGGCATTGTACGCCTCCTTTTCTACCGTCTTCCTGGCGTACCTGCGGGTCGACCTCGCTTAGCCGGCGCGGGAGCTGACGGAGCACCAGAAGTCGAAAGATCTCCCATTTCGAGACACGGTGCAAGTTTCTTCAAAATCTACAAACGACACCAGGAAAACCTAAGCACTATTAAGTTACGACTCACGCTATCCCGTGCAGCAACGAAGTGCTTGAGATCTTGTGTTTTTTTGTGTTACATCTTAACTTTCCATGTTTTTCTTTAAAACGAGTGTTTTAAACAAAAACGTTGCAACAAAAACAGAAATGTAAACACGCGTCAATGTGGAATTTTGTGGCCATGCGGTACTCAAAAGGACGGATTTTCGCTCAAAAGTAAAATCAGGATTGCGACTTACGCGAGAAAGAAGACAAAGACTGTGTTTTGGAAGAGGTAAAAGCGGTGTAAGCGTGGTATAAGCTTTATAAATCATGACGCCTAGTGATTCTGTAAATACCCTGATACGTTGCTTCAGACAAAACGCAAAGAAGACAGGACGAAACGCACTATACAAGCGCCGCTAGAAAAAAAACGTCCCCAAGTTGTTCGTGAAGAGAAAATCTATCTGCAATCGGGGAAACAGAAGGCAAGTGTGCTAGATAAACAGCTAGACAATTGCCCGAGATAGGGGCTTGTGAAATAGCGCTGGTCCAATGCACGATCATGGTGTCTCGCACGTTACTGCCGGTAGCCATGTGCGTAACATCCTTCGCGAGTGATCGCTCCTTCCGGGTTGCTCGCTTTTGTAAAAAATCTCCCCCTGTCTTTCCATCATTCTACCTTCCTTGCTTGGTAAGGTGCTGGCAATTGTTTTCTCTGTTTTCTCGCCACACAAGCCATGGCACCTCACGCTCCTTTGTTTGAGGACTTCAAATGCTATGAAAGCCTTTATTCCTTTTCTTGTCGGTGCCAGATGTTCAGAGTATAGCACAGTACACAACTTAATCCGGGCATTGCAGTTCTCCACGCGGTTTTCGCCACGACTGTCTTCGAGCGTATGATTTTCGTGTTTGAAACTCAACAGTAGCCAACACCGTGCGGGCTTACTCGAACTCTGAACTGACACGGAGCAATAGGTCGACCATGAAGCAGAAAACTCTAAGCACAGTTTGGTCATGTGAGGCAGCACGATGATAGGGGATCGGGAGGGGGATCGACAAAGCGATAACGCAAAAACTGCAATTAGAGAAGCATACGACGAGGAAAACAAGCCCAACATTAATCGCGGCCTACGGCTCAATCTATCCATGTGACGGGGAAGAAGGTGAGGCGATGGACCATGGGTATCAGGGCTCAAGGAAGACCCCTTGCCACACCTGGCCTGATGCCGAGGGGAACGGTAGATCGGGAGCCCAGCTGGCTGTGTGACAGCCTTGGCTGCAACGGCTCAATTAGGAGGCGGCCCTAGACTGGGTGGCGGGACCATCCCACCATACCCCGCTCAGTAGTGGCCATAAAGGTCTTGCTTCCCGCTTCGCCGGTATTGCTCTATGACCCTCAGCCTTAATGTGCTCAGTGATTCAGTTCTTCGAAAAATGGTAGGCACTTATGAACAGCACCACTACAAGTTATCGTTGGAAAAGTTGCTTGTGTATTTAGATGTCGTGTTCCTTCAGACTGTTGCTGCAGGTCTGTTCTTTGCAGTGGTTCGGTCTTTGGAAACTGTAATAGCCTCCAGAACAAAGACGGCAATAAGGCTGCCGCCGGTTTTCCCAAGACCAACTTCGGCCATACAAAGAAAGAAGCGTAGTCAGTCTGGCAGAGCAAAAAGGCTCAAATACGCGCACACCTATGCGCCCCGATACCCGACATTCGTCTCTGTCCTTGTTCTTCCCTCGTACGGCCTGTCTGCACTGTCTCAAGGAGCGCGTGACCCCAATATAAAGTCTTCTTCGGGCACACGTTCTTCCTGAATAGTTTCCTCTTCTTGCTCCTCGGCTCCGTCTTCAGCGTGGGCTAGCTTAGGACTTGCAGTTTTCGTGTGCGGACTGTCCTACATGTCGCCCTACGGCTCTACGTCTACACACGAGACGGAATGGCGGGCAGCCAGAAAAGAGGTTGAGTTCTCCTTTGGGGAAGGGGGTGGGGGGTTACGTAAAAAAATGTGCCCGTTGCGCGGAACATCATTGATTCATTATCGATACCCGGCTGCTGCCTATCAGGGCCAAACATCTGAACCCACGGGAAGAGCAATTTTCCCGCACATGGCTTCTTTGTAGCTCAGAAGCAATTGATATTAATGCCTGCCACGCGTTCTCGCTCAGGTAGTGGAGGAAAATGATGAAGTAGGTACTCTTATTTGCGCACCTCCAAGAGCGAACAGGTGCGAACTCCCGCTGCTTTTCCTGGGGAAAGTACGACTGGCTTACTACTGCGAGCCGTCACCTGTTATGAGTGGGTGTAACACTTACGGCACTAAACCGAACGTACTGTATTTAAATCCTAGAGGTAATAAGGCCTGTTCCACGGTGCCTGTTTCTTTTACACAATGCGATGTTTATGCGACATTATGTGCCACCAATGTTCCTTTTCAAATTGTGTCAGTGGAAAAAAGGGCTTGTCCCAGATTTTTGCAAATGATTTTTCGCTTCTACTGTTGTTTCTTTGGTTTGTAATCGGTATACTCCCACACCTCTCACAATCATTTTTAAAAGGCTAGAAACAGGTCGTGTGAAAACAACCTGTTCCACATTTTTGTTCATACTTTAATTACCGAATGTGAGTTCATGTGTGCATGCTGGAGCAGTTCCGAAGACCGACTTCATGCAACATTAAATTTCCCCTTTCTAGATTTTGTACAGAATTACGAACAGTCACAACTACGTTTTTTATGCTGTCTCAGCAGAATGAGGAGAGTGCTGATTTATTTGAGTTATTTTAATGGAACCTACCCCTGAAGTAGAAGAATGCAAAACTAAGCACCGTAATAGTGCAGAAAGTATAAACAGCATATTTTATTTTTATATAAACACCATATATTGTGCGACTGGAGGAAGACGACTATTTGTGGGAGAATTGCTGACAAATGCCCTTTTATTATGACCTCGCCGTCAACTCACCAGACGGAGAAATATTATCGTAAAAACCACAGTCAAATTTTCTGCCAGTTGATGCACAAAATATGAGTGAAGGTTTCTGCTGTACCTAATCTATTTCTGTATCTTTGGGTTATAGTTCGTCGTGCGCGTTTGGGCTGTGAGAAATATTGCACAAGTTAGCGGCCTCTACATCTTAGGGATTTATGGGGCCATAAGACAGGCTTGATGGTTGTCGGGCATCTTTCACTTCCAGTAGGCGATAATCAAAAATATATCTGCTGGTTTGTTGAGGTAGTACGGTAGGTACCAACTAATTAAACAACATTTATATCAGGCGAAGTCAGGCTGCTCAGACTTCGTTAGAAAATGCATATTCAGCTTATCTTCGAGCCTGCCTCAAAGTGAAAATTTCCCTCCTCTTAAGGTACTAACACGTACAACAATATATATATATATATATATATATATATATATATATATATATATATATATATATATATATATATATATATATATATATACTTGTCACTCATCATATAGCAGTCACTTCGAGCCAGTACCTTCTCAAACAACCTGATTACTGTTTTCTTTTTGATATTTCCAAATGACATTTCACTCGATTATTTCCCAGATAAATCTCTGCGGCAGAAATCTACACTGGTGTTTTTTTTATAATTCCCTGAATTCTAACTATACAAGAAATATATAAAACGAAAACCTAGCGAAGAACATTTTAACCTAACGTTGAAAAAAAAAGAAAGAAACTGTTACAAGCCACGAAGACTTCTTCAGGGACGTTGAGGCGGTGAGTCGAATCCCGGACGTTGGTGAGGTAAAGGTTTTTGACATTGGTGCACCGGCTGAGAGCAATGTACACGCCCTCCTCTTCGCAGCTTTGTCTTCTCCTTCTTCTTCGGCGGTTCCCTTACGGGAAGATGACGACGGTGGTTGAACGCGAAGCTATCTCGTGATGGATTCTTTGGTTGGAAAAACCATAGGGGCATCCTGCCACAATCATTATCAGAGGCGCTGCGGACGGAACGAGAGCAACGTACACACCCTCCTGTTCGCAGCTTTGTATTCTTCTCCTTCTTCATCGGTTCCCCTACGTGAAGATGACGACGGTGGTTGAACGCGAAGCTATCTCGTGATGGATTCTTTGGTTAGCCAATCGCTAGGGGCATCCTGCCACAATCAGCATCAGAGGCGCTGCGGACGGGGCTGGTTGAGCTGCAAGGCGCGTGGCGCTTCCCGCCACTTCTTTCCCACGGGAAATTCAACATCCTCCTCTAAAGTTTTCAGTTCGTCGTTTCCGTTGACGTTCAGCTTCGCGTGCCTTCGTTGTATCAGTAGCTTCTTGACGTAGTTTGAATGAGTCAAGGACATAAGGCGCGTTCGTAGCACTTGCTCCTGTCCTGGTTTTTTAGCGTAGTGGGAAGAGCACCGCGTACCTCCCGTTGCGGCCAGAGAGTCGTGGGATCGAAACCGGGCGCCGCTAACTATTTCTTTTTTTATAGTGTAGGGGGAGAGGTGCGGACAACGACGGACGCCGGACATAGCCCCGAGCAAGAGATGCTTTGCATCTAATACATACAAACAATGGTCGGCCACACGAGACCTTCAAGGTCTCGAGCTTCCGAAAGCCGGCAATCGCGAGCCGGCAATGGGGAATTCCCTATGTTTCCCGAAAATTAAGAGGCCTAAAAATAGTCCATCTCCGCGTCATTATGGTTACCTTGCAGGAGCGCCTTTCCTCCTCACCAATGGCGTGTGGATCTGCAGTAGACACGAAGGAGTTTCAGATTATACCATTTTGCCGCCCTTTTCCGCTTGTCTACTGTGTGATGAAGCTGCAGGCTACAGAGTTCCTAATTTTTGTGCTCTTCAAACAACGAGGGGTCAACTCGTGAAGCATGTCTTTGTCTCCACCAATCCATCATGAGGATCACACCCCTCTCACCTTCGTGCCGTTCCCGACGAGAACAGGATGTGGGATCGTACGCCGCGGCCGTGTACACACACACAAAAAAAACTCTTCCGTCACTAAAAACACCGTTGCGTATCGGTATGGACCAAAATGACGTAAAAAACCGTCAGTGTTGAAGCCTTTCGGGCAATCGGTGTGCGTAAGCAGCTTTTACCGAGAGCGAAGGATGCTGTCAGCAAATCCGCATTAGCCCAGTATCCTCGCAATAGGCCGACACCAGTTTAGAGCAGCGTTTCCCACAGAACTAACCTGCCAGAAGAGGTTCATAAATCGATGGCCCTTTCATCCAGAACATGAAATGAGAAAAGAGCTTTGATAGCAATCCTGCTTTCTAGCCCGAGGAAGCCGACTTCGAGACGCACTTTTGGGTATTCTTTCTTTGTCTGGCAATGAACCTTTTCAACCTCACCTCCCGTTTACTACCGCTCCGGAACCTGCCGTGAACCGTTCGTTCAAACGCGATAGGCGTCACGCAAGCAGTCGTCCCAAGCTCTTTAGCGCCAGGTTAAAACCAGGGCATCTCGCTTGGCCCTTCGCACCCGGTGCACCATTACACAGTCGCGACACGTAGTGCGGAATAAATTGTCTCTTTCCCTGGAAACAGGGTCGCCGGATGAAGTCTCTTTTTATGGAAAGCCAACGTTGAAGCGAAGTGGTGGACGTCGGCAATTGACGCTGCCGAATTCCTTTACGCAACTGCCGTCGAAATCTAAATCGAATATGGCAGACCGGCTCTGTTCCTGTTTCTTCAAAGCGATTGCTTTCCTCGTATGATTTTTTTCAACGAATTGTTTCAGAATGTTGCAGAAATCGAAATTTACTCCTGTGGCAGGTGCGTGGTGGAATTCCCCGGGAAAAAAGGAATCTGGCGTTGCAGTTCTGTTATTTTTTTTTCTTGTTTGCATGGATTTTCGGAAAACCAACAGATGTCGCCGAGGAAGAAAAAATATTTTCCAGTGTTCGACATGCGTGACTAAAATTGATTTGAGGCTTAGGCGAGTGGCGTAGCTGTAAACGGCTTTACCGACGCACGTTGTGCTTCGGACGCGCGGTCTTACTCCTCCTTCCATAATATTTAGCACCTGAGACCAGGTTTTGAAATTTCGCGAATTTCGGATAAAATTATGAGTAAAGTGCACTTGACAAGCAAAGGAATGAAAAAGTTTCGGAAAATTCCAATCTCATAAAAGAAGCAACCTTCTCCATCTTATGGAAGCCAAATATACCCCTTGCAACAATGTTCCTGGCTATTGAACTTTCTCTGGAATGATAAAGCGCTGTGGAGAGCAAGGCCCAAAATTTACACTTTGGATTTTTAAGTGTAGGAACATCGTTCATCGGGTGCACGTCAAATTACAACTGCGTCAGCTGTATCTGAATTTTTTTATTTTATTTTTATTGATTCCACTGGGTAGATTCCTTTTTCTACGTTCATTTTCTGCTCTTTCGTTTAGGAAAGAATGCATTCATTCTTCTCAGCTTATCCTACGAACTAAGACCTAACATAACAAAGAGGCCATCACAGGTAACATTCGCTACTTTTCCGCCTAACAAAAAAGACCGACGTGCGAAGCTACAGCGATCAATGTAAGAATAGTGACTGTTGGGAGCGTTGACCAGCCAATGTAACGGAAGTTTTTTAAAAAGCAGCCCTTGCAAGCTAAGGCGCACCCGATTCGGCTGCTCGGCGAGGTAGCCTTATCAACCGAAAGCATTAGTTACAGAAAAAGGAGATATTACCAGCATGCGCTAATAATATCAACTTTTTGCAATCAACAGGGTGAAATTGAGAGTGGTATGAAACATACCGACTATCAAACAGAACCTCTCTAACGCCAATCGGCAAAAACAATTGAAAATGCGCAGTCTTGCTTCGCGGAAAAACTCATACGCACGGTTTCTTTAAGATGACATTCGTGAGAAATACTTGTTATAACAAACACGAACCCAATCTCTTTTCATACTTTTGTTTGAATGTGGTTGTCTTGACTGTATAAGGCCGATATTTATTATTACTACTATCTCCTTGATTCAATCCGTTTTCCTCCCGTCTGCAGTGCACATATGCCTCAAGGCATTATGTAAGCGCACTCTTTTTTTAAAATCGAAGATTAAAATCGAAGAAATCAATGGAGGTATTTCATATCGGGGGTCGATACTACACTTTTCCGCTTAGTTTGCTTAAAAAATTGAGCTGACTCAGACAAAATTCGCGATACGTTCTTACTAGTCCACGCGCGTACCACAGAGGAATCGATTCGGTCGGGATGCACTGTTCTTGTCAATCAAATTTATTTTTCTGCTTCAAAAGCCCTGTCCTGAACAAAAGTGGGCGCACACCACACGACCAACCCCGATAGCCGATCGACACCAAAATCGAATTCGTGACGTACTTTCATCACGAGAATTTTCGCTAGCAATAAAAATTATTGAGCTTTCGGAGATCGTTTATAATGTCCTTTTTTTTTTACTTTTATCTAATCTGTGCTTTTATTTGTATGCCCTCCGCCTTAGTGGAACGCGACACTCAAGATAGCAATTCAGGGCTGCTTTCCTGTTTCGGTGTACTACTCTGCCGAATGCCCTCTGAGGGCTGTAAAATGTTACGAAACAAAGCTTAACAAGTGTCACCTAACGAATTTTTTAGTGCAGTGAGGCCATTCTCTAGTATTCTATTTAATCCTAGTTTCGCTGCTTTGTGCTTAAAATAGTTTTCAACCACGGTAGTTTGGAGCGTACCATAAAGCAGCCAGCTTATAAAGAGGCTGTCTTCAACTATTCCCGCTCAGCACTCCTGCGCTTAGCATCACCACTGAAAGAACCGATGACATGGGAAATGCATTTTGTGCGTCTCCAAACAACACAGAAGCGGCTGGGCACAGAACTGCAATGTATACTTGCACACTGCGGAGTCACCCGTAATACCGCAGCTGATAAGGCGGCCTTATTGGCCCACAGCCTCTCTATTCATCCACTGCCAGTTTCACTCAAAAGAAAATTCAGGTCAAGTCAGGCAAAGTAAACTGTTTACCAGACACACATAAGTGCAACTGGATGGTCTCCTGGGCTAAAAGCTGCATTAAGCAGCTTGGCAGGATCCCAGCAGTCAATGAAAAATTTAGACAATTGATGCATTTCAAAGCAAACAACAGGAAGAAAATAAATTGCTGTAGGCTTACAGCTCGCTGAAAGTAACCAACAAAAAACAGAGAAATTTTCACTGGTTTAAGTAACGCCTGTACTGTCGTTGTGCACTCATTACATTTTCTTGGACATTCTAATGCAATTAGAAATGAGGAGTGCAATAAAACATACACATGTGGGAAGTGCGCAGTATCAAAAACAATACAATTTTTATGGCATCAAGCCACTAAGATGGACATGGCAAGTTAATAAAGTGTTCGCGTAAACAGTTGCAAGAACCGATACTTTCATCTTTTTATGTATATCAAGTAGTATAGGTAGACTGTGTTTTAACGATCGCATTTGGTATTGTGTACAAAAGCGGGGAAAGAACCAAGGAGCAGGATCTCAATTGTTGACAGTTTTATCGTGTGACTCCAGGGATTATAACGGTATTAGGAAATTCCTTAAATGACTGAACAACTACAAACTGGCACGTACGTAGACCCAGTTCGAATGAACTGATTGTTTCCCGCACTATAGACAGCCATGTGCACATTTTGTCCACGACTAGGTACGCTCCAACATATAATTCTATAATGCGCTCACAAGCCAACCCTACCACCCCTCTCCACCCGCTCTTTTCCTGATTTGTGGGAGACAGTTGATCAGCTGGTGACTGGAGGACCAGACTCCCCTGGTGACACGAGCCAAGACGGCTAGGGCAACGCACGCATTCCGGGACTAGTGTACGACTCTCACTGTTGAGTCAAAAAAATGTCCCCCCCCCTCTCTCTCTCTCTCTCTCTCTCTCTCTCTCTCTCTCTCTCTCTCTCTCTCTCTCTCTCTCTCTCTCTCTCTCTCTCTCTCTCTCTCTCTCTCTCTCTCTCTCTCTCTCCTTTCTGTCTTTTTTCCTTTCTTTCTGTCTTTTTTCTTCTTCCTTTCTTCCTTTCTTTCTTCCTTCCTTTCTCTCTTTCTTTCTTTCTTTCTTTCTTTCTTTCTTTCTGTCTGTATCTCTTTCAGCTGTCTAGGCGTCGGCCCCACTTCAGCTGAACCGCGATCCTCTGACTGATACCGCATCGCCATCTCCTCCTCACAGGCTACTGGCGTTGACGCCAGATTTTATTTTTCCAACCGATCATCGATCAACTCGAGGGCGATTCGCGTGTCACTAAGTTTGTTTGTTGGAGTGTTTGTTCGTTGGTTCCACTCTCTCTTTCTAGCTCATCAAAATGTTCTCTCTCTCTCTCTCTCTCTCTCTCTCTCTCTCTCTCTCTCTCTCTCTCTCTCTCTCTCTCTCTCTCTCTCTCTCTCTCTCTCTCTCTCTCTCTCTGGTGCCCAGGTCTGCAAAAAAAAAAAACGCCCTTGTAGCTGTCCGGTCGCTGCAAAGAGTGAATAAAAACCACGTTTGAATTTGTGTGGATTTGATCCCGAGTGTCGACAGTATAGGAACCAAGTGCGTTACTACCGTGTTACCTGCGCACGTCTGCAGCGGTAGAACAAAAGATTGACTCGTGAGTGCCGCGTGAGACGTGAACATGACGTTACGTGAGTGGAACAGGTTCACCCCGGCCGCACAAGACTATTATTCCGGGAAAACTGTTGCGCGCGTACTAGTATGCTTTCTGAAACCGTAGGCGCCGAAAGACGAAGACACAAAAGCGAAGAAAGAAACACAGCCATGATGTAGCAATTTAGGAGACTGTAGAAGTAACTGGCGAGAAGAGACGAATAAACGCAAGCAGCAGCATACAGCAATAAAGAGGTTTTTGATAAATATCACCAAGTCTTCACCTTAAAAGAACGTAAGCAGACGTAAGTTACCGGAGGAGTTTCGTGTTCTCGTTACAACAAAACAACTTCAACAATAGCACGCAGGCGGACAGCTACATATAGTTTCGATTTAAAGCTGTCTATCAAAAATGTCTTGTTGTGGAGTCAATATCGGTAGACCAATGCAGAGTACATTAAGTGACTCACGGCAGAAGCAACGCAACTCAGTCGTTCAGTCTTCGCTGCGTAATTATGAGTAATGGCGCAAGAGCTTCCTGCGTTGTGAATGCGTCGGTGAGATATTTAGTTTAAATTTCTCCATGGCCACTTCTCCTGGCCGTCTTCTTTATTTACATTGCTAGGATGCAAAAAAAAAAAAAAACCCCGTCGATAGAGTCTGTCACGGTAATCGGTGTCTTATGTAAAACAGCGCACTGAAAGAAAAGGCAAAGCATCATCACATCTGCGTATCACGCGAACAGAAGAAGAACGCCCGCAGAGTAAAATCACTTTTGTTGCGTGGTGCATCCCGAGTAGAGTCGGAGCGAGAAATTTATCCTCCTCAATGTCTGCCCGACAGGATGGCAATGGTGAGCTACTTTGCTCGAGAGATCCGCTCTAATGACACGGAGCAACGGCCACAATAGCAGTCCGTCTGTTGACGGTGGCCCCTCTCTTGACACTCGCCGAGGGAGAGGTGCCCGCGTCCCTTCTACCTTTGCTCTGGCCCAAGACACTGTGCCGCTGAGCCACGATTGCTCCGCGGTTGATGATTGTGCGGTCTGCCTGGGGGGTTACCTCTGCCACCCGCCTCTCTCTGATCACTTCTTGAATGGGGCGGCCTGAATAGAGAACGCAAAGGCAATCCTTTCTTGTTCTCAGGCATATTAAGGTAGTCTTCCTACGCTTCAGGCGGTCGTAACAATGCTTACAGTTCCACTCTACAAAAGCACCGTACGCCCGAAAAAGGTCAACTACTTCCAGCTTTTATTCGTTCCTTTAGCTAAAGCTACTGCTGTCTGGCTGACAATCATTGCTAAATTGAGGCTTTTAGCACGCTGGTTATTGTGTAGCGATGACATGTGAAATCTGTTTTACTTACTAAGCTTTTCCCGTTTTTTTTTTAAATTTATTCGACGTGGCTTGGACTAATCGACTTCACTCTGCTCTGTGAACCCATGGCCTGACCTGCCAACTCTCGTCATATACCGCGCACTACTACTGACACACCTGTTTTCTCTCCTTCCCGCACCTTTATTCTGCATAAAAGGATAAGAAGAACATTTCACGCAGGAATAAGGGGAAGGATTAATTGATGAAGGTGAGGCCAACAAGCTTGCATATATTATCATTTTGATGTTTCAGAACTTTCTGTCTCGGGTTCGACAAACTTTCTAACGCCGGCCTCCCACCAAAATTTGGCGTTTCCCCGATATGTTGAATATATATCGAACAACAGTGTTGGAGTTTACCCCAAAGCATTGAAGTGTAAGGTAACATGACTCAAACAATGTTTTAACGAATGCTGGCTCTACACATTGCTGAATTCCGAAAAAGTCCGTGGAAAGAGTTGACGTTTTACTCGGTGTATGGTCCTTACGCGACTTGCACCGGCTTTCTTGTCAAAGAGTAGCATTATCATTGAGGGAAGCAGATACTGTGCACAGCGTTTTAAAAATATGAAATATAGAGCCCGCCGGTAGTGTGTAGTCGTCTTCTAAGTAAAGTAAAAGAAAGAACACATGTCGCTCCTCAATAAATGGTCATACGTCAACCACATTTTCGAAAAGTGCTTTTATAAAAGAACAGCTTTTGAACAATGTATAGAAGTTGCAGCTGATTCACGCAAATGCAAATTCATGTGTCAATAAAAGAACAGGTAACGGTTTCACACACATACACACACAAAAGCAAGCGCCAACCAAAGAATCAATCTCGTGATTGATTCTTTGGTTGGCCAATCCCTAGGGACACATCCTGCCACAATCATCATCAGGGGTACCTGGCCAGGCATGCGCAGTGGGGGTGCGGACGGCGGACAACAACGATAACGACAAGGGAGGGAGGGACACAGCCCCGAGCATGAGATGCTCCGCATATAAAAAAAAAAAAAAGAAACGTGGCAAAAACCACCAGGAGATTAAGAGGCCGAGCGCTCCTGAGCGCGTGCCTCACGGCGACCGTCAGGTCCCCGGCTTGAGCAGTGGCTTTAGAGAAAAAAAAAGAAAGAAAAACCTCCAGGGCTGTCGTCAGGCGCTACCACGCATGCAATGTTTGGTATGAGAAACACGGCGATATTGATGCATACGACGATGACTGCCACTAGCACAGTGTGAAGCAGCGACGGAACATGTAAATAAACAATTTAAAACTTGCCCAAATGTGTGGTGATGCGTGCTTTAGTGCCCAAGTAGAAAGAAATCCTGCAGCTTCGTTATGGTTCAAGCCACCAGTTGAACTGGTGGAAGTCTACAATCCTGAGGATGACTTTGCATCTACCACTCACCGAGAAGGAGACTACGGCCTCTTCGATGCATATGACGACGATTACTAGCACTGCAACTATGCAAATAAACAACGATACTAAAACGCAACTATACGTCCGGCAATGCTACTACAGCTGCGCCATCCAAGTCTTGCGCGTTAGTGCAAGCTTTTCTGAATTTTTTTATGCTAATGCATAATCAGTGTTCTGATATCAGATTGCCTTTTCCTTGCTCTAATCTTATTTTTCTGTGCTGTCGCAATAATTAGGTTGTAAAGGCACCGGCGTATCACAGTAGCAGCTCGCAAGAGTTGCACCATTTACATGGCTTACGCGTGTAGCAAGGATACACAAAATATCAAGAGAGCACGGGTTGATGTGCTTGTCTGAAATGTTTTGTCTTTTGCTATGGCACAATTAAGCCTTTATTCTTTTTGGCAGTAATATACCGTAATTACCCGATTCTAACGCGCCCCCGATTCTAACGCGCACCTGATTTTCCTGGCAAAAAAACCGAAAAAACTAGCACTTCCGATTGTAACGCGCACGGAACTTTGTGAGCAAGAAAAACGAATGCGAGAGAAACGGGCGATTTATTTCTCGAAGTAATCTCACTCATCTAACTCCTCGTCGCTCTCCGCTGACCACAACATCTCGTCCTTGGTGCCGTCAAGCGCGTTCGCGATGCCACACTTCATAACGAACGTTCAACCATGATCGATGGGATCGTGGCCCACGCGTCGGACGCCCATACTGCGAACTTCTCCAGAGGCGCACGCTTCAGCCGACCACTCGTTGTGAAGGCGTGAGAGCCGCAACTGCCATTGCTGTTATCACGTGCGCAAGCGGAACGATTTGACGATTTGTAAGAACGCCGATAGAAAAGCCTGGGCGCCTATGCTTCCTGCGTCCGAAAAATCGTTGCTCAAAGCTTTGGCGCCATCTTGAGATGGCGATGGGCGGGACGAAATTTCCGTTGTTTCGGCAGTTTTGGTTTCGTATCCGATTCTAACGCGCAATGGATTTTTCGACCTATTTTTCCGGAAAAAAAGTGCGCGTTAGAATCGGGTAATTACGGTAGATACGCAACGAACTATCAGTACGTTGTATTTAAGAAAACCTTGAAAATCGTTTCAGCTGAAGTGAACACATCGCATGCAAGAGAATCGAGGTGTGTGTGTGACTGAATCTTCTCTGTCTATCTACTTCAAATAGCGTACTTTCAAATACGTTTCCTCAATACGGGACTTAATGAAGGTGCTTGTATTTTTACGTACGTGGTTCTCGCATACCTTTCTCTTCCTTGACCGAAATGTATATTTCTGAGTTAGCGCCCTTAACGTCCTATCAAGGTGTGTATCTTTTCTGCGCTAAACTTCCAACCTTCTGCACTGCTTTCTTTTTGCTAAACGCGTAGCAGATTGTACAACCTTTCATCCGCTTGGCCTAACGCGGCGTCAGCGGCCCCAGCGTCTGTTGCTACCCACCCATCAAATAACGCACTTGTCAACCTTGTGGCAATGTCTGGTTTAGGCCCTGTGCACGCACACTCTAGCTGTGAATACAACGTAGGCCTTGCGGTTCACTAATGGTTTAATTTTGCTGGCAAAAGAAGTGAAAAGACATTATAATTGTTTTAAAACGAAACTGCTATGCTTTAGCGATATTTGCGCTGTGAAGTGGGGCGAGCATAAGCCCTGGTCGTGTGAGGATCTCCACCAGATTACCTGACGTGACCGACGGCGACGGCCGCTTTATCGAGGGGTGCCTATAGCCCCGTATTTGTTCTTGCCTTCAGAAGCATGCGCCCAAATAGCTTACGTTGTGCGCGACAAATACTAACACAGACCTCTCCAATTGGCGTCCTGTGTCGCCCCGGGGGGCTTATGAATATTGAATGACACCGCCAGGGGGAATGTCAATGTGGAATGGCCTAACCTACTCCTCTTGCACAAGACCTCGTACTCTGCAGGGAGCAGCTGGAGCTTTGGCGCCCTACTCATCCACTTACTCCGTCCACGCCGATGTCAACGAACGTGTCACTTTCGGTTGCCCCGCGTCTGTACTGAGCACTGCATTTCTAGATCGCAAGGGCGAGCGGAAATACGGCGGCGTTTTGACCGCGTCTGACCCAAGAGCGGCTTTAGGTCTGCTCGCTACGTTGCATTCAGAAATTCGGCCACCTTGCTGGATACGTTTCGCATCATTGTGTGTCTGATTCCTATCTCGCAGTCCCGGTAGCAACGAGGACAAAGTGCTCACTCCTACAAATTATGGTTCATTTATTAATTATTTCATGCCACGTTACAATCCCAATACAATAAGGCCCCTTCAGCTGAATTGATTGATTGAGTGACTCACTAACTGACTGACTGGCTGGCTGACTGGCTGACTGACTGACTGACTGACTGAGTGATTTATTTATTTATTTATTTATTTATTTATTTATTTATTTATTTATTTATTTATTTATTTGAACGATCGAGCGTTTATGATACGAAGATTTTAGGGAACCTCAAAAGCAGCAGTTCGAAAAGAAAAAAATCGTAGAGAGGCTTGGGGTTAATTTGGGGTTAATTCAGGTGGTTAATACTACAGCAGAGCCATGAAAGAATAAATGTAAACGCACTTGCAGCCGTCTGTTGCCGCAAACGTACAACGTCGAAGAGTGATAGCGCGGGAGCTGAGCCACCGCCCATGAGTGCTGACCACGCGCCGCCAGTGCGGCCAGACACGAGCAGAATATAAACGGGGACCCCAGATTAGGTTCACGGCGCGGTAGCGGGCAGACGGGTCCCTCCTCGTTTCTTGGCAATCGCGCGATACAGCGAAAAGAAAACATGAAACACAGCACGCCGAGGACGTCGCCACGCCTAACAACAAAAGAAAACACTGAAGTTTAGTAGACCGATGTATGTACAAGGAATGACCAATAAACAAAAGTACACCTTGGTGCATACAGATCGCACGTTTATCTTCTAGTTGGGCTGCTGAGCGCTAGGGCCGTGGTTCGATTCCTGGCCACGGCGACCGCTTTTCTGATTGAGGCCAGAAGGAAAAACGCCCGTGTGCACGAGAATCCGGTGCATGTTAAAGATACCCAGGGGGTCAAAACAAATCCGGAGCCTTGCACTACGGCGCGCCTCATCACCTGCGCTGTGTTGGTGCGTTAAACCCTACAATCAAATCACGTTTTTCTCCTAAGGCGCGCAGTGGAGTGATAACTACAGTCAGACCCGATTATAACGAGCCCGGATAGAGCGCATTATGGTATATATCGAACAAAATGAAATCAGTTGCGAAAATACATGCTAAACATATTCCTTATAACGAAGTTCACACCGGATATACGAACTCGGCGTGCCTACAATTGCCACCGAAATGCGTGGTCTCGGAGCGGCGATTGTGATGCTGATTGTCCACGATTGAGATGTTGAACCTCGCATGGACCGACGCGACGCCCGACACCTTTCGTAACTGCTTCCGACGCACGGGATTCACGACGGAGTCCATCCAGCCAGTGAGTACGGACAAAGACGGCTTGATCGGCGAACTGCGTGAAGAGCTTGCCAACGTTCCCGATGCTGTGCCGAAAAGGGTGTCCTCTGAGGATTTCCTGAGTGTCGGCGACGATTTTGCCGTCACTGTGAGCCCCTCGAGCGCACACACCGTCGCCGATGTCATGGCAGCTGGCACTGCTGAAAATACTGAAGAGACAGAGGATGTCACACTGTAAAGCCGTCTGACGCTTTATGAAGCGCTTTTTCCAAACGATGTTCTCCGTCAATATTGCTTCGATATTGAAGGACAAGGACTTTAACTCGTGCAAACGATGTCTCGTGTAGGGAATGCGGTGTTAGTTGGTGCCGCCAAAATGAAAGTGAAAAAAAAAAATCATCCCTTTCTTGCGAAGTAGGCTGTGAAGGCGAAAAGTAGCTTTATTGCATGCCATAAATGGATTGTTTTGTGTAAGGTAATGGCATACTTAATGTGTTCGTTTCGTTATGTGGGAATGAAAGGGGGGTGGGAAGGGGGGGTCCCGCGTATTGCGAACTGGTAACGAAAAAATTCGTTATAGAAGGGTTCGGCTATATCGAATTATTGTATATATCGAAGTAATCGCGGCGCATATTACAGCTCGCTATAACCGGGTTTAACTGTAGTCATTTCATGCACACAGCACCACGTGACTAATTAAATCGCGCAATAGAAAACTAAGCGGCACAATCATAATCAAAATTTTCTTTTTAAAGCGCATGGCACGGAGTGGTGTTAATCGGATTTACTCCTTCCGTCCTGTTGACACTAATATGCGGTAGTTTATGATCGATCCTTCGGTGCTAGTTTACCCTTTTCTGTAAACTCAGCCTATTAGAACTTTCACCGTATGAGCTTCCAAGGGGAGGATTACTCCATGCACAACGCAAAAACCTGAAAAATAGAACTATTCATTTGTTTCCACTAGCCACGCACATCCTGTGGAGGAAAGGACAGTGCCATGGTGACAATTTCACACCAAGCACTACAGCGGAATGGCGAAAAAAAATACATCCCTTTTTTTTTGCACAGCGCTCGCCTCTTTAACCTCCTCTTTGTGCTCCTCATTTTTCTGTTCCGTTCACGTTCAGCAATGTCATTGTTCCTTTTCTGCCGAGTGTGCCTCATTCCCCCCCCCCCCTTCCCCCCCCCCCCCCCCCCCCCCCCCAAAAAAAAAACAGTATCCGGCCAGCACTGATACCTGCAGACGGAGGGAGAAATTTTAAGGTTCGGCGTTTGCTTTTGTCCAACATTCTTTTTTCACGGCGCTGTGCTGCCGACGCCGCTTTTTTATACAAGTTCTCCAAGTGTTTTCTTGAACTGCGGGTACAAAGGGGACGAACGAAAAGGTTAAGCTAGACACGCTGTAATTGGTTGGTTTAACTTTGTCTCGTTTCGTACCTTCGGCTGCAGTTTTATACAGCATCTCGCTTCTCAGCGTATACAGTGCAGGCATCGCCCACTCGTTGAGAAGCCGCGGAGCAGAGGAGCGTCGCGCTCACTTCGGCTCGGTACTGCCTCTCCACCTTCTGCGGTGGCAGCCTACGTCACGAAACTTCAGCTCATCAAACGAAGGAGAACAACCCGTACATAGTCCTCTGAGGCACTCTGTGTCTTGCCCTCAAGTTTCATTGCCATCGTAAGACTCCGCTGGAAGCGCTCGAGACGTCGCACTCCACGCTTACATTGTAAGCGTCGGGGAAGCCGTCGCGCTTTGATTCCGAGCCAGAAGAAATCGCTAGTAGCGGATCGATGACGCCCGGGGCTCTGGCATGCACAGCATGATCTTCGGCTTTGCTTACTTATGACTTGGCACGGGGGGGATCACAACGAGTACTTTGTGATTCATGTCATCCAATATGCACTTTTCCCATCACTCTAGTGTTTTTCATGGTGAATTCAACGTTACTTATACATAGTAACCTCTTTTTCCCTCTAAATCTTAACTTGTGTGTCGCGGCTGCCAACAGTGTTGTTTTTTAAAAAGAATGAAGCTGGGAGAATCGATCAGCATCGTGTCAGCGCACGCTTTCCTATATACATACTTGTGTGTACCCAGCTATCGAAAAATACTAAAAAGAGTATTTATGTTCTAGACTGTATGTTTTCCTTGTTGTCCTACCGGCTGCCGCCTCGGTCGGTTGCTTTGCACCGAGAAGAGTCCCGCACGAAGCGGGGCTCCATCGAGGTTTCCCCTAAAGGCAAGTCACCAGAAGACACGTCAAGTGAAATCTGCGTCCTTGGCTTCTCCCTTCGCCAAGGTTGTCAATAACGTGGTTTTGTTGCATGGTGACAACAGCACATGCTCGATTTTTCAAGCTGTCAGCTCAATTTAAAGCAAGAAGTAAAGCACACAATGAGCGTCCATTTGCATGTCTCGACTTCATTTTACTTGTATGCACCTTCAGTGGCCGATGGTGCTACAAAAATGAGTCTAGGCTCAAGTGCAAACATTCATTTATAAAAAAAGCAATAAATGCACGATTTATATTAGAATATTAGCAAAATAATCCTCTGTAGTAGTGATACGGTCACAAGGATTGTTTATACCTGGTTGAGACCGGTGCGTGGTTCAAGTAATGCTGATTTGATGCGACGGGCACCACCCCCTCCACCCTAGTCGTGTTATTCGCACTACTCGCTCTGAAGGATCCCTTTCCTCTAAGCGTCTAGGTGTCCTTAACATGTAGGTGAGTGAGCTAATAGGAATTAATTCTCCAAATACAGAGAGAGAGAGAACAACGATGATGTTATGAGCCGCACACAGTGAAAGGCACCCGTAGACCAAGATTTCTCGACTTCGACTAGCTGTCCCTGCACGGGTCACAAGGTTGAGCTCGGTATCCTGAGGTGGAAGCATGCTTCTCGAGAGAAGCAGTCTGGGCAGCATGCTTCTCATTTAAAAGGATCTGGCGATGCTGCCGATAAACGACTTCCCTATTTTCTCATTGCCGGGAAGCACTGCGAAAACTGCAGTGGTCGCCTGTACGTAGCGGCACTGCGTGATTTTCTCGTTAGAGCAGAAGCTTTTGTTGCGATTTTCGTTAAAGTGGCTGTAGGGTGTGTTTATTGCTGTGATTGAGAGGAGGCAGGTCAATGGCCTTGATATAGCTTCAATGACGTCACTCAGGAGCGCGAACAAGGCCCAGACCGAGAAAGAGAAAAAAAAATATTTTGAGCAAGTTTGTGGTGAGAGTAGAGCTCTAGGATTCGGCTAAGGCACATGTGAGTCCATATTCTAAGCCCTCGATGCGCTTGTTGACTACGTTCTGAGAACCTTTCAAATTTTGAAAAAAAGTTTTAATACATGGTAGGCTGTGTTTTCAGGCAGCCATGCGAGTTTAATTATGCCGGTAATTTTTTTAGTGCATCGGTGTGCAGAGGTTTATTACTTTCCATTCCCGCGCCAGGAATGACGGCGTACAACGACAAGAAGAACCTGCTCGCCGCTTTATCTGCCCTCAGGGGAAACACATTGCCCATTAGGTTGCAACAAACCGAAGGGCCACTCTTAATCAGGGTTGCACACTTACGGAATGTGTTCGCATGGTTCTGCGATGGAGCAAACCGACGGCAAAGCGAACATCCCCGAGCATGACATCGTGCCTGCGCATTCTGTCTGCTACTTCGGCAGAGTTTCCGACTGCGACGAGGGGACGAAGTTCTATCCGAAACCACCCACGTTTCTCACAGTTTGTTTTATTGCAGGTGCGGCAAAACAAAAACAAAGAACAACGGAAAAGCCCCACGCGAAGCTACCGTATACGGTAAGAAAGCACATTCACGAAATCGTTCCGTCGCGTCTGAAGCCACGTAATCGATCGCTAGATTTAACCTCCCCCCCCCCCCCTTCCCCTCTTCCGGACAAACTCCAATCACTGTGTTCGAAGGACGTATTTGCCATAGAGCGGAACATGTGGAGTGTGAAGCTGCATTCGCGGCTCTAAACTGCGCATCCGATTCTTAGTGCTAGTGCGGCGTAAGCGAGGTGTATCACACTACAGCGTGAAACCTTCAGTGAATTTGTAAGATGTTATCAAGGTCGAGTATTTTGCCAGATCATAAAGGTTGCTGTGTTCGCGGGTACTGGTTTCCTAACTTTCATATATGAAATTATTTTGTTTATAAAGTTGATTGATTGATTGATTGATTGATTGATTGGGGTTGGTTGATTGATTAATTGATTGGTTGGTTGATTGATTGAATGAATGAATGAATTAATGAATGAATGAATGATCGATCGATCGTTTGATTGATTGATTGATTGATTGATTGATTGATTGATGGGAAGGTTGGGACGTTCATTGTACGAGATGAGTGGTAGCATGATATATTGGTCCTGTTTGGGAAAAGCAAGCAAGCACTTTCCTGAAATGATTTTTGAACACTATTTTTTGGGGGGGAGAGATAGTAGAGCGGTACATTTCCGCAGAAACGGTTATCACAACCACAGGCTTTTCTTCACGGGAAAGATTTGAGGAAAGAATGTTTATATTTGGGCTGCTGTGGGATAGAATGTAACAGGAACTGTTGTACACGTTCGTCTAAAACAGGAACGGAAGAACGTCCCTCATTCCTTCCCAATTTTGAACAGAGTTCCCGTTACGAGTTCTTTTAATGCGAAAGGAACACGCTCGAGTTACACTTCGAACATCGGAACGTGTCGTTACATTAGCGTTCATTTGATCTTTTCAACTAAAATATAGTGCCAGATAACCCTGAGGCGAAACAAAGTGACCAATTAAAAACTTGCTTCAAACTGCCCATATTATCAAATGTGAACATCGCTGGGCGTAAATTATCTGGAGCTAAAAAGAACCGAAAGAAACGTTCCTAGGCGATTTTTGTTTCAGGAAGCAGCGGAAATACTTCTGACATGCCTAACTGCAGCTTTGGTTCTCGTCAATTACAAGTGCAACACATATGGCACTTCCCACTTCGGTCTTCAAGTGCGCAGTCAGGATACTGCGCTTCACGTTGCAAACAGAATGTTACTCCCTTTATCAAAGAGCGTCGCGTTATCAAAGAGCGTCATCAAAGAGCGTTATCAAGGAGCGTCGCTGTATATTTTATTGGATTTGGAAAGGCTTGTTAAGAGAACGCAGTCAATAAAGCAGCGTCGTTTTGTTTTTGCTGCAAACAACGAAGTAAAGCTGTCATGAAAGCTTATGGACACATATCGCACGCGCTCACGGCCAGCGGCGACAAACAACTTTAGCCCAACTAGCGTGTTAAATTGGCTAATGTCTGAGCTCTTTGTTCCAGCCTCAGAGCCGCGTAGACGTCCGCTTAGAGGCCTTTTCCCATTTTCCGAAGCAAATAAAAACGATCAAGGGGGCCGAGTTTGTTATCTCTTCCGCGGACTGGTCACTGGCCACGGCGTGCATCGCCCAAGCCACGGAGGAAGAAAAAGTTGGCCGAAACCATGGAGGAAAAAAAAGCTTAGGAGAGGCCCCCAGCTATCCCCGCGCATTGGCAAAAGTGTGGAGGAAGTCACGTGTTTTCGGCGGCCATTGGAAGTCGCGTTAGCAACGGCGTCCTAGCAACAGCCCGCCCGCCGTTCGCCAGTCATGGAGGAAAGGCAGCGCCTGCCTTGTCGTCCGATTGCGAAGATTGCTGCTTCGCTTTACTGCGCTGTGGTGTTGCGGAACTCGAAAAGGATGCTGCGAGTTGCGACAGCTGCGCCGATGTGAATATGTCATTTAATTTCTACTTGCAAGTGCACCTTGTACCGCGTCAAGCTTTTGCTCCGGTCGCGATCACGACGCGCCTATTGAAGTGCAGATATCGTGAACGCGCCGTCCCGTCGTACGCGCGGACACCCGTCAGGTAGATTTTCGGGAAGTGATACACGGTGTGCAGTACGTAGGCGACTTGCAACCGAACGATTCGCAACTCAATTTTTTGGTTATCGCCGCTGCAATATATAGTTTGCTAGGCCGGCAATGCGCGGCAGTGCCTTTGCAACTGTTACAAGGTAGATTCCCAGTTGATATAATTCCATCGTCCTATTACCTTAGTAGGTGTCCGTCTGTTGACTGGAAGAGTGCTGGATCTGGAATCTGGATCTTTTTGTGGTCTCGCTCTGGATTTCGTTTTTCTACGCTTCATACTGCGAGGTTAGTGTATGAACGTTTTCAACTGATATCACCTTGAATTTATTGACACTGAGACAAGTTGAAACTTGGCGAAAAAAAGTTTATTGACGCCACCCACCCTCTCATTTTTTTTACTCAATAAAACGTTTTGCCTCCTCCTCCTTCTCCTCCTCCTTCGCAAAAAAATTCTATCGAAGGCACGCGAACAACGGTAAAAACATTCCACAATTTTTTAGCGTGAAATCTGCATGAAGTACTGCTTACCTATATATATAGAACGGCCGTTTAATTGACTAGTCATCTCTGGGATTGCCAGTGAAACTGCAACGCAAACTTGGGCACCTTCCAGTCCGGTAGCCGCACGGCGTTCGCCCACTGTTTGCGGCGTTCTCCATCGCTTGGGAACCTATAAACGGCGGCGATTGCAAACAAAGGATGAATGCACACCAATGTACAGCAATACTTGTCAGCGGAATGATGCACTAACCGGTGGAAAGTGACGCCCAATTCCTTGGGTACCGATCGCGACTTGCAGCCTGGCACCGAGCATTGCGGCATTGTTAGAGCAAGCCGCTTCGCAAGCCTGCTGCGGCCACACTGAAGACGTGTAACAGTGTAACCGCGCGTTTAGGTTCACGGTCACGCGCTGCAAAACGGCCTTCTACCTGCCTATCAGCTGATTTCCGCCGGCTCGGCGCTGGCAGATGCAGACGACAAGAGAGGCGATACAGGACGGAGGAGGCGGAGAAGGTGCACCGAGAGAGAGAGGCAAAAAGAGTCCGCCAATGGCATGGAGGGCCAATGGTCCGCCATTCGACTTACAGAAATGGCGTTTCCGGCTGCGCTGGGTGTGACGTCAGGGCCTCTCCTAAACCATTACGAAACGACCGCACCTGACGTTCAGGAACGGTGGACGAGCACTACTGCGCATGCGCCAACTAGACATCAAAAAACAAAGAAAGCGACTTTTTTTTGTGCCGGATTTGACGTTATAATTTAAGAAAAATGGCGCGGTCATCTAGCTGCGCTTTTCTCGTCGTGATTTTGCCTGCCGTTGCAGCGGTGCATAGGTGTTTGGCTTACGATTGTAATGAAGGCGCTCTCAAAGAACTTCTGGAGAGCACTTACGGTGGTGTGCAGCGTGTGATCGGGACGCTGAGTGTGTGCGACTGCCTAATTTTCGCGTAGAACGTTGCGACGGTGACACAGGCGCTCTGCATCAGTTCTGCCGCCTCCATTTACGACAGTGATGAGTGCGTTCCCGTCGAACTTCTGCACTGTGTTTTATTAGAGCGCCGTGTTGAGGCCGCTGGACGTTTCATCGCCTACGTGCCGTGGCGAGAGGCAGCAACGCCGGTCAGACGAGGGCACTGGGATGGCGCATGACCACTCCCATCGTAACCAAGCTAGCCACTGCAAACGTAGACCACTTCTACGTAGACCACAGGGTTGTGTTTTTGTTCCAGTACAACGGAGTTAACCTGTGCGAAGGTATAATTGTGTGTTCGGAGTCGTGAGGCAGGCAGGTAATGTTCGCCTTTGCGAAGGTGTAGTAACTCCCATAATCTGTCTGCTAATCATTTTATTGGTCTGAAACCTTAAGCCAGCTGATAATAGGACATGCAGCCCGGTGGGAGGTAGGGCTGCGCACAGGACAAAGGTTTTTTTTTGTTGTTACCAGCTGTAGGAACCAAGCCTTAATAATACACATCCAGGCTTCAAGTAGTGAATGAGAAAATATTAACTAGTTGCACTTAGCCCTGGTGCCAAGCATTTTTTTTCCGTGGGCCCTCTCAAGTTACCGTTTTTAAAATTACCCCTTCTAAGGCACGTTCAAGCTGGTATAATGCCATGCATTCAACAGATGCTGGACAGTTCACTCAATATGTCCTTGATGTGTGCTGTCACATGCCGAAGAACAATATTGTACTTCAGTTGGTACTTTTAGGAACAGATCTTATGATGTGCAATGCTTTCAAGTTCATTTCTTCTGTGTTTAGCGTGACTGAGGACTTGTCTGCAGCAATCTTACCGCAAATAAGTTATTGCTTGTCGAACAGTACCACTACAACTTAAAACTGAAATTAGTCAGGGATGAGGTTTTGCTTGTCAGTTTTCTCTCTCCAGAAGTGTGGCAATGGCAGCTGAGCAGTGGCGTTGCTCGGTAAACTTGCACCCGGGGCCCAGAAAATTTGTCTCCCCCTCATATATACAAAACAATTATTAATAATAAAACTAGTGTTATTGTTATTATTGATAATATTAATGTCTTCTATTGTTAGCATATGAAGGCTGGTTCACACTTGGGACTGGAGTTACCAAAAGCGATTTCTGTCACTCTTGTCACTTGGCATTGCCCTCATTGTGCGACAAGAGCGATTGGTCTCGACAAATTTTGTGTCTTTCATTTGGATACCAATGTAAAAAAAACTTTGCACAGCTACTGAATGCATGGGCTTCGAAACGTCGATGCAAGCATGCATAATATGCGACATGCGATGCGAAATGAAGCCACAGGATACTTGATCTGTAGTTATTTACAATGAACTGGCAATATATTAGAAAAGTAAGCAGCAAGATAAGAAGCCGTGTGTTATTTAGGCAATAATAGCTACACGAGCTTGGTTTAGAGAACCCCAGACGATGACTCTGGTGCAGATCTTGATACACAACACCGACCTTTTCAGTGAATTAGACATCGATAAAAATCCTAACAGTAAGGAGCATCATGGTGTGTCACTCGTGAGCATGAAAACACCATTAGCAGCCGAGAAAGGAGTGGCCAAGAGCTACTTGCGGCAGCACAGGGTGTAATGCGCCAAACCAAAGTAGGGTAGGGGAAAAGTGAAGGCTGATATGCGGCAGTGTGAGAGTACCACATCTACAGTCGATACCAAGCGAATGGATGCCTGCAAGAGCAATGGAGATGTGAGAGAGTCTCGGGCCTTGTCAGAAAACGACACTATAAGGTGGTCGCCACAGGCGTTCGGAAAGCTTTGCAGCCCGCTGTGGCGACTAAATCATGCAGACGTCCCGCGGGCCTGGAGGAGGGTGGCCAGCAATGATAGGGCTGTTTAAAGGCAACACATGCAAGACAAATAGTCGCTTCATTCGCATCAATTTTCCTGTGTCTAGGAACACACCTTGAACAAATTATGCTTGAAGGACCACAGGCGGAGCCTGGTGAAAGAAGGCTGGGGGAGAAATAGAAGTTGTCCCAGCAAATAAACAGCCGGACTTAAAACAAAGCTATTTCCAAGTATTGTGCAGGAAAAGTGGTATAAAATGTGAAAGAAACGGCCGCCCCATAAATTCGGAAAAACCGCCTGCGCCTGCCCGTTTGTCACTAAAGGCAGCCTCTGTGGCAGCATGCAACTGCTGGAAATTTCTCTGAGTGAGAATTTCAGTACGTTTGAAATAGATACATTGTCGGGTCTCTTTATTTCTATGGTTATGTGATTACTGAGAATGGAAGCAGATAGAAAGGGAACATTTAGCGTTGAAAGAGACGACTGGCCGTACACGAGTCGTCTAAGTGGCTAGTGCACGGCTAGTCGTGTGGATGTTTGTCTGCGACAATGTTGTCGTTTCCTTTCGTACGTTGTAAAAAGATTCCACCACACATTTGCAAATACGTTAATTGACATTGGCGTCTTGGGAAAACGAACACAGTATAAAGTATAAAATGTGAGGTTCGGGCTTACCAGTGAAGCAGCCACCAGCAAATGGAGGAAATCTGAATCGAAGGAGGTTATGAAGCGATAAAGAAAGAACTCTTGAGTAAAATATCAGATTCGTACGGGCCCAAGTGTATCAGCGCCACACGCTGGCTCACAACCGTTTGGTCGCGTCTATCCCGATGTGTTGGTGATGATTTCATTGACGTCGTACAGTCAACTAGTCCAAGACAGATCCTAGATGAAACAACCTTTTCCCAGTAGCTGAGGAAATAATATCGCCCTCTCCAACCAAAAGTAATAACCAAGAACAAGACGTTTGGGACCCATCTCGATTCCCTCTTCCTTCAGGGGTGACTGGGGTCGCGTTGTAGCGCCGGTCACTCACAAAGCGCCTCGCTGTGGAGCACGGTGCCCGCATGTACACAAGTGGGAGGGTTCGGAGGGAAGGATTTATGTTCTTTGCATCTTTTCCTCCAGTTGGTAACGCTTCTGGAGCGTTTCACCGAAGTCTCTTTTGTGGTCTGATGTTTTGCAGCCAGACGTCGTCGTCGTGTTGCCTGAGTCGTTCCAGTAGATTTTTCCTCCCCAATGCATGGGGAGGGGCACTCAGCTCAAAAATCTTGCATACGACACCGGGCGTCCTGTCCTTTGCCGCACAGTCTTCAACATTTTTTTTCTAGTAATGTACACAAAGCACTCAGCAGAATGCTTTCACTAACACAGAAACTGCCCCTCACTCCCACCTCAATTATCGTGGGGTCTCCCGACCATATTCCGGGATGGGAGCACTCAGCGGATCGAGTGCCTAATGATAGAAAGTGGGTGACGTACCTGGTGTTTATCTTTTTGTTATGCACTTAATTTCGTTGTCCTGTCCTTTTTTTTTCTCACCCTCCACCTTGAAAGATGAACCTACCAGAGCAAAATATTTAGGTCATCCGCTTCAAATATTTCTTCACTTAAAACTCCTTGGGACGGCCACACGAAAGCCATGATAATATGGAAAGAAGATGAACACACGGCTGTCCGCTTTATTTATGTTCGCAACGCAGATGCTCATTTATATTGCTCTTAACTTACAGGGGAATGAAATAAAAAAACGTAGACTGACCTGATTAAAAGTTAGGTAAATAAAATAAATGCCTACATAACTGTTCTATTTCTTGCATAATTTGTTCGACAAGCTACTTGTCCGTTGTTCTATTAGTTTAATTACACAAGGCTGCATGGGATACGCCCCTTCCATATAATGCCATCTTCGTACAATTGCCATGTGCTGGCTGTGTCGCTTGGCACGATGAAGGAAAGTCAACGACAAAAAATATGAGCTATCAACACCCGATATCAGATCCTTCGCAATTGCTTAAATCGCGAATTGGTTGGTTAGTGCAAGCACTGAAGGAATCGGGTGCAACCAAGGGGAAATCGCGACAACCCATTTGTCTCACCTAATGTTGGACACCTGAGCTCCCACCTCTCCTCTTCCACTGGCGCCCCTCCTCCCAACACAGGCTTAATTTGTACAGTTAGCTCCCCCGCACCAACCTTCATTGCATGTTTCACTACTTTCATTTCGTTTTAATTATCAGTCCCCGCTTCCTCAAGATTCAGTCTTCCCCATATTTATTTTTTCAGGTCATTTTCACCTTGGTTTCCTTCTGAAAATATGACAACCGGACCAGGGTACACGGTCTTCGACGCGTCACTGCGAAGACTACAGAAAATGCTAAACATTCACCATGACCCATACACAACATCTCATGTGCGTAAAAAAAGCCACATAAATAACCGCCGAGGACACATGACCAAAGTCTCGTAGGCTTGGATGCCTCCCCCCTTCACTCCTCCCCACTACTGATCTCGTCCGCCGCCCCAACAGTGGTCCTGGACGTGGCTTTGTTAGGCCCCTGTTGTCCCATTGAAAAGCAAGCTCGCTCGCTACACCCCTCCGAGCGTCACAGTCATATACCGACGCATCCCCTCTCTAGGAATCGTTCCTTGTTCGCCTCCGCTCACCCTGCAGCCAATTAACTCCTCAAGCCGCGCCCATCCTCGACTACCGTGACATTCCTGGATGCCAAAATTCTCCTCGCTTTCTTCCATTGTACCAGGAAACAAATTTGAATAGACCAGTGGGGACGTAAATTGAACAGGCCAAAGCTGTGGTCTCGTTACAGTTGTCTTCCAGTTTTCGACGTCAGCATTACACATTGTAGGGGCCCAAGTGGAACTCCCCCCCCCCCTTTATCGAGGGGCTGGTACCTGGGGCCCAGGGACCCCCGGCCCCCCCTTAGCGACGCCACTGCAGCTGAGTGTTTTTTGTCACTACAAATGACAACTTACCTTTTGTATATATATTTAAAGGTGTGTGATTACCAACTTGGCATTTGTGAATTGAATACAAGTTAAACTTGGCTGTGAATTCAATAAAATATTTTTGAATAGGAATAGTAACAGCTGGCTGCGAATTGAATATTTTCAAACCACACTATCTTTGTTTTGGTGTTTCTAGAGTGTATAAAACATAACTACACCAAAAAAGACAGCTTAGGCAGTCAGAACTAGACACATCTCTGTTCAGGCACTTGCGCTTGACATAAAAAAAATTTAATGTAGCAGAGAAAATAAAACATAGACATGCAAACCAGTGCAACAAGAATTTTGCATACATTGCCATAAAGAAATATGGGTTCCTCAAAATACTGTGAACACAGTAAGCATATTAGGTATATTTAATATGATAGGCAGCAGCCCCCCACTCCCCTCAATGATTGAAAGGAGGCTGGGCATGCTAGTTGCCGGTGGGACCTCACCAACAAACCAGCAATAACGTTTTATTTCTCACTTCTGCTATTATATTTATAGGAAACCTATTCTAGATTATAAGTTTTGCTTTCGTAGTGTTGCACTTGACCTAACATACACCACAGTTAGCGAACACTTGCTTGGTGCAAGGCTTCTGCATTAGGCTTTTGGCACGGCTTCGGTGTCATGCAGAAAAACCAACCCGCAAGGTCTTATCATGTAGTGAAGCTTGAAAGTTTGCACGTCTTCAGATAGAGCAAACATTCGTTCCTCTACTATTTGTAAATTTCAAATATTTGAAACAGCTGCAAATCGAATATCAAAAAGTACTCGCACAGTATTCCAAGTTGCGAATGTTCACACACCTTCAAATATACTGCCTGGTCACTTCAGTGTAAGTGTACAATAAGTTTATACAAATAATTTCATGAATGAAAGTTAAAAATGCCATAAGGTGTTCATTATGCTAGTTTGATGCATTTATTTGAAATCACTGATAAGCATTGGGTGCAGTTGATTGGATGGTTAACCTCTCTGTCTTCCCTGTACTATCTCCTACATCCCCTCAAACTCAACGGGTATGGCTTCATTTCTCCTACTCCCTTCTTTAGACACTGCTATGCTTTCCTTTCTTTCTCCACCAGATTCGACCTCCCTCAAAGAATACGCCATTGCCCTTGCAATAGAGCACGCTACTCATACTGTTCCTACCACCACGCCAGTATATATCTTCTCCGACTGTCAGTCAGCCCTTCGTAATTTCGCTAACCATGAGACCCACCCACACACCACTGATTTCGTCACTCCGGGACTTGAATCGAATCCTCGGCCACGCTTCACACTGGTTTGGCTTCCTGGCATGTGCGGAAACGCCTTAGCAGACGCGCTCACCCGAGTACCTTTCCCGGGTTCTTGTACCACCCACCGACGGTTCGTACTCAACACCGCGCTTCCCGCCATTACCAATTACACGCCCAACGTCTATCACGCACCCTGTACCCACCCCCCAGTTCCCGTCTAACTTGTGAGGCTGCGTGCCTCATTCGACAGGCTCAAACCTCTTCACTCCCCTCCCATCACATTCTTCACCACATCTATCGGTGCCCTGGCCATCCTTCCTACCCCAGGTGTTCTTCCTACCCATCCATCCCTCATTCTAATCGGGACTTCACCCCACCATCTCTTACCCAATCCCTCACTTTCATCACTTCCTGGGAGCTCTGGCTGTCTTCCCCGCTGACAGTGAACATCCAGGCTGCCCAGGAAGCTCTCTACTAACACGTGCACCGGATCCGCACAGGCGTTCAGGAGTACTGTGTGGATCCGGTGAATTGAACTTTCAAATTAGGACCAGGCATTCAGGAGTACTACGTGGATCCGGTAAATTGAACTTTCAAATTAGGACCTGGACTTAGAAATAAGTGTTTGTTCTCTCTCCTTCCTTCCTTTACAGGGTGGGCATTCATAGGGGCCTGTGTTGGGTAATATGTTGTGTTGTAGTATGTGTGGGTTTGTAGACATCTGTACAACGGCTTTGGACTTAGAGGTTGGTGAGGGAATCTGGCAGGTCTTTTCTGCTTTCTATGAATCCGTGGCTAGTAAATTTGAGGGCAGCAGTGCGTGCCGCCTCATTCCCTTGTAGAAAGGCGTGATGTCCTGATGAGGTAGATGATCACTAGCTTTTGTATGCGTCGTAGTGTATTTGAGGTGTGATGCATCCTCCTTGATAAAGGGACATGATACTGGGAAGCACGGTGGAATCTGTCATGGCTGTGCTTGCATCTGTTTTTTGCAAAGTTGTGGAAGTGGTAGTGGTGAGTGTGGCGGGCATCAAGGGTTTCTTATGAGTGATTAACGGCAGACGTCCCAGGGTTTTGTGCTTAAATATGCATCAAAACAGTGAACTGAATGAAGGTGGCTACGCAGGCTAGTTGAGACTTCATCGTGGAAATTTTGGTCAAATGTCAGGCATGACTCAAGGAAAGGATAGGGACAGGAATGAGCTTCGTCAACGAAGCTTCATTTCCCTCTGAGAGTGATTACAAAGTAAACAAAACCCTCATATGACACTGGTTTAACACCACATGTAAAAAGCAATCACAGCTGCTGCACACTTCACACTAATTATTCAGTATTGTATAGTGCATCTGTCTCCCACATTTATCACATAGGCCTCAAAGATTTCTCGTTCCTGTTTTGTGCCATACAACTTCAGCACTCTCGTCGTATAAATTCTGGCATGCAGCCACCTGGCGTGCATTGAGTCTTGGAATGGAGCACCAAATCGGTTTCTGTTCCAGTCGTCAGCAATGCGGCATGCTCCCACCACCGCCTGTTGGGGGCTTGTCTGCCCTATCTACCATTAACATACATTGAAATAGGAACAACAAAGCATGTGACTTTTAGTACATGCTGTGCATCATGGTGACGGGCTGTGTAGCCACAGGAGGAACAAAGTTACAAGAATTCGTGTCCAACAGTGTTATGGAAATTGCATTTGAGAATGTTAATTTGGCCCACTGCCGCATGTCGTGCGGGGTCCCGCTACGGTTATCAAACTTTGTCACTGTGTAGGAACAAGCAGAACACGACGAAGGCTGATAGCAGAAGCACAAACGGGCACCAAATATGGTGGTGGGCGAAATAAATATTTTCACAGACCGAACAGTGCCCTCTCGACACCCACATGCAAGTTGGTCGAACTGGAAGTACATAATACCTTAGCTAAACTGCACGAAGCTTACCATCACTCCCTAACCTCCCGCCTCAACCACCTACCAGACGAGACACCCTTGAACTCCTCGTATATCCAGCGCCCCAAGAACAGCTACAAAGTGTGCCCCTCCACATCCGTCAACACATTTGTACAGCTCCCATACCGCGATATACGCATCAATACGCTCGTCAGGAAAGCAACCCTCTGGAGATCAACGAAGCTAACGTGGATAATTACAAACTTTTCATTTCTGCGCGCCAAGAGTCCTCTGCAATGATTTAACAAGAATATGCAGCCCCGGAGAGATTACAAGACACGGGATTCGACGAACCAAAGCGACGCGCAGGAATCACCTTTGTAGGTCGCAATAGTCTTGTCTTGTTATTTCTTAGTCAACGACCGTGTGGTGAGCGACAAGAGTTTCGTGCGAACGATCGTTCGTGGCTGGCCGGTCGCAATAGTCTTGTCTTGATATTTTTTAGTCAATGACCGTGTGGTGAGCGACAAGAGTTTCGTGCGAACGATCGTTCGCGGCTGGCCATGATAGCACCGCCGTTTGAAGTTGAAGGCATACGCGCACTCGCACGTCGGAGATGAAACGCCCAGCGGCCTCAACACGGTGCTCTAATGAAATGCAGCGCAGAAGCTTGTCGCGAGCGCACTCATCACTCTCGCAAATCGAGGCGGCACAACTGATGCAGAACGCCCGTGTTCACCGTCGTAACGCACTACGCGCAAATAAGGCGGCCGCACACACTCAGTGTCTCAATCACACGCTGCACGCCACCGTGAGTGCTCTCCAGAAGTTCTTCGAGAGCGCCCTTATCACAATCGCAAGCCGAACACCTATGCACCGCAGCAACAGCAGACAAAAATTACGGCGAGAAGATCGCAGCGAAGTAACCGTACAACAGCCGCCATTTTTTTAAAACCATGACGTCACGTCCGGCAAAAAAAAAAGTTGCTTTCTTTGTTTTTTTATGTCTAGTTGGCGCATGCGCAGTAGGGCTCGTCCACCGTTCCTGAACGTCAGGTAATGACCGCCACTTCAGTGCGGCATGCTGTGCGCATGCGTTGGCAGCCGCAAGGCCGCGCCGTTTGCGTTGATGCATGTTATTGTGGGACGGCAACGGGTACAATGACGATTAGTGAAAAACAGGACTGCGTCAACCATTTAAACGACAGCAGCGCCCCTAATTTCTCGGCGTTTGCTGCGCTAGTTTTACGTTTTTCTGCATGCAGCGTTACTAATGGCGTTCTACAGCGGTTTTCTCGATTGCTCGCGTTATGCGCCTGATGTACTAGAGGCATTGTCAATCAGAGTTGGCAGTTAGCAGTTTGGTTGGGGCGTGGAACTGCGATTTCTTCATATCCTCGGGCTGTAATTACCGTTCGACGAAATGTCGTTTTGCCAGGAGACGCACGAAAGGTCAGTGCTGCTTATTTATGTACTGGTAAAAGTTGTTGTTCATTGACTTGTTCATCACTGCGTCCGGTAAACATGCTGCTCCGCTGCCTGTTCGTTTTCGAGAAACGTTTGTTGCCGTTATTCACATAAGCTTGCGTGTTTGTGGGTCGGAGTCGGCTTGACATTTCTGACTGCGTACGTTCGCTAGTGCTATTTAGAAAGTTGCTGCTGCGCGCATTTCTCGAGTCTGCATGTCTCCTTACGGTGTGGTGTTGCTTAGTTGTATATTGACGGTTGCTGTACCTGTCAGCGGTACTGAATCTTCTCGGGTTAGTCGCTCGTTATTGTCTCGCCGCGCGCACGCACTGAACAACTTGTTTGTCAGAGCGTCTGACTTTAGGCTTATCTATATTTTTAAACTTTCGTGTTAATTGCGTTGTGTTTGGTTTGCTGAGAACCATAAATTTACTGTGCTATCACACTATTCCACCTAATGTTGATGTGCGTCCAAGGCGTTAGCGGCAGCACTGCTTACGTTTATCTGTGGTGTGTGTGTAGTTCCATGTTTCTTCCAATGCCTTCGATGAACTCAAATGTTTTATTTCCACTAGTGAACTTTAATTGGCTCCGTGACGTGTAGTGAAATGCACGGGAAAGTGGTTGTCTTAGCAGTACAAAATGTTCCGTTTGTGGAGGGGAAGGCAGGTGGAAACACGCAGAAAGTGTGGTGCCGCTTCTATGCAGTCAATGTCAGTGTCAACCTGAGACATCAGAATAATTACCCATAAGGCTCACGTGTTGACTATTAAAAGTTCTAACATCACAAAGTAAGATTAAAAATAATTCATTCCTGCAATTTTATTCTATCAATGTCAGTGGCAGCTCGATCGAGAGTCGGAATAATTTTCAAAACGCTTAGGTGCAAAGTTGTTGCATCACGATGTGCACGAAACATTAATCCATTTCGGTTCTTCCTTGAACTTAGTAATTATACTGCGAAAGCAGATTGCTACATTCTCTATTCATCCTCTTTGACCTGTTCAGAAACAGTGTATGGCTGAATGTTTTTCATCCTCTGCAAAATAGAAATGAAAACAATTTTTTTACAGTCCCTACATGAACCTGCGAAGTCATGGCTGTGGCATTCACTATGGCTGAAGACATCTTCGGCATGCTGAAGGGTCGTCCGGGAGAGTGTGGCGGATTATGAATGCCCTGTGGGCTATTGCCACAAAAGAGTACCTTTTGAGTAGTGCAAATTGTGCAGATATTCATCAGTTTGCATAGACCAAGGACAGGTGAGCTTAAAGTATGTTAAAATATCTTTATATCAATTTTTTAGCAATTACAGATTACCAGGGCTTGAGCTGTAAAAAACGTTCAAGTTTCGTGGAACGAATCAGACATTGTTCAATATTTTGTCGTGCTCTCTCGGCAAAGCCAGGCACAAATTTATTCTCTAATATTTTTGTACTGTTTATTTTCTAGGCAATAGGGTGAACACAAACTGAAAACAACGGAACAAGGAATGCATACGGCCATTTTAATTGTATGTGGACCCCTTCTTGGAAGTGTATGATCACAAGGCAGCACATTAAAGCTCTTGCACCGGATGAAATCATTGCATTCTACAAGTAAGGACGCACTGCCATTTTTGGGTCTTTCGTGGTGCGTTTCTAGGTAGTTGCTTTATAAATATTAGTTTGAAACTTCTTTTCAGTGACAACTTGGCCTGTGGTTCGAGGTGACAGTATGAGCTTTTCGGAACACGTTGGCAAAACTTTCCCGGAAGTGCACTTTGAGACGGCCCTGGCAGAAGCTCCCAGATCGTAATTATGGTTGGGTAAGCTGGCATTTTGTTTTTGCGGGAGTGGGAGTGTTCATTCTAATAAAATCTCGCGGTTTGGAAGTTATCGTGAACGCCAATATTGGGAATTGTTCTCACATTCAGCGTATTTCGGATGCTGCAACAGTGGTCAAAAAGGCCACTATTTTGCATTTAGGCTTTGCATATATTTAGCTTTTATACCTTGAGAGTTGTTGCTGTGATATGATGGCACCGCGCACGGGCCCAACGTGGTTGCTACTGCAACAATACAGTGGCAACTGAAGATTTAAATTTCCCGCTTTTAATACTCCCGTAGTACCAATAATACTCCCAAATACAGCAATAGCATGAGTAATGCTTGCATTGGATTTCGATAGCTGGCTAAATAAGGGCATAATATTTTTTGAAGGGAATTGTTTAGAACACAGCGACGTCTGCAAGAAAATGGGCTGTGGTTGTGATTTATAAGAAAATTGTGCAACAGCTTAGTTCAGCATTATTCAGCTCAACGTCTGGAGGTAATACATATCGAGAGGGAAATAATTTCGGTGGAAATAACTCCATAAAACATTTCTGTCACAGTGCGATATTTATGATTTCTTATGACTGGCCATTTATTTCCTTGTGATAGAAACATCGTTTAGCTGTAAGTTATATTAAGACAGTCTCACTACAGCATTCTAGAGAGCACATTATACAGTACAGAGAACATTTTTTGCTGTGAGAAGATGTGTAAAATATAATGCCGAAAGGTTATTATAATAAGAATATAATAACCCCTCAAATAATAATATTTAATTAATAAACTGAACCTCTCAAGGATAAAAACCTTATATTCAGGATACCGAGGCAGCAAAGTGGGATACTTTCCAGAATCAGAGCAATTTCATTGATTGTCTGTTCTGATATTGTTTAGCGCACTTTCACCTTTAGCAGCACTCCCAGAAAAAAAAACGCAAGAAATCACTGATTTTAAATCAATTGCTGTGCTATGAAAGGGCCTAAGCAACTCACTCATTTAAAGCAACCATGTAACAAAATTTTCTTGTTTCCTTAAAGGTACATGAGCTGAGCAGTAAGTCTTCTCGAGGGCCGGTTAGTCTGAGAGAAGGGAATGGCGGCATCAATATTGTCCCCAAGAAACACATCACGGATGCGCCGCCTGCATTGTCACTTCAGGATGTGGTGATCCTCTTCGCCCCATGTCATCTTTTACATGGTGTCATCATGTTCTTATGGATATATGCCTTTGGAGAGCTCTTGGGACTTTTGCCGGGATTTCTTGGACAGCATGATGAATTTGACAGTGGCCTGGTGTCATTTAAGTTGGAGTCTGTTGAAATAGTTGAAGTGGTCAGCTCTACTTGGGATTTTAAATTATTGGTAGAGGTTAAAGTATCTCTTGAAAGGTATGAAGGAGTTCAGGTGAAAGGCATGAAGGAGGTCAGGTCTGATGAAGAGGTTTAAATTACTGGCACATGCAAGTTGCATCTCAACTGAACACTGAAGTCGTGCCTTGCTTAACAATTTTTTATCATTGGCACAATGCGCAGGCTGACTTTGAATCTATTGTGAGTGTTAATGGCACGGCATTTTAACGTCTTTATTATTCAAGGGTAGCTCATGAGATTTTTTTCATGGCAGTGCTGCTGCGGCTGCAAAAGTAACAGTGCGTATTTAAGCAGACGGCTTCCGCCTCCTTGATAAATTTTAGTACTGTATTTGAGCTGACACCCATGCCTTAGGAAAATGAAAAATGTGCGTATTTGGTTGAACAAGTTTTCTCCTTTGAACAAAGTTGCATTTCTTGCTTGGCAGAGGCAGAGCTTTGGTCACAATTACACTGACAGCAAGACGGGAGGGTTTTTGTAGCACGCGACTGTGAATTTTACTTCAGGTAAAATGTTGAAGCTGGAAAAAATGCTTTCAGGTCTGCTTTGTAAAACTGGACACCTGTATTTTTCAACGCTGGCTTGTTTGGTTCTTAAGTATGTCTGACTTGTTCCCGCTTGAACTGATGACGTGTATATAATTAGTCTACTAGCTAAATTTTAACATGTGTAAAATGCTCCCAGCTGCCTGGTTTGCAAATTATATAAGATTCACACTGGCTTTTATGAGATTTCTTCGGATGAATTATTTTAAACAACTACAAATTCTTTGGGCAAGTAACGTGCCTTAAAGGGACAGAAAACCGATTTTTGTCGAGTATATATTCTCTATCCCAAACGAAAGGGCATCACTTAAAGCCCCTAGGCGAGAAACGGTTTTGCTGATAAGGCCCTAGAATTTCTTAAATCGAAATTTTTATATCTACGAGGCGTATGTGTCCCTCCCAAAAACAATGCTGGCAACTATGTCATAGAGTAGCTCGGCAGCATACTTTTGTCTGTATGCGAAATAAAAAACGATATTTAAAAACTTGTCTCCAGCTAAAAAAGTTTGAATCGCAGGCATTCCTGTTCCTTTATGTGTGTTTTTAATGCAACGGTCTATTTTGCACGAATGCGCCATCTGTTGGGATAGACGATAGGTAGAATCTGGCTTCACGTTGTGGAGGCGGGAAGTTCGATTCTCCCCGGGAGCGACTTTTTTTTTTTTTTTTAAGCTGCCGTTGGCGTATTTGGAAACTGAAATAAATTATTTTGGCAGAACAAACGCCCCTGACTCAGGCAGAATCGTCAAAGCTCCTTCACGGGGTCTGTTTACAGAACGCTGCCATTGATTCTGGGCATGGAGGCTCAGTTAGCCACACTTAGAGCAACCCTGCGGAGGCGGGCGGCGTGTGTTTAAAATTTCAAAATAATGTTTAGAAATACATCTACAATTTAACCTTCTTCAAATACTTGTGTTAAAAGGTTTTCAATACGTAAACAAACGTTTCAGCAGTTACAGTAGCTGCTGGGTTTATAGGTCACGTGACAGGGACACATATTGTAGTGTCAAGTTTCGGCACTACGAACCGCCACCCTTCCGATTTCAGGAAGTTTGCTGCCGAATTAAAATTATTTCCACCAATTTGTTTAGAAATTGCTTGTGGTTACCGGGCTAAATAAAACGCCGACTTTCATTTGGGATAGAACACATACACACGACAAAAATCGGTTGTCTGTCCCTTTAAGTCAAAAGCCTTTTCAGGACGCTCATAAAGTCTGTTTTGGCTACAAAAAGCTTGACGTTACACTTACGTCTGGTGTCAGGAAACTGTACTATCTTTAATATTCATGTTTTAATTTGTGGAATACTGCCACATGTGACCTTGAGTCGAAATGTTTTATCGTTAAGGTTGGCTCGAGCGTTCTTTTCCTAAGCTCTTGCACTGCACTGTTGTAGGCTTGTGATAATACAACCGCGTATGGATTGTTTTTAGGCCTTTCCCTACAATGGAACAGCAAACTGCATTTTCCCAAACAGTTATGCGTAAACATGGTATGGCAAGCGCAAAGGGTACTTCCGCCTTTGAGTTACCTTGTTTTATCTGATAAGACAGCATATTTGATGCTCACTGTTGTATAATGTCTGTGTCAGTGCCGCGGTAGACGCACAAGTCTATTTTTGACACAGTTGCCCCTAAAACCGTCTTTATTACCCTGGTTTTTGAGTAAAGGTTAATATGTGAAAATGCCACTTTGAGCCTAGTGTTATCGTTATGGTATTTATTCCTTGTACGTTGGTCATTTTATGTGCACTGATGGAGGCGAAAAGCAAAAACGCCCGTGTGTACGAGATTTCGGCGCACGTTAAAGATCCCCAGGCGGTCAAAATTAATCCGGAGCCCTCCAGTACGGCGCGCCTCATCGCCTGCGTTGCGTCGGCGCGTTAAACCCTACAATCAATCAATCAAAATCATTTTCTGTGCAATTTAAAATAGACAGCTATTCATATCTGGAATGTATGCATACTTGCACCCAATAAAGTTGTATAGCAGTGTGTGAGTCATAATAGTTGGTTTCATCTGTATTTTAATGCAAGTATATTGTTTCTTTTACATGCAGCTAAAACTCAGAACAAGATTCTGCGGGTGAAGCCAAAGACTTCGTGCCGCTCTAGGTGCCTCATACCAATATTTATATGGAACTGTGCGCCGATAGGCAACTGTTGAGAACTGTCAGGGACCACACTGCTGCGGTGGTTTCTGCTTTCCAATTGTTAGTATCACTGCGGGTCATATATAAAGGTTGCGTTAAAATGGTGCTTGCGATTTCCTGCTGATACCAACGCATCCGCCAGCCTGCATATGAACTGGGTGTATACCGACAGGAAAGCAGAAATATTAGAAAAGTGGAGTCCCATAGACAGCTTCCCAATGTCTATAGGAGCACCGTTTTATATAAACAGCTGGTCTGAAGGTACCTGGAACGGCGAACCGGACGAATACCATAATAATTTTACATGGATCAATGTTCCAGTAACTAAACTACAGTTTTATTTGGAACAGTGATCCGCATACTTTTATTTGGAACACTGATCCACATAATTTAGTCGCAAAAATATGTGCTGCACTGTTACACTTAATTTTCAGGATATGTGGAACACGGTTCCAAATATATAACTGGAACTTTTTTGCAAAAAAGTTCCAGTTACTAAGTGGATCTGATGTGGAACCAGGTTAAGAGTGTAGGTTGCAAGTTTCCTGCATATTTCTAATATTAAGCCTATTTTTCAAATTTTTTGAAGCACTTCACCAACTCCAACGATGATCTCTCTGGAGAAGGATATATGAGAATTGAGAACCGCTTATGAAACGTGAAGCAAGTTCACTGTGTTCGTGTATGCCGTCTGCCCGGTAGTGCGTTAGCCTTGCGCGGTGTGCTGTACTATTCGTTGTAAGAACATTAGCATGCCGTTATGTGATTGTGGAAATTTTTACTGTACATATAAAATACAGCCAGTTTCGGACGTCTGACTGGACGTACGTGTTAAAACCGGACGTCCACCGGACGTACATGGTACGTCCATCGGCCCTAAAACGGACGTCATACCGACGTCCGCTAGAGCCGGAATGTACGTACGGCGGACGGCCGACGGACGTCCGGTGGTTGCTTGGGTTGTTCATATCTCAAATCTTAGAAGGATGACTGAAAGTCTATAAAACTAATTTCATGTAATCTGGGGTGCCTAAGGATGCTTATCGGCCTGCTCCCTTCCCTACTATGGAGCTGTAATAAACCGGGTCGCCAGCCCGCAGCTGCTTCCATTCCTGACTGCTGCGTATGTGTAACTTTGGCGTTTTCTTGCTCTTTTTTTTTTCAGATGTTGCATTCACTTGGCTTCAGCCCGCTGGCCTTGTTCGACAAGCCAGGACACCTCTTTGAAGCTCCAAACCCGAAGCGCGTCCAAGCCTGCCCATGTTCTGTACAAGCTTGCAATCCTTCACGCCGCCAAAACATGACGTAGCATCTCGCCATGTCGCTCATACTCCTTGCTTCAATTGCGAAAATAAAAGTTTTTAAATATTTTCTGCCTCTATCAAGGCTCCTGAGCTCGCTGGCTACGCCAGCTTGAGCACAGTGGCGTGCATGTACAGAATTGAAAAGAAAAAAAAAATTAAAAATATGAATATAAAATGGAATTTGGATGGGAAACAAACCCTCACTCACTAAGATCTCTGAATACGAATAAATAAGATCACATGAAAACTCACGTCGAAGAGAAAACTTACACACGTGATGTGAAGTTTCCCCCAAAAGGTCTAACATTACGCTGCACGCAAGGGAGCAAATTCTGACTTTCCTAGGCCAACCTCTCCAATAAACATATTTCTCGCTCTCTTTCTCTCTCGGGTACAAGGACTGACACCCTTCTGCGGGGCTTATACTTCCACAGTTCCAGTGAAAAGTTTAACTAAAGAATGCTTGAAAAGACCCCCTTTAACAGCAAAAGATTTGCCCGATAACATAAAAGTTCTCACCCTTCGAGCCGAAGTATTCTGTACTATGGTCAAAACACGGCAAGTTTGCTGAAAGGTCCGCGGATTTCTAAATTACTGTCTCCGTTAATTAATTACGCGAAACTCGGTAATGCGTGGCTAATTACAGCTTCGCAGGCTTGTGGATGTGAAGGGGCGTATATTTTGAGCGTCCCGATAATCTTTGGCCTGAACAGGCGTTGTCTAACCATTCTGAAGGCACCAAAAGGCGCTAAGAAGCACGATTTGCGTCGCCGTTATCTGGAAAATCTTTTGCTGATAAGGGGGGTCGTTTCAAGCGTTCTTTAGCGAAACTTTTTTCCCTCAAAGGGTGTGGGTATAGCCCTGCAAAAGAGAGTCAGCACGTACAACCTCAAGGGAGTCAAAGTTTACACCTTTTCGCGCAGCCTAATGTTACGCCATGGTTACACCTTCGAGTGAAAAGTTTTGTAAAAGAATGCTTGAAAATACCCCCCTTATCAGCAAAAGATTTTCCTGATAACGGCGACGCAAATCGTGCCTCTTGGCGCCTTCCTTGCCCTTTTTGGCGCAGTCGGAATGGTTAGAAAGCGCCCGTTGAGGCAAAGACTGCATGCAGGCCGAGTTGAGACCTACGTATTTCGGCAAGGGTTTGCAACCAGAGCGGACTGACAGATCCGCACCCGGGCCCGAGCCATAGCCCGCGGCGCGAGCGCGCAGGGGTTTGTAACCAGAGCGGACTGAAACTGGCGACCACCTGCACCCGCTCTTTTAGCGGGGAGGGCATTCCTGGTTTGGCAACCATGGTAGCCCCGCAAAAAAATGGCGGGAAAATTTGCGGGTACGCCAGCCGAAATGCTACTCGTATTTCGTCCCCATTAGTACACCCGTGGCTAGTAGCGCTAGTTCTGAAGCTTTCAGCCTTAACTTTACCAGGCAAATTACTCATGTGTTTAGTTCCACACGCATTAGGGAACATTATTAGAGCCATTTAATGGCGGAGTCTGTCCGTGAGAGGGCGTTTCTCTGCGCCAATGATGTGTGGAGGTTAGATGGCGGTATACAGTGGCCGGCAGATTTCGTCGTCTTGTCAGAGATTGAGCCCCGCGCATAAGCCGCAAGCCTGATTCAGTACCTTTTCAGCAATTTTTTTACCTTTTGTTCCTTTCTCTTTCATTTGTTTTACTTGGTCTGTTATCGCATTAGTTTGTTTAATTAATTCAGTACATGTATTTCTATCATCGAATAGGACTCCTCTGGTTTGAAGCGAAAATATGGCCGTATGTGAACATTATTTGTTTGCCGCTGTGCTTTCGGTGCCTCTGATTAGTGCTGAACGCTTTGGTAAGTGAAGCAAGGGAGGACAACAATCGTGAATCATTTTATGCATTTTTATTGACCACGAAGGAAATATATTCTCTGCCAGGGCACACTTGCTTTCGAGATGAAGGAGCCCACTGGCCAAGCAAGTAGGCGGGAGACATGGTTTATCTGGACACAAATTGGTGCAGTTAGAGCCACTGAGAAAACTAAACAGTACGCCTAGTATTACAGTCAACTCTACGAGTGACGACAAGAACGTTCAGACTTCTGTCCGCATGCTACTTTGCCGGCGGCTACGCCAAACTCCCCTGTACAAGTTACACACAACAGTCCATTTACCTTTTTCGCCGTCCGGGGCCAAATCCTGGGAGGACACGTTGCCTAGAATGAACACTTCCACACCAGCCAAAGGACAAAGTACCCGAGTAAGAACTTCTCTTCATGATGGCTGTCCCTAGCCGCACTCCTAGCGAATCATTTTTGGAATTATGCTCACTAGGAGTGCGAACTTGTTCGCTCTTTTTTTTTCTCTCCCAACTTTAATGAGCGCCATTGTGAGAACTAGGATTTGCTAAAATACTGTTCGAAACGAGATACAAGAGACCGACACAGTACTTGATGTCGCTCGAGCCGACAGAGCCAGCGAGCCGCATCGACTGTGTACAAACGACAAAGGCAGTACTCCGGTTTCGAACAGGGTTTAATTCCAAGACAGGCGCAGCGACGGACAGCTCGACTCGAACGGCATCCGTGAAGGCTCGATGACGGCACCGTCCTCCAAGGTGGTAACCAGGACGCATAGATAGGAGGCGGTCTGCACCTCCTCTCACGTTAAAAATGTTACGTTTAGGGAGGCCACCATTCCTTACCGATTACAAACAGGGTTTAATGATTTCAACACAGGCGCAGGCATGTACAGCTCGAATCGAACGGCATTCTGGACGTCTCGATGACGGCCCCGTCCTGCTCGGTGGTGGCCGGTACGCATAGGCAGGCGGCGGTCTGGAACAAAAGGCAAAGCACGTTAGAAATGTTGCAATTTCGAAGGTAATCACGGCTTACCGAATGCGGGGTCCATGATTACGCCTGGCAGGAACGGGAGGGGACGCTGAAAGGCAAAGTAACAGACGAATAGCGACAGAACCACTTTCATTACCAGAAAACGCCTCTTACAAAACACGCCTCGTCGAGCTCAGTAGATAGGACAGATGGAGACGTGTACCTGCCTAGCCAGAAGAGTAGTGCATCTTTGCTGGAAGGAGCAAGTGCAATAAGACACAACACAAGGGTCGGGGAAAGGGGAGGGCGGAGGCGGTGCCGGACGCGAACCTGAAAGGGAACCAAGGACACCAATTCCATCACTCGCCTTTGCCACGACCCCAATTTGGAGCCGCGGACCGCAGAGCTGCGTTCCGTGCTTCAGTGATGCTCGTTGAAGGTGTCGACTGTATTCCGAACGCCGCGCGAACCGAGGACGTACTATCGCGGTCACACTTAGTGGGAACGCGGGAGCGCGTGGCACGAGCAACTACTAGAGCTTCCTAACGGCGCCGCGCGGAAACAGCACGCCTGCGCGTTGTGAGGGTCCGGAGAGTACAGAGCTCATCGCGCGCATCGCGTCATCGGGCGGCAGCGCGTCGTCTGTTATATGCAAGCTCCCGGCGCTAAACGAGCAGCAGACGTTGCCAGCGGCCGTGAACAGCATTTGCAGATACGCAGCAATTTTTAAAGCAAAGCTTTTTACCTCTACCCCCCAAGGGTTCTTTCGCGACCGTTGGTGTCACCAGAAAACTCCCGCGAACAAATAAAAGAATTTACTGCACTGCCAGGAATCGAACCTAAAACTAACAGACTAACAAAGCGAGAGCCCGTTGTCTTACCGATTTAGCTACGAGCCCACGCGGAGACGAGGAAGAAAAGTGGTGCACTCACCAAGCACATCTAGGGGTTTAACTCCTGCATTTTCGCTGAATGCCACGCGATAGCGATTCAAGGAAGCTCACACCAACCCATGACATCACTTCTAGTACGCCAGTGTGCTAAAGCCTGTGGCTTCCAGTACACACGTAAAATTCTCAGCTCCCTGTCATCCGCCCTCACGACAAACGACACCCCAAAGAACACATTCAAATACTCCTTGATGGCCAGGCCATCACTCCAAGCCCCAGAATCAAGATACTGGTCCTACATCTTCAGACCAACACCAAGAGTTACGGATCCTTGCAAAGCCTCAAACACACTATCAATAAAATCATACACATGATCAGTCGAGTTGACACCAAGAAGCGAGGCCTCAAGGAATCTGATACATTTCGATTAGTTCAAGCTTTTGTCCTCTTGAGAATCACTTACGCCAACCCCCTGCCTTCTTCTCGGCAAGGAAAAATGCTTTATATAATGATTAGAAAGGCGGTTGAGCAAGCCATTGGTCCTCCCATGAGTGCGTCCACCGAAAGGCTGCTTAGCACGGGGCTCTACAACACGGTGGAAGAGCGGTTAGAGGGCCATCTTTCTATTCAGAAGCACCGAATGAGCAGAACAGCGGCGGGTCGCCGCATCCTTCACCAGATTGGCTGGGCAGCACAGAATGTCCCTCCGCTTGATATACTCCTGAACTTTTGGCGACAAAAGCTAAAGATGCTCCCTTTGCTTTGAAATATGAACCCCTCCCAAGACAAGGGTCGCTGACAAGCACGGGCTCAAGCGCTGAACAGCAGCCTCGGTGGGCATCATGCAGTTATCTACACAGACGCCTCCCAACATCGAGGGCAGTAGTACGCCATCATTGTGGCTACCTCCAGAAACAACCTTCTTGCGTGTGCCTCACTAGAGACCGAAGAAATGACGGCAGCAGAAAAGGCAGCCATCACCTTGGCTCTCACTCTAACAGGGTTTCGTAAGGTAGTCACAGATTCCCAACGAGCCTGCCAGAATAACCAGTCGGGTTTGGTGACCCGACCTGCACTGAGCGTGCTAAAAAAAACACTCATGAAATGGTTCCATTCAGCTCATCTGGACACCAGCTCACGATTCCATGGAGGGCAACGAATACGCCCAACAAGCTTGCACTTTACCCCACCCCCCCGTGCTATGGAGCTGCACGAGGGACAGTCACCCACTTCTCTCGTTCAGGGACATAACCAAGCATTATCCCCTTTTGAGCCAGACCCTACCTTCGCCTTACCCTGAACTCTCCATTAAAAAACAAACTACCCTACGGTTCATACAATCCGGCTCCTTCCCACACCCGAAGCGCCTTCACTTAATGAACCCGAATCACTACGACGCTGAATGTAAATTTTGCTCAGAAGTAGGAACACTCCGCCACATAATCGGGGTGTGCGACTTCAGCCCTGAGCACCCTTCTCCTTTTTCGTCAACTAGCGAACAAGAGCAATGTGAGATGCTGCTGTCTAGGCTCTCTCTGCCTACACAGTTTCAACTAGCGGGTAGAGCACAGGCGGCGCAGACTGAATATGCGGTACAGTGAAGAAGGAACCAGTCCCCTGGGCGGCACTCTGTGCTGTTCAAAAATTTGAATAGAAGTATTTCCTTATGCTCTCCCTCCTAAGCTAGCTCCTCCCGCGTCTCTGCAGCCGATTTCATCGCCTCCGTCCGCGACGGCGGTGACAGGGAAGTCAGGTCGTCTAACCGGGTTAGAGCTTTAATGTTATAAAAAAAGAGTTTCCACTCACGTGCTACACCAATACAACTCAATCTACCACCGTTCATGCATCATGCAATAATTTAACCTTACCAAGAATATCTCTTTCAAGTATTAGAGGGTGTGGTTAAGGCATTCCTTTTCTCTCTGTTTTCACTATTTGTAGAGCGACGTGAGTGAATTTAAGGGACGTCGCATGAGTAATCAGTGTGAGGGTCGTTTACAGCTTTGCTTTCCAACCACATTCACAGTGTGGATTGGCGCTAATTTTTTTTTGCTCGAAATAAAGGTCACATCGCGGTTCCTTGCTCAGATGCGCACCGCTATTCTGCCGCCTTTGCGTTCACAAGCAAGAATTGTCACCGCGAGCTGATGAATATTTGATGCGTGACCAAACCGGCTATGCGCGCCCACTGCCCGCATCGTCTGTGGGGGTGTCAGTTTTATCTTTGCGGGCTCAACTATGCCCGAAACGCCGGTCATGTTGAATTACGTTTTACGCCAGTGATGTAGGGATCGACGCATATATGTCTTTTGTGCGTGTTTTTACTTTATCAACAAACTGCCACCGCTTTCCGGAAGTTCTTTGGCTTAAGAGACGCTATAAAATACGCACAAAATGCGCCAGTGACGGAAGGGCCGTAGCATCTCAACATGTCAAGAGCTCCCGAAGAAGACAGGCGCCGGATCGTCGAATTGCCGTCGAAGGGCTACTCCCAGCGTCAAATCAGGGAACTCGTGAATAGGCCCCTGCATACGGTGAATAGGACTGTCCAAGCATACCGCTGCGAAGGCCGAATATGTGACGCACCTCGAGGCCACCCTGCCTGGGGTTTGGCCCTGGCCCCCGTCCACACAGCCCGCTCCGTGCAGGCACACCTTCAGCAGACCGGCGTCGATAGCTGGCATCGGTGCCGAAAGGAGCCGACCTTAACATCATCGAGAATGTTTGGGGTCGCATGAAAGTGGCGCTGAACCGGACCCTCAAGCCTTCGACCACTGCATACGAGCTGTGGGCTGCAGTGCTCGCCGAATGGCAGCGGCTGGCAAGCGACACCTCACATGTGACAGCGCTCTACGAATCACTTCCGTCAAGAATGTCTGCTGTCGTCGAAGTCGACGCACTAGTAAGGGCGTCTCAACTGGTTCCTTATTATTTTTTAACGGCCCAGACCACCGTCTTTGATTAGAAAAGCTTGAAATAAAGTGTTCCTCTGGGCCATTTACTTTACAGCGCCTTTTGTGCTGGCATTCACATGTGAAATAATTTGCGCGCTCGCCTCAGCGATAAGCCCGTCGCTGATACCTTTTTGCCTTGAAAAGCACACAAAATGTATTTACCTTCCAACAAAGTTCGTAAAGGCTCTGCCTATTGCGTAGCTCGCGGTGACAATTCTTATCTGCAAAAAATAATCCTAGACGTTTGCAGTGTTTTATTACTGCGGTTCACCGCCACTGGCAACGTCTGCTGCTCGTTTAGCGCCGGCAGCTCGCATGTAGCAGACGACGCGCTGCCGCCTGATGACGCGATGCGCGTGATGAGCTCTGTACTCTCCGGACCCTCACAACGCGCATGCCTGCTGTTTCCGCGCGGCGCCGTTAGGAAGCTCTAGTAGTAGCTCGCGCCACGCGCTCCTGCGTTCCCGCTAAGTGTGACCGCGATAGTACTAGCGGAAGGCATTATCGAAGTGCATATATCTCGGCTACCGCGGCGTTCGGAAAGAAAGACCGACTATCACCGCAACTTAACGGGGCTTCCGAGCAGAGTCCGACGCTAGAGTCCGACGCTAGAGGCAGTGGCGAAGGGCTCCAACACCGCCACTGCGCCGCTTTCCCAAAAGCTACAGCCTAACGCGCACCGCAAAGCTTTGGCGACAGTCGGAATCCCTGCGTCGCGACGGCCCAGGAAACGTCCGGCTCCGAGGCTAATGTGCGCTCGGGTAGGAAAATTCAAATACGCAAACGTTCAGCGTCGCGAAAAAATTATACGAAAGCCGGTTTCGTGGGCACGCCGCACGTCGCACCGGGCCTTCAGCCACGGAACTCACCACTTGGAAGAGTCGTCGGTGAAGACTGTGAAGCAGCATACCGTGAAGGAAGTCCGTGAGGCCCTCGTGGGTATTCGCTTGTCCGAGCGAGCCGGTTGGGAGCGGGGATGGCACAGGCACGACGAAAAACGACTGAAGGAAACGAAACCGACAACACTCATGGCATTAAACACCTGTTAGCGCGAACCAAACTCCCCAATAGACCGTGTACCGCGTGGAAAAAAACTCACCTGTCCATCGTCGCCGTCACCGCGCCGCCAGCTACTCTGCGCCCGATGGGCAACAGGCAGGCAGATGGCGTGCCCCTTGTTCTAAAACGCGCTTATCCTGGCATTAGAGAGCGCTGCTTTTGGTCGGCTACCGCCTACCCTTCCACTCTTTCACATCGATATCGTCTTCCAGAACATTCTGCCAGTTGTAAAACAAAACGAAAAAGTTATCGCATCAAGTCGCAGCCGCGCGGCCACCGGAGCATGCATGACAAGGCATTTTATGCTGCGTCACGGAGCAAGATAACCTTCTTGTTTGGTGGTTCCTCATGTCGGCTAGGGGGCTTCGGCTGGCGCGATTTCACGGTCCTATCGATCATGCGGCCGTTACCGGACGCCTTCCGCGGCTTTTGAAACCGAATAAGAAACGCCACGTCTTGAAGAAACAGTCCACTACGCGGGAACACAAATGCTACTGCGTACGAGTCATTCATTCATTCATTCATTCATTCATTCATTCATTGATTGATTGATTGATTGATTGATTGATTGATTGATTGATTGATTGATTGATTGATTGATTGATTGATTGATTGATTGATTGATTGATTGATTGATTGATTGATTGATTGATTGTAAGGTTCAACGCGCCGACAAAATGAAGGCGATGAGGCGCGCCGTATAGTGGACGGCTCCTGATTGATTTTGACCACCTGGGGATCTTTAACATGCACCTAAATCTCGTATATACAAGGGCGGTTCGGCTCTTCGTATCCACTCGAAAAGCGGCCGCCGCGGCCGGAACTCAAACCCGCGTCCCCGTTCTCAGCAGCACAACGCCTTAGCCACTGAGCCATCGCGGCGGGTGCGTACGAGTCGTGGCTGTAAGAAAATTAGTGCCCTTTCCACTCTGTGAAGAAAAATGACCTGCGAAGCTGGACGCAGTCCACGGAGTGCATGAAAGGAAACACGTTTGTTCGTACATAGCGATTGAGGATACTTCCTAGCCAATTAGCTGAATGAACTTGGAAGGACCCAAGGTTCAGTCTCGCGGACAAGCTAGGAGCTGACTCCCGCTTCGTAGGCATCTCACTGTTCGTGTAACACACCAACCCAATCCGCTCGATCACTGAGAGGACACCGGACAAGTCGCATTGGGCAGTTTGACGTCCGTGTTTAAACCTCCCGCCAGCACAACGGAGGCGCCATCAGTAAGGACCGCGTGCACGCACCCCTCCCCCCAAGCCGTGCACGCCGGCAACCGGTTATGTGCGCGGGCTTAGAAGTGAAAGAAACCTGAACAAGTAATACTGCCCCGCGTCGGCGTTTTAAGCGGGCAAGTTGCCCTTCATCCGGGAGGTATTCGCAGCTACTCGACGAGCTGGAACTACAGGGCGCAGTGCGGCGGTAGCGGCTAGAGTTCCTCTATATAGCTCCCGCAGGGACCTATATGGAGGAACTTTAGTAGCGGCTTTTTATACATGGCGAGGTTGCGCAAAACAAACAAGGTCAAAGAAGAAACGACAAGAAAGTGCGCTGCGCTTGTCCTTTCGTTTCTTATTTGCCCTCGTTTGTTTTCGTGCAACGTTGCCGTCGATCGCCTCCAACTAGGCCGGCTCGCGGTATGGCTTCCTATTCACCTATTCGCGCTTCTGTTCGGGCCGACGCCATTCCCACATTTGCCGTACTTTCGCAAACCTAACGATACCCACGCCATTCCCACATTTGCCGTACGTTCGCAAACCTAACGAGTTACCGTTGCAGTTCTACCTACTTTTAACAGAACAGTGGCGTTCCTCCGGCACTCCCAAAAGGAACTATAGTTCCAGGAACGCCGTTCCGTACAACACTGAGAACGAGAAAGTTACACGTTACACTTTTCAAGAAGCTGCCGAATCATCTAAAATTACTACATTTCCCAAAGCAGGCGTAATTAGCAAGGATTAGCAAGACGCAACATTTGACATAATGTAGACTCGCACAACATTATTATTAACCGGAATCGTGCCAGGAACAACCGGCAAATATATCTTCCCATTTGGTGCAATGTCACAGTGGATTATGACGAAGTCCCCTTATGATTACTATATATTGCAGGGCTAAATAGGCTGGATGATAATGAAAGGTCTGAAAATTAGGTTTACTAAACTTACAGTGGATGTAGACTTGTTACATAATATAAACTGAATCATCATTAGCCGGTACACCATTCTATGGAATGATTTTGCATGCTGTGCTATCAATAATATAGGAACAAATGATCCAATGGCAACATTTTTTCCAATTGCCTTTACTAAACGTGGGCGCTAAAATGGCCCAGAGTTGTTAGAAGCAATCACCAGTGTGCTACAACGTTTTAAAAATATAAAAAAGCGTGCCATATCCCACCGAACAACATTATCATGCTGAATTTTAAATACGCCTTACAGAAGTTACGAAAAGGTATCTCGACAGTATCTGCCGCATATTTTTTTTGCTTAAGTTTTTATAATGCCGAATTTAAGTGGCTCTCCTTCCTTTTATAAAAATGTAAGAAACAGCGCAAAGGACAGGACAGTATGTTTAAAAATGTAAGAACATTTTTAAACATACACCAACAAGCCCACTTGCTCCCCGTTCTAAGATACATTTCCTTTTTTATCAGGCGACATTTTTCAATCTATGCATGCCTCTGGGTAAGGTTTAATGCAAGAACTGTTTAAGATTGATACGTCTGGAATCATCCAGCCGGTTAGGGGGTAATAGGGCTTAGCACATAAAAACACAACAATTAAAAGAATAACTGTTCGGTTGCTCTAATTTCCTTCGAGGTATAAACTCCACGAAAAGGCAAACAAAGGAGCCGTATACAGCAGGTCTTAAGAAGCCGTACAGAACAGAGGTACATCAGAGCCCCGTAGAGCTCTCCCTACCATTCATAGAAATTATAAACATACGATTTTACTAAAGAGCACATCTCACGCAACCGCGCGAGAAAAAAAAAATGGCTGCGTATCTGCTCCTTTAGTTGCAAATGTCGCCGAAAGACGATAGTCGACTGGCCCCCCTGCCAAGTAAAGGCCTCCCTTCTCTTTCCCGCTCACCTCTCATGCTGATCCTCTCCCGTCTCGTTCCTCCCAAAATAAGACGCTAGACGTTTGCTCAAGTCAATTCAAATTTACCGCGTTCCACTGCTCCAAGTCGGGTGTCTTGATGCCAGCGCTGCTGTACGGCGGAGACGCGTGGGAATTGAGGAACCCTACCGCAATGTTTATAGAACCACGTTGCCCTACTCCACGCGCGTCCCAAGCAGAACGTGGATCCCATCTAGTGGAACATTTCGTTGCTACTGCCGTTTGACTTCTTAAATGCCCCCAGGAAGTAGCGCTGGCAACACCAGGTGACGGTTTTGTGCCGTTGGTGTAGTATTTCATTTGCTATAGCAAAAACTAAGCATCCCTGATTTTTTTAATAAAGGAACACTGCAAATATCACTTATGCATTCATTTTCTGCCTTATATTCGCATAATGTCTTGTTCTTGTTCAACAGCGTTGACAAGTATGAACACTGACGCCGGACTTGGATGTTTAGATTTGGCTGTGAGTATATAAGGCTATTGCACAGTTTATGTTTCACTTTGGCCGGGTGGCTGAATCGAGTCACGGACAGACAGAAAGACAGACAGATAGACATACAGACAGAACAAAATTTTTGCGTTTAAGTAGCCCAATAAAAACAATCGTCTTTAATAAAACGCAGAACGTTACGTGAAACAGTGAAACAGTTGTGGCATGAAACAAATCACAACGCCAGCCTCAGAAGAACCTCCGTCAGAATTTCCGTTCTCTTCTTGGCCACCATTAAACCCCGCTGGGATAAGGCCCCGACTTGTTATGCGGTCACTTTTCAACTCGATCGAGAATGATCTCTTTGCCATGTGCCGTGAGTATGAAACCCGGCCCTATTATGTGGAGCTACTCTGCGTCTCCTAGAGAAGCTGTGCATGGAGAGACTCCAAATCCTCCCGGCATACTAAATTGACCCCAATACAGGGTACATCGAACCGCAAGTCCCGCGTGGAGCTACGAAATTGACCGCATAGCATGTCTGTTCTGATCCACGTAGCGTTATGCGCTTCATTAAAACCCACGTCTCTAGGCTTTCCAGCAGATCTTTTGACTTTGTTTTGCCCAAGTCGCGCAACTTAGTTGTGGCTCACTGTGCAGGTCAGCGGAACGCTGTAATAAAGCAACTGCTGGGGCGTCATGACGTGGCGTGTAATCGCGCCCTTAAAGGGGTCCTGAAATACCTTCCGCCGATGCATGGATGTACATGTAACCAAATAGAGCAATGTATTAGCAATCTCCTCTCGCAAGAATTTTCTTAAAGCGATGAGTATTAGCTGAGAAATCGTAAATCAAAAACCACGCATTATCGTCGCGCCCCGTTTCCTCCTCCTTTCGCTGTTCACGGCTTGCGAGCCTTCCCTCCCATGATGCTGCGCTCCTCAGCGATGACGTACTTCCGCTATGGCGCTCCTCAGACTGCCGTCTGCTACGGGCAAGCTTTGTTGACACCATGAATCCCGCACTCCGCTCAAGGCTGGAAAAGCGAACGAAAAATCTGGCCGCATTTGTGCGGCGGCCTGGCCTTGCTCTTTCGCGGTGTATGTACGTTGCTGCAGTTACTATCGGCGGCACGTGGCTTTTTATCGGCAGCGAACTCGCAGCCGCTCGGGGAGCATCGTGCGCTCGGTCGCTTTCATGCACCGCGCACTGTTTATCCAAAAAGCGCCGTATCAGATGTGGCTTCGCTGGTGCGGGTCTTATTTTGCGGCGGTGGTAATTCCTGCCGGTGGCATGTGAAAAAGACATTTTAAACAGATACAGAACCCGTGCACAAAACGCTTCACTCATGTGATCAGTTACGCTTGGGGCGACGCGTGGTGGAGAGCGGCAACGTTGGCAAACATGCTCCGGCGCGTCTCTGAGCTTTCTAGCGCTGGAGCGATCGCCATTTCTTTGACAATCTCAAACATCGGTTGCCTTGGCAACAAGGCACAAACCGCTCCAGAAGTCAGTTACGGTTGCGTGGTTCCGGTTCAGCTCGGGGCCCCACCTCGCGACATGTGGGCACTGCAGGCGTACCACTCACTCCCATTTATATGTGCGAGATGCGTTTGATATTACAGGAGGCGATGGTGTGTGTGTTGTGGATGCCTTTGTTTCGCGATGAAATGCGACTTAGTGCTTCTGCTGGTGGATAGTGCTTCCCATGGTCTGGATTATCTTTCTCGGGCGACGTACGACTCAACCTCGCATGGGGTATGTGCAGTGTGCGTGGCTAAAAGCCATCTCGGCTTGTGCGCCAGAGTTAAGTGATTTGCTGTTCGTCCCCGCAAACCGGGTGCGAGGTGAGTGCCGAATTTACGACGGGCAGAAGGAGGCGACCCATCGTCTGTCAATCGCGGTTCAGACTTGCAACGCATGTTGTGACGTTGTGTTCGTTCGAAACGCATCTCTGGATTTTTTTAAAGTTGAATAAAATGTATGCGTGAAACCCGGGCATTCGGTTCAGGGCGTTCTCTGCGATTGCACGAAAGAAGTGCCACGGGGCTTCAACGCTTTCTTTATGGAACGTACTCAGGTAAGAGAATATCCATGTCGTGTTATGGCGGTGTTGCATTCAATACAAACGGTTAAGCATTTGTTTACACTTGTTTCGTTTGTCGTAAAATGTCCAAGCACTCCGGCACTCCGCTTGCAGATCAGCCGGCGAGCCGACGCTGAGCAGACCTCTAATCTCTTTGCCGGAAGTGCGTGAAAAAGCCGCCCAGTAGCAGCATGTCTATCTCATGACGAACATCTGGGAATCGATGATGCACACGTCCAAAAACACGAAGGGAACGGTGTGAAAAAAGCGGCAAACTTTGCAACAAGAGTGTGAGCTTTCCGTGGCGCGTAAAAGAGTAATATTTGGCACAGATGACGTTGATGACCCAATATAACGATTGCGCTACTTCATTTAGTGTGCTCAAAACGCCTTTCAGTACCCCTTTAATTATTTATCTCCTCCAGCAGCGCCGCTGTGTGAGGGAGGTGGGGCTAAGGTCGGAAGGGTCGTCGCCAGAATGAAGCTGAATTACGAGAACAGTCGGGCGTGTCATAATTCAATTCACGTGGATAACGTAGTGCAGTTTATCTTGTCCTACATGCCGCCACGAAATGTATGGCCACGCGGCAATGAGATGCATAAAAATACTATGATTTCATGTGACTGTTGAGCCTTAACCGTGAACTTTCTGCCTGATTTTTTCTTCTACGTAAGGCGAAAAAGTCACCACGAAGGAATTTTAGTGCGAAATAAACGGTTAGCCCACCTCGGCCAATTTCCCGTAAACAGGTGGGTAAAGATAATTTATTATAACCCACATATCAGGGCGCAGCGACTAGTGATAACAGCGCTGCCCTAATAACAGAAAATTATCCAATCAGTCTGCATGTAACATGGTCATTATACACACTGCGCAAAATTTTTGGCGTGGTCAACAAGTCACTACAAATCAAGTCACACAAACTTCACCAGTGTTCAGAAAAACAGCTCATCAACTAACTCAGCTCAGTACGGCACTAGAGAAACGCTCAGGATGTTACTCCTGACCACTATAAAGCGCGTAGACCAACGCAAAAGGAAGGCTTCTTCCCCTAGAGCTGCCAACTCATGCTCCAAATGACTCATCAGAATCGACCGGACACGCCACAGCAGTGGGAACATTGCCCGTTGCGGCCGGGCTCGAAGACATGCAGCACCACGATTTCTCCACAGAACAAAAGCACCAGCGCACATCAGAAAGTTGACCAACACATCATTTGAACGAGTGTTCATTCGAAGTGTGAGTCCGAACATCCTGCTTAATACAGTCCAGAACGTTGCCGCTACACGACAGTGAAACAAGGCATGTTCTGATGTTTCAGTGTGGCCGCAGTGCGGACACCGTGCGGAACGCACAACGCCGAATCTCGCCAGACGATCACACGTCGGGAGAACTTCCCAGCCATGTAACCATCCGAAATCCCGAACATCAGCCGGAAGTGCCGCCGAAGTCAGCTGATGCCACCGGACACCGCGTGACCTTCCTATCTGTTGGTTGTCTAATTGGGTTATTGCCAATTTTTCGCACACTTCACTTACCGTACTTTCCCTAAAACTAAGGCTAGGCAAGAAAGACTGGAGATTTCGCAATGTTTTTATAACGTACGCGTAAAATGGCGGCGGCTGCTCAGCCGAAGGACCGGCGATGTGCGCGTCATAAAATAATGACCGGGAAGTTCCCAAAAAGTACTGGAGCAGCGCCTTTCCTGGGTACTCGTCTGAGTCCCCAAGGTCGATCACTGCCCGTACCGCCAGCACGCTGCTCATGGTTTGCAAACAAGCAGACTAAACCACCCATTGACTTGGGCAGCCTCAGCAGCGCTCGTGACACCGTTTCTGTTTTGCCCGCCCAGAAGAACGATCCAAGCTTCGTTGCGAACTGTCGGGTGAAATGGCGCGGCGGTTTTGCTACGCGTGCTACGCGTGCTACGCGTGCTACAGGCTTTCCCTCGCTCTGCAAGGGAAAGCCTGAACTTTCCTGCAACTGCAAGACGTTGCTCCGCAGTCTCAAGGAGGCGCTTCCACGTACTACGCGCCACTTCACCCGAGGCATGAAAAACCACACCTAGTACTCGAACACCCGTCACCCATTCTACGTCGCTCGCCAAGCCAGACGTGAATGTGCCGAAGCGCACCGCCATAGTTTTTCCCCTGTTCAGTCGAGCTCCAGACAGCTCACCGTACTCCTGAAATAGCCGCATAAATGCTCGGTAGCTGTCCTCGTCCCGAATGAACAGGGACACGTCGTCCGCATACGCGGACACTTTAACTTGGCCTATGCCTGGCAACGGAAAGCCGCGGATGGCAGAGCTTGCATCAACACGTCGCAGCAGTGGGTCGAGACAAATGACAAAAAGCAAAGGTGACAAAGGGCAGCCCTGCCTTATCCCACGGGTGACAGAGAACGCACTACTTAAAAGCCCGTTGACAAGAATTCGAACGCTGACGTCCGAGTACAACAGCTCGAGCATAGCGACAAAGTCTGGCGGGAAGCCGTATTGGCGCAAAACTCCCAGCAAGTATCGGTGCTCCACTCTGTCAAAAGCTTTCGCTTGATCGAGAGAGATGAAGCACCCAGAAGCGCTAATCTTTGTCGCGTAACTGAACAAATCGCGCGTCAATGCCAGGGACGAGAAAATTGTGCGACCTGGTACGCTGCACGTTTGCGCTTGGCTTATGATATCGGCCAACACGGTACTGGTGCGTCTGGCCAGAATGGATGGTACAATCTTGTAGTCAGTGTTCAGTAGTGTAATCGGTCGATACGCCTGGGGCTGAGTAGGATCCCCGCCTGGTTTTGCGATCAAGATGACACGGCCTTCACGGAAGGAGTCAGGGCGCACTCCGCGCTGAAGAAAGCCGTTCACCATGTCGAGGAGTGCACCCCGAATGGCCGGAAAAAGCTTCTTGTAAAATCCAGCAGGGATACCGTCAGGCCCAGGCGCCGACGCACCGTTCAATCTTTTAACACACTGACTCAACTCGTCGGCATCCACAGGAGCACACAGCAACTCAACCAGGTGATCTGGCACGCATGGCAGCACCCCACAAAATGCGCTAAGCTTGTCCTCGAATTCCTCTGCATCCCAAGACACGCTCTCGGACGAGAAAAGGGTGGCAAAATGTCCCACGAATACCTCGGCTATGTCTTCAACCCTCGTGCTAACCGAACAATCGGCGAGTGTAACTTGTGGAACAGCGGCTAACCTAACCTCGTCAAGCGAGCCAGCTCGAATATGCCGGAGTACGGAGGGGTCCGATACAGGCCTGCCCAAGGTCTGCGCACGGCTCGCCGCTTGTGATGACTGCCGTAAGAGGGACTCGTAGCGTATTTTCAGCAGGTTGACATAGTCCCGCATCGCGAAGGTTAAGGTGCCCCCTCTCTGTACGATGCGAAGTCTCCTCAACGTGTCGTTAAGCGCGGCCGTGATACGCACCTTAAGCGCACGACCCTCCTTAACTAAAAGCACGCGCCAGTGGTCCTCAACTCATCCCAAGGGAGAGAACTGTACTCGCACAGATCAGTCAACGAAGCCGTTAGCGCTGCAGAACTGTCCCTGTCGGTTAGCAGACGCTCGTCCATCCGCCACATCTGGTGGCAGGGCGTGCAGTTGCCAAGGTTAACCGTTGCTAACACAGGCCGCTGATCGGAAACGCTACGAACTCCAGCCGGGAAGGTGAGGACGTCACAGCATTCCACGTAGCAGCTCAGCTCGGGTGGAAAATAGAACTTATCTAGCCGACTGCCAGATTGTCCTCTTTCCCAAGTAGCGACAAACCTGTCGCCGTGAAGCTGCACCCACGCGTCGGAAAGATGGAATTGACCGATCAGGTCCTTCAACGCCCGGGCACCACTATAAGGCCGACCTTGCCCACGTCCCCGCACAATACGCCGAGGGTCGGTCACACAATTGAAATCACCCACCAAGAATGTTGGGTAAGGTTCGAGCATGAACGCGTCCAGGGATGCAAAAAAAGAGGACGAGTCAGAGTGCTGCGCAGGTGCATACACTACAACAGCTCGCACGCGACGTGCGAGCAAGAAAAAATCAACGGCAAGAACGCGCTCTCCTATCCCCACTACGTTACGCCAACTCTTGCATGTACGCCCACTGCCTCGCAATATACACCCCCACCACCACGCCGACCGCCGACTGGCCAGGGCTAGACATCTGCAGCGCACATTCCCTCCCTCCCAGCATCATTTATACGTCGACGCAGCTAGCTACCACGATAAGCCAGCTTTCGCTACAACAACCGTCATTTCATAGCTCGACAGCCCTCCCTTGGACGCACTCACGATACATACAACATCAGCTACCGCTGCGGAGGAGGCGGCTATCTCCCTCGCCCTAGTACAGTCTCCCACACCCAAAGTTGTCCTTTCGGATTCTCAGTCGGCAATTCGCAACTTCTCTGCAGGGCTAATCTCCCCACTCGCCCTCAAAATCCTCTCCCGTAGAACACCTTCCCACCCCGTGGCTCTGCTGTGGACCCCGGCCCACACGGGAACAGACGCCAATGAAGCGGCCCACCGTACAGCTCGAGCTCTTGTCACCCGAGCAGGCCCTTCTAATTGGCTCTACCCACGGCACCCCCAGCTTCCTGGACGCTCTAGTCTCGTACCGGGACATTACCCAGCACTTCCGCCTCCTCCGCAGGATATATCCTCCCCCACACCCTTCCCTCACCCACGAAGCCGCTCGCCACTGACGGCTACTACAAACCCACACAACCCCCTGCCGAACTCTCCTACACCGCATCAACCTCAATCTCTACCCTTCGCCTCTTTGCCCTCAATGTCTCCAGCCGGATACCCGCTACCATTCCCTTTGCGAGTGTCCCCACGACCCATTTCCCCCTTTTCCTTCCCCCTTACACTGGGAGCAGGCCCTGGAGAGCTCCGACCCGGAAGTACAGTTAGCACTAACCAACCGTGCCGCCCAGGTCGCGGAGAACATCGCATCCTCCGCCACCGCTCTCCCCTAGACCCAGTTTGCAAATAAAGTGTTTCTCCTCCTCCTCCTCCTCCTCCTCCTATCCCGAAGGTACAATGAGCCTTGCGGCGCAAGCTCTCGCGCAGAAAGACGACGCCTACGCCCAAAGACATCCTGTCTGACAGGGTGAAAAAGGCTTGCACGCTAAAGCGCTCGCGAAACAAAAGAACGTCGCGTGGAGTACGAAAGTTGCACTCCTGCAAAAAGAGAAGGTCAACCTGTTGCGCCCGAGAATAGTGCATCACCTCCCTCTGTTTGTCCAAGTCCCGAAAGCCCTGAACATTCAAAGTAAGAAAACGCACCAACATAAAGGTGATAAGGGCACAACCCGCATTAACCTTCCCATCTTCAAAACTCACTGTCGTCGGAAGGCACGTCGACTTCGACGAACACTTTCTTGCTATCGTCGGCATTATCGGTGTCCGCTGAGGACGACGGCAACGTCCGCTTGGACGCATTTAGGCGGTCCGGTGGAGAGGGTCGGGGAGGAAGCAAGTCGTGCACCTGGTTGATCGGGTTGACGAGGCGAGGGTAGGTCACAACGAGGGATGGGCCAGCAGTACGAAGCTCGTCAGTGCCGCCCGCATCACCTGTGGCCGTCGAGGAAGACAGACTTTGCTTGGTGGACGCTGCGAGCCGCTCCAGGAGAGACGGGGAACCTTGCAAATCGGCGACCTGGCAGACAGGGTTGACCAGATGAGGGTCAGTGACCTTCGGTGTAGGCACGCCACTGGAAGTGGACGTACTGTTGCCAGCTACAGGCGATTTAGAGGTGTCATTAGAACGGCTCACCGCTGCTTTGCTGCTCGTGCCGGGCTTGCTGCGTTCCTTCCGGCGGCTGCGCGAGCCGCTCGAGGAACCAGGGAGAGTGGTGTTGTTTTCCTTTGCACGCCCTGGCTCGCGCTGAGGCTGCTCCGCGAGGTCACTGCACTCGACAGAGCTGGAGCTCGTGAAGTGGGAGGCATCGGTCGAAGACGATGAAGTGTCTTCTTCCGCAGGTGGAATCTCGTCCTCCGAAGGCGACAGGCAGCTCTCGTGTTCCATTTCTTGGCTGTCGCTTGTCGATTCACCAATCGTCGAGTTGACGCCCAGAGCAGTACCTTCGCTTGAAGCCTCGGCAGGCTGGCTCAAGGAGGCCCGGGGTAGCTCGGGAAAGTCGCTCGTACTCTCGAGAGCCTGCTGACTGGAAGGTGCGGAAGTCATCTCAGTGAAATTGCTCGCAGCGTCCGCATAGGAGCGGGGCCGCAGGCAGTCGGCGGTGGCATGGTTGCCCTTGCAGCGGCGACACTGCGCATTGCAGTCAACGTCATCGTGGCCGTACTCTGAGCAGCGGCCGCACCAGGGGGTCTTGCAGGCGCTAACTTGGTGGTCGGTCCGCACACCCTCCGCACACCTTTGTATTCAAACTGGGCCTTGAACCCTCGAATCTTCATGAAGTTAGGGACGGCCTTGGCCATCTCCATCTTCACGAGTCGCATGCCGGTCTTGATATGCTGAAGGCTTCTCCACGCCAGCTGGCTGACGTTGAGGACCTTCCCATACGGTCTCAGAGCTGCCGCAAGCTCCGCGTTACTCACAACGGGGTTCAGGCGGTACACTGTCATGTAGACGACCTGCGGGCCCATGCAGGCCACAGGACACGAAACGCCATTCACAACTACGGCTCCTTTCTCCGTGAGCTTACGAGCAGCAGCAGCCGTAGCCGCCACCGCGCAGAACTTGAACCCACCCTGGTGCATCAGGGTGTCCAGGCCATAACGACCTACGATTTCCTCGAGGGCATCCACCAGGTCGTCCACGGTGACGTCCTTCAAGGCCGTAAAGTAGAAAACATGTGCCTTGGGTGGTGGCTGAACAACCTCTTAAGAAGCCATGGTGACGTGTCCTTGTTGTCCAATATGGTGGTCCAGCGGTCAGTAGGGAGACGGCGTCCAGGAGGAAGGGGCTACCCCAACGTAAAACGTAGGGCCGCCCCGCTGCAGTCACGTAGAAACCAAGAGAACCGCTCACTGATGACGTGTCCTTACGGAGCACAGAGCCCCATGGCGGTCTACACGCACGGTCTACAGGAACACGGCAAAATTTCTTCACTTTCTTCGTCTTCAAATATCATTATTGAGCCTTATTCGTGAAGCCACTCCTATTTTCCGCTTTATAACTCCCTTCCGCAAAAGTCGATGCGCATTAGAGACAGGGGTGACGCGGATTTACCACAGCCGGAGGTTAGGCCCAGCGTCACGCTCTGAACTTTAACGTCGTCTAGCGGTCCCCGCACCTCCACGTGCAACGATTTATTGTAAGTCGTTTCTGGGGCAAATGGCTATTTGCATTCCAAAAATATGTTACCGCAGAACAAACAAATCACACGAGAGACGTGTGGGACTGGTGTTCACAAAGCGTGAATAGCATTTCGGCTGGTAGTACCGTTTCGAGCAGGTTTGCCTGAAACAGTTGCAATTTTAGAGGCATGAAGGAGGTCAGAATCTCTTATTTGCTCCCTAGATTACTCTCAAGTGCTCTGTGACAAAGAGAAAGAGAGAGAGAGAGAAGAAAGAAGGAATAGGATCTCGCCTCAAGCCTTCCACATCATATAGAACATGAAACTCAAAGTATGAAGATGTCGGAGAGGAAACCAGGAACCTTGTTTACAACCTGCGTGTGATGTCGCTCTGGAAGGGCGCCCGCTTTATGAGCACTTGCGCGCTTTGACTCCCAGCAGCCTATCAGATCAACGTGTCGTGCCACGCCGTGTTTGTTGCACTCGCAGCAGCGCACAATTTTGGCGAAAGCTTGGAAATGACCAGAGCGAGCCAAATATCTCCACAAGCAAGTGGAGGCTATCATCAGCCACCGCCGCGAACGCCGGCGAAGCTTTTCACGCGGAAACGGAACTCGTAACTTTTTGGTCTGAATGGAAGCATTCTCGGTTGAGAGTAAAATGTTTGTACAACCTAATATTTGTCTTTGAGGTTGCGTTGCATGTACATTTTTGTTGCCCAGGTCTTATCATTTTTTGGGCTCATATTGCGCTCCCTTCTATCTTATTTCTTTGGAAAAATGTTCCCCTGCCTTGCGTTTGTTTATCAAGCCCGAATATACAGTGCTGGCTTTAAACGCACATTCTTAAAACGCAATGTTCTCAGGCTACACGCAACACTTTCGTGTAGGCGACAGGTCGTCCGCCTGTGGGTCAGATTGTCTTCCGGACAGTTCATCGAGGTTGGGTGAAGAAAAAAGAATGAGAAAGAGAGAAAAGGTTGCCCTTTTCTGTGGACACTGCAGTTGTTATGACATCCTTCATTCTTTAGTATCAACGCGAAATGTTCTTTGATGACATGGTATAGAATAAAGTGGCAGGAGGTAAGATGCCACCGAGAAACTCCAAGGTATTGACTGTTGAAGGGAAATTCTGGGCAAATGATGATTAGTATGAGGGTGGTGGTGTGGTGATTATGGTGATGAAAGAACAGCTGCTATGGTTATTGATATGTGTGATCACGTTCAACGTACCAATTACATATTAATAATTTGCTCAAATGCTCCTATTGTGGCCTGCTCAATGAAATATTGGCACAGGGTAAGACGGAAGCTAGCCGGCGACGGCATATTTGTTCGTGTTGAAGAGCTTTACAAATGGGGAGGGGCGAAGCGTGCAGTGTATAAGTGTATTCTTGGCGCCTTGGCGTTTTTCCCAACCAAGATGAAACAGTTGACGGGTGGAGGTATGCAGCTGTGCTGTAAAAGTATCCTGTCTTTGAAGCACAAAGGGTTCAAGCGTGAGGCGTAAACGAGTGTCCCGGTGTTTTAGCACCATGACTACGTGAGACGACGATTGCGACGGCGACGACAAGAGAAGCCAACAGCCCCAGCCTTTCAGGGGCTTCGCCCCTAAAAGAGAACAAGAGATGGTTTGATAATCGTAGAGGACCCGCCGCGGTGGCTCTGTGGCTAAGACGTTGCGCTGCTGAGCACGAAGTCGCGGGCTCGATCCCCGGTTGCGGCGGCCCCTTTTCTGATGGAGGCGAAAAGCAAAAACGCCAATGTGTACGAGATTTCGGCTCACGTTAAAAATCTCCCGGTGGTCGAAATTAATCCCGAGCCCTCCACTACGGCGCGCCTCATCTTCTGCGTTGCGTCGCCGCGTTAAACACTACAATCAATCGAGAATCGTAGAAGGAAATCCGCTAAGTACACCAGGTTATGAAACATGGTAGTTATGGAGGTAGGCACTACACAGGTTAGGAGTTACACAGAATTGGATTTATATGTGAGTGCATATCACGAGCGCTGTACAAGGGCTACGGAGGGTAGCCGTACAGGAAACCGCCATACCTAACCCATATACTAGTATTTGTCTCCTTCAAAGCTGGCTCGTCCGCGACGCATTGACGGTATGTTTGGTAGCTGCTTGTTCTGCGCGTGCCTTGTGCAGGGTGCGCGTGCCTTGTGCGCGTGCCTTGTGCGGCAGCGGCGCGTGCGGCCTTCGGCGGAGCTCGGCCCGACGAGTCACGTGATGCTTTGCCCAAGATACGGGGCAGCTGCGGTCAAATGAAGGTCAAATTTACCACGACGGCGAAAGAGCTGGACGAGATTAGTAAAGCTTCGCTTTAAAATCCCGGTGCTCGTAAGGAAATACCGCTTTTTTTCCCTGTTGAGCCTAAGCATACATATACTCCGCAAGCAAGACCGCTAAACGAAAGATGTAAGTAAGCAAGGGAACAAGAGGGTCACGGCCACAGTCATTGTCCTCTTATCTCGTCGTTTGATTATGTGGAACTATTTCTGCTGCGCAAGTTGCACCCTGTCGAAGAAAGCAATTACCTCTTGCCCAGTTAGTTTAGTTTTCGTTATTGGAAAAGTTCCGCAAGTACTTAAATACATCGCTTGCAATTGATGCCCCTTTTACAGCTCCTGTGCTGCCTCTTCGCCGAGCACGTCGATTTTTGTGAATGGTTCTGACTCCGAGTGCGTACAATCAACTCAAGACCAGTAGCATTGCGAACATAATGAGAACACCTCTTGCTTTTGCGTAGTTGCAAATTAACAGCACGTTCAACAGCAAACAAAAAATAGGCAAGGAAGTTTATGTAAGATTAGAAATAACGCTGCTTTCTACAAAATTTGTAATACTCTTTCAGTTTTTGTTTTCCGTAAAGTACGCGTTCTTGTAAAACAAACATTTCACGATCGTTTCCTTGTCTTACGGATTGGTGGAGTGCGTTTATGGCGACAATAAAAAGTGCTCGCTTGCTCAGACTTTGGCATACGTTACTACCGACCGGCACCGAACACGCATAAACATTAACGCGTTGGGGCACATGACTAAAACATTGGCGTAAGATAATCGCTTAGGAAAGGCTTCTTATGCCTCGTTTGGGCAAATCAAAGAACCAGAGCAGGGGCATCAGCGCCCTGCGCGGAGAAATTGAAATGGTGCGGGCCGAGAAAACCACGAGGGCGAACGACGGGGATGAAGGCGGCCTTCCAGGAATGAAGCACCGTCTTGTATTGGTGCAATGCTTCCGTTTGTCTCAATATGTCAATTGTTTAGTTATGCGCGGTCTTGCATGACCTGTTTCCCCAATCCTAAAGGTTTATTTATGCAGATGCCCATAAGAAGCTGTGTTGAGATATCCGATGCCATTTTAAATTGATCAATCCCTTCAGCCAGCTGCTCGGAAGACAAGGGGAAGGAGGGAGAAACGCATACACGGTAGCTGAGCTTCAGTGAGCAAGACGGCGCAGTAATCTTGGGTTAATACGCGGCGAACGCCTTCGACACTGCTCATCAGACACATAGCGTAAAAATGAGCTCGAGATCAATTGTGAGAAACATGTGATAAAGATTGAGGTGTTGAAGCATGTTAGGTTCTTGAGTCCGTGCCTTAGTCGGGCGTCGGGAACGCTGGGGGGTGAGTGAGGGGTGGTGTAATCGAGGCGGCTCTGACGGTATACCGTCAGAGGCGCCTCGATCATTCTACACTACCATATGATGTAGAATTTCTGGGTGGCGAAGGGGAATGGAAAAGTTGGAGCGGTGTTCGGAGACGTCCCCCGGCCTCGTCGGAAATGCTGACACTGGCGCGGATAATGCTGACGCCGGTGTGAGCTAAATAACTTCATGGCCCACGATTTGGATCTAGGCTAGGATGTTAGTAGTCTAAAGAAGCTTGTGGTGGATGCGAGAGCTGTGGCTGTCCAACGGGTGGCTGTGGTGTTGGCCTACCAGCACCAAATTTGTTTCATGCTTGTTCTTAATGAATTCCACTGAATTAAAGCGTTCCGCAAGCCGCCAAGTGATGCAGTGCCTGTTCTTTGTTCTTTTCGTTGACGCATTCCGCTACTTTACTATACAGGCTATAACCGGTAACATCAACCAAGATATATAGAAGAAGAGAACAGGTATTACACTTGAACCTCGTTATTACGAACACGGATATAGCAAATTATCTCCTATAGCCAAGTAAATACGAACTTTGGTTGGCCACGCTTTATTACAGTGGCACTAATTCTGTTTATAACGAAACCGAAACTACGAGAGGCGCGTGCGATATCGGCTATAACTAATAAATATATGAGGAAGGCTCATAGGCTGCTTTAAAAATTCCCAACGTTCAAAACTGCGGGAGTAGAAAGGCCCTTTTATGTGTAGACAATGTGGAAAACTTCATCCTGCTCAGTGCTGTGAAAAGCCATCTGATGAAGATCACATCCTACTACAAATAAATAACGCAGGTATGTTTTGTCGAACACACTTTGTTCTGTTGTATTTTCACTTCCTCGTGTTCTGGTCCATTCAGTTTGAAGTGCCACAAGGAGGCAGGAAAGGATTACCACTTTTGTAGTGGGTTCAAAGCCTAGCGTATACTGTTGTTGTATCAGATTTTTGCGCTAGCCAGATTTCCGATTTGTTGAAGCCGATTTTTACCCATACTGTTACGACATACCAATATCGCTAATAGCGAACTAATTTATCGCTCCAGTAAAACTTCGTTATAACGAGGTATAACAAAGGTTACAGCAAAATTAGGGCAACTGCATATAATAGGGCATCGGGTGTACTTACAGCGAGCATTTCTATTACGGAAAATTACTCGGCGCGTAATTTAAACAACGAAGCTGTTGTTGCTGGCCATAATGTGCGCAATGTGCGGCGTCATCAAGAAACGGTGTTGTAGTTGCTCCCGCCGTTGACCGCAGTTTTGAGCACGCGTTTTTGAGGAACGCCAGGCGTCGTCCAGGCTGGCGCGTGGCGCTCGCAAAGAAGTGCTAAGAAAACAGTTCACGTGCGTCTGCGCCTCAAGCGGAGAGCGCAAGACAGCTCGCGCTACAGACGACGAGTTCGCGAAGCCGGTTGCCGCCTGTTCCAGTGCGCGCCGACGCGTTCCACTTTGGGAGAAATGTGAAAGCCTGCGGACAAAGCGATCCGGACCCGCCAGTAATGCATAAGGAAGACGACGATATAGATGGATATGGCGATGACTACTACTACCCCACTGAAACGCAACGACGGAACATGTAAATAAACCATTTCAAACCCAATGCAACGCGAGGTGTTGTGTCCTTCAGTGCTTACAGAGAAAGAAATCCTTAAGCTTCAAGAAATCCTCAAATTAAAGCCTTGTGAGATATATGCAAGCTTCGCCAATTTGTTAATTAGTCAATTTTAAAAGTATTTGTTTATTTACGAGTATGTCAGTTCAAAAGTTGCGGTGATCCTAAAAAAAATATCCTGAATCAGTAACTTCCTTCGCGATACGATTAGTGTGCCTCGATTTACTTTTTCGCGAAAAATGAATTACAGGCGCAATTCATCACCGATTATGACTTGTAAATGGAAAGCATTGCATACCTTGGGAGAATCAGTGCGTGCGTGTGTGCGCGGGCGTGTGCGTGTGCGTGCGCGTGCGCGTGTGTGCGTACGTATACCACAGCGAGGTCACCCGCTTTGAGTGTTACGTGAAAGAGGTACGTTACTTGAGTGCTGACTGCTAACACGCAAAATGATAGAGAAATGGAGGGATGGAGCGATGACGCGCCCACTTTTTCTAGTGCGGTCACCACCATGTTAAAGATGGTGATGATCTTACGGATACTAATGCAGAAAATGATTTCGTAGGTCCGCTAACGCTTCCTTAAAACCTTTCCATCCATTAGAATGAATTTCGTAAAAACAAATCGGGAAAAATAGCAGAAAAAAGACGCAGGGAAGCTATTGTAGCTCCCGTTCGCTACGGCGACACTTTATGTACTGAACGTAGCGAATCCTACTTCTCTCCGAAGCGTTTTCCCCACATACAATTGCTTTTTTTAAAGCCCCAGTTAGGCGAAATGACAACCTGTGGACTGCCAGGGTGACAGAGTGGATACCCAGATACGGGTCTAGAAGAAGGGGAAGGCCAGGTACTCGATGGAGGGACGAAATAAGGAATTTCGGAGGCAAAAAATGGACTCGAGTGGAGCGGGACAGGAGTGGTTGGAGGTCGATGGGAGAGGCCTTCGTCCTGCAGTGGACGTAGGGGGCGGTTGTTGATGATCATGATTATAGCAGCGAGGATACCTTGAAGGAACTCCGGTCATAGAACAGAATAAGATTCCACTTTCCAAGTCGCAGTGTGGCACTATGTACTCTGAAGAGCACTGTACACTTTCTAAACAAGGATTTTGCCCCAACAAGCAAACTTCGTGATACGCGAACCGCCCTCGACTTGATCGATGATAGGTTGGATGAAAGGAAACCTGGTGTAAACGCCGGTAGCCTCCGCCCCAGCGTGCGATAAGAAGACGGCGATGCGGCACCATACAGACGGAGTGGTTCAGCTGAAGTGGGGCCGACGCCTGTGGAGCTCGCCGTCACGGTCGAAGGAGCGGTGCAATAAACGTGACCGGCTGCACGGCGCCGGACTCTCGCGAAAGGACGGACGGATGGGAGACGGAGAACGACGAGAACGATGTTGGATGTGAAAGAGATTGAAAGCAACCGAAGAAAGAAAGAAAGAAAGAAATGAATAAAGAAAGAATGGAAGAAAGAAAGGAAGGAAGGAAGAAAGGAAAAAGGACGAAAGAGAAAAAGGAAAGAGAGGTAAAAAGCGAAAGAAGGAAAGAGAAAAAGACAGAAAGAGAGAAAGTCAGAAACAGAGAAAGACAGAAATGGAGAAAGAAGGAAATAGAAGAAGAAAGAAAGAGAGAGAGAGAAAGACAGAAAGAAAGGCAGAAATTCGAGCCACCGGTGGTGTCATTTGGTGACATTAGAGAGTTATACCAGATCGGACAAACGGTTCCGGTACGGTACGCGGTACCCGTTACCGTACCGTACCGGGAAGGCTCGTTTTAAGAGTTATAGCAGACCGTAACTACCGGACCGCGCTACCGTGACTGGGAGAGAAACTTGGGTTGTACGTCGCCTGGCAATTCTGCGTGAGTCTGTGGCGTTTCCTGTACTGAAATATTAGTTTTCAGGTCTCAAAAGCGGTAAAGGCAGTATTAAAAAAATTTATCCAACGCCCCTACGGAGATTCGAACTAGCGACTGCGTGAACATGAAGCGGGCATTTTACCTCCACTCCATCTCAACAGATGGCGCCAGCAGGTCAAGCTGGGCTTTCTGTACATACGGCTGGCTGCTTCTAGTTTTTCGTTGTATTTGAGAGTCCCTCGCACTGATACCGCCTCTTACTCACTCGCCGATTTGTACTCGCGATTTGTAGATTTTTACCCATGTTGCTGTAATACTAGTTATGTAGCCGGATCGCCTTTATTTAACCTAAAAGAAGCAATCGTACATGCGTCCCTCGACGACACAAGCCACGGAAGTTGGGTCGGGACCGTGTTTCGCTTGCTGCTTGAGCTGTCAGAATCGCGCGGATTTCACTTGTTGAAACGTCATTTTTCTTAAACGATCTCATATTTGCAGTCCGCTCGACTAGGCGTGAGCCAAGCGTACGGCTACCAAACTCTTCCAAAACGACCGGTTGCTTTGTAACGACGGACACGGTACGTCTCGGTACCGTCCGGCCAACTTCGGCCAAGGGTTCACGGTATGGTTCTGCGCATGTGCGGTGGCGTCCAGACGGTAGACGTTACTGCACCGGATCCGTTTTTCCAATCTGCTATAACTCTATTATTTTACTTCGGGTGGAAAACCCATATTTGGCACTTACTAAACCTCGATCCAAGCTCGCTCTTACCTTTAAATAGTATTGATCCCGTCCTCGATTCTCATTATTATTGTAAACTAAACACCATAGGAGCCACGGCAGTGACGCGTACTCGGATGCTAGTGGTTCTGCAAAGGGAGGACATCTCACGAAGCCCGGGACAGTATGCGGTCCTCGAACGTAAAACGACAGAGCGCCGCGACGGGCCCCACCACATTTTCCTCGTTTGGCGCCGTAAAGTCATCGATTTCTATTCCACTTCAAACTTCCTCTCTCCCCCTGTTCTGCAGTGTGTGGACGTCGTTTAGGCGGCGATAAATAGCGGCGCCAGGACTTCCCAACCAGCCATCAACTGGTTCCGCAGTGTCGAAAGCGAAGCTAGACACCGCTTGCCGCCGTGTGAAAGGAGTGTCGCTAAAGTATGAAAGCGGGAAATAAGTAAAAACATTTGTTACCTTTATACAGGGAATAAACAGATGTGTTATGTTATATGCGTTGTCCCAAAACGGTCGTTCCTTTGTAGACTGCAGTTTCTGTTTTTGATTCTTAGTGTCGTTTTAATGGGAAATTGTTTGACAAGTTCGGGAAAATGTTTAATACAGAATAAGTTTCTGCAAATGGAAAATTTATATCTACCTAAAATGTAGTCATACTAAGGCAATAGAAAGTTATAGGGAGTCGTAAGAAACTTCGCACATTAGGAAAAAGTGGCATTTCAAAAGTGTCACAGAGCATGTTTAGATTTATTGTGCTGGAGCTCTTTTATCTCAAACCATTCTTTTGATAGTCTAACTGGTTTTAGCCAGTTTTCCGGCTTGGTGTCCTCAATACAGCCCTCCCGCACGTGGCGAGAATGAGTCAAACAAATACGAAGGTTGCACGATAACGTGACCGATGACACCATACTTCCGCTTCTCCATGTCTTTAATAATGAATAAGGTGTGCTAACGTAAAGTACGTAATCCTGTATAAGCTTAGTGCAGACGATTTTATCACAGACACGAAGGTATGAAGGTCTTCGTGCACGGAGAAAGAGAAGTTCATAGCCAAATCTTTCCACCCTGGGACTCAGGTACGACAGCTAGGTTCGGAGCAGGAGTAATCGTTTTACAGAATGCTTCCGCCGGCAGTCTTTCCGCTTCACAAATGAATTCTGGAACACCGGAAGAAATATGCGGGACAACTGAGGAGGTGAAAAAAATACACGCTTACGATAGCTTACCCATTTGGAGAAAAACTACGCCACAAATTTACAAACGCAGTCACAAATTGAAGGGGAAGGAGGGGTTGGGAAACAGTAGCAAGATTACGAGATTTAAAGGGGACATATGAAAACAGAGCAAAAGGCCTCAGAAACAAAAAGCAAAAGGAGGCCAGACAATTCAAACATTTAAGGAATGAGCAGATGTCATATTGACAATAGGAATGAAGGCACCAGTGACGGCAGTTTTTTTAAACCGAAAAAGGGTGATCTCTCCTTGCTCTCACATACCCCAGATGGCTTTCGGGCTGACCTCTATTTTTTCCCATCCGGGTGGAGCGCGGGGACCACCCCGTCGAGGGCAAACAGACAGTCACACCGACTCTGGCGTAATGAAAGCAATCGATAACGATGGCGGAGACACGTCAGTGAAAGAAAGGAACCAACTGCGCGGCTCTTTGTGTGAAGGATGACTGCAGCCGCTTCGGCCTCGTACCGATCGACCCAACCACAAACAGCCGAAACAACGAAGACAGCGCGGGTGGTTGACCCGTGTGGCAGACGACAAAACATGGCCTCTTTCAGCACATAAGAGAGAGAAAGATAAATAAGGATTTATTGGAGAGTTTAGCTTCAACCTAAAAATGAGTTGGCTACACCAAACATTTGAGTAATTAGAAGATACAATAATTATCGTAATGACCAACAAGGTAGGAATAAGTACAATGAAATACCCACAGTTGAACGATCACCCAAACAACCTATATATTATTTAATACATACAATACAAACTGGCCATGACGCGACACAGATACTCTCACCTATATGCCTAACACCATTGTGTGTTTCCACACTCATCCAGAGGAATGTGCACGCATTTAGTAGGCACATCGTAGTCACTTGAAAAAAGATTAAAGGCTTTAGTTTGGTTGCGTACATTGTCCCGCGGTCCCAACAGTTTTCAAAGATAGGAGTTTCCGAGGTAGCATACTAAGCTTGTAACTTATTTTTTTCCGCTCTGTGGAACATAGAGGGAACTCAAGCAAACCATGGGGCCCGTCTTCAGTTTGGTGTCCACAAGCACAGCTTGTGTCGTCAGCAAATCGAATACGTTAAAGGAATTTCTTGGTGTAAGCCATGTCAGGACGAAGGCGATGTAACAATGAGTCAACCGAACGACCGAGGTGATACGTGCACGGGTACGCAAGGGGCGGGTCCACTTGGTGTAGCAGCGGTGAACGATATTTATCGGTCAACCTGGTTTCCAAAGTAATGCGCGTGCTCAGTTGTATCAAATAATTTTTCACATTACCTCTGGTAAAACACACGGTGCTATGCGTGGAATTTGAATGAGTGGTTGCTGCTAGTTGGTCAGCTTGTGAATTTGCACGTATTCCAATGTGCCCGGCAATCGACAGAAGTATTATTCTCCAAGTTCTTCCTATTTCAGTTGCCATCACATCAAAGATGCGTGTTGCCAACAGATTGTTTTGAGTACAAGTCGCAATTGGATTTAGGGCTTGAAGAGTCGCTTTTGAATCTGTGAATAGTCCGTGAAGTTATATTAGCGATAAATTTGACTGCAACGTATGTAGCGTAAAGCTCTGCAGCCGTCGACGAAGTGGGGTGCGAAAGCTTGACCCAGTGATCAATGTGGAGACTCGGTATTTTGAAAGCTGACGAAGACGAGGTGGTTGCCAACGATCCATCGGTGTATATATGCACATAATGAGCATAATGTTCATGCGTGTAATTGAGCATCACCTGCATTGATTCCACTGTAGATATAGATGATTTTTTGGCATCCAGGGGATGTCAGCTTTGGTGTAAATGCAGGGATCTGTCTATTGAGGCAACCCACTGCTGCGTTGTCATTGAGACGCAAGGGGCAGGACCATGATGTCACCAAAGAGGACCTTATGAACCTTTGACGCTGAAATCTGTTGATGCCAAATCAAAGGAAGCCAAACCGGGGAACCAAAGGGTGCGACCCATGCTGCGTAGTCAGGCGCAGGTGATAGGGAAGTACCTCCTGTACTCGCAAAGCATTTACAGGTGGCTATTTTGCCACCTGTTGGCAAAGAGCCACCTGTTGGCCTCGGCATTCCGAGGCAGAGACGGAGGCCTCTGGTTACGAATGCTTGCACAGTCGCTACTCTGAATGATCTAACAGACCATGAAGAACAAATATAGAATATGCTACGTCCGGACGGACAAGTGCCGCATGCGCTCGAAGCATAAAATCGGATGAACTACCCCATCGGGTGCCTGCGAGATAACGCAAAACATGGACTACACGTGATGCCTTTTTCTGCAAATAATCAATATGCTGGCACCATGCGAGTGATCTGTCAGTGCATATACGAAGGAACTTGTGACATTTTTCTCAATGGATCTCCCGACCACCCATGATTAGCCGTAATCCATGCAGTGTATTTTACGTAAAAGCAGGAACGACTGATTTTGCTGCAGAGGCACCCATCCCTCGCGCACGTAGAAACTTCTCATTGCTGTCAATGCCGACTTGGTTTGGTTGAGGCGTGAATCGGCCCCGCTGTCGACGCGTCGCCCGTGAAGCGAATTTGGGCCGGGCGCTCTGGCACAACAAGGAATAGCGCGGTCTCCTGAACTGCACCTGCGTGCTGTTCGTTGTTTCCCGATGAACAAGCAAAGAAAACGGAGCGCTGAAGATTTCACAAACGCATAGACGGACGCAAACAAACCAAAATCCTCAACTCTGCCGGGTTAGCCTCCCAAAACGTACAGTCAAGGAAGAGGATTGCTTTGGTTTTTTAAAGTCACATGGAGGATGATTTCTGTTGCGATCGACAACACCACCCTTCATCCGGCTAAGGGGGATCTCAGCGCTTTGCGCGAGCTTTCCTGCTTTTCCTCCGGCCGAAGGATGTATTCGATTTTCTGAAGTGCAATACCGACCGATCTCGCTTCGTGCCTCATTTTTGTTTTTCGTGCGTTATAGAACCTACGGGCATATGCTTTCATGCACAAAGAAAATTTGATGCCGCGGTAAAACAAGGAAGAAGAAACGGAGTCAAGAAGAGCCCGAAACGTAATACGCCGATGCTCACAGGCTACGGGATCCCTCTTTTCAGTGCTTTGAATTTGTATCTTGTAGAAAGTTTCCTCTGTGTCCGTTTATTGCGAAAATATTTCCTGATTTAATCTTTGTCCCCTCTTCTCGTCTCTCGTACAGCTGTTACCTGAACGCAGCATGTTTGATATCCCGGTGCAGCGCGGCGTGGACTCCACCCGCTGGGGCGGACCGGAGGTAGACGCTAGGTGTGATATACAGCAGGCCGCAATTGAATATCAGCTCGTCCGCGGGAAATTGCTTTGAACCTGCAATGCGCAGTGGCTTCTTGGGCAGCAAGAAAATGTAAGCATCGGTGAAAGTCGATAGGAATTTAAATCGGCAACACCCGACAAAAGCGCTCCTCTTCCAGAAACGAAGAGCTTTAACTCTACATGCCGATACCGCACACTCTAATTTGATGTGTTATAGGTAGTCGAACCGTGCGACGCGTCACGAGATTTTTTATAAACCTGCAATCCTGAGGTAGACATCAGAGAGAGATGGAAGATGATGGTAAAGCATGTGAAAAAAAAGTATGTAGTTGTTTGCAAGGAAAAAACCTTTCGTGAACATGAAGAAAATGGAAATAATAAGCATCGAAAAAGCAAAACCCTTTGTATGGCCTCAAAGTCATCAGAACTGCGTGTGGTGTAAGGAAGATTTCAGGCATCTTTGCTAAAGGGAGATTAAAGCTCAAAGGCAAGTCGGCTCGCGTCTAGTCGTGGGGTTGCTACGCAGCTAGCCATGCGAACTCTTTCTAATCGAGCGGCAGGTCGAGTGAGGGTTTCGGCCGCAAAGCCTGCTGACGCCGCCTCTCCTCTGATGACGTGGTCACATCGGTGTCCCACACGGCCACGTGACATGGCTTCCAAACCACCGGCGGAGCATGGCGCAAAGGGGTTTTCGCCGTCTCAAAGCCACACTATTGACGCTATAACTCCTTCAACATAGCGCGCTCGCCATTTCTCGCTAACCAGGTCCTGATCTTTCCATGGTTTCTTTTTCGCATTAAAACCAAGCTTGCGGGCGATTCCAAGCGGCGCGTTAAAATTCGTAAATGATTTCCTTCGTTGAAACAGTCACGCCGTTAGGAAGCTCAACCGTGCAAGAATGCTCACGCGGAGGGGAAACAATGGTACCTTGGAAATACGCCACAGACACGCGTCAACGCCAGTATGGCGATGTCTGAGCCATGACGGCTCGGGCATTAGGCTTTGTTCATCCATTCACTCGTAATGCAATGCTTGCGCACGAAGTCACTAAGCTCAGTGCAAGGACCATTTGTATCTCACTCCCCAAGGCCTTGCGCTGAATTTTTGTTGTCGTTGCTTTTGTCCACAATGAAAATATTTTAATGGATTTTGTACCTACTGTTTGAGTTGGCTGTTGACATAAAAAGGCTGTTTAACTGATATTACTGCAAGCATATAAAAACAAGAGAAAAGAATATAACAGAACTGAAGCCCTTTTCTTCGAGGGGAATGTGATTGAAAACAATAAAAAGAAGGTGTTTTAACGATTGAAGCAGCGTTAGAACAGTTGTTAAAGAATATATTTGTCCATCTCCGTGGGTGTATGGCTCGTTGCCTGTCGGAAGAACCGAGCAAAAAATCGTGTGATCGCGCGCGCACGCACGCACGCACGCACGCACGCACGCTCATACATGCCCACGCACACGCACACGCACCGGAACGGAGAGGATGGGGCGCGGGACATCATCTCTAGAGTTTATTCATTAATAAATAGGGACGCATATCTTCTGCATAAAAACAAAATTTAAGTACAATTGCTCTGTTTAGACTATTTTGATAACGGGAATGTCGTAAGCTATAAGCATACGAAGCAGCGCTTCACGCATTGCGGTTGACCGAGGCATGATATGGCGTCATTGCTTTGAAATATTACCGCAGTTGGTACGACAGTATGAATTTGGTGTAAGGCGATGTTCAGACTACCAAGGGAATAGGGTTACCAGGGTGAAATATCCTAGGTGCATAACTGCGTTCGGTGGCACACACCCTTCTGCTGAGTTTTTACAAGACAGGATCGATCTTCACGGCATTCTACCCGTGATTATTTGCCTTTGTAAAATAACAACAAGCAGCTCAATGAAGCCGCTGCATATAATAAGCAGCTTAGCAAAACATTAAAAAAATGTTTTACACAACAACGTAGCACACCCAAGCTATCTTGAAACCGCGAGCTTCGCATTTCTGATCTGGATCTGCGCGAGACAGTCCAATAAAGAGAACCCAGTATGAAATAAAACTCACACAAGGCAGCAGCCTGAAAACATTAAAAATGTTTTTACACAACAACACAGCACGTCCAAGCAGTCATGAATCAGGCAGAAAAACATTAAAAACATCTTTACACAAAAACCTAGCACGCGAAGCGATCGTGAAAACGTGAGCTTGGTATGTCTGATCTGGATCTGCGCGAGACAGCCGAATTGAGAGAAGCCAGTATAAAACAAAACATCGACGGGGCAGCAGGCGGGATAATGAAAGCAGCACCGTGACACATCAACGCGTGCGAAGGGAACAGCGCCGGGATAAAAGAAAAAACTAGGCGGCAGAAGGCACAAGGCACAGGGCGAAAAAAAAGAAGTGAAGAACACGGGTGACATAAACGAAGAGCTATCTCCTCCGGTGAATGTTTAATGGGCAAGATGCAGCGACCAGCAGCAATAAATTATTTACAAAACATATTTATTGGCCCCAAGGAGCACAGAAACATGGAAAGAAGAAGAGAGGACTTACAGCGTGCCATGAGTAATTTTTTTCGCTTTGAGGCTAAGCAGAGGGATGCAACAGATAGGAAGTAGCCCCGTACGAAAAAGGGGAGCAGGCAAGTGAAACGGTGAGGGATAACAGCGAGTTCGCGCGCACAGAAAATACACTAAGGACATTTTGTTCTCATCTGTAAGGTTTTAAGAGCGCCCACGAAAGAGCAGGGTGTGGGGACAAAATTATTTTCATTCCGGTCGCCCAGGTTAAGCGGTTTGGCAGAAGGATCGACATTTGGGCAAATTGGTACTGGATAAGCATCCTGAGCGGCAGTGCAGTAGACACAGACACGAGGGAAAGAAGACGACAGGACGGCGCTGTCCACTGTCTCTCGTGTCTGCGTCTACTACGCTGTCGTTCAAGATGCTTAAGGGGCTCGACTCCGGTTAAGTTCTGGTGCAAAAAGGCAACGGTTTATAGGGGTATATACCGTTGCACTAGGGCGCTCAAAATTTAGTACTAAAATAAAAAAGTACGGTTTTAATTTCATAAAACTTCAACAGATCAAAATATCACTTATGTCGGCGAATAGGGATAATGCCAACAAAAAACCAAAGGCACATTTGGTGAATTCAGTTAATAGGTTCTCAAACTGAATATAATAGAAATAAAATACAAGTGCATTCCGCTTATTGCAGCTTGTTTCATGTATAATTTAGGAGCACTACGTAAGAGCGCCTTGGGACAAGGTGACCTCACACGTAGCACGTCATAAAGTGTACTTCACATCATAGATACCTCTGGTGTCACAACACAAGTTTTAGTGCTATTCACACTCGCTTACGCTGACCTGGATGTAATACGGGTTAAACGCTTATAGTTCCAAGGCTTAAAGTTCAGAGCAGCGCCGGCGTTTCCCTCTCAGTACCACAATGCGCTGTTGTCCTTTGGAAGCCACGGTTACTTCTAGAGCATTTTGAGCAAATAAGCAATTCTGATAAGGGGTCTTCCATGGTGGTCCACTAAGACTAAGAATTTTCTTCCTCCTTCGAAAGTTGCACTCTTCCAGTTCAGCAGTCGTTGCACCCGAAATCTACATTTTTACGTGCTGTCTCGCACCCCACGTGCTCGTAGGCAAGGATTGTTGAAACGCTTTTTGTTTGGTGGTGGCTTGCTAAGCTGGAATGTTGATTTCCAAACACGAAAAGGCAGTAGCACCGACCCAAAAGAGCACACGCTAAGTGCATGGTCTCTCGTCATTTCATCTTTCTAGTGGCGCGCATTTCAAATAGCGCGAAGTTCAGTTGTCGTAACCGTGAAGGGGAGGCTCCGGGTGTGTGCCGTGTTTAGGAGCAACTACATACAGCTCTCGGTTGAGCCATGATACTCGGCCCCACATCATCCCAATAAATTTAAGGTTAATGCTGAGAAGAGAAACAGCTGGCATTCTAGTGCTGGAAATTCGGAATTGCGGCCCATTTCCCCCTTGGCAATCGTCTTGCATATTGTCAATAACATTGGAGAGGAAGGTCGCTTGGCTCCTACAGAGGCTTACGGTGTAATGGCGATTATGCGTGTTATAAGCTTTGTGCTTCGTGTGAACTCGCATTGTGATAAATGTAAAAGGAAGAAAACAGGCACGGAAGACCCAACGGATGCTCAAAGTTACGTGAAGTTTGAAAAAGGAACGTTTCAAAAATGGCTCCGATAATGAAGAAGAGTTAGCAGGCATTTTCGTTTTCATGCATGCGCAGAGGGGCCATTTGGGAATCCTTGTCGCTTTCCGATGACTCCACGAAAGTGTATGCCCCGCGTAGAGCGGAAATTATGTCAGGCGAACCATTTGAGTTGTGCGGTCGAGAACAATGAAGGCCTCGTTGGAACGTAGAAAGGGTGGTACTTGCCGGTATCGATCGCTCAGTTGGTGAGCAGACGTCGACAGTCGCTTGTTCGGACGGCACCGGATAAAAATAAAGACCGCACAATCAAAATGTCTGGACTCCTTCTTAATATTGGGCCTCCTGAACCAGCACTGTTCTCCTCAGGGTCCAACTTTTCATTACGCTCGATTTTAGAAGACCCTGTTTGCTTTGTAACCTTCCCATTGGTCTGTTACGTTCTTTTGATGGTCTCTAAAACATAGACTTCCCCAATAAAAAATCAATCTACATGGCGATGTACTCGCCGCTGAACGCTAGACGTTTGAACGAAAGGCTGAATGAGATCTTTATTACGTATGCAGTCAATTTATTATACCACGCAAATACGCACAAACCCCAAAAATACCACTCTGCTGGAGGAGGTAAGTGCCACTTACATCCCCGATTTAGAGGGTGAAAGTCTAGGAGGCTAGCTTTTCGTGTATATACGTTTTTCCTTGGCGAGTTTTAAAAGAGTGAGTTCATTCGCTGTAATACAGTTCTGGTGCCTACCTGTGACTGCGTGTTCTGACTGAACAGAGTAAACGTTATGCAGCGGAACTCACAGGAATAAACAGTAAAAAAATTGCTCACCGATCCGGAAAGACGGATGACATGAGTGCGAGTATAATTCCGAATGGTGGCACCTACCCTGCACTTGACTCCTCTCAATTTGTGAACCGAGAGCTTGCCGCGCATTTGACCGTGCAGCGTCCACTCCCGCGGCCAGCCCGGCGGCAGCGGAGTAGAGATGTGAGCGGTTGAAAAGAAAAAAAAACATTAGAAAAATAGGGTGTTTATTTCGTTTAAAAAAAAAACAGTGTAACATTAAAAGAACAAGCTCATCTTCGCCAGAAAAATTATTTGTGATGCGATCAATCTGCAGTGAGGTAAACGCTTTCTGAAATGAAGGATTAGACGTGAAATCGTGCGCAGATTTTGAGAGTGGAACCTCTACTGAGACTTTTGTGATGAAGCATGAGACAGTTATATTATTTTCAGTGCAAACGGAAAAATTCATCGGGCATTTAATTCTCTTAAATGATTCGAAGGCGAAAGCCAGTGATTATAGAAGACTTCTTCCCTGCTGCATCGTGTTTACGGTGCCGCCACGTTCACCGGCCATGCGACGCGAATTCCGGATAATCATTGTTCCATCCCGGCACGTTACAGGATTAGTACTGTAGTTACCATACTTGGTTGCGGCTCCTGGTGACCGTGGTTCAAATCTAAATTTTATAAAAACGTACCTCTCTACAGCGGAGGTCGACTTAGCGGTTCCGACCGCAGTTGCCGTTGTTCCTCCCAGACACGCAGCCAACGATAGCCAGCGTGACTCCCCGAGGTGACCACTCATATCTCGCGCACCTTCTTCGTTTCTTTGCTTTACATTTTTTTTTTTCACGCACTGGGTTTTCGACAATGCAAGTTTGTACAGGGCGGAATCTTCATGACATCTATCCTGGCTGGCCCTGTCCGGCTGCAACCCGTTAAAGAAAAAAACTACAGGTCGGAACGAACCGCATGAACCTGAAGCTCTCTAGCTCGCAGCGACAGCCGTCGCTTTAATTGCGCTGCATATTAGGTAAAGCAAAAGCATTGTGTGCCCCTCTGTGCGAAAACCCAGCGTTGTTGTTGTGCACTACCGCAAATGGGCGTCGCTGTAAAGAGGTGGAGGAGGAATAAACATTTAAGTGAGCAGTCAATGTTTTCTTTCTACTCAAGATATACTTCGCTGTAAAGAGTAAAAAAAAACACACCTGAACTTGATTGTGAATTGAAGCACAAGAACAAGCCAACGTCACCTGCGCTGTGGCGGCCGTTTTTATGGTCGAGGCGCAAGAACAAGAATGAAAGTCTGTGCAGATTTCGACGCAGGTTAAATATCACCTGGTCATCTACATTAATATGTGGGCCTCTACTGCAGTGCGCATCATAGCTAAACTTCAATTTGATTTCGGACACGGCATGAATCTACAGGGTGATGTAAAGTAATGAAAAAAAAAAAAACCTTTGTAGCAGTGTTGCGTAAGACACGTCCTCGAAGAAAGCCTTCCGATCAAGCTTTACAGAAAAAAACTCCGGGTGTTTGCAAGTGTTGACAACCTGCGGCGTACGCCTCCCACGCAGCGTCGGCGATAGGGCAACGGGCTTTCCTCGCAGTCAGTTTAATTTTCCATCATGCAAGTTACCGTCATTGTTTTGTGATTGGGCTCCCGGCGAAAATCCGCGTCGGCAGTGGTGCAGAAAGCAAGCGGCCGTTGCGAGACTTCGTAAGCTTGCTGAGACGCCTCTGCGTCTCCCCCATCTTCCCGCATTAGCCAGAGCACGTCTTCTGACGCCTTAACGGGTTCTTAAAGTAGGACGCAAGCTGTTTGGCGAGCACGTTACAGGCCAGGTTGATACGCGGCCTTCGTGGTATGGGGACAAAAGCGACCCGCGAGGGTCTTACGCGGTGCCTAATTGCTTAGAGGAATGCGAGGAAGATTAAAGCAGATGCTAGGTTAAGACATCACCTAAGCATTGACTCATTAATTAAAAAGTTTGCGCGGTTTGCGTTTATTAGCATTTTCTAGGTGCGTAGAACATTGAAGTGGAGGCATATGCATTACTACTATACTACAAGAAAGGAAAAGAGAAAAGCCCACCGTCGTAAACCTTGAATGTAAGTTTCGTCGGCTGTGTATTAGTTTCAGTGTTGTTCTTGTTTTATGTGCGAAGAATGCGCCGCGGAAACCCCTCGTAATCTGGCGAACAGCGCGAAATGGCAGAAAAAAAAAGAGATGGGGGCCCTGATGTAGGGCTGCAGCTTCGGTGATTGGACAGCATAATATGCAAAGACGTCAAGAAGTTCCATAAAAAAAAGAGGAACGAATAAATGCTACCAATAACGAAGTTTATAGAAAGAAAAATTAGGCTTGGTAATAGTAATAAGTATCCAAGTATCCAAGTATCCAAGTATCCAAGTAATAAGTATCGTCAACCAAGAAGTGTCGCTCCCTGTCAGAGGGCATTACCAACTGCATGTTCGTATCCCAATTATTGAGCCTATAAATATCGCTTGCTCTGTTCGATTTCAGATTTAGTTTGTTCGAACAGAGACAGTAAGCTTCGCTAACGAATGCGCTGAAGTGCATACACCAGTCAGGCAGTCTATGGCCAAAAACCAAACACACGAGTGCCTAGTTACGCTCTTTCAATATTGCTGAAACTGTACACGTCCGGCCAAACTTAAGCCAGCCACATATAAGTCGATTAAATATACTACCCTCTACTTGCAAGAAACATAGACCTGTGCATGGTTAACTGTACACAGTTCAGAAGGGTTTTTTTGTCATATAATTGCCCCATGCATGGCCGGAAATGAGTGCCTGAACATGCCACGAAGCCAGTTTTTTTTTTTTTTTTTTTAAGCGGTTGCATTTCTTGTAATCGTCTGAAGGACGTGGAAGTTACTTCTACTGCTGTCTTCTAGACTGAAAGCTTTTTTTTTTTTGACCCCCACTGTGTGGTCGCCTCTTCCACCGTCTGTTGAGCACCGTTACGCTGTGATGAACCTGTTTGTCTTAGTTCATTCTTTCAACTGACTTTATTGAATGCTCATGGGGAAAAATCAAATTAAACTCTTTGCCACCGCCAGTCTTTCCTCGTCCTCCTCTTTTGGTAATTCTTGAAGCCAAGGTCTTACTCTCCGCACACTTCCTTTTCCCGGTACCCGTACACTTATATGTGCGTAGGCATAGACAGAATTTTCAGTGCTTCGCTTCCTTTTATTTTTCGTAATGGTCACTCCACAGTAACCCTCGAATGATTATCCCCGCTCGCACGTCGAGAATAAAACACCCCGTAGAGGGGAGGCTATTCAGACGCGGCAAATTAGCTTAAAGAACATCACAGAAGTGACACACGAAGTTTCGTTAACAAATATTTGCCAACGCCTTCATTAGACCCGGAGATGGAGACACGATTCAAAGAGCGACAGACAGAATGGGCCAACAATTTTAGTCGAACGGGGAGAACTTCATTACACCGCTGGGCCTTCCTTGATCCCTAGCATGCTCTCGTATCTGGATCACTAAAAGCAAATGCGTGTCCGCTCTAACATGTACTGGCCACAGCACCCAGCAAATCCACTAACGCGTAGCGGCAGCGCGTCCTAACGGTCGACCACGCCGGAAAGTTCGTGGCCTCGGACATGGCTTCCAAAATCACCCCACGCGTGTTTTGCTCAGAAGGCGCGCGGGGTGATCTAGAAGGCCCTGCCTCGGAGAACAAGGAGAGGGACAGGGCTGTCACGGAGGGCCGGGCACCCGTCGGAAACAAAATGTGAACAGGCAGAAGGCTAACAAAATTTCGGCCCGTTGATTGAGAATTGGGCTTGTTTGCATTCAGTGTGTTACATCGTGGCGCAAAAGTAAACGATGTGCGCTATTCTCCATTGTGCGCTCTTCTATACGAACTGAAACACCGGGGAAAAATGAGCGGGAGAATATTCGGTCTGCAACGGGAAAATATAGCGCGGTTGCTACATTATCAGATGAAAATGCGACGACAATAGAGAGCACCGGAGGCGTTTTTGACGCCAATAAATTTGGGTTTTCACGTTGCTGTATTACGTCACATTTGGGGTGATACTACGCCTGTTGCAGTGACATTTGGGATATTTTACTGTAATTAGGTTATGGGACTTTATTTCGTTTATCATATTATTTGATGTTCTTATAGCGATGGTAAGACGTAATTCCTGGCCCGGATTTGCTTTTAGACGTGTGTTCTTGCCGCTGCTTGTCTGCGGAACCCTTGGAGTCTGCGGAACCCTTGAACCCCGACTATTTAGATCCTCTAAGTTTAGTCTCCTTTCAAACAATTACACCGGGAATCTTTTCTCTCTCTGTGTTATAATAATCATCAGCACCACAATCATCATCATCATAATCATCATCATCATCCTCGTCATCATCACCAACAACGACAACGACAATGACAACAACACCCTACTCAGGCCCACTGTAGTCGTCGGTGAATATCTTTCGAGGAGCCATGGCCAACGGCTCTACAGCGCCCACGCTCAACAACACCCCCTACGGTTACTACTTGGTGCGTGCATTTGCGGCTATTTCACTGCTGTCACTCGGCGTTGTCGTATCGACGGGGCTCTTCCCGTCTTGCTCTGGCAGCGCGAGCTTTCGTCGTTTCCATAGCGACGGCGCTGCTCACGTGGTTCCCTTCCGCGTCGGAGCTGCAACATTGACGTCGCTACCCTGAAAAGCTGCGCTGTGAAACTAAATGGCCGCCAAAATTGCTCATCACAGTTTACCCTCAGGTTCAGTATGCTTGCCGGAGCCAAGTTTATGTTCCGTGGATTATCGCTCTCCGGTGAGCGGTGTTGCGCGCTTTCCAAGCGTAAATAAAATTAACCAGAACTCTCCAGAGATCTTGAATGTTAATGACAACTATCTTGGCAGTAAATAGGGCGCAAATAATGAATTCAGAGAAACTGTCGGCGGGTTCCATTCAGAAGCAGGGCTAACATTAGCAGGGGCGGGGGAGAAGAGGGGAAAGCCCACAACGCCTAAATAATGACAGGCAAATGTGGGGCAGGAGGGTGCTGATTTTGTGCAGTCAATATTTTTTGTGCTCCTGGTGTTTGGGCCTACTCCAAGGAAGACATAAAGTTGATATCCTATCAGGAGCTGCATTACGATCTGACAGCGCTAAACGGTTATCTAATCATGCCAATTACGCGAAAAAAATGCGGTCGCATGAGAGTAACAGGCAGATAGAGAGCAAGAAAAAGTGTGGGGGGAGAAATACGCGCTGCTGACACGCATTCCCGACGTTCGCGGTACTGCAGCACTCGCTGCGATGCGCTCACTTTGTCATCGGTTGGGAAAATGATCGATCACGCGTAGGAGGCTGTGGGATTTCCAGAAGTTCAGTTCTAGGCGAAGCGTAACGTTTAGACGCGCCCTCCCTGGTCATGAAGCTGCTTTGTGTAAATGCATTGAGGGTGTAGAGGGAAGGAGTCTAAAAGCTGCTGCCGTGAATGATGGGTTCCAGCGATTGTTTTAAAAAAACCGTCGCTTAGTGGGCGTTATAGAGACGCCTAAACAGCGGCGGGGGCGTCAATGCAAAGGCTGGAGTTGTGATACGGTTTAGTGGTCTCGAGTAGAATGATAATTTCAAAAGTAATTTATTTATACATATTTAACAAATTTTAGAATCAGGCTAAACGTCTGCGGCCGGATTCGTAAAGAAGTTCTGTTGAACAAGTGGTGTGGTACTGCGTATATGTGCACATCGTAGGAAGCTACGAAAGGGCTTCGCGAATCTCGCTTATGATTCCAAGGAATTAGAGGTCGTACAAGCGACGGAGGCTGGAAAGCGAGAGTGGTCAAAATAACAGGAGTATTGCGACCGCAAGGCTACTCGCCCAAATCGGAGACGTTTCGCAGACATATCTGCCCGAAAAAGAAGCGGGCGTACATGCCTTCGAAATGTACGCGTTCGAGAAGAGTTTCAAAGTTGCCATAGGCGAGGAGCGAAACTCACTGCAAGTCTGCACGCGAACCACCGCTGCAAAGCCTGTACAGAAAGCCTTTTCCTCTACCACTAGCTTTTCTCAGTTATTTGGAAAGTTATTTGGCAGATACTTTAACGACTAAAAGAAAGCGATCTATACTTGAATTTAATGCAATATAATCAGAGTTTACACAAGGCCAACCTAATCCCGGAGTATTCGCCTGTTCTACGTGAGTTGCGCCAATATGCAAAAGAACGGGCTTTGAAGTTAAGTACACTCAACTTGACACACTGTGCGTTATCGCTACCATGACTGTTGTAAATAAATGAGATGGGCGCAGGCAGAGGGCGATGGGTGGGGTAAAGAAGAAGACGAAGCGGCGCCCACTGCCTCGCTCACAGTTGGTTCCATCGCCTTACAAGAACGGGTGTCTGGGTCGGCCTTTCCTCTTGGATCCTCCACAATGACTTCACCGAATAAATGGGCAATATCAACCAATTCAAAAGCGGCTTTTCAAGTGCTAAATCTAATTGCAACTTACACTCTCAGCAATATCTTCGCGAGAGGCATCTTTGATGTGATTGCAACTGAAATAGGAAGAACTAAGAGAATATTATTTCAGTGGATTGCTGGGCAAATTTGAGCACGTGTAAATTCACGAGCTGAGGAACTGGCAGCAAACGCTCATTAAAATTTCACGTGTAGCACAATGCTTTTTACCACAGGTAATGAATTGATTGATTGATTCAAGCCTTTATTGGAGAAAAGGGGAGGCCCGGAGGCCGTGCATGGGGGAATGGGAAGTGAAGGGAAGGAGGTAGCAAAAGGTCTTCGTCGCACAATTGAACGTCCCTTCTTTGAGCACTCATTTTGCGTCCATGATATTAAGGCTCTTCGCAGGATGGGTAGTCACCCCCAGGCTACACTAATCTCGCAAGGCCACTCTGTATGCCATAATTGCCTAGTGCTTGCAGAAAACCGATTTCGTGATTTGGAGGGTGCAGAGTGTCCGTGTCTGGAGGGACGTGACGGAGCAAGTCCTGTCTTTGGAGCGCGAAATGGCTGCACACCCACGTGAGGTGGTGAAGGTCAGATGATACGTTCTCTTGGCAATTAGGGCGATACGGGGGTGGGTGCCCATTCGGATGGTACCATTTCCTCGTAACAGAGGGCGTGTAGGCACTGTTGGCGATGCTTGTATTGATGAATATCTAGGCAACCCTGGGTATTTGAAGGCTCTGTGGCAGATATCCTTTAGGAGTTTGACGTAATAGGGTAATCTTGCGTTGAACACGCCTAGCATCCAGTTCCAGGCGCGGGTTCATGCAAGGCACGACGGCAAAAGGGGAGGGAGGTAATGAAGCGCTCTCCCTGGCAGCATCGTGTGCTGCTTGGTTCCCCGACTGGAAATCCGTGTGACCTGGTGCCCACGCCACGCGTATTGTAACACCATTTTGCGAAAGATGTTGGAGGGAGAGCGTAATGATGTTGGCTGAATATGGTTTCCGGAGTTCTTGCATGACGTCATGGGAATCGGTCAATATGCGTGCCATTTGAGGTGTATTCGCAGAGTACGTTAAATGGTCCAGTATGGCCAGTACGCCCCGTAGCTCCGCTTCAATGGGTGAACAGGTTCAGCTCGAGCCCTGCCGCGCCATCCAGGTGTGGTGCCTCTGGAGATCTCCATGCTACACCGATGCGTCCGTCGCGAATACTGGCGTCAGTATAGATGTCAATTTCCCCAGGGCGTTTGCTCATCTGGAGTCGTCGTTGAGCCTGTTGTCGGGCTTGGGGGGTGCCTTCTGGGTATATTGGTCTTCTGATGCATTACGACCTGAGTCGTGCGTTCCCAGGGCGGTGGTGGTGCAGCGGGAAACGTGGCAGGATCGAGTTGTCTTCTGTTGTCCCAGGCCACAAGAGCCAGGCCTTGGCTTGTCAGTTCGCGTCTCGCAGTGTTCTGGGCGATGCTTGCTTCGATTAGTGCGGGCAGCGGCGGCAGAGCCACAGAATCTTCAAGCGCCGCTATACGGGTGTGTCGAGGCAGGCCAGTTATTGTGCGGCGAATAGCTCTTTTTGAAACAACTGAGGACACACATTTTTTTGGAAATGAGGTTGACCGATAAATATCGTTCATCGCTGTTATACCAAGTGAACCTGTTTCTTATGTACCCGTGTGCGTCTAATCTTGGTTGTTCGATTGACAGGCTATTACATCGCCTTCGTCTTGACGTGGCGTACACCAAAAAGTTCTTTTACCGTATTCGATATGCTGATGACACATGCTGTTCGTCTGGGATTCAAACTGAAGACGTGCGTCATGTCCTGCTTGAGGGCCCTGTGTATGTGACCGAGCAGAAAAAACTACGTGACAAGCTTAGTATGGTATCTCGCAAACCCCTATCTTTGCAGAAACTATTGGGTCCGTGGGATAATGTACGCAACCAAACTAAAGCCTGCCTTGCCTTAAAAGAGTGTTTTTTTAGTGATGAAGATGCGTGAACACAACTGAATGCATGCACATTCCTCTGGATGAGTGTGGAAACACACAATGATGTTAGGTATAACGCTGAGAGTATCTGTGTCGCATCATGGCCATTTTGTATTGCTTGTATATAGATGTATATAGGTTGTTTCGGCATCTTTCAACCATTGATCTTACAGTGTACTGATTCTAACCTTGTGGTTCAGTAATCACAACCATTGTATCTTTTAATTACTAGAATGTTTAGAGTAGCCAGCTCCCGTCTATGTTGGCGCTAAACTCTCCAATAAATAATTACTTCTCTCTTTCTCTTTGAGTGCTCGAACTCCGATATCTCCAGCGCGTGCGCGTAGTGCACTCTCGTCGCCCCCTGCCCAGCCGTAAACCGTTTCATCGTCGATCTATCGCGTGTGAAGTGAAATGGCCTGCTGGGGCTCCACGACTAATGCGCGCTGGCAGTATGAAACGACAGATAAACTTCGAAAGGGAAGCTGGCGGGCAGCTAATTCGCTAAAAAGAGGTGTGCATAGTTCCTCCTAAGGCTTGGATAAGCAAACAACTTTTTTCTTTTATTTTCAGCTTCCCAAAGACAGCAGGCTTGACTAACGTACTTCAAAGTAATCGACCCGAAAACACTTTAATAGTTCCGGGACGTGATTTTAAGCTGCTCCTTCGGAATTATTAGCCCCTGTTTTTTACAATACGTTGAAGCCCGAAATGTATAGAGCTTGGTGCACATGTGTGCCAACTTTCCAGTTAGTGCAACGTTAAGTGCTTGCCCATTTCTACTGGTCAGTAGAGCTGATCTCACCATATTTTTAGGCACTTTTGCTTATATGGTGATAAAAGGGGTGACATGGGCTCGACTTTCGCATTTCTAGATCATTAAGGATTTTCAGAAATATTGCGTCACGCCAGAAACTTCTTTTGAAATAATCTGTTTATGTTTTATCCCACGTACTATGTCATGCAAGCATTGCGAAACAGATATAAATTTTGAAGAGAGAAAAAGATCAAGATGGAAATGTTGCGCGTGAGGTGCTTTCTGGAAAGGAGGCGGGATAGGTATACGTCTCCCTATTCACGTTGCCGGCGCACGCGCCTTACTAAATGGTGCACACGTAGGAAGGAATTTCTGGATGGGCGGAGGGAAAACGGTAAGTAAATAAGAAATTAAGCCTTATGTACCAGTTCGTACGTTATTAGAGGGCAACACTCAAGTTATCATCAAAAATTTGATTGGTCGTCTCTATGCTCTGGTATTGACTGAGTGGTGTTGCCTGGAATAGGCATTGCGGTGGGCTCGTGATAGACTTGTGATTGACGAGCGTCGACGTTTCACAATGATTGTTTATTTCTTCCATGAGGAAAGTTATGGCCCAGGAAAGCTATGGCCCAGGAAAGCTTCAAGTCAAAATAACTGTCATTGTTAAAAATGATAACTTTGCTTTGAGCGGCTGCAACGAGGTTGACAAGGAGCTGTACAAGACTACAAACAGACCATTTCAATGTACGTGAAGCCCTCATCAAGAAACTATCTCGAAAATTGGATTAGCTATAGAGACAGCTCATGATGATGTGGCTGGCATACCGGGAAATGTCGCACGAACATAGCATAGCTATATGTACGCAACGCACCCACTATCTAGCCTGCAAAGGCACATGCCGACGAAAAATCATAAGACGCAGCTAACAATTGATAGAAAAGCACATATTTTACACGTTTGCAACACTCGCAAAATTTGAGCGTCAGTTTCATAGCAAAAGGATGAGCAAAAGGATGGTTGTACTGCTCAAGGAAGAGCTTCAGAAGCGTGAGGGAGTCTATAGACATAGGAGAGGCCCTAAAGCTTTTTTAACACCCGGCAGTCTCACGTTTATCAAAGGAAAGTCCCCTGGGGAGTAGCGCTAAGCTGCTTGATACTATAATATTAAGCTCACAGACATTAAAACATGCCCGGAGGTGAGGGAGAAACACTGGTTTCACTGGGCGCCTGACGCAGACATCGAAAGGCCTTCATGCTAGTGCCGCGTTAACTTAACGTGCCTTTTTTTCTTCGCAGGGTTGGAGTGCAATTACTTCGTGGGAACTCGTGTGCACTAAATTGTGTTTCTTGCTTGTATATGTCATGTTTATTCCCTCAAGGGAAACCTACGTAATATTGGTTTTAAAAAATAGTTCAGTTCAATGGTACAATAAAAACAGCCGGAGGGCGGCTAGTGAAAGGGGTAAAATCTCACTTTTTTAGTTTTTACCGTGTACACAATTTTGTCTTATTTTTTCTGAGTTATTTGTAAAAATTAAAGGAAGCTTCCACTCACGCGCAAGACTTGAATGTTAAATTTCTAGTAGGTGAGCATTGCCGGACATTTAGTTATTTTTCAGTATCATTGTCAATTTGCATAGTTGCATGCTAGCAATCGTCATCACGGGGTTGGTTGGTTGGTACCAAGAAACGAAGAGGTCATCGTCTTCTTCACGGCGAGGGGTTAATACAAAGTGATCTACAGAATTGTAGACTTCCATCAGCTCAACTGGCCAAGCTTTCACTGAGTCGCGCGAGGCTTGAACCATAGCGAAGCTCCATGACTTCTTTATACGTGAGCACGGAAGGACACATCACTGCACATTTGTACAAAAATTGTTTATTTACATGCTCCGTCGTTCCATTGCACAGTGCTAGTAGTAGTAAATGTCATATGCATCGTCATAGTTATGCACCTCGGGCCAAGCGTTACATGCCCGGTATTGCTCTACGGCAGCGCTGTTTTCTTTGTTGTTGTTGTTGTAAAAGCCACAGTTACAGCCGGGTACATGGCGGTCGCCGCGAGGCAGGCGCGCACGAGCTCTAGGCATTTTCTCGCTCCTCGTGGTTTTTGCCAGTTTTTGTTTTTGCTAAAGCCACTGCGCGTGCCGGGAACGCGCGGCGTCGGCGCGAGGCACGCGCTCACGAGTGCTCCACATTTTCTTGGTATTTTTTTGGAACCCCGATCTTACTGCTTCTACAACAGCTCCGCTGTTAATTAACTGTGCCACTCGACTGTTCCCGCCCTCCGTAGCATACCCTCCTGTAGTACGTCACGGAGGCCAAAGCACGTGCAAAGTTAACTCCACCAACCTAGAAGGCCATCCATATAAATGCCACGCTGCACACGCACAACTGCTTCGTAGCGGCACAATTATGGTGCGTCTAGTTTCCGAATGCCAAAGATTCGCATTGAAATGCAACTTGCAGAACGGTTGTACCACGCCGAGTTTTCCCCGGCCGCAAAAAGCAGGAAAACTTTACGTCTGCAGCGCCTCTAGTGCTAGCTACGGCCACAGCGCCCGTGGTTGACTGTGATAGAGTACGGGAAGTTCTATAAGAGATTTATTCAAGCTATCTTTGTAAGTGCGTTCCACTTCACAATTAGGTATTTCTTTCAGCCGTGCCGACAGGTCCAATGAGCGTATACCACATTTCACAAAGATTACAAAGAGCAAACTTGTTGAGTGGCGCCCGCGATCATACGTTACGTCGCGTCGTTGTACACCCCGTGTTCTTTCCCAAGTACCCGAGCTCGGCATTCACAAGTTGCCAAAATGCGTCGAGGTGCATAAAGCTTATTCGAAGGTACCGAGAGCAAGAGCTTCCCTTATCTAGCGGAACAGCCGTGGGGGTCCAAGCGTGCAACCGTTTAGAGGCAAAATACCTTTTCAAAAATTGCCTTAATGCCAGCGTCCTCCCTGTTCTCATTCATCTGACGCCATTCGCTTCTGCGTTCCGCATCCATTCCCCAACGATACAAACGAAGCAGCGACGGCACCGTGCAAACACCTCGTGCCCCGAGGCCGCGTGCCGGGGTGCGGCGAGCGTGCAAGTGTAATCTGGAACGTTTCCGACAGAAACCCTTTGTAGTGAACTACCTGCGCTCGTTAGCTCGCTGGTTGCAACGCCTGGAGCTCCGGGCTGATCATGCCTCCCTTATATAGTCGCCAGCGACCCGTTTGCTCCCGCGTCTCTTGTCGGAACTGCGCCCATGGTCCGGGATAGCGCATTGGTGACAAGTGTATGCCAGGAAGGAGACGTCAGATGACTTATTCCAGCTCTACTATCGATTTATCAAAGCAACGTTTTCTTACTTAGAATGCCGTGCTGTTATAGGTAGCGCATTTTAAAGATATTTGTTTAAAAAACTGGGATACGATAGGACAAAAGCCATAAAAAATGGACAAGGCTTTCGCATGCGCTGTTCAAAATGTCCGAGAGCACACATCTTATCACAAGTGACATAAAAATTTGAGGAAAAAAAGCATAACAACTTATGGGCGTTATATGAATTGTTTTAGCATATTAGATGCTCTCTAACAATTGATTTTAATGTTCTGCCTAATGGCAATCAATTACCTGTTCATAAGGTACAAAAATAAATCTTTTAAGATGACGAGGCGGCTACGGGCGTGCACACGTTAAAAAAAAAAACACTCTCAAACGGTGCCGGAATCTTCACTAATGATAAATGACGCAAAATTACGGGAACGAAAGCGTTTCTTTTTATAAAATGTGTTGTACTTGTTATGCAGGTGCCTGTTGTTTTTTTTCATGCAGCAAAAGTACCGGATGAAGCACATAAACCTTCAAAATCTCATTGAAATTACACGTGAACCCACGGGGAGAAATTTTATTACGATTGATGAGCACCCTCAGTTCGTTAAGACAGCACAATTCCATTCTGTCAAGCTGAAAAAACGAAGTTGTCTATTGGGTATATGCGCAATCCGGAGCACATTCATCGATATATGTGTCACACTTTTTCAGTTGCAATACCAAAGACGCTAAGACAGAATTACCCAGACATATGGGATCACGTCTCCAACTTAACTCCAATTTGTATTTATTGATGACTTGCTCATATGTCCTCAAAGGTTATTGCGTTTTGTTTTTCTACCTCAAAACTGGTGTTAGGCCCGTGAGAGATATCCTCTGAACAACGGAGGGTGTTTTGCCATAACCAGTGTTTTACCGCGACCGCACATGTTTGCGAATGATGAAAAAAACAAAGTGTGTTTAGTGAAAGCTTTCCGGAGGCCAAATAGAATAAGTCATCTGACCAGCTTTGGCTTTTCCCTGCAAGGCTAAGCAAACTCGTAGCGCTGGAATCGCGTGCCAGCTGTAAACACCACCCAGAAACTGCGCACAAACAAATACGCGTCGCCGATAGCCAACTACGCCTGTGTGTTTGCTGCCAAGATGTGTTCGCTCGTCCACTTAAGCCCATTAGGGTACGGCAGAGGATTCAGGGTAAAGAAGGAAAAGAACATAAACAAAGAAAATGGCTCATGGGGAAAGCAGATCTACGACAAGGAATGGAATCAGCGCACACGAGCACGTCACCTGTGCGTCTGCACTCCACGCGTTCTGCTCGTACTCTTCACGAGAAAGCAATCCGATGAGACAGGTTGGGGGCTAGGCGTCGAGGAAGGAGGAAGAAGTAGAGGAGAAGAAGAGTAATAAACGGACGCGGTGTGGCTCACTTCTGAAACAATTTCCCGACTACTCAGCTCGGTCTCCCCCGAGGAGCAACGGCTAACAAAATTACCCGGGACGACATCCTTCAGCCAGCCGCATCATCAACGGCCACTTGGCAGGCGCGTCCGGGCACTTCACCTGAGCCCTTTCCACTTGTCCTCCCTAACGGCGAGCACAGACCGGCTCGGGCCATCCTTGTGGGAGCAGCCTTCGTGCGCTTTCTGAAGGTGGAAAGGATCAGAAATGGCTGGCAGTGAAAAGCGCGGACCGGCACTGGTTGCCACTAGCCACCTTCATTACTGCACGGGATTACCGGCTAATTTGTGTTGTTGCTGCTGCTTATGATGATAGTGATGATGATGATCGGGATGATGATGCGGTTTTTATCGTTGTCGTTTTTGTTGGTTCGCAGGGCAACAGTTGCTGTTTGCGGAAAAACTTTGCAAGTTCGTCTGTGTCGAGGTTGGAACAATATTTGACGTATTCCCGAAGAAAACCGCGACTTGTACCGTCAAATGAAACTTGGATTTGCAGCGACAGACGCATTTATTTCCGTTATTTACCCACCTTCGCTAGTTTTGCTTTATGTATAAATTCAGAACAACCAAGCTGTGTTAAATGTTAAATATTCTGCCAAGCTTGGAGCACTACCCTTAAAATGAATACGCTAAAGCCAACAAACTTGAAAGGGTGCACAACCATCACTACGTATAATACCATTTGTTTCAATTTTAATAATCTTTGAATTCTAAAAATTGAATTTATTTGATTTTAGCAACGTTGAAGGGCTACCTAGTCGAAAGGTATTGTCATGATGCCACCTGTCGTTTGCGTCGCGTTAAAAAGTTACGGAGACACACAAGATTTTTTTATGATGTCCGTATGCCTGAGTACCACAATTCGTTTTTAAGGCCATATCAGCGCAAGCGGCCAAAAGCGTTGCAAAAAACCCTCTTGTCCCTGTGCATACAGACTAGATGTGAAGAGCATTGACATGTTTTTTTTATTAAAGAACTTTAGGAAGTAACATCTATGTCTCGAAGTTCTCAAAATCTCGAAGTTTTAACACGAAAGTGTTTCATTCCGGGAATCACGAAGATATCACTTACGTCATATCCGTCCCTGAAGTGACGGCAGTACAACGAAGCAAGCGGCCTGTAAAGGGCGCACCCCTGCACACAGGGCCTTATTGCGGGGCAGCACCCTTTCTACTAAAAAGTACGTTAAATTTCGGGTTGCTCGTCTTTAGGTTTTATATTTTAATACGAAAGTATTTTATGCCGGAATACACCAATATGTTACTGACGCCATATCCGTCACGGAAATGACGCCAGTACACTTTTGCCGAAACGACTGGCCAGCAGGACGTAGCTCACCAAGCACACCCACAAGACAGCCGCCGACCTGCAAATCATGCTCAGCTGCAGATTTCGCTGCACATTTCACTTTCGTGTTTTATCGATTCCTATGACAGAATAATCAGCCACAGATCTTTTTAAGCTTCTTCAATGCCGCCTAAATGGCAGGACACTCTGCCGTTGTAGATGATGCAATATAGTCGAGACGAGCAGGCCAGGCAGCATTCATGGCACGAATGGTCAGGGCCGCTGCGCTAGCCCTAATTCCTCTCTCGAATTGCCGCAAACACGCAAATTTGTCCGTACGCCTACCGCATCGCCATCGCCAAGCGTTCTGGAGTAAATCGCTTAGTGCGAATGCGAAGGACAGCTAATGCGCACTACAAACTCTCGAAAGACCACTGCGGGTGGTTCGATGGCTGCTGTTTTTGCGCCGTTAAGGATAAATAGCGCTGAGAGTGTTAGTGCCTCGGCACAAGTATGCTTACAGCTGCTCTGCTCGCAGGAAGGAGTACTATAAAACGAAGCCGTCAACAAAGAGTAGTGGGAATCTACGATCATCCTTCAATATTATGGTGGGAGGGGGAAAAGGGCTTTCGCAGCACCACACATTCGTAGAACTCTACGCATGAAACTGAATGGGCGACCTCCAAATACGTTTTCCTTTGACATTATTCGGCAACTGCTCTTCTGCCTCGTAAATATTTCTGCCTTTAGAAATAGTTACATTTGGTTCTTTTGACGTTTTTATATAGAGTAAACAATACAGCGTGAATCGTTATTGGTAATATCGTTTAGAACCAATGGTTATCGATTGGAATCCTGTATATTATACAAACCGCAAAAATTACTTCATTTTTGTATTGAAAGTTCGTAGGCTGATTACGTTTTAAAAAGCAACTTAAATAAAAGCAGAGGGCAGTGAACCGGTGCTTAAAAGGCTGTAGTATCTGGCGAACGCTTCATTGGTACAGAAAGGTATTTCATTGAATTGATACGCTTGCACCACTATGAGGGTATTGGAATGTTCGGCAATAAAAATACGTTTACCACCGATGTTCAGCTCAGCTAAGGCGCGAGAAAAAAAAAAAACATTAGGCACATTTTTTTCGGAGGCCGCCAGACTACACGAATATCCCCATACATCAGCTTGAAGATGTAATTAAATGAGTTCTCTTTACTGTGAATCGATACTGTCTGCCAGACAACTTGCAAAGTAAGTAACATACCCTTAGTTTTGTACTCGAACGTTATTTGCGAACGAAAGTATGTCCCTAATGAAATGGGTCTGTTCGGTATAAGTTCTAAACACTAAAACACTCATTTAAAACTGACGAGCCTCATTTGAATTTAGGAACGTAGTCCCACCGCAAAGGCCGAAAAAATCGAGACGTTTTTAAACTGGTTTCCTTTCTTCTTTTTGTTGAATCGAATAACCACACTTCGACAACCGTGCATCGATGCGTGGCTGCCTTGCTTCCCTGCTGCCATAAAGCGGTCCCCGCACGATCCCCAACGTTTTATATGTTTGCTCATTTCCACCTCCGAATAGCAATAAGAAAACGTTCCCGCTCCTTCAGGGTACAATCGAAAGCCTCAATAATTCCCCAGAATGACGTAGATCTACCACGCCACTATCGTTGTTCGCGTGTTAGAATTCAGACACGCCCGGTGCGCAATTTTTCTGCCCCTAATCCTCACGTTTAAGGAGTGGGCCCCACTTTATCTTCTAAGAAAAAACCGGGAACATCTTCGGCGCTTTCATTTTTCTTGCAAGCTTTGATATTTAAATCAGGCAGAATATTTCCACATCCTTCACGAAGGCGCGCTTCTAAGCCTTAAATCTTTCCTTAATAATTCTGCACTGGGGTGCCTTTCAGCTTCCGAAGCTGCCTGATTTACCCTCATTGACGGAAGCATTGAATTTTCTTGGAATTAAATGGAGTTCCCTACCTTGAGCTGCGCCTCAGAAGAAACAGTTATTTTGTGCCATCTGCAGGCCTCCAAGAACTTTCTTTCTGTTTTCTTGATCAAAATGGAATTGGCCATTCCTTACTGCAGTGTCTTTTTTTTTACTGGTGAGTTCTTTTTTTAACCAGGAGGCTTATTCTACGGCCACGGACAATTGGTTCGCTCGGACAAAATTTAATTTAGGGCAGTGCACTGCTCTGTGTTTTTTTTTCTTTGTCCAGTATTTTTTCTGATCTGGTCATTACGCCGTTTGTGATCATTGAGACATTGGATTGCCCGTACACAGAACGTTTTTTAACGTCATTTTGTGAAAAGAAATGAGCCCTCAAAAAAGTCGCCCACAGATTTTCAATCCCGACTTCAGGTCTGCTAAGACAGTCCCATACGGCGATTCCTTCTAAAAGAAAACAGAACCCATACAAAAGAGTAAAAATAAGTCAGGTAATGGACACACTTAAAAAGGGGCTTCGCCGCAACTTAGCGTTGTTTTTCACGCAGACAATAGCTCTCTCCGCCAACTGTACTGGCTTATACTCAATTGAAGCAGGACCCATAGTGCAGCATGTGCCGCTTATGCGACGACAATTCCGGAACGGGGGAAGTCCTTTCTCAGCAGAAACCTTTTATGGTCAAGAACAGAGGTCTTAAAATGTGCTTATATAATGAACGCACTTTCGTCTTTCTTGATTTTTCTAAGTAACCACTGGTATCCCGAAATTGTGTCCTCAGACTGTTAGGTCGGCAGTCATAACTGACATTTTACGCAGTATCTTTTCCGGTGTATTTCTCCGGCACCACAGCAGAGGGACATTTTTAAGAAAATGTTGTCATATAGTTCTTCAGACAACAACCCCTCAGAGCGTATTACAAAACTCAGCGTCTTCCTTCAAAAACGAACTACAGAATTACGACACCCTCATGGCACGTATGGAGCCCCAGTAGAAACATTGATATTTGCCATTCGCTAGTTACAAAGAGTTGTCCTTGTTTGTATCTTTAAATCTGTCTATTTTACCTCCAGAGTATTCTCAATTATAGAGGATTGCCGCTATAAGGCGGGGAAAGAAGAATTCGAACGCACAATAACTTCGAAGCACTAATTCTACTGTAGCAATTAAAATACGCTGAGAATATAGTAAAATTTCTACTTTAATTGTAAGACAGACATACAGACAGACAAACAAACAGACATACAGAGAGAGAGAGAGAGAGAGAGAGAGAGAGAGAGAGAGAGAGAGAGAGAGAGAGAGAGAGAGAGAGAGAGAGAGAGATGGATGGATGGATGGATGGATGGATGGATCGACGGACGGATGGACGGATGGATGGACGGATGGACGGACGGACGGACGGACTATGAGCGCCGAAAGGTGGAGTCCTCATTGCAGCACTCCATAAGAGACCCATGCTGCAACAGCCCTCTCTACCAGCTGAAGCTGGCAGTCGGGACCGGCGTTGGTCAGCTTCTTTTTTCGCTGTTCATTGGAGGGAGGCAGGATTCTAGCAATCTTGGCGTTTGCCGAAAGCTCCCACACAATGTGGCACTGGATGCCCGTGGAAGCGCAGAATTTGCACTCAGAGTGTAAACGCAACAATAATCACGGCGAAACATGATTGCAAATAAACGCACAAACAAATAAACGTAAGATAAAAAAACATGAAGGAGGCCTAAACAAAACGATGCCTTCTGGATAAAAATGCAAACCTTACGAAGTAAAGGCAAATTCATATTGATGACGATGATCACTGATACATAACAAATGATAGACCTCAAAAAAGGAGGGAGAAAAATTATGAGAAGGACCAATGGGGTTTATTCGACGGTAATGCTACACATTCGCTCTCCTCCATCTTTCTTCCTGTACGCGCTCCCTTTGCCAATGAATGGCAAAAGGCACGTGTACGTGCTTTTGCCATTCATTGAGGCTGAGCGTCTTTTCTCGGCATTCTTCTGTTGACGTTCTTCCCCGCGGTCCCCCGCGGGCGGCATAACCTCTATCGTTGCTTCTAAGAACAGATCTACAGAACACAAACGCAGCCACTAACGCAGCTATTAAGACATCATATCGCGTTCTTAGTTGGCCTTGAGCGACGTGCACCTGATGAGGGTTTCCACATTCACCAAGTGGCGTAAATAAACCGTAGTATTGGGCCGCTGAGGACACCTTACACTAGGCCATCGGGCTGTCTGATGCAGTCATGGATGTCTCGACGAGTCGACCCGAACGCATTCCCTGGTTTCGTCGCTGAAGTCGTTGTTGTTCGAACCGATACTCTTCGCGGGCACTAAGTGGGAAAGGCGACAGAACATTCAAACAACAATACGTCGTCACGAAAGTGATATCGTGTCGCTCATGCCATGCGCCAAATTGTATGCGAGTTTAGACGAGTTTTTATAAATATCTAGGCAATCGAGCGCGCTCTTTGCTAGGAGCACGCATTAATTAACGCTTATTCAACTGAAGAGCACAAACCGGACCAAACAATACCTGGTGCCGCTTACTTTCCTTCTAGTTTAAGGTACGTTGACTACTAGGCGTTAATGGCCCTTTCTTCTGTTTTTTTTCTGATGCGTTGAGAAGGATTTCTCCACGGTATGATCCAATAATCAGAAGCTTCAAATCAGATCAAAATTGCGCCCACTTCCCCGCAAGGGGAACCCTGTGTAGATGCGACGCATCGTGGGGTTCACTTGGTGTTTCCGTTGGATTAATTCTGAAATCGCGTGAAACATGTCGGGAACGCGTATGATTATTATGTTTTATGATTATTATTATGTTTTATTGGCCAATCTTGGTCAATCTCTCTAAATGGTATGCTTGGGGCTTCGCTGTCGCAACGACCTTTACTCCATCATTGTTGCTGTGAGTGGGAGCTTCTTTTCTTTTATTGCAAGTGTTAATCATTGCTTCATCATGCGTTGTATCAGTAGCATCTTGACGTAGTTTGAATGAGTCAAGGATATAAGGCGCATTCGTAGCATTTCATTCTGTGTCGGTTTTCTGGCGCAGTGGGAAGAGCACCATGTACCTCGCGTTCCGCCCACAGGGTCGTGGGATCGAAACCGGGCGCCGCTAACTATTACTTTTTTTTTATAGTGTAGGGGGAGGGGCGGACGACAACAACGCCGACGACGCTGCATGGACAAGGCGAGTGAATTAGATGCAGTGGCATCTAAAATTTTCAGAGTTTTATGACGAACAACAATGCTGGAAAAGTTCATTCATTTTAATAGTTTTTCCGGGCCGAGCTGGATCACATAGCTGTCATTAGACTACGAACTTTTTTATCGGAAGTGGCCAAAACCCCTCCTGTGTTTCTTTCACCAACTGAAATAGGCGTCACCTAAAGGCCGATTTCCACGAAAGAGGGAAGTCTCTTTTCAGGCCAACAAAACCCGCCTGCATCACCAGTTTTGAGCCTCTGCCTTCGGTCCACCTAGACCGCGGATGCTCGAGGCACACAAGGTTGGCCTCTTTTCGTGTGTGGACCTGTCAGGATGTTGGTCTGAACCAGTGTGTTCGGAAGTTTTAATAGTGCAGTGTGGTGGCCTGCTGAGATGAGGCCGCAGGATTTGACTACCCTAGCTCCATTTGTGTCTTCGCCTGCTACTTCCCCACGAGAGATCATAAATTTCTCACCATCAACATTTACGCATACCAAAGGATGAGTACACTGCAAAAGAACAACCGCTGGTGTTCTGTTTTGTGCCTTATGATGGTAGCCTGTGCATTGTGAAGGTTTTATAATATGCGGGCTTACGTCTGGGGCGAAATAACGCTGAAGACATAATATTGCGCACGCACATTCGCCCGGGCAATAACTCTGATTTCTACGCTCGGATGGCTCTGCAAAGAATCCAAGTGGCTATCGCTTGGAATGGTCGACCCTCCCCTTCGCTCTACCGCTAAGCCTTGAGGTATCTGCCCCTGTTCCACACCGACTCGCACCTCCCCCCATCCCTTTGCTAGAGTAGCCGCCCCTCTAGATGTGCCCCTGGGTGGGCTTAGGAACAACACCACCGCAAAACTTGTTTCACGAAGGCCTTGACAACCTAATCTAAGTGTACACGTTGTACGAGGACAAATCCGGGTACATCTAAGCACAGTGTGTAGCTCTTTGCAGACTGTTTCTCTGAAAAGGTCCAAGAGGACCGGCAGTAGTCTGAAGAGAAGCCCAAAGGAATTCGCTGCGGCTCTGAGGAGAGCTGCGGCGTATCCCAGCGGACAGACGCCCGTCAAGCTTAGTGTCCCGGCAGCAGAAAACAATGATGACAAGTCAATGCCCCCACGATGTAGAACGTCGTCTGTCGTCACCGAAGATACCAGCACTGTGGCGACAATGCGGGCCAATAAGAGGCGTAATCCCACAAAAAAGGCAATGCCTTGCCCGTGCCAGGCTGATGGCTTTAACCTTAAAGATTGACAAGCTCTTAGCGTCTTACCAAGCTGCTTCCCGGGAGTATTTAGCTTTGCTTGAAGTGCTTGTGGCTTGCTGCAAGGCTGTTTCAGCAATCCCCTAGTGTCACGCACAGGATGACGCCTCACGAGAAAAACAGGCTTACTGAAACAAGCCCGGAAAGCATTTCGGGCAGGGCGCTAATAGCTGGACAATTTTTATGTTCGGGCAAATAGCAGTGCTGGAGCATGACTTCGCCTATTCTTTGGCTTACGCATGTTTCCCTGAGCGTGGTGGAACAGTCCTTGAATAACGAAGCGTTGTTTATTAAAGTGATTTACGGCTGTAACTAACGCGCTATGAGACATTGATAAGAAACAAAACTAGCAGTGGCGGCTGCTAGTTGCGAGAAGACGCCGCTTAAAGCACAATTACCGCCGGTCGCCAGCCATACTGTAACTAGCTGCCAGAATCTCCCCTTCACTTCTTCTTTCGTACAAAAAAAAAACCTTGAGCCTGCTAATGTTGTCATTCATTGAGGTTAGGTAAGATCTCGTATGGCTTCACGTAAAACCTACCTGCACCTCTTGAAAAGAACGTGCGCTGAAGCTACGCCCGGGCCATGAGGCACGCGATAGTGAAGGACTCCGGAATACTATTGACTACCTGCGAATTTTTTGCGCGCGTGGAAATGCCGAAACGCAGGCGTTTTTGCTCATCGCTTCCACTCGCAAATCTTCCACATCGTCCTGCATATAACCCGCGTCGAGACAAACATACAGGATGCAAATAGATCGCTTTACTTCAAAACCAATAAAAACTTCTAAGCTGCATCCGTCGCATACCCGCGACCTTTTTTAACGTCAGGCAGCTCCTAAAATATTTTTATGTGGGCGTAGGACCCTCTCGTGATTGTTAGCCGTTATGCCCTCCCCAATAATCGTCCCCCAGCCTTCTGAAAGAAACCAAATTTATTAACATCAGTCGCCAGGGAAAGTATTTGGCTCCCACTCCATGGAATACATGAACACAGTCATTGAAAAAAAGAAAACAAATTTGTTTAAGGCATTCTTTTGTTTCACATAGTCTCAAGCGCCAAGGCAACAAAGAGGGAAGTGCGCAAATAATACAGCGGAGCTAAAATTTCCCGGCAAAGCAAAAGAAACTTCTCTGGTTGTAAGGTTTAAAACAAAACAAATTAAGAAAACGAAATATTGTTTTATACGTAGATATATACAGAACTTACCCGAAGTTTAAAATATTTGATTATAAAACCGCTTTGCTTTGGGAACAGTCCGGTGAAGAAATATTTTAAATTATTATTCATTTGTACTCACGCGTTGTTTTTCGGCCTTAGGATGAACCAAGTAGCCCACGATGACGCTTACAGTCGCTTTACAAATTAGGTCTTCCGGCGTATTTCTAACGAAACAAATTTTGTGCATGACACCTTTTCTTCAGCTGCCAAGCTTTCCTGCAGCAGCGGTGCTCTTTTAGCCACGGTCGCGTCGTCTCGAGGGTCGGCTCTGTGCACAAGCTCTTCGGCTAACGCGCAACCGCTGCAGGCCTTTTTGATGTCTCACTTCCGCGTATCAGTCGTCCATCACCGTGTAAACGACCTCCCGTCTTTTTATATGGGTGGATTAATGCGTCGATATGTTCATTCCGTTGCGTGTTTAGATGACTCGTTTAGTAGTTCACCTACGCTACCTAGTCGTATTATGATGCCACCAATCCATGCCTCCGCGCAACTTGCTAATTACAGGGGAGATCTCCGAAGATCCATTCGGCCACCAAAATCTCCCGACATACGGCTACGGATGGAGCAGATCCTTCCCCGTAGGATCCGTCCCCTGCAGTATATATGTAGCTTCAGCAGACGATTATTCCCTAGAAGGGTACTTATGAATGAACCCCTCCCCGGCTAACCTTTTTTCCCCGCCTTAATTGGGGGCAAAGGATAGAGGTAAGCACGTTGCTTTGCCTTTTATTGCCTTCTTATTCCGCCTCTTAATTTATGCTCACTGCAATCCCAAACAATAATGCAGACTTCCGCAGTGGTGCCAAACCAACAGCGCCTGGGGTTGTGAGCATAGGTGCCTGTACACTTTTCTTCCGGTGGCCGCGGCACATGCACGTACTGGGCTCGTCTCTTATTGTATGCCGCGGAGGAGGCTGCAGTTGTTCAAGAGTTTTGTGTTCTACGTCTGCGGCACTCCGCGCAATGAATTTTAGGTCGCTTATTAAGCAGAAATTACCAGGCGCACGTCTGCGTAGTGGTAACAATTGTATATAGTAGTAGGGGAGGTGAGCTCTACAATAACAGCTGTCTTAGGCACTGCCTTGAGAGGGATAGAGAACTGAAAAAAATTTATTATGAAGCAATTAGACTGACTTCTTAAAATTCACGTAAAAGTATTCTGCAGCCCTTCAGCAACATTCCTCAAGAGCCCGGTCCTATTTGTCTTTTCGTACTCCTGTTATAGCCAGTGCCGTCAAACATGACACATGTTTCCGCCATTCTTAAGAATTTCGCCTGGCGACGACAAAGCCGTCCTTGTATTAACTGTGTTTATTAGCTACAACACTAAATTCGGAAAAAACCGTAATTGCTACTCAAGCTATTTTATGTATAGGTGTGCTGTTATAAGTTATTACTGCGCACAACGCAACTTCAGTTACCCCAATTTCACTTTACTGAACATACGCTTATCATTGACTCCCATGTTCTGAATTCATTAAATGCACTACTATTTTGGGATACTTTAAAAATTCGCTGGGAACAAACTGTTACTCATTAACGATACATACTCATAGCTATTATTAAGTGTTTCATTAGCGGAGGACTGTGGTAGACATTGGCTGAGGAACAGGTGAATTAAAACGTCAAAAAAGTTTTTTCAGGCACTGCACTGGTGCTTACTTAAAATGATAAATCTCACGAAAACATTTCACTACTCAAGAGATGTGACACTTCTCAGCACCATGGTGACCTTCTAGGGCAATCCTTTAAAATTAATACAAATTAAGGTGGCTTCGAAAAATTGACTTCAGAAAACAAAGAAGTTCCGGAAGTCAAACGGTTAAGCAGTGGGGTCGGAATTATCTAAGTCCAATGTTAAAAAAAAAACATGTGTCTGCGACAGGTTTTCGCATCCTCCTCCATGACTGTTGAGAGTGTTTTGTCTGAGCGCTGCCAAGAAGCTTCCGATTGATATTTAGTCTGCTCATTTTTTACGCGCAGCTATCTAGGTTGGTAATTTTTGGTAGGCATACTCGTTATTTATTGCAGATGTTTACATTTTGGGAGTACGTCGTGGTGGTTGAAACCTTAGTAAGAGCCTTCTGTTTTCGGACACCCTCTGAAGATACCAGAACGAAAACTGAACGATCGACAACCACGTCGCACACAACAAGAAGTGGAAGGGGGCTAAATGGTACCTGACAGTATGTGACATCCAGGATAGCCCATCTTCATCACTGTCAGCTCCCGCCTGCTCCAACTCCCAACCCAGCTTTATCGCCTCCTTACTGCTGCGGAAAATTTTGGAAGAACTTGTATAAAACATCGGAAAAGCACTCCGGGACCTAAGAAATGGTGTTTTGTATCTCAAAGCTTTTTGCGCTTGTCGAACGAGCTTGACAGGTGCGGTTTCAACCCAGCGTTCTATACGAATGCTTTCAGGACGCTCGGCCTCAATTTTCTCGTCATATGTACAGTTGCTGTCTTTTTCCTTTGCAGATTGTGCTGTCCCATTTATTAGCGTGCACGTGAAACAATGTAGCTGGATGGCTCTAATTTTTACTGTTTTATCTGTGAATGCAGCCGAAGCATCACTATTATTTTTCTTACATTGTTCGCGTTGAGTCGAATTCATCACGTGAAGCTTTTTTCATGAACTTGACGTTTGACTAATGCATTTCTAAAGAAGGTTTATTTTTTTTATAAATTGCTGCCTGCAAACCATGACACATATTTGTTTACTCACTCACTCACTCACTCACTCACTCACTCACTCACTCACTCACTCACTCACTCACTCACTCACTCACTCACTCACTCACTCACTCACTCACTCACTCACTCACTCACTCACTCACTCACTCACTCACTCACTCACTCACTCACTCACTCACTCACTCACTCACTCACTCACTCACTCACTCACTCACTCACTCACTCACTCACTCACTCACTCACTCACTCACTCACTCACTCACTCACTCACTCACTCACTCACTCACTCACTCACTCACTCACTCACTCACTCAAAAGCAAGCAAGTAAGCAAGCAACCAAGCACTGATGTCACTAAGCTTGGTCGGTCCTGTAAAGGGTATTCTACCTAGCCAAGAGGGTACATGCGGCAAAGCATGCACACTAGAAAAAAAATTCCCCGCATTTCCCCGAGGGGAAGAATGTGAAAGTGCGAATGCAGGAGTTGAATTTGCACGGTTCGGTAATGTTCGCGAAAGAGAGATCACACACACACACACACAACTACAAAGAAAGAAAGATGCATTTATTCACAGACACCTATTTGTGTTGTCGTTGTACTTGATTGCTAGAGCGGATCTCAGCTTTGAAATTTCGTGTCAGTACTCCTTTAAGCGGATGCATTAGCCCTTCTCACGCCCGGTTCCTGGCCAATCCCCCACGTGGGTATGTGCCATGTCAGCTGCCAGGCAGCGCGCGCCCATCTCCCCCCGTTGCCAAGGAAGACGAGGAGATTCCTGGCCAATCCCCTACGTGGGTATGTGCCCTGTCAGCGGCCAGGCAGCGCGCGCCCATCTCCCCCCGTTGCCAAGGAAGACGAGAAGCGCGCGCACCCGCAGCTGTTGCTATGTGGACGGCGGCGGAATGCGGACGGCGGCGGACGCTTCAGGCTCGCTTAAGAAGTGCATTCGCACTTAAAAGCATCGTAGGTGTGAAACATTCGCCAGCGAACCAACGCATTTAATAAAGCCTACGCTCATACTTTCAAGAGCAGAAGCTTGCACCGCGCAGCTTTTCGAGATCACGTGTAACTCGCATGGAACAGAAAAAATGGTGATGATTATGGCTCGATGTGGTAACATCCTCGCTGCCACAAAATCGTCTAAATTGTCTTCATCGTCTTCGCCAACGTTAGATGATTCAACAATTCATGGATATTTCTTATGATCATGTAGACGGCTGTCTTTTATAAACTTTTTTTTGTTTTATTTTAATTATTTTGGTTTTGTTTGCTTTTATTTTTGCTTTAATTTCTGTGTGCTGGTTTTCTTCAAAAAGCATAATGAACTCCGCAATATGCCTTCCGAGAGCATGCACGCGTTTTCCACGTAAGAACTGGCTAAAGCTGCGCGCAATGACGCGCCGCTCTCCGCACGACCAACACCCTGTGCTGCGGCGGCGGTAGTACTTGCAGTCCTTGCAGCGCTCTTGCGCCATGACGACACGGCAAGCATGCGAGTGGTGAGAGGGGACATATCGCAGTGGGACACGCACCCTAACTCCCGACATCTGTATTGCGCACGTCCGTGTGTTTTCCACGGCCGCTGCCAGGTAACAGCACTGGTATTTTCGGCCGTGCATTCCCTGCTTCGTATTTGAATTGTCCATGAATGTACATATGCGCAATAAAAATGCCTCTCCAAAGAAAGTACTTTATGTCGCGCGCCTTAAAGCTGTAGCTCAAAAAACAGAAATGTGGGCGTGGATCGTGCCTCCATATGCTGGCATTGACCAATGGCAGCCGACCTTCCCGACGTGCTGGTAAGGTATTGGCGTGGGCATTTTCTGTCAATCCCCGGTGGGAGCATCTGTCGTTTGTGCGTAGCCATGGGTCTGGAGAAGCAACAGTGAGCGTGCCAGGTGTTTCTACTTCACATTACACCGATATGTCCAAGCCGTAGTGAATTTTTCTGTTGCCACCGAAGCCTAAAGCAGGGCCCGCAATTCAGTTATAAAGCTCGCAGTGTAAAGGTTCCTACGTTGTAGCGGTTTCGCGCACCAGAGCTGCACCTAGCGTGCGAGGCGCCGTAGTAGATGGTTGCAATGACTTTTTTCCTGCCGGGAATAGGACACAAAGGTAAAATTATGGTGAGCTATTCGAGTGAAAAGCACTGACTCGTTTCTCGCCAGTGGTGTCGCAAGTAACGCACACTCGAGCACAGGATACGAACATCATCCGCAAGAGCGTCACATTTTCGGGCGGCACGTTTTGGTGCAGTACATGACCCGCAATGCCTAGGATGCGGCGTAATTAATGACATAGTAGGCTCCATGCGGGACTGCCTAAGGTTCCAAAGCGCAGGCGAGATGACTTCATCAAAGCCTAATGCCTCCTCCACCCATTTTTCGTACTGGGTACTGCGAAGGCCGATCAGCCCTAGTTGCGTGATGGTTATCCTCCGCGCTGAAAATGTACTTGGAGTCGTCAATTCTTGGTAACTTTCTGCGACCCCACCTTTCATCTTTTTTTTTTCTGTCCTCCGTTTGGTCTTTTCTTGTTCCCAAGACACCAAAATGTGCGTGGCCATTCACAATGCATGTTCGTAATACGAGATTACTAGGTGGGAAATCCCAATTTGATAGCAGTTCGAATTAAAGTTACAGCTTAATAATTTTCCTTCTGCGCGGGTTTGACGATGTCGCAATTCTTCATGTGGGTGGAATCTAGCCACCTGTTCTTTCTCCATCAATGCACGTCGGGAGACGTCCAGCTTACCAGATTAAATTAGAATCCATATCTAGTAATAACAATGCGCTTCCTTTAAAAAACCGCACAGATGCAGGCTTGTTATAGCATTACTTCTCAACGTAAAAACACCCCAGAGGCGCCGGATTTCGCGCGCTTCAAAAATTTTACAAATTCCTTCCCGCCGCTTCATTTGCGCCCTTTTACTGCACCGTTGTTTTGATCTTTTAAAATCTGTTTATGATGTGCACGGATGCTGCGTACTTTTTCGTTGGTCCTTATGGCAAAGTCAGCAATGGCAGCAAGCGTGCTTCATGCAAAGGCTTGCATCCAAAGGTGTATCGAACGAAATAAATAAATATATGCTTATTCTAGGTGCGCCCGAGCTAAAGCACCGTTCTCGATGGAAGCGAACACTACGCAGCGAAAGATAAGAAGAGAGGGAGGAGACGTTTCAAGATGAAGAGGGTCACCTTCCACTAAGCGCTTTTAAGACGTGCTTGTCTCGGGATAGAGATGCCAACTACAGCCTGAAATCACTAAATTGGATTTTGGCTCAAAACTGAAGTAACGTGTCCGCGAGACGCCATACTTTTGACGGATGGGAGCTCGGTCTGCCTGTCTGTAAGCTCACACTAGTGCGTGTGTGTGCGCACACACACGCTTTCGAGCTCCTAAAGGGGCTTTCAGAAAGTTAACTAGGTCAGCATGAAGGATCGGCAGACGTAAGTGATGCTCCACTCTATTGTTCCGACGAAAGTTCTTTTTTTTTTCATATGCACTGAAGTCAGCGCTGGTCGTGTTCACGTCTAGTTGAGAAGAAAACCTCTTTCGAAACAGCGCGAAACTTAGAAAGAATAATAATTTGAATTAGAGTAATCGTTTCTGCAGCTGGCGTGTTGGATGACGACATGCTTAGTTGCGCTTGTTAAAGTCACCGAGGCGGACACAGGGAAAAAACCTACACTTTCACGAGAAGGTGACGAGAAGAAAGTACGTTTTCTTTTCGGTGTCCGTCTCGGTGATCTAACAAGCGCAACTTACCTTCAAAAGCATGTTACAGCAACTAGCACGACATCAAGCTTTACTTTTTGGGAATACCATGTTGTAATTTGGAAGAAAAGAGAAAGAAACTTTGTGTTAGTCTACCGATGATTTTGTAGCTCGCTAATAGTTCACTTCACTTTTAGCTAACAGATGTGATATCGTAACACACTTGGTCAGCAGGTGGAATTTTAAGGGCAGCACAAATGAAATGTTATGGTAAGCACTATGGTTAAGTAACAATGAATTTGAAGGTTGAACACAGGAGAGCGACGCAGGGCGTTGTTACGGCCATACCTAAGTACAAATGCAGTGAAGGTCATCTTCACCCCAAAAGATGTTGGAAGAACCCTGTATCCTAACGTTATTCGGGCGGGGCTGGCTATCCCTTTAACGAAAGATACACCTATATAAAAGTACATTGGAAAATGCCGGTACATTAAGCCGTTTCTTTCGCTTGACTGGTAGAGCTTCGATCGTGTTACTGGAAGGACGGGGACTCGAACCTAACCTTAAGCGATTTTTTATCTCTCGTACCGTTTTGAAATTAATTTTTTTCACAAGAGAAAGACGAACTGGTTTCACTATGCCTTCCTTGAGGTTTTTTAACTGTGGCCTCTTCTTTACCTATTCATTTAGCAAGCTCCTCATCATCTTTTAGGGGCGAAGCTCCTTAAGGCGTGGGTCTGTCCATCATCGACGTATGTATGTAGCCACCTCTAGTTTAGTTCTTGGATTGTTTACTAGATGGCGTGGCTACCTCTAGTTTAGTTCTTGGATTGTTTACTAGATGGCGGTACTTGTATATGATGTCTGGAAAGGGGTCATGGTACCAGGATTAACTTTCGCTAATTCGGTTCTGTGCATGAAGTCAGGGACCCAAGCGGGCCTGGAAGTAAATCAGAGGGCGGTAGGCAGATTGGCCCTAGGGGCCCACAGTAAAACTACAAATGAAGCGGTACAAGGGGATATGGGCTGGTCGTCTTTCGAGGCGAGGGAGGCGCAGAGCAAGATAAAGTTTGAGGAGCGACTTCGTGACATGGAGGACGAAAAATGGGCCGCGAGGGTGTTTAAGTACCTGTATTTGAGGAGCGTGGACACGCGGTGGAGACGGAGGACCAGACAGCTGACCAAGCGGTACGGAAAGTCGGTAGGGGAAAGCGGGGTTTACACAACAGTTAAAAAGCAGGTAAAGGCAGCAGAGACGACGAAGTGGGCAGAGAGAATGGAAGCGAAAAAAACTCTGGAGACTTATAGGGCAGAGAAACGGGAAATTAAGAAGGAGGGATTCTATGGCAATACGAGAGGCAGTGCGTTGCTCTTCGAGGCACGGGCAGGGTGCCTGAGACCCCGGCCATACACGGGTAGTTACAGGCAGCAGGATGACACGTGTGCATGCTGCGACAGTGATCGGGAAACTATAGACCATATTGTCAGGAGCTGCCCAGAGATACGGCCACCGCGGGGTGAGGGGGAAACGACGCTGGCGGAGGCTTTGGGATTTGGGGCGAGGGGGAACCTCAACTTCAAGGCCATAGAGGTGACGAAGAGGCGACTGGAGTGGTGGTGGAGGAAAAGTAGGGAAGGGATGGGTACGCAGGCGGAGTAATCATGCGGACGAGAATTTAGAACCGCGAGGGGAGAAAAAAAGGGGGGTGGGGGCGATGAATTTAAAACAGAAAAGAGGGAGAGATGGGAGGGAGGAAGCAAATCTATAGGTTAGCTGGGAGTAGGGCAAGTAAACACAATAAAACAGGCATATCGGTTGCTGACAACCGACGCCCCGATTCAAAGGGAAAGCCACTAATCATCATCATCATCGAAAAGATGCGCTTGGATTGTTTACTAGATGGCGTGGCTACCTCCAGTTTAGTTCTTGGATTGTTTACTAGATGGCGGGGAGCGTTGTAATAAAATCCGTTCGCTGTTGGCGCGCGCTTGGAGTCGCCCGATGGAGGCCGACCTCCATGCAGCGAAATGTAGGCGAAAAGGCGGCGAACGCTCCGCCGCCGGCGTCGAAAATACGGCTGTTCGTCGGCGATCTACGCGAGCTAGATGTCGAACGCGCGGCGGCGAACGCGACCGGAAGCGGCAAACTGCATTTTGAGGCCGCAGCCAATCACAGCCTCGTACTTCGTTGTACTTCCTGTCCTGTCTTCCATCGGCGGCGTTCGCCGGGTCACGTTGCATGGAGGTTGGGGTGGACGAAAACTGAGCGGCGCGTCAAACCACGGCGTCCGCAGCGCCAAGTTCGCCGAGAAACTTCGCTGCATGGAGGTCGGCCTTAAAGGCTGCAGAGCGGCGAGCGCGCAAGGCGGCGGCAGCGCGTGCTCGCAGACAGAATCCCGATGTGCGAGCCCGCGAGGCAGAAGCGCTCCGTGAAGCTGCGCGACGCCGCCGCCAAGATCCTGCCGTACGAGAGCGGGAGGCCGAAGCGTGTCGTCTGGCTGCGCGACGACGCCGCCAAGATCCCAGCGTTCGAGAACGAGAGGCCCAAGCGTCACGGCAACGGCGCGAGGACCCTGCCGTACGCGAAGCGGCACGGCTGCGGCGCGAAGAGGATCTCCAAAACGTCAGAGAACGGGAAGCGGCGAGCAAGCGCGCGTATCGGCAGGCAGACAAAATAAAAGTTGATTTGTATATATACACACACAGTGTTTCTCACGTCTTTCTTGATGATGTAGTGGGCGAACTTTCACTGAAGAGTCACGGTTTTACCGATGATTTCCCCTCAGGAGCTTCGCCCACTCATCATCATTCACCCCGTGGATATGCTGTGAATTTTTTTTGATAAGCTACATATACCCATATACACACCGTGGAAACAATAAACTTTTATACTACGAGCAAAAAAAAAACACGTACCAAGAAAGAAGCAGACAGGACGATCGCTAGCGTCTTGTCTGCTCTTTTTGTCCGTGTTTTTCTCGCTGCCAGTATTTATGAACGTCGACATCAAATAACTTTCAAACTTGAATTTTGTAGACTCGTCTGCAGGCCTGTAATTATGAATTGTTAGTATAAAAACTCTCGGATATCTGTTTGAGCACCAAAAGAATGAATAATGGCGGGCATTTTTATCTCGCCACGGCTTCACGTATGCTACATACATGAAGCGTGTGTGCGAATCTCTGATGTTTTGTGAGATACGGAAATACACAACTGTTTGTTTATTGTTCCGCTTGTCCTCATTTTAAATGTTAAATCCACAACCGTAACGCCAAATGTAAGTGAGCTAAGACGTAGCTTCACAATGCAGCCGAGCTTTTAGGCTTTCAATCGGAAATTCGAGTATTTTCTTTACGCGGCAGCCTACGAGCTGAATTCTATTCTCGGCGAATAAAAGGCAAGGCCGTACTGTCCTTTTATCAGTTCGAAAGTGGAAAGGATGAGACGCCCATCGTGGCTACAGGAGCAATCCTTAACCTCGAACAGCCCGTGTTCAACATCTGCTCCAGAAGAATGTTCTTAAACAGGGCGACGGACCGCAGAACGTTGTGGACGCGCCGTGCAAACCCTGTTTCGTGGGCTCAGAGCTTCCTTCACATCGCTACGAGTGACGACGCAGTATTCAGCCCCCACTCGCGGGTGGGAACTGTCGATAATGTACTATGTGATTAACACTTAGAGAGAACACGGTAGTTGCGTGGCTGCAGAAACTCCAAGTGCACCCTAACGGCGCCACCCGTCTTCCGGGCGGCCGCGTGTCGTCTGCTGCTTTCGTATCTCCTGCCGTTAAAGAAGTAGTCAATCTTCTATTGAACAGCGTGAAAGTCCAGTAAAAAGTTCAACAGCAGATCAACACAAGCTGCAAATGGGATTTCACCTTCCTCTTCTTAGAAAGTTATAAGCATTCTCCCTTATGTTTGCTAAGCTTGTTAAACCAATATTTGTATTTAACTTCGCTTCGTTAGGTACGATGTGTTCTCATGGTATACGGTACATCTAGGTTTCACGGCTAGTTCGATTGAAAAGCAACCAATTCTACTTTGTGCTATTTACACTAATAAATACACGTCGTTTATGAACGAGTCCACTGAATTTTTGCGGGCTTTCGTTGATTATTCGTTCAGCCCATCGGCCTTATGGCGTCTCTGACCGCATGAAACGTTGCTGACGAAATAGAGAGTACAATTTTACTGAAGGAAGACGAGGTCCGCCTGAGAAACTGATCTTGGGCTTGCTACTTCCCACTGGGGCCAGGGTACGGGCGACAAAAAGCGAAAGGAATGAATATGGAGGATATAAAAAATGACAGTGAGATCGACGAATGACCAATAAACATGCAGTAAGACCAATACACGACCCACATGCCACGGGGCGCCGAAAGAGATCATCGCATTCTAATTTCAGTCACATATGTATCGTCCGTATATAAAAAAAAACATACGAGAAATTACTCAGCAGTCTGTTGAACTTTTGCAAACTAGAGACAGAAATCCAGAGAGGAGTCAATAAGAAATATAAGCAAGGCTTTAGCAGCTAGGCTTTGCTTACTGGTTGCAGCCCACGTGGCCAAAATCTTTTATTCAAAGAGACAGCGAGTGTCCAAGCACAGTAATGCTACTACAAGCTCCTTTTGTTGAATTGTCTACCTTGTGAAAACATTAGGCAAAAGTTCAATAGTCTCTGGGCAACTACACAGAATGTTCGGGCTGTCCTCACGTCCGATTATTTGGAGGTACTTTTGGGTCTGTGCAGTCAGGTATCTTGACTTCTGCCAAGTGGTGGAGCATGGGGAAACCCGAACTTGTGCTCGGTATCGAGACTGTGAAGCCGTTCGTTTCAGACGAATGCAAGGCTACAGCTTGTTTACGCGCTCGGTAAAGTATTGCGTTGGTATCCAGTCTCGTGATGGACACAGCCAAGAGAGTTTCATTGTGGTGTGCCTGCTTCTTCTGCATCCGGTAACTCACTTCCAGCGATGCTACAGTGACTTGGTATCCATTGCAGCACTACTGTTTGGCCCTTTTCACACGATTTCTTTATTAGGATAGTCACATCAGTGGTCAGCTGGTCATATGCGCCTCGCTTAATAGGGTACCTTAGTACCCTAGTACCTTAGTACCTTAGTCACAAAATATAGTCCACTGCTGCGGCATTTCACAAGAAATTGTGTGGAACGCTTCACGTAAACCAACCAGCTCTGCTGCGGCAAACGACATCCTGTGACCAATCATAAACCGCATAATCACTTCCTAACTGTCTCTGCGTAAATGGTCACCCGCGCACAAAAAAGGAATAAAAGAAACTCCTTTGAAGCTGCAGTGTAACATAGCCCTGTCAAAACATTTGCTAAAATATAACGAGCTAAAGTTTCCAGTCATGCCACATATCCGAATGTATTAGCAATAAAACGTGTCAGAGTGGGAAGGTAACGCAAACTGATAAAATAATGAAGGCCTTTAGTACCAGATAAGAGTTGTTAAGCGACAAATTTTCTGTATCAGGTATCAAACAAAATGTGTCAGAGGAGGAATTGCGACCTAGCAAATGGTGTTGTCGTGTGATAGCAATGATTATTTGTAGTATTTGTTAAAGCTTGCAGACGTGTCCCGTAAGCTTATGGGATATCAAAAGAAAGGTGCTGGAGTGACAGGTTATAAAGGTGCAATAAATTAAAACACGATGCACGTCAACACTATTGTCATGAGTAGCAACCCCTGAAGGTAGTAGGAAGTTCCCCGCTAGGAATAACTGAAATATCTTAGAGGCGGGATTCCGTCCATTTGAGACAAATTATACGACATTTATGGATTGTTAATTGTAGATTTCAAACTGATTTCTCGTACGCAAATTGGGTGCGGAAAGGTCTCTGTGGGGGAATAGGAGGCACCAATGGAAACTCAAAACCTTTGCTACGCGTAAAGAGGAACTGAAGTCCTCAATTTAGGTATAATAACCATGTTTTAAAGAAAGGAAGCTAGCGCACCTAATAACCAAGACAAATGACAGAACTACTCAGAATACCAGTTCACTCTCAAAATGATGTTTCTACCTTAGTTTCAGAGCACAGCATAACATCCAATACTAGTACACATTTGTCGACATCATGCGCATCAAAGCCGTCGTATGTTTCACTTCTAGAGAAGATATCTGCCTGCCAAAATCGTGCACAAAGTACAATTTGGGGCTTCTACTTCGTCTCTCAAGAGCTGAACCCAAGCGCAGTGATGCGATTACCCTTTTGGGTGAATTCGAAACCGCGGCTCGCAATGGCGTTTCCGAATGTTCGGGCGCACTCGTACGTAATTCGCGTCACCACCGGAGCGTGGCGGCTACATCACGAGCCTCAGCGGTTGCGGAAATCGTAAGCCGGGGCTCTGGATTCTGATGCACGCGGCTCTTCTCTGGCTGCGGTGGTCCCACGAAAGTAGAGCGTAAAGTAGGAAGAAGGGAGCTCGGCAAGGACTTCCTAGGCACTCTTAGAATAAAGCCCAGCCTGCCACACTCTCCCTTCAGGTTCAGATAACCGGCTGGGGTTGAAAAGTAGCACTAGCGGTGCGGCCACTGGAAACTCTGGTTTCAAATGCACAGAAGACTTTCCAGATGCTTCGTTCGTCTGGAAGATGACATGAACGCGCGCCTAACCATAGAGAATGGAGGAGTCGACAACTGAAAGCGACACTCCTGAATGGCGCCCCCTACCCAGCTGCCGCCGTGGCAGTTAAAAAGTTCAACCCTTCGCCTAATATAGACGTAAAAAAGTGAACAAAGAAAAAAAAAACGCGCAGGGTCGACTTTACAGCGTATTTTGATCAAATCTTAATAAATGTTACCAATCCGGGCGGAGTACTGTGCGGCGTCTGAAAAATGCTTTGTACTCCAGACCTGAATGCGCTAGGCAACTTTAGCGCGAAGGTATTTATCAGATAGCCCGTCGACAGACGACCATCAAACCAAAAACAGTTTCGCAGATGCGTCTACCTATGATTTCGAAGATGTTATGTAAGATGACATCCCTGTAAATGTACAGAACAGTTTTTCAAATTTGACATTGAAGTCATGGTTATCCGAGTGAATACGAAAAAATCCGCTATAGATGGCACTGGTGCGAACCAAGGAAACACCAAAATTTAACCAAGACAGCGTGTTTCTCACTGACTGTCTGGCATGTGACAGCCTGATTGTCTAAGTGCGGCCATTTGAAAAAAAAAAAAAAAAAACGACGCTGAGGCTACCTGGCGAGAATGATTACAGGGTGCGAGCTTCATCGTGGATGCTGCACATGCTACAACTGCGCTGCGTATCAACGCGTTCAACCGCAACTTGTGTGACGTCATGTGCACGGTTGGGGGAGGTCATTGCTCCAGCCAAAGCGACACAACCTTCACAACGCTACAAACTGCACAGAATTTAAGAGAAGAAATGGGTGTGCTTTTGACACGCTGCAACCCTGTTACGAAACATTTAGTATTTTGCTTGAAGCTATAAATTACTCTGCGTGAACCACAGCGCTGGTAGAGAAGGCCTCAGTTTCCCTTTCGTTGCAATACTCTGATAGCAAGTATTTTCAAGAAGAATACCTAAGATGGAACAAAAGTTACTAGAAAAGAAACATCTACTTCCATCAGATTGTAGGCAAAGGCTTACCGCCTTTTCCTACAATCTGATTGTTTTTAAAGAGCACAAAAATTACATCATAAACTTTTGGAGCATTTGTGACATTCAAATATTATGCATCATTGAGCAGCCTTGCATTTCCAAACATACAATGCAACTATAACTCTTTGTACGCCTAGCCAACGACGCTATAAAACCTAATATAGTATTCCGGGAAAAAAAGGGGGAGCTGTAGAGTGTGTTTTTATGTAAACTCTTAAGCCCATCTTATTTCTATGGAGGCATACATTTCAGCGGTACAAAAAAAAAGAACAAGAAAGACACTCTAAATAAACATCGAAATATCGATGTACTGATTGGTACTTTTTAGTGGCAAAAGGAATCGCCGACGAGGGAGAAGAGAATGCTTGATGCTCGCAATTTGGAGCCCCATGTTCGGACGTACGCGAACGCAATTCGATTTGTTGGTTCTCAAATGCATGCCTGAGATCAGGAAACAAAATTCAAAAGAAAAGAAGGAGGGATCTGAATTGGTTTTCCTCTTGTTCTAAATTCTTGGAATAGTCGGCACGTTCCCAAGGAGTCTCGCGTATCCAGTGGGCGTGAGACGAAGCAATTTCTTTTGTTCATTTTCTATTCTCGCAAGATTGATGATGGTAACTACTTCGAAAGCTCACTGTTACCTTGTGTTATTTTTTCTTTCTTTACACAAATGTGTGAAAATTTGGTTATTTTAGGCGCTTGGTATTTGAGTAGGCGCCATTTCGAGGGGAGGCGGAAATACGATTTGTGGAGGAGTCTTTACCGGCATCCGCTCGCTACGTGATGTGCTTGTGCTTGCACTAACAATACGAAGTACGAGTAAGCATAATTCCCTGTGTATTATCACGGGTCATATTTTTATGTCGTATCGTTCATATCAATTCCCTTTTTTTTCGAAGACACGATTATAAATATCCTTCACGTCGTTGTGAGCAAGCAGATACAGTGGCAATAAATGTGCTTGCGTAACAAAAAAACGTAATTTAACTGCGAAGCGCAGCTCCTAAGAGGCTATGAGAACTAATTACAATCTTGCGCAATTATTTACAGAAAAAAACACGAATTTAGTTTTTTTATTCGTATAGCCTCAGTAATATACAAGCCTGAAATATTCACTGCACATCAATTTTTTAATACACGTTATTCCCTCGAATTTATAGTATATGAGCTATTTGATTTAAAGGTGGCTTAAGAAGGCACTTGTATCAGCCTTCGATCGCTTCGAGTGGCACATGGTAAAAAAAATATCCGTCACAATTTTTTTGTTCTTTTCGTAGAACAAATATTTGCATTAAGGAATTTCCGGATGAGGACGGAAAAAGGTGAAGTATAACAATAATCAGTTTTTAGCTGAGGTCGTCATCATATTCACTACCTAAGTCTCTTACCTCGAGGGTAAAAACTCATCAGGATAGAAGAGAAGTTAACAGGCGGCAAGAATAAATGCACGTAGAAACACTATTGCTTTCATGCTGCTCAGCAGATGAGCCCCAACTCCTCACTTTTAGGCGCGATAATACTGTGTCACCGACTTCCCATTAATATCAGGTTAGCATTGATGAAGAAGATCGCCTGCTTTCTTTCGGCCTACATTGACGCCGACGATAAGGCCATAAAAGATTTTCACGGTCGTGGAAATAAATGATCGGTTGTAAAAAAGCCAATGCGTCACGGTGTCTTTTTGGAAAATGATCGAGGGCAATGTGAGCAACAAACATCAGCTATTTGCTCTTGGAAAGCTGTGCCTGAATTATCAAACACCCGCAGTGACAGGATCATGTTTGCCAACAAATAATTCCTGCGAAAGAAAAATATGATTCACCGCCAGCATAGATGGTTGTGTGTGCATCTTTTTTCAGCGAGTATAATTTTCTCCATCCAATTAGATCTTCCCTAGATACAGGAGGGATCGGGTAAGGGCCATGTGCATCTGGGAACATAGAAAGAAAACAGAGTAATCTGGCTGTGCCAAGCAGAAATAAAAACAGCTAGAAGGAAATGCATGAGAACACAGTATTCTGCCACAGTTTTTGACAATCCTTCGCGCTCACTATAACGTTGCACGCAGCGGACGCATAGTAGGTCCTCCGCGAGACGGAACATATCCAGGAAGAATATGCAGAGGTGTAAGTGATATGCAGCACACTTCATTTCCGGAGCAATTTCCCTGGTCCTTGGGAAGCCATAACGTCATCTTGGCCAAAAGAAATGGCCTCTCACAGAAAAGCTACTCTAGGAGGCGGGACACATGCGTCATCACCGGAAGCCTGGGAATAACGTCTCAGCCGTTTCACTTCCTTCTAGCGGTTTTTTGCTTCTAACCTGTTTCTTCTAAAAAGGCCGGTGAAAGAAAATTCAGACATTGTCAAATTTTCGTAGTAGTATGAAAGATTCAAGGGACCTTCCGGGTTTTAACTCTTTCTCCGAAATCGTAAATTATATTTGATTAGGGGGAACAGTTAGTTTTGGAGCATTAATCGTTTCTCTTGTATCATCCCCGGCGATTTGTGCACGTTGGCTTGCATACAAGACAGCAAATAGTGCGGAGCGGTAGCCTGTAACGGACACGGTTATGCTGTGTAAAATGGCCAGTACAGAACATGATCTCTTTAGGTTCACCACTGAAGAGGAAAAGAATCAGTACCTCAGGTCTTGTAGCAGAAGTAGCAACCTACGTGAAGGAACTGCGTTATGACACCAGATTATGGTGAAAGGTTCCTGGTGTTTACTCTTATTCCTGGATTCCGGCACGTTATTTTATCCATGTTGCCAGAGCAGAATTCAGGAAAGCAGCAGCCACGTTTCTGTTTGTGCCTGTTTGCCCTGTCATGTCATTGTGCGTACTTGTACCTTAAAAACAACATAAAAGGAAGCCTCATGTAGCAAACAAGCAGCCTTAAGCGATAGTAACTTTGTTTGAGCCGGGACGTTCTAAACATGAAGAGGAGACGGTGTTCCTCACCACAAAAAATAAATACAGGCGAGGGTTTGAAGCAAAAACAAAAACTGCGAGTGGCCGATTTGGCGAGAGAAATATTGTGGGAAAAGGAATTGTGGAAAGAGGAACCTTCCCAGCATGGAAAGCCAGACACAAGGAGAAGAGGTCAGGCAAGCCCCAAAATCAATGGCTCGCAAATCGCTCACAATCCCGAGGAAGTTCCGTCGTGCCGGCAGCTCTGGCTGCCGTTGGTGGCTCGTAAACAACTTCCGCCCGAAGGATGCAGCTATACTTGGTCATGCGCCGCTAAGGCATTCCTTGGCATTATGTTCACTACGTTAGTGTTAGTAATGTCCTTTCAAAAAAACCCTGCATCCTTGTGTGTTGTTACGGCTGTAAATCAGGGTAGAAGCGGACAGGACAGAGTGGCGAGGAAGGTGGAGGGAGTGGAGGAATGGGAGGAAAGGGAGGGGGTGAAATGAACTCAGTTCGTGGAAACAAATCAGTCACACAGCCTGATTAGCCCCATTGCAGCAGAGATGGAGGCGAAAAGCAAAAACGCCCGTGTGTACGAGATTTCGGCGCACGATAAAGATCCCCAGGTGGTCAAAATTAATCCGGAGCCCTCCACTACGGCGCGCCTCATCGCCTGCGTTGCGTCGGCGCGTTAAACCCCACAATCAATCAAAACCATTGCAGCAGACATTACTGCCTCAGTCGGAATGACAGATCTATGCCTTTTCTTGTGCGTCCTTTTTATATTCCGATCCATATAACCTGCTGTACGACGCAAAGGAGAATTCTTTGAAATTCTTAGAATGAAATAAAACAGAGCCTCAGAAGTATTCAAACTTCGATTCCGTTCCATTCTATTCCTTCAATTAAAATAATAATAATAAATGTAAATAAAATAAATAAATGTATTCAAGATTCAATGAAGACACAAATGAACTTCCTGGTTGTAACTCTGTCTCCGAGTTCAGAAATATTTTATTAGGTGGAACAGTTTGTTTTAGAGGAGTAATCGTTTCTCTTGTGTCATCCTTGGCGATTTCTCGACGTTGGTTTAGAAGAAGATAGCAAATACAGCGGAGCGGCAGCATATAACGGGCACGTTTGTCCTGTATACGATGGTTAATACAGAGCATGATATATTTAGGTCCCCCACTGAACAGGACGCGCTACGAGACCTCAGGTCTTGTAGCAGATCCGGGGATGTTAACTTGGGAAGCATCTTTATTCTGTCCTTCCCCTTTCTTTTCTTTCCCTGCCCCGTAATCCTGCCTTCGTCGTCTGCGGCTGTCCACACTCTCCGGGGGCCTGTTTCCGTCTTCCCTGTGTGTGTGGGAAGCCCGTCGCTGATGGCCGCCACTTCCATAGTCCCGTTACCCGTCATGCCCCACACGGTTTAACAAACACCTCTGATGGACGCTGCCTTTAAGACTTCCAGGGGGCCGTTAGGTCTGGTTCACAGGTTGCCACATCCTTTTTGCACAAATACCAAATCCCGTGGAGAAATAGCCAGAATACTCATGTTGCGACGCCTGTCGAAGGAACGTTGCAATAATAATATTGTTTTATTGTCTTGTTAAAAACACGCCAAAATATCGAGATCGAATAAGCCCACAGGCTTGTGTGCGTCGCTCAGGCGTGGTAAAGTGTTGCGTCTTCATACAAGATATATTTTCTTTTATTTGGCACGGCCCGCAGGTCGTCCGCTCTGCAACTCGATGAATGAAGAGGTGTTTTTGCCTACCGATTGCATCTACTGAAACTAGTAAGAACGAAGATACCATTGCTGAGATGATCACAGTGGTGGCCTAGCTACCCCGTCAGCTTTACGCTGGTCAGGTGGGAAATAATGAAACAATGGTTTGCACGCAAAGCAGGAGAAAAATCAAGAACGGGCCATGCGCAACCGACTTACACTGAAACTGGCTTTCTGTGACAGGTGCTGACGCTAACTCTTCTAACCAAAGCAAGGGAACGATTTTTTTTTAGTGTTGCAGGGATTGTTTTTTAATTACTTTAATTACTTCTAGAAGAGGCAGTAAATGGAGGAAGTACAAACAGAGTTGTTATCGACCAGGGTGTTACACACTGTCCGTTATCTTGGTGACATGAGCAGAGCGGTGACAGAGGTAACGAGTCATCTTCGTGATTTCCATAACTCAGTGACTCCATCACAAGTCACATGTTTTATGAAACTGCGAAGCTACGTACGTAAATGAGTACGAGAACCATCTGAGGGACGAGAGCCAGATCAAAGCTACGCCTTAGAACTCCTTGTTTTACCTAACAGACTGCTAAGATTTTTTTCTTTGTTCTTTCCACTTGGGCAAGTTATTCCGAGATACAGTCATTTCACGAATTATTTCTGAAAATCAAAGTGCCTTCGTATCGTTTAGGTCAGTTTCGCCCGAGGACGAAGTCAATCCACATGCCTATTTGCGCCAAACCCTTCCAATGCTTTAAGCGGTTCACGAACGGGAGGCATGCGTCCTCCACTTAACTTCTTATCAGCCTATAAAATTTGTACATTAATCCATGCAATCATACATCGAACTGTGCTGAGAGATCATGGCGCAGTGTTTATAAATGTGGGCGGCTCCAATTTCCAGTATCCCAGCATAAGCTACCTAAGAATATTATTTATAATGTCCGCGGTGAGCATTTCCATTCCCGCACAAATATTTCAAGATGCGATTGGTGGACTTGAGGCGTTCAGAATTCAAGGGTGTGAGGTGTCAACGACATCCCATCTCTGCGTAACGCCGGGAACCGCTGAATGATCCCTTTCTGCGCGAGTATTCCGGGTGCCCAGCAGGTAATTCTATTCAGCTGCGCTGGAGAGGCGCTTTCACACGGGATAACGCAGTTGCCGATCGCATTATGTGGCTTCGACAACTTCGGAGCATAAATTGTCGTCTTTTCATTCGTACAGAAGTGAGACGAGCAATCCACGCAGGGATTAAGGCGAAACGGGCAGCGACACGATCTGCGCCGACAACATATAAATGCAGCTTCCGTACTGATACTTCCCCTACTATTTACAGATAGACTGCAACCGAGTCGAGCTCTGCACGTCGTCACTCGCGTTCCTCTCGTTTTCCTCGTTCCTTTGATATCTTTTCGAGTGGCTCGTAAAGAAAAGGTTTCAAATATCCACTGCGCTGCAGCAAAGTGGCGGTGCAGCAAAGTGGCGGTAAAAAATGAGCCACTCATGCTACCCTTTTCTACGGTGTTTTTGAGTTTCTCTTGCGTCCGCGGTTTTGCATGAACGTCAACTACCGCACTGAAAGCACCACACACAGAAATGGAGAACTGAGACGGAAGATTTCGCCACTGGGAGTGATTTTTTTGCGCTGGACTTATAGCTGGACTAGGAAAGAGATATCTGGGGCGCACGTTTGCGTAGGCCGTAAGAAAATGCATTCATGTAGGGTGGCGAGTAATTCAAATTCTGAGTAGAGGAGCCAGCTTTCCGGCAAAATAACGAACTTTTTAAACATGCATTGGTATGACGTAGTGCCGGCCCACGTTGGGTACTTTAAAGCATTGTGAATTCCTAGTTACTGACAGGTAGGGCAAAACGGTCTCCACCAGTCGATTTATATATTTAGGCAAAGCCCAATGAACCTAAAGATTATCGTACAGGCTTAACGAGAATTGCGAGCGAACGGTAGTATCGTGGCGCCAGGAAGAGCCGCAACCAACAATTTAGCATGCATCGAAAAAATGCTGGACATAGCATCATAAGAGGAACGTTGCCGGAACTACGTTTTGTGCCTTCGTTCTAATAGTCATTGCCTCTCTACGCTTGCTTCCAACCACGTTTCGTAATCTTTGCAACATAGAGCGGCGGACTTTCGGTACCACGTTTCGTAATCTTTGCAACATAGAGCGGCGGACTTTCGGTACGTGTTTTTCCCTATTCATTCGGCCCGGAGGCTCCTATTTGCCTTTAAAGTCGTAGTGGGGCTCACAATAATGATCATTAGACGGAGAATCACTTGCCGCAAGCCTGGATGAGGTTGTGCTCGTTGATAACTACTTACATTTTGCGAGGGTGGAGCTTGGGAGGAGGGGATCTTTTTTAATGAGGCGACTTTGAAGTAAAATGACCACGTTGAAAGAGCCACCTAGATCACACTACATTCTTTAACCGTCTTTCACATGCCTAGTAATTGCCGATTTATAACCCATTCAATCGGTTATAGAGATTGTTTTAACAAAATTTCGTCGCTGTACTCAGAAGTTATTTCAGTGATGTTTTCGTTTCTAAAGGGTAGCTACAATTATGCCATCACATCTACGTAATTGGGACTTTGCTTTACACATATCCACTTCCTCTTACGTACTACACACATCCGAAATTTAGGTGAGTTGTTACTTGAACCAGTTTAAAAATTTATACCATTGCACGGCCCGGAAGCGATTAAAAACGCGATGTAGTGCGTGACAGAATAAGAAGTGTCCCTGCCATGCCCTTTTCATGTTTTTGTCGTTTTTACGCAATAGGGTTTAAAACTCCCAACTAATAACAGCCGCCTTGTGATTGAGGCGCATTTGGATGCTAATAAATGGGCGGAGAGGGGTCGCTTAGTGACTGCACCTTCTATCTTTAGCTTCAAATTATCTACATGTTATATAAAAAAACAGTTTTTCCTATGACTGTTGCGGAAGCTGAAGCATGACGCGCCATATTTCTATCACAGCCCTTCTTGTACACGTCTGAAGGAAAACATTAAACAAGGCGATTTCTGAAGGTATTGATCCATGAACCTTTCGCGACTACCTTAGACAAAGCGCCAGCTACACCAAGCGCCTTTAAACCAGAACGCAACAAAAGGGGTAAAAGATTCTTTTAATACATGGCCCTCCATGAACGCAACAAAAGGTGTAAAAGAGTCGTTCAATACATGGCCCTCTATGGAACAATCGAGGTGGGTGAACTTGATTTATGGGGGCGTTTGCCGATCCGGCGGCTATGCCCACTTTATCTTACCTGCCGCACGGCCGAATGGAAAACGCGCGTGCTTGGATAACGTGTCTGCTTTACTCGTTCTGCTTTCGTTACTGTTTCCACTTCCTTTATGGCAACATTTATCATGTTATTGGAGGAAATGGGCGTATATATAGGAAAGATTTCACGTGCAAACGGTGTTTGCTCTACCGCGGAGAAAAAGTAACAAATTGAACAACATTGTGAGTGAACGTTTCTTAAGCGAATACAAATACGAATATGAATGCAACTCCAGTATCGCGTCCAGCAATGGCAGCAGTTTGTTATGACAATTAATTACAGCATTATGAAGACATTAACGTGAACAGTCTTGAATCTTTTTAAAACCAAGCAATTGTATGGCTTTGCGGAGTATGGCAGTGGCAGAAATTCAGGCTTTCATTATAGTAGATTAAGGTTCGAACTGGATTCGAATCTCGTTTTGCAAATTAATTTTCTTTTCTACTCTTACGTCCCTACTACGCATCATAACGTGTAATTTGCGCGCAATAACGGCTGATAATGGTCGTTTGCTGGATATCGGTTTGCAGCGGGATTCGCCGTTGGGCAAGTTCGTACATCGTCGAACGGAACAGCGCGGTTCTGTGTTGGCCGTGCACTTGTATCTGATTAGCTCACTGGCTGCAGCCCCGCAGATGTGGCGGAGCTGGGAAGGTTTAATTTTTTGGTTTCGATATTTGGAGACTAGCTGCGTCTTTTTAAATTTATACCCTCTTTTCAGCGTTCGTCCTTTCTTTTATGTTCGACTTACACAGGACCTGAAACAGCTGCACTTACTGCCTGCATTTTGTACGTTTCCCGCCCGTGTGCTGGAAATCGTGCTAGTTCGCGCCAGTGGAGGTGTAAGATATATTTCAAACTTCCTTCTGCCTGGAAAGCAGCTTTTTCGACATGTAAGGGGATTACAAATTCACCGGTTTTCTTTTCATAGCTAAAATTACCCCCATGTGTTGCGATAAAATCTTTACTTTCCCGTACTCCACTCATCACCCAGTTTGCTAACTCACCCCAAAATGGCGTTCCTCCGGGCTCGGCTGCCGTTTATGCACCTGGCACGGGCTTTTTGCCAGTCACATGCCCTTGATTGTAACGCTTTAGAAGTACTCACTGTATTATTCGGAATACATTACATCGACGTCTGCTAAGCCGGAGACATTTATTACATTTTAGGCCCTACATCTCTCCAGGAGTTTGGCGGTCAATGTTATTGCCGAAGAAGTCATAATCAGTAGAATAGCGTCGCAATAGTATCGCTTTGAAAAATATAAGCCGGCTCCTTTTCTAGCTCGACCATCTTCGGGTGCCGAGCAGGCATGGAACTTCCGTTTTCATCGCGTGATTCAATACCGCAGAAGGCATAATATTTTAAAAGAGCGTCGTACGTGCCATTAGAGTCTGTATAGATCGTACAGATTCCTATAGCGCGGTGTTCCAAGTTGAAAAAGAAATAACGTTGGCCTGATTTTGTCCCAGATAAGAAATATTCTTTAATCTCTGGTAACTTCAATTGCCCGTGTCCTCTTTATTGTCTGGGTTAGTCTTGCGCATGCTCGCGTTCGAGGAGCACAAAGCGCCCCACACCACTACCGTCCTCGCCACGAACTATGGTCACTCTCAAAGAGAATAGAATATTACGGCAGAGTCAAATACTACGTGGCCCAGATGGCGCGATGGTAAACATCTACGAAAGCCCTTAGTTAAATGTTACTTGTCTTAATTTCGCCGGAGACAATACAAAGGGATGTGCAATGAAGCACTGCTCCAGTAATCCAACTGCAAGTTGTCAAATGAATGTAGTAGTCAAGCGTCTGGCTAGAAGTCCTAGATTCATTCACTTTCCGGAAACTATCAGCTAGCCTACTGATTTGATTCATTGGTAGAAATACTTCCTCACACAAGGTAACGGTCCCGCAATGTAACTTTATATGATAACTTTTTTTATGTTTCAGAAACGTCCAAGAAAGGTATACAGGTGTTTTGGGACCATGTATTGTGTGCGATGGTACCGTGTATAATTCCTTCAAGAAACTTATGCCCAGAGAGCTTACCCTGAAATGTTAAACTGGGCGCATTACTTTATTTGAAGTGAAGTTCGCAACTGCACCGCTGAAGGTTACAATGACAGGCAGGCGCAAAGCTAGGTATCCTGGTTGACATTTTAGACAGACTGCCGTAGACAGGCATAGATGTCTTGTTGAAAGATGACACCAAACAAAGTTTTCTTCAACTTTCTTAAGCGAAAATACCAGTGAAGTTTCGCTTGGTGCCGTACTGTTTTATGCTAACTGGCGTATCATCTTCTCTTCTTCTTCTTCACTGTTGGTCGGTTGTTTCGTGAAAAGGCACAAAACACACCGTAAGCTGTCCAGCTAGCCAAAGAAGCTTTGCCTTAGAGTGTCTGCGTCATCTATGTGAGCTCCACACACGACACAGCATCTGTTGCGGCTCCCACAGCATCGCGAAAGCTGAGCCTCAGCAAACAACGCGTGGCACAGAAATTTCCGCTTGGGTCGCCCCTCTGAGATACCACATAGCGGGACACGATTCTGCAAATCCTCACCACACAAGAACTGTACTTGCCATCGATATTTTCCCGGTAAAATAACAAACTTTCACTAAATAGAAAATAAATAAATATAAGCTGTAATTAGAGATTTTTGTTTCTAAGGTGTTCTAAGCCGAAGGCTCCTTCATGAACACACGGTGGCGCAAAGCTTCCGGCTGCCACTAATCTGTTGTTGAGATAGCGCTTTGACATCGCATTCGGCTGCGGTAACCCTGAGAATATGCCTTTCCAGAGCTGGTATGACGACGCTGTTGTTGCCTCCCCTATTACAAATAGCTAGTATGTAGTGGCCGGAGGGCTCAAACAACGGTGTTAGCACCTTCATCACGTTTTCCTAGTAACGCTTTCGAAAGATTTCCGCAATCAACGTGAAAAACAGCCACGCTGCATGCGGTCCGCCTAAGTGACCCCGCTTAGTAAAGAAAATGATATCAAGAGCAAATATTAGCCACAACGACAGCGCTAATTATAAATGAATGATATGTTCGCGCTATGTTCGCGCGCTAAATACTTTCAGAGGCACTGGGGGCCTTCGTAGAATTTTTAAGGCTATTCTCTGTCCCATCGAATAAACTACTTGAGGTTTAAGTTCGTGTTCTGTTTTTATACGAATCGAGGCTACTTTTCTTGCTGTATGTCATTTCTTTTGGTGCTGAACGTTTAATAAGGGACGATTACCTTGCCTAGAAGTTGTGAATATCTGCCGGTATTTCCACACAAACAATATTTTTACATATTCAGCTTTTATTTTAAACATTTACTTCTTGGCACAGAGTATATTGAGGCTCATCGGGGCCCACTCCTTTATGTATCACGCTCTTTTACCTGGTTGGTCTAATTGTTTAGGTTTCACTCAATCTACTCAGAACGCTAGCTCATAGCGCAGTCATTCACGTTGTTGATATAATTATGCCTGTTCTCAAACAGCATAAAAGTCGTGTATCCTATGATAAGCAACTAGTGAAACCCCCTTCAACGGGAAGTGTGGCCTTTTTTCATCATGACCGGTTTTGGTTCCAACAGAACATAATACTTAATGGGAAATCATCAAATTGTTTTTATGTTAGAATCGAGACGTGACAGGTTCCAGTCGAAACTTGTGACGGAAATGTTTGCTAGGAAACAGGGCAGCCATCTCGCAACACCACTTCACCATTAGCGCACATACTGCGAGTACTGAATATCTCGCACGTCCGGTCATTTTATTGTCATCTTGTTGTTCAAGTCGAGCCTCGAAATTTCAAAGATCCTTTTGAAAGCATCGTTTCGTTAACCCTTTTCCTCTTAACCGGCATTCTAACGGGGGTGCAATTAGTCAGGCTCACGAAACCGGGAAAGCATTGCGTGCCTGATTTTAGAGGCAGCGCCTCTTATTAACGTATCACAAAGGCACGCGGGGCAAGTTCTGCGCTTTCAGGAGTGCAGGTTTCGTTATAAATAACCGCGAGAAGTGGTGGTAGCACCCATCTGGCAAGCTTGGCACCTCCGGCGCTTTGAAAGTTATGCCCGTCGAATGTTCGTAATTGCGTCCATCAGTGAATTTTTTGTTTGAAAAAATATTTTTTATCTAGCGCTTATTTTCATTCAAGTTTCTCGTTCGTTTTTGTTGCGTATATTTAGCAGGTTTTTACAGGATTACTTGCATGTTCAAACCCACATGATATGTTTGCTAAAGACCCGTCAGCGCTAACTCTTTCTCACATTGAGCGTCCTCGTGTTAGGTATAAACGAGGAGTAAAAACTTCGGTTTGGTTCCTCTACTATCAGAAAAAAACCCATATTCACTTTTATTCAGTCGAATGCCTTACATCATCTATGTTTCATTTAAGGAGTGAGCTATAAAAAGTGTATGGGGTATACAGACCCGTCCAAAAAAAGATGAAGTTGCGCGAGTCGCGGTGCATGATCCCGGGATCGCCCGCAAGTAAAGAAAAACAGCAGTTTGTGAGGAGCTACGGAGGAGAACTACGGGAAAGCGCGACGCCGCGCGCACCGGTAAGGGGAAACGGCTGCGCTGACGCAGGATCAGCTACTGCCGCACGTGCAATACGAACCGATTGGAGACGTGGAGGCACCGACGGGAGTGAACAGGATGCTTCTGGAGATGTCGAGAGAGCGAGACAATCTTAGGAAGCCCCCGGCGAGGGCTAGTGAGGGGTAGGAGCTTCAGAGATTTCTCTCTATGGGGCTGATCTAATGGTGACGGGTGCGGCCGCGGAGTTAAACACAAAGCTCGACAACAGATAAACAGAATGCTTCTTTCTGGCAATGGCGACAAAGGGGAACGCGCTTCGCCAGCCGCTGTCCAGGAGGCTTGCGTAGTGGTTACAGGCACGACCGCTCAGTTGAAAAGCAATCGCAAGAGCAAATTAACACAGGGTTCAACTAGGCTCTCACCTTCTGTTTCTTAGATAGCTCTGTGCATCGTTATGAGGAACACAGAATCGCACAGAGACTCGTAGCCCGCGCGAGGAAAGCGAGATGGTAGCGCCGGAGAAGTATCCTGAGAGAGGGGGAGGACCACTGAAAGTTCTCAATCATGAAGTGAACTAGTCGAGACTACCTCTGCCGGATATCTTGTATGTTGAAAACACTCCAAAGTACGTGCCGAACAACAGATGTCAGATAATGCGTCTATAGTAATAAGTTGCCTTTCAGAAATCAGTGTAGCTTCACCGCATAAGTGCACAAAATTTAATCTTGTTTCTTTGGTTGGTTGCTTGCATGTTTATTTTTTTTTCACTTCGTGCTGGTGCTTGTCTGCCCATGCTTGCTCGCGTGAGAACGGTCTTCGCTTTGTGGTGGCAGCATTTCGCTTCATTTGTAACGAAGCTGTTTAGTAAACCGTTTGTGTATAGGGTGTGTACACAAACGGTTTACTAAACAGGTTGTGTGGAAGAAGATCGCTCGTAAGCTGCCTTGTATTTCGTCTCTTCTTTTTGTGATAATTTTGCGAGTTTTGCAATCATTTCGGCCAGAACACCTGCCTCATCACGGAGGTTTTCTCCGTATGCCCCTCCCGGGTCCTCTTTTGGAGTCCGCCACCGTGAAAGGTCATCGCAGATCGAGTGACGCCGGTACCGGTGATCCTGACATGGTTCCCCCTGCCGAGAAGCGCCTCGCGGCCTCAATGGAGCCCTCACCGGTCATCGTTGGCGAAGAGAATACTAGTTATGTTACTTCTAAAGGAGACAATGCCAGTGACGCTACTTCTAAAGGAGACGATGACATGATTGTTGGTGGCAGCGAACTTGGCGTAGAGATGACTGACGTCGATGAGGAAGGCTTTAAGGTCGTGAGCCATCGCAAAAAACGCTCAGTCGGCATACCTGTGCTTGTGTGCCCGGCTAAAAGTGATCAAGACCTCAGAAAGGTGAACCCCATTGTCCTATTCTCAGCCTTCAAGACTTTGCTTGGGAAAGCGCCTATTCGCAGCAGGTTCACTGCTCAGGGTGCCTTGCTCCTCGACGTAGCGACGGAAAAGGAGGTGAATGTTCTGTTGCGAAGCGACCAAGTAGGAGGAATCGCCATTTCTGATCGACTCCCACACTCCTACGTGCAGAACACATGCATCATAAAGGGTGTGCCCAAGTGGTATACGGAGGAGGACCTACTTGAATACCTCAGGCCTCAAGGTGTACTGCACGTGAGAAGAATTCTGCGTCGAAGGGACTCGTCGGTGAACGAATGGAAGACCACTCCATCTGACGCTGTGGTATTGTCGTTCGCGCCGAACACTGAACGGCCGACAACCATCAACCTTGGATTTACAAGGCATGAAACGGCTGACTACACGGAGACGCCTCCTCGTTGCTTCAAGTGCCAGCGTTTTGGTCATGTGGCAAAATCCTGCAGAGGAGATCAGCGCTGTAAGCGATGTGGCGGCCCGCATGACTTCCGGAAATGCACGGCGGGTTTCACTTGTGCCAACTGTAACGGCGACCACCCCGCAAGTTACAGCGGCTGCCCATTTCGAGTCAGCGCTCTGCACAGGAGGAAAGCCTTCATCGAGGGACCCAAATCCTCTCCAGCACTGTTGACACCTCCCGACAAAGCCAGCTTCCCGGCCCTCAACGCACAGGAAGCCAACAATGAATCCAACACGACGGAAAATCCGGGAAGTATTCAACCACCGGAGTCACGAGAGCCCCCTCCTTGATCACCTCATCTCGGCGCGGAATTCAAGACTGCGGAAGTTCAAAGGGGACGTGAAAGATATGCCAACGTCTTGAAGGAGCGCCGTGTTAATTCTACGGAAACTAAGATGGCGGACGGTAGGAATGTTATACGAGGCCTTTTTGCAGCCCTCCGGTCCCATCTTGCTTCTATGGCCCCAAGCTTTTTAAAAACCTTTCTTGAGACCATGCTCAGCTTGGAACCAGTAATATTGGGATTATCTGCGACGCTCCTGCCAGAGCATGATGTCTCTGCTTAAGCAACCGGCGGCCACAAAGACAAAATCAGTGCCCTTTATTATGCAATGGAATTGTGCTGGGCTTACCTGTCGATTGGCTGAGCTAAATCTATTCCTCAAAGAGTCACCGATACCAATATTAGCTTTGACGGAAGCCGGATTATTAGGGAAAAGATCACTTTCAGGTTACGTTCCCCATAAAAATCCCAGCCTTCCCACTTTTCCACATGGGAGCGCCGCTTTGTATGTTCGACGTGAGGTTCCTCACGCTGTAATATCTGTTCGGGACCTTTGCTCAGACGTCGCCGAAGTTGTGGCTGTGAGCTTGCAAATAGGCTCCAAGAAATTGAGCATTGCATCCGTTTACCTCCCACCACGGAAAAAGGTAGATGTGAAGTTGTTCATGGAGCAACTCTGCGACCGTTGCCCAGCCCCGCGTATTATATGTGGAGATTTTAATGCGCACCATCCGCTGTGGGGTGATAAAGCGACAGATGCTCGAGGAAAATATCTTGCAGACACCATTGATAGGCTGGACCTCTGTGTTGCAAATGATGGCACTCCAACATTCTTCAGGCCTCCTAGTGCTACCAGTGCCATTGACTTAACCCTGATTTCCACTGATATTCAGTTAGGGTGGAGAGTGGCGCCAGACCGAATGGGTAGTGATCATTACCCTATCTTTATTGACGCAGCAGGATACCGTCTACGGGCCTCTAAGATTGTCCAGGTTGTCAACTGGGACAAGTACCGATCGGAATTAGAAGTGGCTTCTGGCAACGTATTGGACACCATGACAGCAAGCAAGGAAGCAGCGACCACGCTGCTCAAGATACCTAGGCACTTCCCGGTCCCTGACTTAAAGCTTAAAAACCTCTGTGCGGCACGAAGAAGGGCGGAGCGTCAGCTTACGCGGAAGAAAGATTTGGCATCGAAGACGACTTTCAATAGGTTAAATTCAGCCATTCGGCGATACACAAACAAACTCTGGCGAAACCAATGGGCGGCATTTTGCGCAACATTAAGTGTATTTACTCCATCGCCACGTATCTGGGGAGTGGTGAACTCCCTTCTTGGGAAAACTCGCCCTGCCAAGCCGTTTCTGGCAATGGCTCTAATCAAAGGCAAGACTTTACCATCTCTGGCTGAGGAGTTTGCTGACGTGTACGCATCTTCGACATCACCATGCGTAACAGACGTGTCACTGCAACTACGCAGTAGTGCATCAACGGCTTGCGCTTACTCCTCAGTTTCAGCACTGGATACCCCATTCACGCTGAGGGAGCTTCAAACAGCCCTCGCTAACTTACGCAAACGGTGTGCAGCTGGCCCTGACGGCATCACGAACCAAATGCTACTTAACTTGCCATTGGAGTTCCAGCATAGTCTCCTAGAATTTTTTAACCACATTTGGACGACAGGCGACATTCCGTCATCGTGGAAGCTGGCCTGGGTGGTACCGGTGCCTAAACCTAACAAAGATACAGCAGATCTCTCATCATACAGGCCGGTGTCGCTTACTTCTTGTGTCTCAAAGCTCATGGAAAAGCTAGTCTGTGCCAGACTGATGTGGTGGCTAGAGCATCGGAAAAAGCTTCCTGCCTGCATGACTGGCTTCCGCCAGCGGCTGAGCGCCCAAGACAGTGTATTGGATTTGGTCAGCCACTTGGAACATAATAGAGCTTATGGCTTGTCCACCGTTGCGGTGTTTCTTGATGTGGCTAAGGCATACGACTCTGTCTTGCCAAGTGCTATTTTGAGTCATCTGCAAGAAAAGGGTGTGACAGGACACCTACTCCGCTTCATTCGAGTCTTCTTGACCGACCGCTTCATGCAGGTGCGGATAGAGAATGTTTTTAGTTCAAAAAGAACTGTAGTACGAGGCGTACCACAGGGCAGTGTTTTGTCGCCCATTCTCTTCAATGTAGCCATGTCTGCCCTGCCTTCTACGCTGAAGAGTCATCGGTCAAAAGCTCGTTTGTCAATATATGCGGATGACATCTGCATCTGGCTCACCGGATACCAGACAAAGCGATTGCGTGTAACAGCACAACATGCTGTTTCATCTGTCCAAGCGTATCTTTCAAAAGTAGGGCTGACTATATCAGAGGAGAAATCGTGTTTTGTTCTATTTCCTGGTGTACGACGCCGGTCTGCGCGTCTCAGGATAGAACTGAATGGCATCCCCATCCGCCAAGCTAATCATGTTCGATTTCTAGGAATTGCTCTCGACCATAGGTTGAATTGGCGAAAGGCCGTCGACTCTATGGTTCCTCTGTGGCGCCCAGACTTAATGTACTGCGGAGAATTGCCGGTGTGACGTGGGGAAACCACCCAGCCTCTATGGTCAAGTTGCACGAAGCCTTGATCTTGAACCGCATGCTTTATCAGCTGCCTCTCATATCGCCTTCAGAGACACAATACGAGCGGTTGGAATCCTTGCACAGGAAAGGGCTTAGGCTGTCTCTTGGCGTCCCTCAAGCAGCTGGAAACAACAAGATCCTCCATGAGGCGCAGTCAACACCCCTTCGTCTTCAGGCGTCTCAACGTTTGCTTATGCAAGTGCTGCGCCTCGGAGAAACAAGTGCTGGCTTAGCATTGCTGCGGCATCTACGATTAAGGGTAGAGTCTCGTGCTCATGCAACACTAAACACTCTTGGAGTGCTGTGTCCCAAATGGCCTGGGAAAAGGGCTATTTTGGACCCGCCTTGGTCTCACGAGAGTGTGGATTGTGCATTGACCATCCCTCATATGCGCTCGAAGCGTTGTACACCTATTGCTGAAGCCCGATCGCTGGTGCTGGAGCATTTGGAACGGGAATACGGGGACTCTCTGCACATATACACTGATGGATCGGTTGACGCAAATAGTGGGGTGTGCGCGGCGGCTTTTTTCATACCCAGTTTGAATATTTCGTGGGCTGCCAGGGTGACGCCTTTGGTTTCATCTACAGCGAGTGAGTGTGTTGCCATAGAAGCTGCGTTGCGCCAACTGTCATCGTTTGAAAGGCAAAAAGTCACAATATTCAGCGATTCAAAGTCAGCTCTTCACCTATTGCAGCGGGGTAGACCTGTTGAAAAGACGTGTCAGCGATCCCTACTCCTACTAAAGCGGCTTAAGCATGAAGGCTTCACCGTGCAATTCCAGTGGATCCCGTCGCACGTCGGTGTAGCGGGAAACGAACATGCTGACAGCTTAGCCAAGGACGCCTTATCTTCTACAAGGACGGTGCAAACGCGGTGCGATTTCCAACGCATACAGAAACAGACCGTTCGCGAGCACTTTAGGCAGCTGTGGCGACCAGTACATCAACCAGTCGTGACGAAGGGCCTGAAAAGAGCCGAAGCCTGTCTGCTCCACCGCGTAAGAACAGACTCAGCCCGTACACCAGCTTGGCTACATAAAATCAACATTGTTTCATCCCCTTTGTGCCCCTCGTGCAGTGTGACTGGTGACATTGATCACTTCATTATGAACTGCTCCAAAACCAACCCTGAGCGGACGAACTTTTTTCGTGATCTCCAGAAGTTAGGAGTGCCCCATGCTACATCGGAGGACATTATTTTTCCTAGGGACCACTGGATTGTGCGAAGAGATGTGTCTCATCTCCTACTCGGATTCTTGCAGTCCACAGGACTAAGTGAGGTGTGGTGACATAGCGGGTCTGTTATTTTAGGACTAAGTGATGTGTTATGACTTTGAGAGATTTGATATGGTATTGGGGACGATTAGGCGGAGCAATTGCCGGCAGCTATGCAAGGCTAAGTCCGCCTTATTCAACAATACTTACTACTACTACTATAGGGTGTGCAGCTAAAAATACAAAGAAATTGCCGAGCGCTCGTGCACGCGTGCCTCGAGCGCACGTTTTTCAAGCTAAGCATGCCCACTTAGGGAGATCGGCCAACACTGGCCTTGAAAGGACTCCAGCGTTTTTCGTATTATGGCCACACTTGCTCAGATAAGAAAGACACGTCATAGCGTACGCTACTCGTTCTTTCATCCTCTAGTCGTCGTGCACATGCGCTGTGCACTGTAGAAGAGCCGCGACTTGATTGTCGAAGCTGCAGTATGTGATCATTGACTCCACATGGCGCGGCCGCAGATAGTTCGCACGGCTGAGGAAGAGGTCGCGCTTCGAGAGGCTCGGCATGCAAAGCCTCCGCTAGAAACGATAAGTCCTGCTTGCATGGTGGCGTACCAAAACATCGAACAAAACGACGGGCTCACTCTGGCCTTGCTCTACATAAGGTCATGGAAATGCCATGCCTGACGTCAACCACGACACCACAATGATACTAAAACTCAAATGTGTGTCTATCAGAGATCACCTACCACAGCTTCGCCATTCAAGTCTTGCGAGTGAGTGCAAGCTTTCATGAATTTTTTTGGCATCCACCGTGTTTCTGGCACCGATTTCCATTTACAGCATTAGTTTTATTGGTTCACTAGGTCTTTTCATGACATATATCCGGGTGAACGTTAAAGTTGGTTCTAGCGACGGATTGTCGCACCCTTTTTCACTGGATCGACTCTTAATAATAAATATAGCGTTTTTGTTTGTGGGGAACTCTTTACCAATTGCTTGCCGCGGATTTGGAAGTTTGTGTAATGCACATAGGAAAAGTACAACGTAACAAAAACAAAGTCGAGAACGGCGTTTGCTTGAAGCAAGCCTTTCTCGTCGTGCCCTCAACTATGACCTACGTTGCGTCACTCGCTGTATACTGCGGTGCAGTCGCAGCTGTCTAGGCCTTGGGTAACACAGACGTACTACGGCTTCGTGGCCTCTTTTAGCTTTTCTCGATCACCCGGCGTAACACATGGCCCCTCCCACAGAAACCGAAACCGGAGATGTGGTAGAAGCAGTCGCAGCAGATAAAGCCATGCAGGCGCCGGTATACATTACAGCGTCTACTGGGTCGTCGTGATTCCTTGGCAATCAGGAGAAGGTCATGAGACGCGTAGTTGGTGGCTGTTCTTATTAGCAGTGGAATCCGGGGATTTAACGGTGCAAAGCCGTACAATAAATTCAGGAGTCCTACCGCATAACAGGGTTTCCGCCCATAGCCAATGCTAGCGCGTGATAGAAGGTAATAGCCTAGTGGATTTAGCACGCTACGGTGAAAAATTTGCATCCAAACATAGCGTTTTCAAGCTATTTTCTCCTAGTGTGCTGTTCTCTCTCTCTCTCTCTCTCTCTCTCTCTCTCTCTCTCTCTCTCTCTCTCTCTCTCTCTCTCTTGTGTGTGTCTGTCTCTCATGAATTTGCGCTTGGATCCTAATCCTAAGAGCCTCCCGGGTGGCAAGCCTTACACCATGAAGGCCTGGCCACTCGAGCTGCATAAAATATTCGTCCTTGTGGTCCACCCCCTCTGGTCTTATCTGTGTGGTCACCTCATAATATATGCAGTACGCGGAAAGTGTAGCAGGGGACGCAACTATGAGATGCACCGACTAATCCGCGGGAAGATGAAAATTTTTTTGGCGATCATCTTTACGACTGCAGATAGGGTACCTAACGCATTCAAGACCTCGATTTCTGCCAAGGAAAAAAACAGGTTGTGTACACTCCTACTGGAAACAAAATATTCTCGTATAGCTTCTTCCTGAAAGTAAACAATGCAGTTTTGTTGTATCATTCCTGCCTACAATTCCTTCCGAAATTTGTTTAGTGTTTGGCGCTTTAGTATTCATCTTAATAAAAAAGCGCATTTCTTTTTCATCATTTGGTTTCTTCTTTTTCTACTCCCTTATAGTTTAGGTATTTTAAGACAGGTGCAACTAGCTTGCGTGCAATATTTATTACGGTAACAATTGGACATGTCTTTTCCTAACCCCTCGAGCGTCACACACTGCCCTATCAAGTTGGAACTAAAATGAGAGTTTAATTATTGCCCACTAACTAGAAGGGAGGATTACATGCAGTCGTGTTTTAATCGGGTAACGAAGTCTTCGTAATGAGCGCCATCCAGCGCGGCTTCTTCGACAGCACGCTGTTTTCAGCCACTGTTGAGTGGTCTGACACGAAGCCGCTCATTCGAATAATTTGCAAAGGGCGGGGATTGCCATTAGAGATTGCCGTCATTAGGGATTGCCGCCAGCACTGCAAAGTCAAAACATCGATTTTTTTTTTTGCTTGTCACGCGTTTTGCCGTGAACTCTAGGAATTCCGACTTGCGCTTTGGGAGTTGCGAGTTTCCTGGTTAGATACGAACAGAAGAAAAAATCGGAATGTCTCCTAAGCATACATCAACATAGAAAAGACAACAGTAGCGTAGAAGGCATTGAACGAGATGAGTTCTTTCCTCCGTCGCACATGCATGGGAATGTCAGCTGAAGACTCGCCCGTACTCCACTTCCAAACACGCTCAGCAATACCCGACTTGCCGACAGACTGGACGCAGTCCAACCTCTTTTGTGTATTTGTTGCAAAGTCAACTAACCATAGTGGCTGAGGCCGTGTGGTTGGCCTCTACGTTTTCCGTTACACCGATGCGAGCACACATAGCCTGTAGCACTAAAACGCGAAGAATGCTGATGGCTGGGTTGCACAAGAAATATATTTTCAGGACAAATTGTTCACGTGGAATGAAAGGGGACGATGAAGCGCAGCCAGAAATTTGGTGAAAACAGCTTGTGCGCACGCTGGTGTCGTCAGAAGATATTGCAATGTGAAGATGGGCACCAGTTTCTGCTGCGGTTGAAGCTGTCCTGCAATGTCCCGCGATTTGAGCTATTCCAAGCTGCAGCTCCCGCGTTTTTCGAATCACTGGTTTACGAGTTTAGAATTAAGAATTTGCGAGTTACAAATCACTAGTTATGCGAGTTTAGAATTAAACCCCAGTGCAGCGGCCTTTGTGATTCCGGGCATAAACGTTTCCTTGGCGGCTAGCATTCACCATTTGGCGTCATCTACAACGGCGGAGTGTATAGCGATTGAGGCGGCCTTGAAAAAGATAAAATCGTTTCGGCTGCAACGCGCGTTAATTTTTATGGATTTCAAGTGAGCCCTACAACTTTTTGCAGCTTGGATTTCCCGCGGATAAAACTCGCCAAAGCTCCCTACCTCTTTTTCAGCAACTAAATGAAAACGGCATTAGTGTTCGCTTCCCGTGGGTTCCTTCACATGTCGGAGTGCTTGAAAACGAAGCGGCGGACAAGTTGGCCCGTGGAGCGACATCTTGTACTCATCTTCTAAAAGTGGCTTCAGACGAACAGCGAATTATGAACTCCATCATAAAAGAACACTTCAGATCTCCTTGGCGACCCCGACACAAACCTTGTGTTACCAAAGGAATGAAGAGTACAGATGCATCCCTACTGTTCCCCATTCGGACTAACTCAGCGCGGACACCGGCGTGGCTTCATAAGCTGAACCTTGTCTCCTCACCTCTGTGCGCAACGTGTTGTGTTGCAGGTGATATCGGACATTTTCTTATAGACTGCCGAGAGCACGCGACGGAGAGGCTAGCTTTGTTTAATGAACTCCTTAGGTAAGCCTCTCCGCATGTCTCGTTGGATGATATAATTTTTCCTGTAATCCATTGGATCCCCAGGAGAGACATTTTGAGCGTGATCATAGGGGTTTTAAATGACACACGCCTCAGTGACTACGGGTGATTTACCGCGCATAGCGGCAAGAAAGTGTTGATCGTGGGACCAATTGCCGGCATATCACGCAGGGCTAGATCCACCTGCTAATAAACATCATCATCACCACCACCACCACGTACACAAAGTGTAACAGTCTAACAGAGCAGCTGCTTGCCATAATTTACTCTCGGGCAGGGAACAAGCCACGGCTCGGCATGGCACGTATTATGGCTGTGACTGTGGCTGCGATTATGGCTCTGCTGTTTGTACACGGTTTCTTTATTTCATGCTCAGCTTCAGCCACGTTTGACGCTCTCGTCGAAATTTCAAATACATGTACCAACTGCCCCAAGTTGTAGAGTTACCCAGGAACTGTACAGCTTTCGCACAATACTTTTTTGTATCGTATTTCCAAAACAAAGGTTTTAATATGTTGTTTCTTTCTTACTCCCCTTCTATTTTTCTGTCCCTCCCTTCATCGGACATCGTTACTGCTGCTTGAATGCATCAACGAACCTAGCATGTTTTTTATTAATTGTGTGTACACAAGCGACACGTCGCTACAGGAATAAGTTTTGCCCAACATGACCGACTGCATTCTGGTGAATACGTGGCGCTTCTTAAGACGTCAACAAAGTATTCCCAGTCACGTGAACATCCTGAAGCCGGTTATGGCTCGAGAGCGGTGTAGTCTCCGAGCGGGAGGCAAGGTTCGTAACAACACGCTTCCAGGCATTTGTCAAGGCAGGGCGCTGTAAATGTGCTAAAACGACGCAAATAATTCGCAAGCTCACAGCTACCTAATCAAACAGTCTTTTATTAAATGCTAGTCTTTATTGGGCACCTTGAATGCTAAAATTTTGGTCTGTCTGTCTGTCTGTCTCTCTGTCTGTCTGTCTGTCTGTCTGTCTGTCTGTCTGTCTGTCTGTCGGTTGTCTGTCTGTCTGTCTGTTGTCTGTCTGTCTGTTTGTATGTCTGTCTGTCGGTCGGTCCGTCCGTCCGTCCGTCCGTCCGTCCGTCGATTCAGCCACCCGGGCAAAGTTAAGCAGATGCTGAAAAATATGCCCACAGCCAAATCGAAACGGCTGAGTCCGGTGGTGATGAAAATTTTGAGCCGAAACAAAATATTACGCTTATCTAACGCAAGACCACGATATACAAGTGATATTGCCGTGAACCATGCATTAGGTTTGTTTATTTGTGTTTTGCTTTTGCCGCCTGGCTGCGCCGGTCTGTGTTATCAGTGTTGTCTGTGGGCCAAGGGAGGCGCGTGTTCCGTTCTTTCTTTCTGTGCCGCATGTGTTATCTCTTCTGATGGCAAGAACATTCCGAACTAACGTGAACAGCCTAGAATAATCTTCGTTGATCTACAGTGTTCTGGATACACTTCGACTATTCGAGAACCCCTCGCGCCCAGTGATAAATTCCCGCAGAGCAGATGCCGCGGCATTCGACTCTCGACGCTCGACTACGCACGTCACTTTCTTGACTGCTGTTTCACCGCCTGTGTATTCTTTGAGTTGTTAGGGGAGCACAAGTTCGCTCCAATAAACTTATTTTCTACGAAGACAACTGCGTCGTCTTTGGCTTCGTGACAATATTCCCAGTTTGATTTAATGGTTGATTTAATGAAAGATACGTTGCCCTTGGTTTCCCTAGCGGCATTTTAATAATCCAACGGCAACAGTAACGAAATATTCCACAATATAGTTTTCACTTTCCGCTTGGAACGCACGAAGAGTAAGTGGGCGGCCTCAATTCACGCGCGTCTCCGCCGTACGGAAGCGCTGCCATCGAAGCACTCAGCGTGGCGCAGTTGAACGCGGTAAATATAAATTGACTTGAGCAAACCGCTAGCGCGTTTATCTTGGAAGGAGCGAGACGGGAAAGGAACAGCATGAGTAGTGAGCGGGAAATAGAAGGGAGACAGTTACTTGGCAGGGGTGCCAGACGGCTATCCTGTTTCGTCGACATTTGGAGCGAAGTGAGCAGATACGCAGGCAATTTTAAAAGTTCGGGCAGTGTTCGCGGAGGCGAATAACAAAGGTTAGAAAAAACTATATATAGCAAGGGTTCCAGGACGCTGAAGAAAAAGGAGACTGGCTTTAAGTGTGACTGTCGAGGCACTGACAAGCACAAGGTATGTGGAACCCCACAAAGCGATGGGCAGAGTGACACTCCAGGACATTTAGAGTTGCAGGGCCATCGCGAAATACCCCTTCTGTAGATTGGAGGGGATTTCGGCCATATGTCTAAGTTCGACTCTTGACAAAAGTGCAAAAAGATGCCCATAAACCGCCAGAATGTTTCCCTGGAAAGTATGATAAAACCGGTGCATTTCGTCTATATCGGAGACTGCCGTTGTTGTTCTGACCGTATCGTCTCAGTGAGATAGTCCCACAAACTTCCGGCTTCTACGTGTCCCGGCAAACCGAGAAAAAGGTGGGCTACTCCGACTGCGTCTCAGTGTTATCTCCCCCATTAAATGCATGTATACTCAATGTGGGGTATATTTGCCATTTTGTCCGGTGTGCTCCACCAAACACGGCATTTGCACGCCGCCTTATACATTTTATCGTGAGTGTCCGGCCAAGAAGCAAAAGCGTTGGGAGCTGTATGGCGGGTGCGAGAACGGAGAAAACTTAGTCCTTTCCTTAGTGCTATATCGCTTCCGAGCGAATAATACTTAGAGCACCAGCCACGAACAACATGGCAAGATGGAAGCCGGTTTCATTCCACGCAGCACAAATCCTGATGATGATGATCCCTTGATTGTTGGTGATGATGATGATGACATATCATCTCTTCCCCCCTTAATAGGTAAAGCGTTCAGGAGAAAAACCGTAGCGATCAGGGGCCCGTCGGAGCCTTGTCGATTTTCGCAAAGTTGGCGGGTGGCCAGCTCCCGCATCGGCTGCTTCCGGGCTGTCCTGCACTGAGGTCGTAGTACCGGGAGATGAAGTCGAGTCCACCTGCGATGAGGACGGGGTACTCTCGGCGGCGGGTTCCTGCTGGTTAACGTCTTCCGAGCGACAGTCTTGTTCTTCAGCCCGACTCCTCAGCTGGTCCAGATGCCGTCGCTGGAGTCCCTGTCCCGATTCAACCGTAAGCATCCGGGAGCCCTGGTGACTGCGCACAACTCCGGGAATCCACCGTTGACCTGACCCAAAACTTCGCATCCAGACGGGGTCACCGGCATTAAACTTAGTCTTTATCGCTCTCGATTGGATGTCTGCCCTATCCTTGTCCGGTGTGATGCAGTCCATTTTGGTTCTGATCTGATATCCCAGTAATAGCTCCGCCGGGGACTTGCCATCCTTGATAGGCGTTCGGCGATATCGGAACAGAAACCGAGATATGCGTGTTTTCAGGTCTATTCCAGTGTTTTTCTTTAGCCCTTCTTTGAGGGTGCACACCGCTCTTTCAGCTAATCCGCTGGACTGTGGATGATACGGGCCAGTTGTGAGATGTTGCACGCTGTTTCGGGCCATAAACTCGCGAAAGACAGCGCTCACAAGTTGCGGTCCTTATCTGAAACCATAGTTTTTGGAAGGCCAAAGCGTGCAAACATTGACCTTAGGGCATCAACCGTTGATTGCGCTGTGGCAACTTTCATAGGAACTGCTTCCATCCATTTTGTTTTGGCATCCACCACAAGCAATACCATCTGGCCGTCTATCGGACCGGCAAAGTCTGCATGTAGTCGGCTCCATCTTTCGCCGGTGTCTGGCCACGCCAAAGGTATCTGGGCGGGTGGCATCGCCGAGGCCTGCGTGCATGTACCGCATGATTTGACGAGCCGTTCTATGTCACTATCCAAACCCGGGTACCAAAACATGGTTCGGGCCATGCTTTTCATGGATGTCATTCCTGGGTGTGTCTCATGCAGCAGACGCAACATGCGTTTTGCCACAGCCATGGGAAGAACAATGCGATGTCCCCAATACACCAAATTGTGGCTAGTGGTTAGCTCCGTTCTCCGGTTAAAGTACGGACGGAGGTGTTCGTGACCCTGTGGGAGGGAAGACGGCCATCCCTCTGCAATCCACTCTTTCACCTTCCGGAGGATGGCGTCCTGATCAGTCAGTTGTGCCACGTCGCGAGCGCATATCGCCGTTTCTTCCAGGCCTTGGGTATACAAAACACAGGCGTCGGGGCAGTCGTCCCGCGGCTCCGTGGCTGGCAATGGCAGACGACTGAGGGCATCGGCATTTGAATGTTCACTGCCCTTGCGATACTGTAATGTGTAGTCATAATTTCCCAAAAATAAGGCCCAACGCTAGATTCTCGCTGCAGCCATCGGTGGAATCGCCTTACTTGGATTGAATAAGCCAGTGAGCGGTTTGTGGTCGGTCACTAACACAAATAGGTGTCCATACAAGTAGTCCTTAAACCGCGCGACGCCGAAGACAAGAGCCAGTGCTTCCTTTTCCAACTGGGAGTAGTTGCGCTCGGCCTTTGTAAGTGTCCGTGACCGGAATCCGATGGGGTAGTCAACACCGTTGACACGGTGAGACAAAACAGCCCCAATGCCTACAGGTGACGCGTCACACTCGAGTCGTAGTGGCTTATCAGGGTCGAAGTGAGCAAGGAACTTGGAAGCCGCAATTGCCCCCTTAACTGTTTGGAATGCTCGCTCTTGTTTCGGCTCCCACTGCCACCTGGTCCCTTTAGCTAAAAGGGCATATAGCGGGGCCAGCACGGTGGCGAGATTTGGCAGAAATTTGCCGTAATAGTTTACGAGGCCCAGGAAGGCTTTCAGCTCACTCACCGAAGTGGGTGTTGGGGCTTCGATGACAGCTTTCATGCTGTCATCCTTTGGCCGCAGGCCTTTAGCATCAATACGATGACCTAGGAAAGTGACTTCATCTTGCCGGAACTTGCACTTTCCTTTGTGAAGTCGGAGACCATACTCCCGCAGTCGCTGTAGGACCTGTTTTAGCCTGGACAAGTCATTCCTTTTCTCCGCGATGATAATGTCGTCCAGGTATACTTGCACGCCAGGAATATCGCCCAGAAGCCCATCCATCCGCCTTTGGAATATGGCCGGAGCAGAACTTACGCCAAAAGGCAGCCGGTTAAAACAAAACAGGCCCTTGTGCGTGTTGAGGACTGTCATCTTCTTGGCCTCTTCATCCAACGGTAACTGGTTGTAAGCTTGACGTAAGTCCAGAGTCGTGAAGACTTCCCCTCCGTTTAGCTTGGCAAAGATGTCATCCACTCGAGGCAACGGGTAACGTTCCATCAGCGTTGCTGCGTTTACTGTCATGCGAAAGTCTCCGCACACTCGAATGGAACCATCGCCCTTTACGACGGGTACTACTGGTGTCGCCCATTCGGTGGTTTTCACCGGTGCCAGGACATCTTGGGCAACCAGCTGGTCTAGCGCGTCCGACATCTTATCCCTCAAGGCGTAGGGTACCATGCGGGCCTTGAAAAACCGTGGACACGCGTTTTCTTTCAGCTGAAACGTCACCGGTGGTCCCTTGCAGAGGCCTAGCTCCGGAGCGAACACGTCGGCGTACTCGTTGAGCAGCTGTTGTAGTTTCGTTCCGGCCGCTTTTACCTCGACTGGTTGCACACTCGCGACCACATTAGACAACATTGCCACGCCCACTTCGTTGAACGCCTTGATTGTATCTCTGCCGCACAAGGATGGTCCCGAGCTGCCGACGACTATGACTGTGCCAGCGACATCTTTCCCATCACACGCAGCGGTCATACTAAGTTGTCCGACGACTGGAAGTTCCCCCAAGAGACAACAGAGCCGTAGCTGCGTGTTCCGTAATGGTGGCCACATCGCCTTGTACTTCCGGAAGACCGTTTCGGGAATGACACTTACAGGTGATCCCGTGTCCACCAGCATTCTAATGGGGACGTTATTCCAGGTAATCTCCTTGTAAATTGGCTTAACCTTGCGGATGCTGGCTTCTTGGTGAAGAACCGCTGCTATCGTGTGCAGGGCTTCATTTTCGTCCGAGTCTGTGTGAGCTTCCGCTGTCATTGCATATGAGCCCTGGCGACATTGTCCGCACATCCGGCGTAGATGCCCTCGTTTGCCGCACCGGTGGCACTCCGTGCGACGGCGTTTGCATTCGTCCTCTGAATGCGATTCGCCACCACATCTTCCACAAGTGTGGCGCTTCTCCTGTTTAGGGCGTGACTTCCATGGACGGACCGTCTGTCGGGCAAGATGTACCGCATCTGGTTCTGCAGATTGCATGCTTTTAGCGTTCTGAGCCGCTTCCTGTGCTGATACAACAAAGTCTTCTGCCTGCTCCAGTGTGAGCTTTCGTTGCGTCAGTAAATTTCTCCGCACGTCTTCATCCCGCACACCGCAAACAATTCGGTCTCTTAACATGCGCTCCAGTGAAGTTCCGAAGTTACACTTCTCTGCTAGCCGTCGAATTTCCGCAATGAAATCCTGGGCACTTTCACCTTCTTGTTGCGAACGCCTGAAGAAAGCATAACTGGCAGCAATCTCGTTGACTTGCGGAGAGTAGTGATCTTCCAAATGTCCGATCACTTCCTCGTAGCTGAGCTCATTGACCTGTTTCGGGTGACATCGGGCTTGCACCACTCGCACCGCACTGTTCGTTAGCGAAGCTATAAGCAGTGCTCGCTTCTTCGTCGGCTCCTCGATGCTATGGGCTTCGAAGTAAGCTTCCAGGCGAACCCGGTACGTAGGCCACGTACCTTCTTCGTCGGTGAATTCCGGTGGCCGCCCGGCACTCATTCTTGCGTGGGACTACTCGCCTAGCGCAAGCGCGATCCTCGTCGCCACTGCTATATCGCTTCCGAGCGAATAATACTTAGAGCACCAGCCACGAACAACATGGCAAGATGGAAGCTGGTTTTATTCCACGCAGCACAAATCCTGATGATGATGATCCCTTGATTGTTGGTGATGATTATGATGACATATCACTTAGACCCAGGAAACGATGGGGTAAGGGGGGTTAGAGGCCCATAACCTTGTTCTTTGCGACGGCCCAAGGGCTGGACGAGGCCCTGTGGTGCAAACGTCACTGGCATAGTGGGTTTTGTACGCAGTGTCCTACAGCAGTGTGTCGCATGTCGGTTGGTATTATTTATAGGAACCGGGCAGCTGAACGGGATGCGCCACCACTCGGCGCTCCCCTCGTCAGTGGAATGAGCCGGTGCATTGGACTACACAGCCTCCCGTTGTTTTTGTCGTGTTTGCTTCGGTGCTTTGAATGTTTTGGTGGTATTGTGAACGTATATGGGCGGTGAAACAAAGTGTAGACAGATGTGTTGGGTTCTTAGATGCAGTTATGACTGCGTAAACTTGTCGGACGCTTCTAAAGTTGAGTATCGGCTGCAATGGCATGAGCGCTTTTTGTAGCGATCTGCGCTTGTCTGCACCCGTTCTGAGTACGAATAAAGCTACTATTAGTAGTATTATTTTCTTCTGGGTTGCACTAACGGCTACGCAAACTACTTGTAAGGTTTGGGAATGGGCTACATTGACAAGAGCGCTTTTTGCAGCGCTCTGCGCCTGGCTCCGCGCGATCTGAGTAGGAATAAAACTATTAGCAATATTATTATTAATTTCTACCCCTTTAAATTATATTCACTGGTTTCAATGTCTACGGTTTCGACGCCAGCCTTAGCGCTGGGATACCTCGATACGTGTGCTTTAAATAGAAAGGCACCTGCATACGAAATGGATTACCGTGTAGCCGTAGAAATGTTGCGGTAGAGTACACTTTCTGTAACCGTGAGCTTTGTGCCATCGGTTTGGGTGAGCGACACTGTGACAGCATGGGATCCTGAAAGCCGAAGTGGAAATCCCACATTTGTGGTGGTCATTTTATCAAAAGCCAAAGTTATTCACCAACTCAACAGCCCAAGCTACAAACCATCCCTCCTCCCCTTCCCGTTTACCACCTGCGTAGACTAAAGGATGGCACCGATAGTTAAAAAATGTGGCAGCGTTAACGTCAGCCGGTGTTTTTAATGCTTAAGTATTCTTTACAGAGTACCTAAAAAATCGTGTAATGCCTGGTGAAGACACCAAAAACGCGCGATTAGTTGCCTCAAATATGCGTGCATCAGCCCGAGTCCTCCAGCACAGACACATTTCCGACACGCTGGACAAAGTTTAGATTTGGAGAGGGGGCATGGAAGTTCAGAATTAAACAGCAAAATCATCTAGCCCTCCGTCTAATGATTACGATGGTTTAACGTAAAGCTTTATTCCTGCGAAATCGAATGGGAAATGGTCAAAGTCAAAGACGCTGCGATCAAAAGACCAAACTGCGTGCTGGTAAAATTCGACGCTCAACTAGTCAAAGTTTAAATCCAGAAGGCAACCAAGGAAGCCCATACGAGAAAGCTTTGCGATAAACCATCATCGTCGTTAGACGGAGGAGTGCATGATTTTTCAAGCGTAGGCGGCAGCTTGTAAACCGACCGCAGCATTCAGTTGTGAAGCCGAGTACAGGTTTCGGTCACCGTCCTGTCTTGCGTCCTTCAGCCACACAGGAATTGGTTTTTGAAAAACCATTTACCAACTAGCCAGCAACCATTGCAATTCTTGTAAAACAATGCTTCTCTACGACAAGCAATAACGTTCTACTATCATGCGGTATTTATTCTATAAACGATTCCCGATGACTGTAGTAAGAGCATTTCTGTGAAATTAAACACGTTTCAGCCGTAGGTAAGGAAGTTACGGAAGCGTCATCCATCACAATTTCTATTTTGATGTAAATCTTAGACGACACCCCCCCCCCCCCCAACTTTGTATTTCGCTTGTGCACGACGTCGACGCCGTCTCGTCATCAAGTGCCCAAAGCCAGCGCCGCAGCATTCCTAGATTGGTTGCACACACCGGCTTTGTGGGAGCATTTAGCTGCAGTATACTCCTTGATACGCGAAACTGCATGCAGGCAACAAAAAATTGTATGAAGCAACGAACTTTCACTTTCAGCTAGACTTCCAGCTTGGCGCATTGAGCGTCGTCTGCTATTTGTAAATACTGAGTATGGGCGTAAATCACACACATGGCATGCCTCGTAAAGGTCACATCCACGCTCAAGATTTACCGATCTGAAAAGTGCACGTGGGGTTACGTACGCTTTGCAAGCCGCACCGCAGAAAAACGACAGAAAGCCATGCACAGTGACGCTGTGCTGACCGCCACCGGCATTCCACTGACGAGAGGTTCGCCACGGGCGGCGCTGTTCGCTGAAGCGACGGTGGTGCCATACAACGGCCGCCCGGTCCCTATAGTCATGCGTTGGAGTATACCGCAGTGTAATGATGCGTGATGCTAAGCTCTAGGATTTTTGGGTATGCCTCTCAGCGCCGGAACAAAGGCCTTGATCTACTCTTTCCTTTTTCTCGTGTCTTATGTTTGCTTTGTTTATGATGACTCTTACATTTGCCTGCTATCTGTTTTCACTACGCCGTTTTAAAGTGTGTATAAAGCCGAAAGTATGAAAAGGACATCTGAAAACCCCTACACCACTTTAAAGAACGCAGCTCAACTAACGAAATCCCAGCTTCCCGTACTACACATGCTTCGTCACCTTAGTTCACACGGAGTCGCCGGAGAAACGAGGACAGAGTTTAGAAGCGGCTATAAATTTGAAGCGTGAGAAACGTAGACGTCGAGCTGGAGAACATGCCGAACGGCACGGACCTGCGACCACTATCTTCGATCGCGAGTTTACCGCCAACCCCTTCGGCTGTGCTTGCTCCGTGCGTGCCCGCTTTGGGAGAAGCGGGATGTTCATCTAAATTTTGCGGCTCCGGGCCCAAGTGCTTCGACGGAAATTGCGCGACTCTGACGTGGCCACCTTCGTGTTTTTGCTACACGTCAATGGGCTCTTTCGTAAAGAAAGATAAACAACAATGGCAGACATGAGAGAAAAAGTGCGCTGACATAAAATACGCCTTCACTTCGTGGAATGACGCGGTAAATTTTCTGACACAAACGCCACTCACACTGTATAGTAAAAATTGTCAAACTAGCAAGAACTTCCAACAACTAGATTCGGGAAACAATTCGAAACAAGTCAGGAAAAAGTAGTAGGAAAAGTAGGGACAATGGGTTTCCCAGCGCGATTGGCGAAAATGTGTTAAATCTGATCCATTATTCATAGCCTGCGCCCTAAAACGCCTGCGTAGAACTTGTTTGCCGTGTTTTGTAGGATAGGTTTGCGTATTTTGTCGGGGTTAGTGCTGGCTCGACATGGGGACCGTCTAGAAAGCAATGCGCTTTATTGTTGGAAGTACCTTCGTGCATTTTCTTTCTCTAATTTGTTTTCTCTTGGTTCTATGATAGAGAGAGCTAAGGAAGAGCAATACCAAGCATCGTACAGCTTATTACCATTCCATGTCTCGGGTAATGAGAAAGTTTTGGACGTTAAGCTTCTGAGCGAAGATGGACGGCTGGGCGCCCGTCGGAACGCCCGTGTGAGGGGCGGGCGCATGACACTCCCTGCCTAGCGCTTCGTAGTCGACGCACAGTCGGTGCCGCATGTTCGTATAGTTTTTCACCCGCAGCTAATGCAGGCATACTCAGGTACGCCCACACACTCATCTAGCGCATTCAGAAAGCACCCATTTTTTTCCGAAGCGCAAGTACTTTTCTCAGCCCCAGTACGTAGCTCTTCAAAGTAAATTTTGTCCATGAGAATTTTGGGAAGCGTAGCACGGCAATTACCGGGTTGAAGTTTTAAACACTTCGCAGTACACAGGACTTCTTTAAGTAAAAGAGGAAAAGGAACAAAGTTTATAACTGCGCTCGCTAGTTTTGAAAATTGAGTTCTAAGAAACCTCGGAACTAACAAATTTTGGGTTATGCTCATCGCGTTTATACCCGTATATTTCTGTTGTGAAAACAATCTTTAGGGGTTCTAGTAAACTTGTGCCTCTAACCTTCTTCAGTTTTTATAGAGTGACCAAATTTGTCGTGAACAGCACAACTGTGGGGGAAATACTTAACCAATTTCGACTTCCGAAACGTGTTTAGTATTTTTCAACTCTCTCATGTATTGCTTAGCTCTGCCCGCACTGCTCGCTACGCCATTCACGGCCCACTAATTCTCACGCGAAGGAGCCGTGTCAGAATAATACCGTCATTTACGTTCTGCTCCTTGAGTTCAGTATTCAAAAATCTATTGTAAAAGGTTTACGGCACATAGCCTGAAACGCCGCTTGAGCAGATGGTAAACAAACGTATGCACAACTATGGAGAAGGGTGATGTACTTTTGTCACTGCCTGGGCAATCGATCGCTCTGAATACCGGTTACCTTACAGGATCGTGCGGCGGGCGGACCTCATGAGCGATGATCGATGGTGACAAAGTGGGCGGCCCATTTAAACGTTTGCTCAACGTCAGACGACGATGGGGGACATTTACTTCCATAGAGGTCTTCCTGAAAACAACGTTGGGCTTCCTAAGCAACAAATCTAACGTACTGGATCCTGGAAGGGGTTTTCCGCGAACTGCCAGGTTGCACGTCCTTGTGGTATGCCGTTCTCCTGTCAAGAAGCTCGCTAGGGCGATTGTAATAAAATGTCACTGTTAATGCCCACAAGATGGATGCCTCGATCCGAAGGCCTTAGAGCACACTTATGGTAGTAAGCACACCAAATAGGAATAATGCAAAGTGGTTAAAATAAATAACAATAGGCCGTTATTCCCGTGGGACGGAATAGTAAGGAACACCCGCATGAGCCAGCATTGCAAGCATCTGGAGAGCTTTTAGTAGTCGCAAGGAGTCTGAGTACGCTTCAGGAAGAAGTACGACGTTTTCACTAACATGGACTTTGCTCACACGCTCTCCTGAACGGTTAGCGGGCGCCGATAATCGGTCTTCTGCTTCTGCTACGTCTGTCTCACTTGCGCCATTGCCATCCCCCAAGCTATCTCCGATCGAACTTCGCCATTTCGTGGCGCAGCAACCGCAACATACCTCATTGGTTTCGCCAGCACACTTTTCATCGATGTAATGATCGCAAGGGAATACAAGTGAGTGATTTAGTGGAACTGCAGATGAATAGGAAACAAGGTGGGGAAGCTTTGCTACAGTGTACTTATCGAAAGGTTCCCCGCCTGGGCCTTGCTCCTGCAAAAAACTAATTTTTAGCGAACCTGCCAGAATTAGACGCCTATGTCTCGCCTACTCTTCCGGATCGTCGGTGTAGTGCTGTATCTGATCCCCGGAAAGGCCGCAGTCTATGTCACCAGCTGTTACCCCCAGAGTCAGGTCAGCCTAGAACCGTGGTGTAATGACTGGTGGGAAGTGAGCGCTGAAGGACACTTTACCACGCGTTTCTACAAGTTTGAAATTGTTCATCTACATGTTCCGCCGTCACTTTGTACTGTGCTAGTAGTAGTAGTCGTCATATGCATCGATATGTTCGTGTTCCTCATGCCAATTCTGACATGCGCCGTAGCGCTTGACGACAGCACTGGAGCTTTCTTTTTTGCTCAAGCCACGGCATGAGCGGGAGCGGGAAATTCGTTCCCGATTACCTGTACATCCTGGTGTTCGTCACGCCGGAAGCATAGCCTACATTCCCTCGCCGGGGCATAATGACACGATCAATAATATCGACAGCAAGGCTGAGCCAACAAATGGCAATTAACGGATTGGGCGTGAGACCCGAGTGCGACTTGAGTTCACCAACTCCAAACATCTTTCGAATTCGAGGACAACAAATCAATTGCAGAAGCCTTAAATCCTGACGCGTTCCGACAGAGCGGCAACCGATCGATGCCTATGGGCGTTTATGACAGTATTGACTGCTTGTGCCGCACCTGCTTTGTTTCGTACCTAATAATTCACTGTGGCTTCATTTGAAACTCCCGCTTAGTTTGCCCTTGAAACACAATAACTCAAAGTCAATTTTTACCAGTACGAGTTATATATCAAAGGATATTTATGTGCTTGGTAGGAAGAAGGAGATTTACCGACAACGCAACTTGCAAAAATTAGCAATGGCTCAGCTCGGCTATGCCAGGATATACGTAGCGTTTGCTATGGTTCAGCTGGTTTTTCTTAGGTTTCCGGGTTGTCTAGGATTAGCTTATTATAATGCTTACTGCTGCTAAAACGATTTTAAATCCAATCCAATCCAATACAATACAATTTATCCAATCCAATCCAATCTAATCCAATCTATAGTCGCGGCGGTGGTGGCTCCGGCGCACCAGCTGCGCGCCGTGAGACATGACTGCTTCTCGCGCAGGCGCAGCACGGCTCTCAAGGAGCCCCGCGAAGCTGCTCAACCTCGGCCAGTGTAGCTCACGCTACAAAGTGAAATTTAGTTAAGCGTTGTTTGATCGATGAAGACGAGATCGATGCAAAAGGCCTAAATGCAGTAGAAATATGCGCGGTCCTTATAAAACAAAATATGAAATGTTGCCGGGAAAGCTTGTTGGTTAGATTGTCGAGGCTACGTGTCGCAAATGCTGTGATTCATCTCTACAGAACATTTCTTAACGTTATCTTTAGAGTCACGGACAACACACCTCGCAAGAGGACAGTGAATCGTTTGCGGAGGCAAGTAAATGCGTTGACTATAAACCTCACATTAACGTATCTCAAACCTCAAAACTCCTGAACCCTAAACGTGTAAGCTGCTGGTTGGATCGAAACCCCTGACTTCACTCACGCAGCCAGTCACAGCCTAAGCTACCCTCTGCTAACGCTCACACACTGAGTGAGGTTTAGGCCCATTTCAAGATTAAGTCGGCATTATAAGGTTGAAAACAACTAGGTTTGCCATTTCCGCTCACAAGTGTGTCCCACAAAGGTGGTTAACGCGACACCGAATCCGAGAAGAAGCACCGTTTGTGGTGTCTTAATTTGTTTCCTGCCGAAAATTCTTCCTACACGCACGCTCAGGTAACAAAGCTTCTTTGTACCACAGCGCCTTTGTCATCGGTGCGGTCGCTCCGATGACAAAAGAGACACTCCTGCGGGGGACTACTTCTTTTCCAGCTATAGAGACGAAGGAAACAAATTCTTTGCAAACGTTTCCGGTGGTTGTTGGAAAGCAAACAATATTATCAAAAATTCTGATGTCAACGTAGCCCCCCTTCCGTTTTAATGTACATACGGCTGTCTGGATCTCGAATTTTGCAAGAAAACTTTTATGTTTATAAAAGGGTGTGTCCAAGTGCTGCGCGCTAACTTGGAAAGAGAAACATAAAGTCATCAACTTTTCTTCGTGGCGGAACGTTATACATGGCGAGGTGCGTCTGCTGGCGGAAAGAAAAAACTTAAGCGAAATCAAATAATCCAATCGATTGATGTAACGGTTTTTCTCCCAGTGGAAATCGGGAACGGCGTTTAGAGCAAGGTGATTGATGGCCTACTTTTTTAGACTGATGGGCTAACCCCATTGACGACGTTCAGATCTCAAGAGTGCTTGTTGGCATGCTAAAATTTTAAAGAATAAGAAATTGTCCAAAGCAAAGAAAAATCACAAAACGTTGAGCACGAAAGCATTTACTTAAAACTATGGTTTTGTTCGATACAGGCAGCGTTTTTGCGGTTGTGTCCTTTCTATTTCCCCCGATGTGAAACCCGCCCATTGGCTACTGCAGTAGTACGGGCGTATTGGGAAACAAGGTGAACATTTAGCCATTTCAGTAAGTTATCGGGGTATTCTAGAAATAAATACCTAAATTAGTAGTTTATTATCGTTGAACACGCCATAGCCTGCATGGATACGTCGCCAGTGAGCCCTTATTTTGACCACGACAACACAGCAAGGGACGAGAACTGAGACAGTTTGCTTGACTTAGTCGAACTACGGTGACCGCACTGTGCTAGAGCATGTTCTGCCTATCGAGCACTGCATAAACCCAAGAAGAAATCGTCGGAAAATATGGCCAAACAAACTCAATGAACCAGTCGCAGAGAACAAATCAGCAGAACCAAGCAGCACTAAATCAGAACGAAAATAACCTCTGGTAGCGTACGAAAGAGCACATCTAATGAGCCGAGCTGTTTTCCGCTTACTTTCTACCAGCAGTTTCTAAATAAGGGAATCGATAACGTGAGCAGGCCGAAGAAACATGCAGGGCAATCGAACCAGACGAATCAGTGTTGGCGGCAGTCGGCCGAGTCGGTAAGATTGTTCCCAGCCACCGTTTCCCGACTCAATTAAGTATGCCGCGTAGGCCAATGACCGCGAAGAAGGAGAAGCGAATTAAGAAATGAAAATAAAAATAAAAAAGGCCAAACCACACCGCTAAGCAAAGAGACGAAGTCACGGAAATACAGGCACTTGCGCTAGACCATTCCGCGTGGCTGTTTTCGAGTTTTGCCTCGGAGTCCCTATGTACGATGTAGGAAAAATCTTAGCGGGACCAACAAAGGGACACACGGTAAACGCTTAAAAGCAACAAAATTCAGTTCGCAGCGAAATTGAGCTGGTATTATCGTGAATGTATTTGTAGTGCTGTCTGAAGCTAGAATCAACTGATTTCCGTATTTGTCGAAGACTTCCACCTCACACATGGAGCATATGCGCATCTGTGAATTTGAAATTTATTGAACTCTATTGGCACTGATGATCCGTTGAATCTGTTTGCTTGCTTCTCGTGTGTCTTTACTATAGTAAAAGCTCGCAAATTCGAACCGCAGGCGGATGCCACCTTAGTTCGAATGAGTAAAAGTTTGAACTAATGAAAGCGGACAATAACATCCGCACACTGTAATTGCGAAGCGCTAGGGCGCGTTCACACTTTGATGCTTGAAAAAGCCCGTGACTGATCCTCTCTTTTTGTCTCTAAAAACTACAGTGAGAACATTTTGCTCTTACCAACGAATTCAGCGGAAAGCCTCATTTTCGCCTTCGTCAGAACTGAAGAAGAGGCGTGCGGCATTCCATCCCGCTGCGTCTTTCGAGTGGATGGCCGCCCTAGTGCTGCGTCCTCGTCTTCCTTGTTGTTATTGGCAGTCAGAGGTTCTGGGCTTCGGACCTGAGAAATGATGACCTCTTCTGTCAGTGCACCACACACTATTGCACTCGCGAAGACGCAACAAATTTGTCTTGGAAAACGACTGGAATGTGGGATTTAGATCGGGTTTACCATATTTTGCCTTTTCCCTGTCCCAGGCGCCAAGGCGCCAGCACAGTGGCGCGTAGTTTGAATTATCCCTGGCGGAATCTTTTCGGGTTCGAATTAACGAGCTTCTTTGTACATAGACTTCTATGGAGACTTGGCCGGACCAAATAACACAGTTCGAATTATCTATAAATTTGAATCACCGAAGTCTGAATTAACCAGCTTCTTTTTACATAGACTGTTATGGAGACTTGGCCGGACCAAATCACATAGCTGAAATTATCCATAAATTTGAAATATTAATGTTCGAATTAGCGAGTTCCTTTGTACATAAACTTATAGGGAGACTTGGCCGGACCAAATCACACAGGCCATTGTGTGAGGGGGAATACGCGCATGCGCCGCAAGCCACACATATCGCTCGGAGCTTCAGGATTGCCCCCCCCCCTCTTTTTATTTATTTCCTGGCGTCAGGCTGTCCGCTAGTTTATAGCCGTGACACGGGTCGTTGGCGCAGCATATAAGCGTGCTGTAACTACCTGAGCTTTTGTCATGGAAAAGAAGTCTGTCAGGGCCGCTTATATCACGGTATTGAGGCTGCCCACCGCATATAAATAGGACGCCATCCGGGACGCGACTAAGGGTGTAGTTTCATCACCCGAGCTAAGTGAACAACGGGAAGTGAAGGAAATGTTCTCCTCACTGACTCACGCATGTGCGACGCACCAAGCGCATATAGCCGTCTGTTTCCGTGGTGGTTTTGTCAGGGTCCTTTCGCATTGCCAGCAGGCTCAAGCGCTTTAGAGAGTGGGAGCGGTGGATATAAAAAACGGGAGGGAGTGAAAGCCAGGCCACATTTACATTAATGATACCACGGACGATTCACTGCCCATGGAAACCCCCTTGCCCATCGAGGACATTAGCTTTCGGACTAAATTCCGGTCATGGCCACTCGAGACGCTCTGCAAGGCAACCCTGCGCGTCATCACAGGGCTTCCAAGAGACGAGAACGTCTTGGAGCTCTACTGACACGTCGGTCTACCCTCGCAAAGACAGACGACCGCGGTCCTGATCGGAGGTGTCCACCTTTGCCTCGAGCTCCCAATAAAGGGATGAAGACTCATAGCTATGTAGGGCCTCAGCTTACGGCCCAACAATACAAAACCATATTACACCGTGCGAGGACATGATTGTTACGGGGCAACACCCGGCGGCACTGAAACACAGCGCCAGCGGCAAGCACAGCACTGCACCACGCGCAGAAAAACTGACACTCTTAACAGCGCAAAATGGACAAACTACCCCTGGGTTTCTGTGAACGTACCGTGCCTACCCGAGCCCTGCACAGAGGCACTTCCTGCGCTGTCCATCGGCGATGGAGAACAGCAGGTTTGGTATATTCCACCGACGGTACAGAACTAGAGCTTCGTGCAATGCAGAGCAACAACGCCTGGTAGCACACAGGTGGAGCATTTGTTCGACCAAACAGTGCCGCGACTAGTTTGTCGTCACAAAACCGCAGGTCAAGCGTGCAGTCCCAATTTAGGCTAAACGTGATGCGGTTACAGCAGGGCTACTAGACACGCGGTATTGGTTGTCTTATTATTTATTTTTACGGAATCTGTTGTAGTTTACCTAAATCGCGCATACGGAGAGGTTTTTATGTTTCGCCTACATTCTTCGCTGTCGATAATCGAACCAGAGAACTCGTGCTCAATTGCAATGTAACTTCCGACCGAGTAACCACGCCGCTTGTACACAGAACGAGAATGTGTGCCTTCAAGCACACAAAGGCGTGGAAGTGGAGGAAACCATGAAGCTGATAGTTCAAGTACAGTTCGCATATTTTTTTCTGAAACCAGTGTGAAAACGACACAGATGTGTACCTAAAACAAATAGAAAGGAATGAAGAAAATATTTTCAATGTTGCACTCGTCTTGCGCTTTTGACCGACGTTTTGCGTGGACTAATTCGAGTCCCGCAGCATGTTTTTTTCTCAGTAGTGGTAACTAGTACGTGTCACTAGGCACGGTTACGGAGTATTAACACTCTTTTTTCCTATTCTTCCATGCCCCCACGGTGATCATTGGTCAGTTCCCATCACTTGACATCTGCTTACAGTGTGACGGTTCATGCGCACCGCGATTTTGTTGTTTATGCGTTTTCTGTAGGACAACTGTGATAGCCTCACCTTGTTCTCCTTGCTCTACGGCTGCGCGTTCCTGGCGTCGTTCTGGACGCGAATAAAAAATAACGCGCTTCGCATGATTTAAGCTGCAGAAGTGTGTCCGAAGATGCCGTGTTGCTGCGTCGCCGGCAGTGTTGTTTAAAAATGACACGTCAAAGTTAGCGGCGAGGCCACAGCAGCGGCAATCTGGCAACCCGAACAGAACGAAAATAACCGCCGGTGCTCCCTTGTGTGCCTCAGTGACAGTATTCTGTATCTTATTCCGGGATTAGGAGCACAAATTGTAGTCCGGAGTCCCCAGGCCATGTTTAGACCACTCTGAGCGGGTTTACGCGAATTTATTTATTAGAAAAATCAATTCGAAAATGCTGTCCTCCTCTCTGCACCCTCGCCCATTTTCTGTTGCGTTTTCGTGCGACATCAGGAGGAGAGGAGCTGGCAGTTGGCTGCGCTACTGCACGGCTCGCCGACCATCCGACAGAGTCAGTCGGCCCAGCGTTTTGTCCGCCGGCCGCGGACGGGTCGGCGCAATTTGTTCGCTCAGTTGAGACGAAGCAAGGACACGTTTGTGAATGAAAGAATGTGCCTTTCTTTACTTTGTTAGTTTGTACACTGTATCTAGCTCCAAGTCAAGGTCGCTTCACACAAGCGCTGCACAAGCGCACATGCGACGCTTCGCTGTCTGGTGCGCCAGTAGGAAAAATTACGCCCATCTTCCCGCGAGGGAACCCTGATGTGATGCGACGCATCGGGGGGTTCAATTGGCGTTTCCATTGGGTTGATTCTGTAAATCGGGTGAAACGTGTTGTGAACGCAACCAAGTCACGCAGAGTCGAACGAGAGCGAGCGCTGACTGAACCGCCGCTGCGCGCTACCCGCTATATATTCACAGCGCCTGAAGGAGAGGAGACAGCGAAGGAGAGTCGCGCATGCGCGCACTTGCGCGACGGGAGCGGAGCGAAGCGAGCGAAGCGCGCTCGCGCAGCTGTTGTTTATGATAATGAGACGGAGTGAGAGTGTTGCGTACAGCTGTCGGAGAGAAGAGCGGAGGAGAGTCGAGCATGCCCAGGTGGCGTGCGGACGCCAACCACGCCGACGCAGGAGGGACATGCCTCAGAGCAAGAGATGCGTCGCATCTAAAATATAAGACCTCTTGAAGGCGGGAGAAGAGTCAGCGAAGTCAATATAGGTACTAAGGAAATAAAATCAACTGATATTTTTACCGTAAAGCGTAAAACTAGGGTGCAGGAAGCACCTTTTTTGGCGCTGGGCGAACAAGCACAGCGGTCAACAGCATGCCTACGCATCTGCGAACGCTTTTCCGTCTAACAAATGTAATTGCTAGACGTGAGATATTGTGGAAACTCGGGGGACGCTTACTGCACGAGCGCAATACAACAAATAGTCACCTAAGATGCTTGAAATGCTAAAACTAAATAAAAGTGTCAACTAGTTATACATTATATAATCTATATTTCCATGGTCAGCCGATCTTGCCCAGTGGACGAGTGGTCTGGCGCGCTAGGATTGTTTGCGCAAGTGTTTTGCTAGTCACGAGTTTGAATCTCCGAGGTGCATTCTTTTTCTTTAAGTTGACTTTTTCGTTCTCGGCCGATGTTTTCATTTTCGAATTCACCTTTTTTGGGCCGTAACGTTCACTGCTCTACGAACTGGTTCACAGAACGCGCGCAGGCTGACACTGACGCACTAGTGAGTTCTTGCTGGCGTGCTGTTGCCATCACCGACGGCTTGCGGGCAGTGGGCACAGGCCAGGATCAACAGACCCTTGGGCTGGTGTGAACACGCTTTTTACGATACAGGCATGAGTGAGGCAAGCTCCAAATATGGGGGAAAAGCGCATGGTATTTGAGCGTCTGCGGGTACGTGGAGGGCGTTTATCCACTGCGTAGGCCTCGGCTAGTGATTGCTACGATTGGAAGCCGTCCTGGGAGGCTTATCTTATGCATTTTACAGCCGACATCATGGCAGAAGCGCGGTACGACGATTACTGAAATATCGAGAATGCCCATCCAACGATGCCGTCGGATGTCAAGCATGTTGTTTTACCGAACCGAAATGAGAAACTTGTTTGAATGCTAACCTTGGACATCGTGCCATCACGGTGCGTCCCCTCCCGTCGTCACAAAACTACCGCCGCAAACCGCGCATGGTAGTTTTTCTTCTTTAGCGCTTTGTAAAATAATTGCCGACTTGTCAACCGGATAAACGATGAAAAGTGTGCTAATTTGAGACAGTCTAGGCAATGCAAGCAAAAACGGGAGCTTGACAAAATCACTTCAGTGTCCCTTTAAGGCTCTCACGAGCTAGTTCATGCCTTTTACATGCAAAATTCATGAGCGTCTTCGTAGTATCGGCAAGCTAGGCCACACCTTATTCCCCCTTCCTCTGAGCTCTTTAGGCTTGCATATGTCATTAATATCCCATGGTTCTTCTACCTAGAAAGCCGTGGCAGATCCCCGAAACCGTGAATAGCTCTTACGTGCGGGAAGAAGCAAGAAAAAAAAACTCGCGCACGGATTTATTATTACTTCCTGTCCGGATGCCCCCATTTTCCTGACGGCCGCCGAATTATCGCACATTCGATGAGAGCCCATTAATTATCCCCTGAAGCAATCCGACTCGGCATCGGTCACAGCGCACGTTCCGCTGTGCCTCATTGAAGAAAGGAAAGAGCCGATTTTTGTACGCTATAAACTAGCTGGATCATGCAAAAGCGACATGGCAGATAAATTATGAGGGAAAGAAAGGGAAAATCAAAAGTTACGATTGAGATTTCACACGCGAAAGCTATCAGTGGTCTGTGTCATCTTTAACGGGCCCCTATATCTCGGTCACACACAGACGTTTTAGGGCGAAGCCCTTTGGCGGCCGTGTCTGGGCTGAGCCTCGTTGTCGGCGTAACTGAGTGAACGATGACAAGACTGACGAGTGAAAGAAAAAGCGAACAATGAAAGAAAGCAAAAGAGGAGAGTTTCGCGGAATTGGTAGGGGAGGGCGGTTCGCCATGGCGGCGCGAGCCAGCACTCTCCGAAAGTGTGCTGTGGGGGAGAGGTGGGGGCAGTATGCTGTGCCCGCACGAGGCGCTCGATGGCGCGACGCTGGAGCGGAAATGTGAGGGGAGCGTGCGCGTGACTATGATGTGCTTTCGCTTAAGACGCAGTTCACGGTCCCTCCCTGAGACGCACTTCGCGCCGCTGCCGCAGAGGCTCACCATAGCTGCCGTCGAGAGTACAACACGAGTGAGAGCTGCTTCAGCGCACTGCTGCTGCGCCCGAATATTGCATTAGGGAGTACCGCAATCGCCAGATCCTTTTAGGTGTTACCGTTCCTTTATAACAGCTGCGAACGAAATACACGAGCTACAGCTGAGTGGCCTCGGCAACTGAGCCATTCGCGAGCATGGATGTACTCAAATTCTTCGGTTCAGAAACAGTTTGTATTACTTTCTAATGCAAGCGAGCGTGTGGCTTCTTTGCGGGTGTTTGGGGCGCATCCACCACCGAAAGGATGTGAGCAAACGGCCCACCAAGTATACCTTATTGTAGGCTCTTGAAACGAGTGTTTGTTCGAAAACTCGTGGCATGTAACGCAAGAGCAGAGGGCTTCCACTCACAAGAGACCACACCGAAGACAGTGCGTGCTTTTCAATGGCGACGTGACTATAAAAATGGTTATTCGGTGTCATTGTATTTATTCTCCCTCTGTTCACTCTCGTGAGTTTTTTCTCGGCCAGCAAACCCTGCCAGCATTTCGTATTCATATGCTTGCTGAACCTGTTTTTAGTATTTGTGCTTTGAATTACGCCGAAGTGGGGCTGGAGCGAAATCATCAAACCAGCACTCTTATGCAAACCTTGACCAGCAGAGTTCACTCTTCAGCAGCTTTTCTTCCACAGGGCACGCAAATCTCATTAATAAACCGAACGGTGAGAAAACAAGCTTCACGTGAATGCACTCCTGAAATTAGCGGCATCCCACGAGATCCTGGGGCATATTTATGGTTTTGACGCCAAATTACAATTTAACCGAATACCTCGAACGGTGGCGAATGCCTAAATTTTTTCGCTGCAAGTTAAAACGCCGGTTTTACATCGGAAATGCATATAAGCACAAAAAAAATTAGACAATCCTCCTAGCGGAAATTTTGACAGCCTATCAAACTTACATATACAATCCCACTGTCGGACAAGCAAATCAGCTGTGAAATCGCGGCGAAGTGGTTTCGATTGAAGCGTCAAGAAAATAGGCCCGTTAGTGAGTTCCCTGATATATCGATAATAATTAAATCACCTACACTCGAAATACTGCGGCACGCCCGTATAACGAGACACTCGAAGTGTGGGTTTTGATGAAGGCATTTATTGTAATATAAAAGGTAGTTGCCTTTTGGCAGTCCCCCAGCAACTGGATTTTTTTGATGCAAGCTGCCGCTCTCGCCTAAATTTCTTGGCCAATAGTTCGGTTTCAGGAACAAGCGGTAGACAAAGTGGGAGTGAAATACCGTGTGACGGAGCAATGCAGGCGGACGTTTGTTGGGCGTGACGTCACAAGCTCAACGCTAATTAGTTTGTCAGAATCGTTGCCATAACCACTCATTAGACAATATCAGAAGGAAAGGACATCAGAAGGAAAGGAATCAGAAAGAAAGGTATCAGAAGAAAGGAAAGGAATCAGAAGGACCCTTGCAAAAGGATTAGTGAACCAGCTTGTCCTATGAACAGTTAGGCTAAAGTGTCGCACTTGCCGGAATGTTTCCCGTTGGCAACTCACAACTTCCCCCAAATTTTGTTTGATGGCATCATAAGTGCGGCCCCTGTTTGATAATCCACCATCATGCAAAGGCTTTAAAGTTAACTCTGAAGTTTTCATCGCCACCTTACGCAGTGAACCGAGCTCCGAAGCAGGGAAGCATTGCAGTTGGCAGCTGCATCTGATACCGCCTTTCTCTTTCTCTCTCTCGCTCTATCTGGCAATATTTATACCGGAAAGCCACCAATTCCACCGCTGAAAAGATTTCGGCCTGCGATTTGCCGTCGAATCGTCATGTGCTTTTATGGTTAAAGGGCACATTAACGATGGCCCAGCAAAAGCACGGGGGTAGACCTGTGTGTTGCAAGTCGTAAAAGATGATTTTGCAGCTATGTTTTTGCTTCCGAAGTCGTTCGAGATGAAATTTTAGTTTAGAAACAGCCTACGACCCTTTAGGCGCTGAGGCCACAGGGGATGACGGCTCTTCGGTACTCTAAGCCTCGCAAGCACTAATAGGTGTACGTTGCCAGACACAGCCCAGCAGGCGCAAGAAAAGTGCCCCACCGTCCATCTTCACGGTGCAGAGTTATCCCCCTAAGTGTACCCAGTTCTCTTTCCTTGCCATGTTGGTAGCCTGTCGCGTTGGAATAAAAGGATGTGCACGCAATGGCAAAAGCGGCTCAAAACTTTCCTGTCAAAATTTCTTGACATCCTGCAGCCTGTTCAAGCTTTGTTTCTCTTTTTATTCCTGTCATCAGCTACTCCCCCTTTCACCTTTTGAAAGACGTCTTTCAACAGGCGCGTCGATGTGCGCTGTACTCTTAGCGTCTGTGACCGAAAGATACAAAAAAAGTTAAGAGATGAAGAAGCCGGAAGCAGGGCAAGAGGGAATGCCAGCAGGTGGCAAGGCTAACGCACTTCTGTTCCTGGAGTGGCTATTGATCTCTAAACCCGGTGCCCTCCGGGGCCTTGACCCCAGAGGTCGATGAGGGGCAATATCCCATTCGGGGCGTGTGATCTTGAAGACAGGGAGAAAGATTTCGGATATTTTAACACCCGCCTTATCTTGTTGAGTCAGCGGTCTTGGGTCAGCGACGACCCGTTCTAATTTCCGCGTTAGCACTGTGGTTCCACTGTTTCTCCTGAATCTTAACGGCAAAAAACAGGAGGGGATAGCGATTAATGCATATTTTTACTTCCTCCGATATCCGTGTACCTCAGTAAGACACGACGGAGCGTTAACGATGCTTACACAGTCGGGAATGCGGAAAAACACCGATACAAGCTGCTGACGCATGAATTTCCGAGTACTGGTGCGTAACGATCGCTTCGGGAACAGCATGAAAAAAAGAAAACCAAATAGATATATAGTGGCAGGTTTGGTACTAACTAAAGAAATACGTAATTATTGAAGGCGCACACGTGGACCTTAAAGCATAACTGAAGCAGGTATTATGAGCAATATGAAAGGGAACACAGAAACGCGTGGAAAACAGCCTCGAAAAAGACTCGGAGCGATACGCGGATGGCACCGGGAAAAACAAAGGGGGAAAGGAGGGCACTAGCAGCTGGCACTCCCACCACGCTGGCCTTTCTACAAAGCAGCAGCCTATAACTTTCTAAGATGTGAAGGCGAAAGCCTATTTGGACCTTCTGGGGATCTGCTGTTGAACTTTGCCCTTTACTTTGCGTCCGAGCACGTCATCACTTGACCAGCCCCCTCGACAGCTCGACAGCACCCTCCGAAGCTCGTTCCGTTCGCTCCCTCACGATCGCCGGGAGCCTCCTGCTCGCCCCGTCGGTACCTTCACCTCGCAACGCGGCCCGTATTGCAGGCGCGTCAGCGGCCTACCCTTTTCCGACGTTGCTGTTTCTCTTTCCACGAGCGCGCGCCAACTACCTTTGGAGATTATGTGTACCTCACATCAATTTAATCTACCTCACGCATTCTCCAAAACATAGATATGTGAATCTTTCACCTTAAAACACGTGCACCCTGCAGGTGCAGAAGCGGATCGAGGCCGTTAATAACTCATTTACTGCGAACTGCATTAAGCCTGCGTGCTTAAAAAGAAAGTGAACTGTTAGCAGGGACCGTCTTGGGAGAGAGGGGAGAGAGTGGCTGGAGAGCAGGTGGCCTCTGGTCCCCTCAATTAACTGTCACGAAAGTTGGAATAAATACTCAAGGGTTTCCATCGAAAAGCGAATAATATGAAGCGGCGAAGTTCAAGCAAGAAAGCAAGGACGGTTTTCCTTGGGAGAAATGATAATTAAGATGAGGTCATTTATTTCCTTTCAGACAGGCGCTCAAATCTTGTATAATGCTGTTCACGATGACGCGAAAACAATTTATTGCACTGGATGTACAATTAAGAAATAAACGTAACCCAACATTGTTGTGAACAGAACTTTTGTAAGCATTGAGCATTATAATGGGCACATGTTCGGTGATGGTTCATCTCATTTTGGCGTCAGCGATCATAATAGCATGGTGGTCCACGACAAAATTCGTGTAGCATAGTACAGACACCTTCCAGACGAGCAAATGTATTAATTCTTCGTATTCCTTGAACCACCACCGGACCTGCATGTTGCATGTTTTTAACACGACAGTGTTTTATTCCCGCATACACAGAGATTTCGCTGATGCCATATCCCTCACGGAAATGACACCCCTACAATGAAGCAAGTGGCCTGTAAAGGGTGCACCCCTGCACACAGCGTCTTCTTGCGGGAAGCAGCCTTTAGTACTAAAGAGGACGTTCCAGAGTCCTTCAATGCTTTACTGGTCACGAAACTTCGGCGCTCGTTTCATATAGGGACCGCGGGCGCCACTACAGGCGCTACCGCCGCACGAAGGTCATCCAGCCGCCGCGCCTGCGGCATATTGGCCAGCTCTTGGCGTGCAAACGCTCGCTGCTTTTGGTGCCTGCACGCTGATTAAGTGTGCTTTTTTTCGTAGTAGTTAGCGATGAATAGTCCAGTCAATGTGTATACCACCTGCCTTCAATGGGGTTTTATTTTTCAAAGTATATTACCGTAGACTTCGGCCGCGAACGGTAGCGGCTACTGCGTCCCCTGGAACAAGCGCTGCGCCGTCGTGTTTACGGATTTTTAAATCTCTATTGCTTCTTTTCTCAACACAAAGTTGTAAATACCACACATACGGTAGCTCCGTAGTCACGAACTGCTGCGGGCCTATCGATAATACAATAAAAAAACTGCAAGAAACCAAGTACGCGTCGTTCAGATTACACTGTTAATGAATCCGTTGATTGCTCTGGAATGGCAGAACGCTGAAAGAGATAGCCCAATAGCATTGTCGTTTCGTTGAGTTGATACATACTTGAGAACATCTAAAAACGCTGCACAAACGCGAAGGATCAAAACACGAAGAGATATATGTTGCACCGTGTGTCTTTCCGCTTCCACGCTTTGCAATCCTTGCAAAAAAAAAAAAGGAAGCGCAAAAAAACAATTAAACTGAATTTATCAGTAGCCAAGAACGACGCAAAGCTTTTCTGAACGAAGTTTATTAAAGCGACCTCCTGCTTTACAAAAGACTAGAATGAAAAATTGGCCGCGTATCTGCTCCTTTCGTTGCATATGCCGTCAAAAGACGATAGTCTTTATCGGCTTTTGCGAAGTAAATGCCTCCCTTCGCTTTCCCGCTCACCTCTCATGTTGTTCCTCTTGCGTCGCGCTCCTCCCAAGGTAAAGACGCCAAAGGTTTGCTTAAATCATTTTAAATTTCCCGCGTTCCACTGCACCAAACCGGGTGTCTCGATGCGAACGCTGCCGTACGGTGAAGACGCGCGTCAATCGAGGCGCCCTACTTCAACGTTTATAGAACCGCGTTTCCCTACTCCACGTGCGTTGCAAGCAGAACGTGGAATCTGTCTAGTGGAACCTTGCATAACTGTTGCCGGTTGATTTCTTAAAAGGGCGCCAGAAGCTATAGTGGCGCGGGCGACAGCAGGCGAATTATTTTTCTGCAGTTGATGAAGTATTTAATTTCGCAAAAGTCAAGCATGTTTGATTTTTGTATAAAGGAACACTGCAAATATCACTTCTGTATTGATTTGTTGTCTCATATTTGCGTAATGTCTTGTTCTTCTTTAACAATGTTGACAAGTATGAACATTACACCGGCCATAGGCGGGTAGATTTAGCTGTGACTATATAAGACTATTGCGCAGGCATTATTTTGCTTTGGCCGGGTGGCTGAATCGAGCCACAGACAGACAGACAGACAGACAGACAGACAGACCAAAATTTCTCGGTTTAAGTAGCCCAAGAAAGACTATCGTCTTTAAAACAAGCGTTGCCCAAGCAGTCCGCAGTGGGACCTGCACAGATGAACGTAGATAAAGTGAGTTGCGCGGCGTTTGCTATGCATGCATTACTCTCGGACCGTAATTAATTTCAGATCTATAAAAATAGGATCGAGAACATTGTCGAAGAAACAAAAAGTCAAGTTAACGACAAGGTGACACCCTTTCCATATCAAACAATATTGCCCGACGGGACGTATGTACGAAAAAAAGAGGAAACGGGCGTTCCGGTTGAAACGCCACATAAGAAAACCGAAGCGGCCACGCCCGGTTACAAAACAAACAAAACGAAGCCTAAGGGATAATTCGCGGAAATATGAAAAGTAAAAGCACAAAGACGTACCAAAGCTTTTCTTACATGCGAGCCTGAGCGCCAGGTAATACAAGTTAGCAAACAGGTAATGAAGCACCGCTACCACCTGACTGATCTGACAAAAATCCGGCTTGAAGTCAGCCGTGTACGATTCTAGGTCCAGGGAGCTCTCAAAAGGGTACATTGCTTTTTCATTCTCACACAGTGCATTCCCACACACTGTCACACACTTGTAATCGAAGCTGAATTCTCCAGTTTCTTGATTTGGAATGGCGCGCCTCAATTTCTCACGCAGCTCCTCGTCGCTCGGTAAACAGAACAAGGAAACACTTTCTGTTGTATCGTTGCACAAGGAACGACATCCCGGGACACAAAACGTGTTTGGCATCGTCGTTGCACTACTTAAATGGCATCACAACAGCACGAGATGCACGTTAAATTTTTTTTCCGCACAAAACAAACACAACTCGCAGCGTTTCCGCGGTTCGGGCCAGCGCAACGCCGCCCGAGGAGTGACCTCAGTGAGATGGTGGCGCCACCGCGCGGCGGCCAAACGCAGGATATGAAGCTCTCCCATTGAGTTACGGAGCAGTTTCGTGACCAGTAAAAGGATCGAACTTATCGCACAATATGTTTCTGGTGTTTTTTCATACATCGTTAACCTTATCTTCAAAACAGGCCTATTGCCGTCCGCTTTGAAAAAAGCTAAACTAGTTCCTGTTTTCAAGAAAGGTGATAAGTGCCATGCTTCTAACTATCGCCCAATTGCATTTTGTCATTTTTTAGTAAAATAATAGAAAAGCTCTTAGTTGAACGAATAATGAAGTACTTAAAAAAATTTAATATCCTGTCGCCATATCAGTTTGGTTTCAGGGCTGGTTACTCAACGGACCTCGCCCTAATTACCTTAACCGATAAAATCAAAGCGGCAGTAGATACGGGGGAATTTTTTGGTGCATTGTTTATTGATTTTTCAAAGGTGTTTGATTCTATTAACCATACAATATTGTTTAGCAAACTGAACTCGATTGGTATAACCGGCCCAATTTAATTCAAAGTTACCTGCTTAATAGTGAACAAGTCGTATGTGTGTCAACTTGTTACTCTCGGACTAAGATAACAAATATTGGTGTCCCGCAGGGGTCAATTCTCGGCCCATTATTGTTTCTAATTTACATTAATGATCTTCCTCGTTGTCTCAATTATTCTAACAGCATACTTTACGCTGATGACACAACAATTTTTACATCAGATAAGTGCCTTGGTTCGTTAGTAGATAAACTTAATACAGATGCATCTAATTTAGTGACATGGTGTAAAAATAACTTGTTGAGCATTAATGCTGCAAAATCAAGCTTCATGATCTTTACGTCACATCAAAGGACCGTTCCCGGACGTCCTTGCATTAACCTTGATTCTGGTCTACTCTTTCCATGTGACAGTGTGACATTTCTTGGCGTAGAAATTGACAAGAACTTGAAATTCCACAACCATATCGCATCAATAGCAAGAAAAACAGCTTACGGTATTAGAGTGCTCTATAAAGTTCGTTCCTTTTTGAGTGAACGCATCCTTATATCACTATAGTCACATAGCATACGGCATATCATTTTGGGGAAATACATACAAAACTCATTTATCTCCACTGCAACATATTCAAAATCAAGCTATTCGAATTATAACCTTTAGCCACTTCCAATCGAACGCCGTTTCCTTGCTTCGTGCTCATAATATCTTGTCGCTTCCAGAACTTGTTAAATATTCCCATGGCCTATTAGTTTATAATTTCATTAATGGAAACTTCCCCCTTCAGTTAATTAGTACTGACCAATTTCCTCGTGGTAACTCCACTCGATTTTCTTTAAACATGAACTATTTATTGCCAAAAGTAACAACGAACTACGGAAAGTTTTCAATTAATTTTTCGGCTATACACTTTTGGAATACGCTGCCGCTCTCTATTAAAACATGCCGTACCGTGTATACATTTAAAAATAATTTGCGGGCGTTCTTATCCCAACCTGAATAATGTGACTTCGTTGTACCATGTTTACTTTTGTTTCTTTATTCCGGGCATCACTAATATGCTTATGATGCTCTTGCCTATACACTCCTGCTGATATTAGTTTTGTTTCTTTTTTTTCATGAATTGCTACTACGTTTCTTGCTTGTTACGTTCTTTCATATATACCGTTTGTTATCTTGGTGATAGTTTTTTTCTTTTTTCCATGGCTTTCTAATACGTTTCTTGCTTATTATTTTCTGGTATATATACCGTAATTTATCTTGCTGATATTATTTTGCGTTTCATTGATTGATATATTCGTGCTTATAACGTGTGTTTCCGCCTGTTTAATGAATAACAGGAGGTCCCCTCTTCAGTCTCTGACCCTGGGACCTCCTTCTGAAATCTTCTATTCTCGTTGTAACACAAAATGAAATAAATTAAAAAAAAGGATTGAAGGACTCTGGTTATACTTATGGTTGTCCGCTTTCGGGTTGTATATTTTCGCACGCAGCTGTTTTACTCCCTGATACACCAATATTTCACTGACATCATATCCGTCACGGAAATGACACCAGTACAATTTTGCCAAAGTGACCCGCCAGCAGGACGTCGCTCGCCAAGCACCCCCACAAGACAGCCGCCTACCCGCGAATCATGCTCATTTCACTGCAGATTTCGCTGCACATTTCACCTTCCTGTTTTACCGATTCTGATGATGATGATAGTTGGGTTTTATTGGCGCAAGGCCGACTATGGGCAAAGAGCGCCAAAGAAGTAACTGAATTGTGATGAGACCGTACATACTAAGACATGTGACTAAAAGTAAAAGTGATGCAAAACAAAAGACAATGGAGATGGCTGGTGTATAGGGCCAGGATGATTACACGTGATATGACAAGAGCTGCAGAAAGTTCACCTCAGCTAAAAACGTAAAAACACGCTGACTAGAAAACATTGGTTCGTCGGCTAAAAAATATGATGGGTGCACAGGAATGTGTCGTCTGTATAATTCAGGGAAATGTTTGTGTCGTGTTGTGTCAAGTGTCTTGCATGTGATTAGTATGTGGACTATGGATAGGCCCTTTCCACACCTGCTACACGTGGGTCCTGAAGTTCCAGTGAGCAGGTGGGAGTGCGTCGCATGTGTGTGGCCTATCCGCAGCCTAGCCAGGGCGACTTCAGTGTATCTGTTGTGTGAGTCAGTTATGTAGCGTCCCAGTTGTGGTTTTATTACGTGTAGTTTGTTGTCTGTTTGTTGACTCCAGTGTAATTGCCATGTGTTACGAAGCTGTCGTCTGATGTGTGTCTTTAGGTCGGTGTAAGGTACTGTCGTAACGTCAACTGTAGTCATGAGAGCAGCATCACCAGCCATTTGGTCGGCGGCCTCATTGCCAGGGATTCCACAATGCCCTGGTACCCAGCATATAGTTATTTCAAGATTTGAGGCATATGCAGACATTAGTACCTTGAAGAGAGCATTTATCACATAGTTTTAAATGACCTTCCTAATGACAGTGCCTGTGCAACGCTTTGAGAGTCTGTGTACACAATGTACTTGGGAATTTTATGTTTGATGATGTGGTTTGAAACGAGTAAAATGCCATATGCTTCTGCCGTGTAAATACTGTTATGAAAATTCATTGTTTTGCTTACTCTAAAATTTTGTCCGTGCGCTGCACAAGATACCGTAGAACCAGTTTTCGACGCGTCGCTATAGAATTCTGCGCACCTGTACTTGTCCTGCAGGAACAGGAAGTGCTGCAGAATTGCATTCCTGGGTACCCTATTTTTTTCTACAAGAGTGAATGACAGGTCGCATGATACAGAACGAAGATGCCATGGTGCGATGAAATTATGAATGGGTGTCTTGTGCGTGTCTGAAAGGGGGACATTGAGTGCAGAAGCCTCCTCCCTAACTCTGAAAGAGAACGGTAAGGGAATAGATGGCCTGTTTAAAAAGAGGTGTAAATTTGATGTATCGTTCATGGTGGGATTAAAAGGATGGTTGTTCAGAGACACGATCTTGGATGCATACAACAGGTCAACCTACTCCCGCTGATGCCCTAGGCATCATTTGTCGCACCCGACATAAAGACTTTCAACAGGGCTAGTGCGGAATGCGCCACATGAGAGGCGAAGGCCAAGATGCAGCACTGGGTCGAGCATTTTCAGTGCTGTTTTTGTAGCAGACCCATACACGACACTCCCATAGTCGAGCCGAGACCCCACCAAAGCCGTGTAAAGGCGCAGCAGAAGTTGTTTGTCGGCCCCATAAGATTGATGTGAGAGGACCTTAAGAATATTCATTGTTTTTAAGCATTTGCATTTGAGCTGTCTGATATGCGGGATGAATGTAAGCTTTTCGTCGAATAAAATGCCTAAAAACTTGTGTTCCTTATTCACAGGAATCGACACGCTGTTAAGAGTGATGTCTGGGTTTGGGTGGACCCCACGCTTCCTGGAGAATACAACACAAGAGCTTTTTCCGGGATTAATTTTGAAACCATTTTTGTCTGCCCAGCCGGCAAGCTTCTTGACGCCGAGCTGGACTTGACGTTCGCCGATGGACATGTTACATGATTTAAAGGATATCTGGACGTCGTCTACATACATGGAATACGAGATTGTGGGTGGCAATGCCTTTCCAAGAGAGTTCATCTTAACTATGAAGAGCGTGCAGCTCAACACTCCACCTTGCGGCACGCCATTTTCTTGCACATGTACCTTTGACAGTGCAGAACCAACTCTGACGCGAAAGGTTCTCTCCGACAGATAACTAGCAAGCGTGTTAAACATATTACCAGAAACACCAAATGATTTGAGGTCAGTAAGGATCCCATAACGCCAAGCGGTGTCATAGGCCTTTTCGAGGTCGAAAAACACAGTTAAACAGAACTGTTTGTGAATGAAGGCATCCTTAATGTATGACTCTAGTGCCACAAGTTGATCATTTGTGGATCTCCCTGCCCTGAAGCCTGCCTGGCAGCTCTCGAGAAGGCCGTTATACTCCAAAAAGTACACGAGCCTCCGGTTTATCATCTTCTCGAGAAGCTTGCACAGGCAGCTGGTCAGGGCAATGGGTCGATAGCTAGCGGGAGAAGAAGGGTCCTTCCCTTCTTTCAAGAATGCTACAACTATGGCATCCCTCCAAGACTTTGGAATCTGCCCCGAAAGCCATATCTTGTTGAAAAGGTGAAGAAGTGTTACAAGAGTGTCTGCGTGTAAGTTCTGTATCATTGTATATGTAATGTTGTCTGGGCCTGGAGCTGAGGGTTTACACGTGCTCAGAGCACCCCTCAGCTCGTGAAGCGTGAACTCCGAGTTATAAGAAGTGGCTGACCTGTCATTGTCATGTAAAGGCTTCTTTTCTGCCACGAGTTTGTGTTTCATAAAAGTGTTTGTGTAGTGTGCTGAACTGGAAACGTGTTGGAAGTGTTGTGCGAGTGTGTCAGCCTGGTCTTCGAGTGTGTCCCCTGTTGTACTGACCAGAGGCAGGCTGTGTGTTTGATGTCCCTTGAGTTTGCGTATTCGTGTCCATACTTTCCGTTTGTCTGTGTAGGAGTTAATTTATGTTATGAATGTACGCCAACTATCGCGTTTTGCCTCACGGCGCACACGTTTTCCGAACGCCTTGGCCCGTTTGAACAAGAGGAGGTTACTCGACGTGGGGTACCGACGAAGGATACCCCACGCCTTGTTCTGGGCCTCTCGTGCCCGCCTACAGTCCTCATTCCACCACGGCCTCCGCTGGTTGCGCGGGGCACCTGAGGCGTGGGGAATGGACTTTTCGGCGGCGTCGAGGATGTGCGCCGTGAGCAGTTGGGTAGCTTCTTCAACGTGTAGGTGTCCTATGGATGTGTGGTGTAGTTGGGATGTCTCTGTAAATGTATTCCAGTTAGCTCTTGCTTCATTAAACCTTTTATGGGAAGATGGACTGCATGGGCCGTTACTTATATATGTTAGTGAGGTGGGGAAGTGGTCACTGCCATATGAGTCAGTGCCCACATCCCACTTAAGACATGGAAAGAGAATTGCCGAACCAATAGCCAAGTCAAGATTTGAGTATGTATTGTGTCCTATGTTATGGTATGTAGGCTGTTTCTTGTTGAAAAGGCATGCTCCAGAGGATGTTAAAAACTTCTCTATCAGGCGACCTCGGGCATCCGTGCGAGAAGAGCCCCAAAGAGAATTGTGTGCATTGAAGTCGCCTGTTAGGATGTATGGTTCAGGAAGCTGGTCGATCAGCGCCTCAAAGTCAGAGCTCAGAAGTGCAAGATCAGGAGAGATGTAGATGGAGCATACCGTTATCAGCCTATTAAATAATATTGTGCGGACGGCTACAGCCTCAAGGATGGTGCTCAAGGTGACAGGGTGGCATGCTAAGGATTTGCGGGCAATTATGGCCACACCGCCAGAAGAGTGTGTGCAGCCATCCCTGCCTTTCCTGTATACCAGGTAACTATTCAAGAAATTTGTGTGTTTGGAATGAAGATGTGTTTCCTGGACACACATTAAACTTGGCTGGTTGGCATGCAGAATCTCATGCACGTCGTCAAGATTATTCAGAAGGCCTCTGCAGTTCCATTGAACTATGTTTTCTCTTCCCATTATGATGTGTTAGAGCTACTGGAGTGTGATTATTTCTGTAGGGTCTTTCGGGGCTTGCACTCTTGGGAGGGGCGCCTTCTCTACTGACCTGGACGTCGCAGCCCGTTCCTTCCGTTGCGATGAAAGCCGGAAGGGCTCGACGTCCATGTCGTCATCTGAAGGCAAGGGGGTGCCTAGCGGACTGGGCCCCCTTGACGTGGTACCCTTTCGGGTGTTCTTTGCCTGCGCTGCCAGTGCCGAAGGCGTGCGGAGCACCACAGGTGGCACTGGCAGTAAGGCGGGGGAGGGGGTCGCTGCGACTGCCTCCGTCTCCATCTCCGTGCCCTTGCGTGTGCTTTGGGCCGGTGGAGAGGAAGCAGTGGATGCAGCGGCATCCCCAACAGACGTTGCCACCACAGCCGCTGCTGGGTGAGCGAGCGGTGCAGAAGCGGGTTGGGCTGCCATAGGCAACCCAGGGGGGGGGGGGGGGGCGGGAGCGGGACCAAGTCCGACTCGCGGTACTGGGTCCCCGCCGAAACCAGACGCCGCTCCGCCCCCCGGCGAGCTGCGTCGGCGTACCTCCCCAGAGGAAAAGAGGCGAACCTCTTCCGCGCCTCTGGGAAAGTGATGTTTTCGGTTATCTTAAGGTTAATGATTTTTTTTTCAAGATGAAACTTTTCACAAGCGCGAGAGTATGCTGCGTGTGGACCCTGGCAATTCGGGCAGGTGAAGTTGGTTGCAGTGCAATTGTCGGAGAGATGATCGTGCTGGGGGCATTTGGCACATGTTGTTCTGCCTCGACAGGAGTTGGTACCATGCCCGAACCTCTGGCACTTGAAACAGCGCCTCGGGTTCGGGATGTACGGCCGGACAGAACAACGGATGAAACCTGCGTTGACATGCTCGGGCAGTGTGCAGCGGTCGAAAGTCAGGATCAGATGTTTGGTGGCTATTTCTTTGTTGTCTCTCCTGATGACGATGCGCCTTACTGCTGTCACGCCTTGGTCTTTTAGGCCTTCGAGCAGATCAGTCTCTGTCTCGGTTAGGAGATCTGCCTCAGAGATCACACCTTGACAACAGTTGAGGCTGCGGTGGGGTGTGACCCTGATCTCCAGATCTGCCATGCGGGTTTGTTTCAGGAGGATTGTGGATTGCTGCTGAGTTTTAACTTCAACTAGCACTTCACCAGTTCTGAGCTTTTTGGCGTCATATGTTTTGCCGATGATACCTTCAAGGTATTTAGAAACAAGAAATACAGATTGAGAGGAAACCGGCTTCGATTTGTCCACAGATTCAATGATCAAAAAACGAGGATAGTTATCTGGCTTTGGGAGCGAGATAGAAGGCAAAGAAGGAAAAGATACTTCGGTGCGGCCCCTTTTAGGAGGCCGATCACGGTTGGGGGGGTTTTTGAAGATACCATATGGCATAGTATAAAAGCAGGGAGACGGGGGTACTTTCTCCTTTGTCCTTACCCTGGTAGTCAAAGAGGTCCCGGAGCTCCCTGCCTGGTAGACAGGCAGGGAGCCCATCGGCCGGAGCTTGACCAAGGCTCCGACGGCCACCGTTCGTGGTTTCTAACCCTCCACCTATAAACACATCGCCGCGGTTGGATCCAGCTTATGTTTGGGGGCTCGGGGTCCGCGGTATCGCCAGTACCGTCACCAAGATTGCTCAAAGTGCCCCGTGCGGGGGTTTTACCGATTCTCATGACAGAAATCAACCACAGTTGTTTTTAAGGCGACTTCAGCTCATTGGGACCATACGGATGCGAGAAGCGCCTCAGCAAAAGCAGTGTCCTTGAACGGAAGTATCAACAGCTTTGCAGTTAGCAACGCTGCCGAAATGCACAAATGGTATATTTTTCGACACAACAGAAAGCTGGGATACGTACAAGGTAAAACATTGGTGTGTGATAGTATTTAGGGGATATTTGTTAAATAAAAGCACAACCAAATTTATTTGAAATAAAGACCACGTTTAAATCACGCGAACCTTCGGAAATTTTCTGTGGGTTTATTTGCAACGATTTCTGCTAAGGTCTGTAAGTGCTGTTGACAACGCTGTGACAGATTAATTCGCATGCTCATGACATGGCTGTGGGGGCAGTTCATTGGTGCTATTTTAGAAACTTAAATGGGCCCTGCAACACTTTCGATAAGCGCTTTGACTCGTTCCTTAGCGTCTGGAACCACTGCGAAAGCTATAGTTATCGCCTGCATGGAGCGGCATTGCGTGATTTCCTCGTCGCAGCAGATAGGCCTTCCATTTCTGCTTTGTTTGTGTGCTTAAAGGAGCCATGAAGAGAAAATACAACTTTCTTTAATTTGAAAGAACTAGAATTCAGTATCTCACTCAGCTCCATTACAGCCACAGAAGATGTTTTTTAACGGAAAAAAGTAAGAAGTATTTAAAAACTTTCATATTTTGCGCCACAGTGACGTGTTATGAGCAAGAATGACGTCATACGGGACAACAATACAACATAATTTTCAGTGCGTCAACTGCACGTTAGCATTCAAGTGATGCGGTCAAATGGAACTAGAGGCCCCGTTACAGACGTCCAGTCATGTTCGTCGCGACAGGTCAGTTAGGCGGCCGCCAATCGCACAAACAAGGTTCTGTGACGTCATAGAAAAGTTGCGGGAAATTGGCTAGGGGGTCGCGATGGCTTCACACGTTTTCTTTAATATCTCCGTTATTTTTTCGAAGATTGCGATGATAAATGGTATCATTGTTATAGGGACTACGCAGTCTTTCAACAAACCCAACTTGTATTTTGTCTTCACGGCTCCTTTGAAGTTTCTACCGAAAAGCGTTCATTGCTGCAACTGAAGGAAAACCGGCCAACAGCTGCTACATGGCCTTAATGACGTAATTAGAACCGTCAAAGGACGTGAAGACCGCGAAAGACAGCAAAATCTCTTTAGCGAGTTTCCAAGTTACCTGATGGGCATAGAGCAGTAATTTTTGGCTGAGGTACTTTGGGACCCCCTAATCTAAGCACTGGGTGTGTTGGGTGACTACGTTCTGCAAGCATTTAAGATTTCAGAAAAAGTTGAAAAAAGTGTTGCAGGGTCCCTTTCAGCAACGACGGTGACTATTTTCTGGCAGTTTGTTAAGACCACACGCAGCCGAAAGGCACCTGGGTAAGCCGTTCAACCAATATTGACCTGAAAAACCACAGGGAGGGAACTGATTGATTAATTGTGCGGTTAACACGCCGACGCAACACAGGCGATTAGGCGCGTCGTAATGGAGGGCTCCGGATTAATTTTGACTACCTGGGGATCTTTACCGTGCGCCAAAATCTCGTACACACGGGCGTTTTTCCTCTCGCCTCCATCAGAAAAGCGGCTGCCGCGGCCGGGAATCGAACCCGCGACTTCGTGCTCAGCAGCGCAATGCTTTATAGCCACTGAGCCACCACGGTGGGTCACGGAGGCAATTAACACATACGTGTAAATGTTCTGTTTTTTCTTCCCCGAGCACTCTTGCTCGGGGAAACTTATAACTTTGTTGTTGAAAGGTTGCGATCAGAATAGGCGCAGCAAACGAAGAGAAAGAAACCGGACCTGACCGCAGCCCTCCAATCTAGTTTCTAGCACTCGCCATCAGATGGCAAATGCCAACTAACAGTAAACTTACTAACAGTATAGCAATCTGCTAACGACCAGGCAGTTTCTGTGTATTGTTGCTAGAAAAAATCTTTAAAAAATTATCGATTTAGTTTGTCGACCTTGTAAGAGTTAACTTCACATGAAAACTAGACAAGCTAATGATTCTTAATGGCAATCATGTGCGTTAGCACGCCAGTAGATTATTCGGATTGAATCAGCAACTCTCACAGAGAAGATACGGAATAAAAAAAGTATTTTCGATCAACCACGATGGAAGACTACCACAAGGAAAAAATTGCCCCGCTGATGTTTTTGAGGAACACCTATTGCGTGTAAAACGTGTAATCCATGCCCCCCTGTGGTTCTGTGTGAGAAAAGAGTTTTCGATATCTTCTCGCCCGCCAGGTCATCCAGTCCATGTACTTGCGTGCGTAGTAGAACAAAGTGTTCACGCGAACCATGAATAAACATGGATGCCATAGCACGGGAAGCGGATCTTCTCGCAGGAAATTGAGGAGCCCCGGTCTCGTTTACTTCCACGAAACAGGCAATGTTCTCGCTTCCTGCCCCAAAGCTATACACGCCGCGTAGGCCCTACAAGTGATGTAGACGACAAGAAAATGCAGGGGAAACATCGCTCACTTTTTACGCGGGTATTTTGCCCGAGCATACATCTAGGCCTGTGAAAAAATAATGTAGGGGTCGACAATGAAAAAAAGGAAGAACTAAAGTCCCAGTGTGCAGGAGATTACGCATAAATGATGCTCGGCGAAATTGCAGACGCAAACAAGGTAACTCGCTTGCAGCACTGGCTGCAAATAGGTGGTCGCGTATAACGTACGATACAGCAAGACGGATTGTGCGAGCCGGAAGAAAAGATTGCCTGTGACGAGGAAACTGGCTCGACAGAGTTCCTTTTGTTGGGGCAATTTCATTTATCTTAGTACTTCTGTATCTAGGCTCGGCTATCCAGATGTTATAGAGAAGTAGGTATAGAAGTGTGCAGGCTCACTGCAATTCAGTTATATAAAATGATTACACCACTGGAGCCCAAATTCTGGTCCCCACGATCTACTCCACGCGGCCGCTTCTGCGAGGCTCTGGGAACCCTCTGCCATGTTATGTGGGGCTGTGATAAGAACCCGCAGCTATTCTGGGCACTGGAAGAAAGCACTGTCCAGCTAAGACCCTGACGACCAGCTCTGGCTGCGGAAGAGAGCCCAAAAAGCCGGGCGGGTTCTAAGAGGTCCTGGAATAATGATTTTTTAGCAGGGCGAAAAGCCAATCCAGAATTCGAGGCTCATTCCCAGTGCTAATGAGAAATCTGCGAGGGATTCGTGTCAACACGACACTACGCCCCAGCGGCCAGTGCAAATGGAAGCTGCGTCACGTGGTCAGGCGAGAAGTTTCGTCTAATTTCGAATTTCTTCCTGGCATCCCTGTCTGTAAATTGGTAAAATTTAGACGTTAAAGCATGGATGTGGGTTGCTAGAATCAATGGTACGATCTTATAAGTGGTACTTCACATAGATACGGTAGCATAAAAATCACGTGTAAATCCATCACGTAATCATGACACATATTACAATTCCGTGGTTAACGCTGTGATGACGTGTCGCTACCCCAAATCAAGAGAGGCTAATCCACCGAATTTTACGGGTTTGCCCTACGAAAGACGCAAGTCCAAGGAAGAAGAGAGAGAAGCTGTTCGGTCTCGGAGGCAGCAAGACGTCCACCCTCGCGGTGTAGACCCGAGGACCGTCGCCGGCTTTCCCGTCCGAGCCACCACCCGGGCTGTCAACGAGATGACAGCCGACAACGAGACGACAAGAAGCTGTTGCACCCATCGGAGTGAGCGGTGTTCCGGTGGCGTGGAGCGCGGCCAGCGAGGCCTCGGTGCGGACCACGCCGAAGCTTATCCCTCCCGCCGCTAGCCATCGGCCACCATCACGTTCCTGGCCAGTGGGGCAATTAACTACCTTTAACCTGCTCCGTTTCCCGCCCTACTCATCGTCCACTACTAAGAAGTAGCTCTCCGATTCGTCACTTCGGCACGGTCTCGCCTGTACGATCGTCGCAAGAGTATGACTTCTTCTTTTTAACTCTGTCCACTCTCGTCCGCCCATGAGTGTGTTTCCGCTTCTACTCCGTGCGTGAGCTTTAGTGTCCATTCCGCTGTGTACGCATCTCACGTTAATATATTTGGTGTGTGTGCGGGTTTTGCGAGAACGTAGTCGGGGTTCGTGACTCTCTACGTGGTCCGGCCCACCATTAATTACAATCACACGTGAGGATGACTAACGAACAGGGTCAAAGGAGAACCACTTGCGTTTTCGACCACGCCGAGCGTGAGCTCCGCCGTAGCGTGGGTCGATGCTCACGCGCATGGCGAGGTTGTTGAGTTAGGGCAGCTTACGGAGTTGGGGCAGCCTATTCACTTTGGCGCACACCGTTAATCTGTACGCAGTTTTAATTCGAAAGCAATAAAAGACCCATTAAGAAGTTAAGCCGGCGTCGGAAACAATAAAACGGCTCTTTTGGAAGCTTCCCTCAGCGCGAGCATAAACACAGCAGTAGCGAGTGGTGGCCGTCTTCGACAATGCACCGCTGATGAAGTAAGGGGGCGAAAGAACGCAATCGAATGAGTAGAGGGACAGGCAGCGAAATTCTCCATTGTCGTCAACTCTCCCACTACAGGGCGGCAGGAAAGAGCAGTGGTGCAACGTGTAGGAGAAAGATCGAAGCCATTGGAGAGCTTTAAGGCAGATAGCGAAGCAAAGCGTATCAAGCGGAAAGATTACGAACTACCTCGTCAACGCGAGGCAGAGGTAAAGCGTGGCGGCCGTTCCACTGGGCCATAACCCTTTCCTGTGCAATCCATAACGAGTGCTTAGGTGCCGTCGGATATTTTATTTTGGTGCAACGCTGAAGTTTTAGAAAGGCGCGGCGTGATAAGCACGGGGCAAAAATAAAAGCGTTCGTAATTAGCAGGCGACAAAACGTTCTCATGGAAACGTGGCCCCTAATATTGATAAACAGAAACCTGTAGGATGTTATTAGAGCGCAGCTAACCGCCGTCACCTAAACAAGTATCCAGAAGCTCCTTTACATATTAAGAGTTTTACGGTCAGACGTTCAGCCTTTCCCGTCGTTTTAAAAATAAGAAATGTAATCCTGCGCGTCATGTGGTTAAGCCTTAACGCAGGACTAAGGCGACGTGACCGGACCACCCAAAGCGTGTGCCTTTGAGTCGCGAGGTGTACTTAGTGTATGGGTGAGAAACAAAGTTTCGTCCGTATGTAAGATCGCGAGGAGCAGCAAAAACGATGGAACAACAAGTCAGAGAAAGGGTTAGGCGCATTGCCAGCTCCTGGCCAGCCCCTTTGCAAATAAAGGGAACAGAGTTACGTGCAACAGCGGGGGGCCGCTCTTGATTGCCCGACTACGCTCGATTCCTTAGGGCAAATAGCAAACGCGAAAGGGTCCCAGCTAACAAATACGGAAAACAAAGGGAAATCAACTGAATTAAGCCCTGTGGCTGCGGCAAGGAAAGTCCCTCTGTCCGTGTGCAAGCCAAAGGCGAAAGAGTAAACAGGCGGCAGAGAGAAACAAGTCACTCGTTCGGGAAAAAAGTGGCTGCGAAAATTTCCTAAAAGGGAAATGGGGAAGGCTTCACACGCAACTACGCCTGTATTTCTTGCCTCTGTTTGCTACTGGTACACCCACAAAATAAACAGGGCTATTGTGTGCAACAACAAATGAAGGAGATAACATGGAAGAAAAAATTGAAGTACAAAAAGGGATCTTATTCTAATTTGTTAGTTGCCATTAGGCAACGTCTTTCATTAGGAATTTCCTTCCTTGAACTCCCGAGGGATAGTTACCATCGGGGCTCCGAGTTTTTGGTGTTTCCTTTTTTTCTAATCGGTTTCTTTACGGTGCCCAGGTCCGCTGCCTAAAACAAATTGGCGTTTATCGGCGCTTGTGTTTTCTTTTGGCCAGGAGCCAGTGTTTCGCATTTTCGGTGTTCTTGTACAATAATGGTTTAAATTGTAATATTGCTATCTTGAATTGCGACTGCGGTGTCAAAGTGGGATTTTAAGCACTACAGCTCTAGGACGTAAGGTGTGGCGTATAGGAGAGCGGTACGCATTCATTTGTACCCCCGGGGGATTTTTACCACGCACCGAAATCTTGCCAGACGGGCGTTTATGTCTTCGTACTCAATAAAGAAAGGGCATGACGTCGTGGTCGGAGCGCAATATAATTAAAGGGACCTTGCAATACTTTCGATAAGCGCTTTCACTCTTTCCTTCGCGTGTGGAAGCACTGCGAAAGCTATAGTTAACGCCAGCACGAAGCGGCGCTGCGTGATTTGCTCGTGGCACCAGGTACGCCTTCCATTTCTGCTTTGTTTTTGTGGGGTTTTTTTTTAAGTTGCTATCAAAAAGCGTTCATTGCTGCAACTGAAGGAAAACCGTCCAACAGCCGCTACAAGGCCTCAGTGACGTAATTCGAGCCGTCGAAGAACGTGAAGACCTGGAAAGAGAAAAATCTTTTGAGCAAGTTTACAAGTAATCTTATAGGCATAGCGCAGTGATTTTTGGCTGAGGTACTGTGCGACCACCTAATCTAAGTACTGGGTGTGTTGGGTGACTACGTTCTGCAAGCATTTAAGATTTCAAAAACAGTTGAAAAAAGTGTTGCATGGTCCATTTGACTCGAATCACAGTTTTTTGCTATTTTAATTTTTCGTCATTATTTATTATTATTAATGTGTAGGACGTACTGGTATGACGATCAACTGCATGCATAAACTGCCCCTTCTTCCCACCAGATTTATTTTTAGCGTTTTGTACGTACTGCCTTTCTTCGTACATTCGGAAACAATTGCCTCAAGAAAAACACAATAATTAATTTTCACATTTGTCAAATCAATACCATGCAATGGTGTTTTAGAGCGCAGCTCTTAAGCTACTGATCCCGTGGTTTCGCATCACCGTTGGCCTCGTTGTAACCGAGCGAACAAAGAGTACACCGAAGATAGACGAGATCGAGCGAGCAGGAAAGAGGAGAAGGAAAGCATGGCGAAAGTGTGAGGGGGATGGTGGTTTGCCGAGGACGCGTGAGAGATGCTCGGCGGAGGCGGCGCTCTGCGAGCTAACGCAAGAGTAGCGCGCGCTGTCATGCTTTCTCTAATCCCGCGATCACTTCCTGAGACGCAGAGATATGCGCCAACGCCGAGAACACAACAGTTCCCGCTGCGCTCAAATTTCGCATTAGAGGGTATCGTAATGGTAAGCCAATTTTTCTGCGTGAAACGTTATTGTCAACAATACTGCCAACGTTGGTTGATGGAAGCAGTAACCTCAGACTGTGCTGAACATGGATGTTTTTAATCTTTCAATGGCACGCTTACTTGACAATAACACAAAATTAGTCAGAAACGACGAACAATTACCTACTAGGAATATAGACAGAGTTCTTTTGAACACACTGCGTCATAACGCAACTCCGGTATAACCACGTAAGTATTGTCAATACGAGCACACGCACACCAAAAGGAAGAACCAAGGGCAAGCATAAACAACAGTACGTGCAGGTGTAAAATTCTCTCGGGCGCTCTCACATTTTTTCGCTGGCCATTTTGATGTTAAGTATGAGCTCATAGAAGTAAACAGAGATCAGAACAAAGTTTTAAATCCTTCAAATGCTTTCTCCGCGAAACTGCCTCCTCATCGGCATCCAAATTGCGTTGCCAATGTGACGGGCGTCGAGACAAGAACGCCAAGAAGTAACGACGCCACCACGCTCTATTAAAGACTATAGTCTTTCTTGAGCTACTTTAACGGGAAAATTTGGCCTGTCTGTCTGTCTGTCTGTCTGTCTGTCTGTCTGTCTGTCTGTCACTCGATTCAGCCAGCCGGCCAAAGCAACACATGCTGCGCAATAGTCTTATATACTCACTGCCAAATCTAAACGTCAAAGTCCGGTGTTAATGTTCATACTTGTCAACATTGTTGAACAAGCACAAGACATTACGCAAATGTACGGTAGAAAATCAATATATGAGTGATAGTTGCAGTGTTCTTTCATTAAAAAATTTACGAATGCCTGCTTTTTACGATAGCAAGCAAAATACTACATGAACTGCAAAAAACCTCGCCTGAAATTGCCCGCGCACTACCTGGCGGAATTAAAAAAAATCAAATGGCAACAGCAACGAAAGGTTCCACTAGATCGGTTTCACGTTCCGCTTGAAACGCTCGTGGAGTAGGGGAAAGTGGTTGTAGAGAGAGAGAGAGAGAGAGAGAGAGAGAGAGAAGGAACTTAATTTGAACCCAAACTGGTAGAAGGAAGGGGGGTACAGGTAGGAAGTCACCTAGCCTTCCCCGTTAGATGGCGGCCATGGCGGCATCGAGGCACCCGGCATGGAGCAGTGGAAGGCGGTAAATTTAAATTGACTTGAACAATTCTGTAGCGTGTTACCTTGGAAGGTACGAGACTGGAGAGGAACAGCATGAGACCTGAGCGGGAAAGAGAAGGGATGCATTTACTTTTCAGAAGCGCCAGTCGGCTATCGTCTTGCGTCGACATTTGCAACGAAAGGAGCAGATAGGTGGCCAATTTTTAGGTCCCTTTCTTCGGGATTCTAGTAAGAATCTACGTGGCTCCGCTGCCTGGCTCTTCGCATAAAAATTTGATTTTTTTAACGCGCCTTGTGGAGTGCCCTCAGAGAATACACCCTGTGTCCCCCTCTTGCGTTCCGAAGCAAACACGCCTTTCGGGTGCATTTAAGTGAGGAACCATGCGTAGGATCTACTCATGAAGGCTTTGTTTGGCGAGAACATGGGCGCAGAAAAAGCAGTTACACCCGATGCAATCCTCCAGTTAGTAACTTGTGGACTATACACTGAAGTATCCTACGTGAAAAAGATCTTGGTAGCACATTGCTCCAAGATGGACCAATAAGCGGTAAACAAAATGAACGAGAGTTTAGTTACTGTGATGAGACCCTCCAGGACGCGCCATTTGTTGGTATTAAGTGCTTTACTGGAAAAAGGGATAAACAACGCCAAGCGTGACGATACAAAATTTACGCTAAACGTGCAACAAATCGTACCACTTAATATACAGGTAAGTGCATGCTTTCTACTCGTTGAGGCCTAAAAAACTGTGGTGCATTTCTTCCAGATTTAGGCGCCAGCGTATGCGGCATTGTCGTCGATTACTGTGATTCATATTGAATGACGTATCAACAAAGCTAACTAATTCTCAAAAACGTATTGCTACCATAGTGCCAAGGGTGCCGCTCCATCATTTAAATAGCCCTTGCGAAAGTTCTTTTTTGATGCCTGCATTAGCTCGTAAGAAGTTTCTCCCCCGATCGACAAAGAATCTTCTTGCACGGTTAAAGCAAAAAACGCCTCTTCACTCAATTTTGCTAACATCCGCCGCTCCGAAGCTCCTGCCGGCGGCCGGAGGTCGTGTGGCATTTTTGCCTGACAGGAATGCAGAGAAAACAAAACTGACGACCCACGAGGCCTCCATTGCACCCCGAGCGTTCTATAGTCACAGACTGGCGTTCTAACGTCTATTATTGCCATTGGATGTCAACCTGTCCTTTCTCGCCGGGAAGTTTTCGAAGAGTGGCAAATGAAATTGCCTCAGCTTGCGACTGTGCGTCCCTTCCGGGCTTGTACTCATCCATGCCGTGGTGTACGTTGTCTGGCAGGGCCCACAATTATAACTATCAATTGCCCGAAACACACACTTTCTATAAATAGTGCTCTTTAACACTGATTCTCAAGTGACGTATGATCTCCATGCAGTGAGGCTTACAACCTCCTTCAGCGTGTGTCATAGTAGGGACTAATCCAATTGGATTATTCCCGACGCGGGTAGCTTAAATTACGTTGCACTTTATCTACAGAGTACGAGCCTAAACCATATATATTGCTTATTGTTCACTCCCCGGTTAGCATACATTGTTGTTCCTTTTAATAAAGCACGTGCAGGTTGAAGCCGTCATCGAGATGAAGTCTGGACTGCGACTTGATGTGTTTCTGGCGTCTAACCACTCCAGGAAGCTTAGTAAAACGCAGTAAGCCGGTTCATTTTATTGATTCAAGAAGGAAAGTGTTGCTAAGTACAAGTGTTGAGAAACAGAGATGGAATCCAATATTTGTTTTGTAGGGAAAACGTGTCGGATTTGTCGAGGATCCGAAAATTGTAGCCGCGATGCTCTGCGATTTTTTCTATGTATTTTTGATACGTTCTTCCAATTTTCTGGCCACCCGAGCAAATCAATCCTGCGTGAATGTTCACACAACACGGTGAATGCGGTGCATCCAATGTTCTTATTTGTACCACCCGCCATCTGGACAAAAAATATAGCTTGCGCGGTGCCTGGTGCTCAAAGCTGCTATGTTGCGGCATAGCTTGCAAGTTTACGCTTTTATCCTTCGGTTACACTCTCATGAAGTGAAGGTCTATGTAACAAAAGCAAAAAATACCGGGAGACAGTATTGTGTACGGTATCAAAATATTCTGAGCCTAAGTTCCGCAAAAGCTGCTTCTGTTTGAAGTATTACAGTGTATGACCTAATTGGGGCATGGAAGCCAAGAAGTCCTCTTGTGGCATATAGAAATAAGGGTATATAGAAGATGGTTCACATAAAGCTGTTTAACGGCACTTTGAGTGTTTACTTGAAACATCAGGTCTGGTTACGCCCATAGGGGTACCACGCTCTCGCTAGTGGAAATGGTAAAGACAGAGTAAAAACTAAACTATCTATGAAAAAACTGGCAACGCCAAAACTATTCCTGATAAGATATTCATGCGTTCGTCGAAGCCAATGAAAACGAGCAGAGAAAGGGTTGCAGCGAGGATAACTTCATTTGGTTAGACCGGCATGCCGGTTAGTCTCAAAAGCAACCCTCAGTCTCTCCCCTTTGATTCCTTGTGCTCCTGTAGTTCATCCTGCCTGCCTTGCGAATAGAAGCGTATTGGGCGTAGATTCCTCACTCTGCCCTTTGCCCTAAAAGAGCTCCAAGTGACCCCACAATGTGAGCCTACCCACACCGTTATGTATTGGAGGTAGCAAGGCTGCCCCTTGTAGCTTGTGCGGCATCTGTTAGGTAGTTCTGTCCATCTTTTTCTTCTCCTGTCAGTTGCGCTTGGGTGAATGAAACTTTTTACAGCCATTCGTAAGTTGTTTTCAAGGTGGGAATCCACTGCCACGCTGTCGTGCCTGCGTACGCATCGCACTCGCAGGCATTCCCTTAGAGGAGAAAAAGAAGGCGTAAAGTAACTCTCATTCTCAGAAAAATGAGTCATCGCTTTCTTGTGTCGGGTCGTGTTATCCAGCGTGAGCGGTCACTTGAGTTTCTTGTCCTGACGTCTCAAAAGCACAACTCCTGTTTGCGAGGTAGCTCACTTACTTTAAGATTGTCTTGAATCTTGTCCCTATTACATGTATTGAACCGCTTCTTTTCAAAGCATCTCAGAAATGACAGACTGTGCGGCTGCATCGTTGGAGGCTGTCGTTTTTGCGACCAGAGCCCACTCTGCTCCATTGTTAGCGTGCCAGTGTGCCGTTGTAAAACGATGTTTTGCTTTTGTTAAGGAATGGCCGTCCACTTTGAGGTCAACCTGTTTCGTGGAAGTAACAACCTACTCTTCTAAGGCGGAACTGAAATCAGCCCACTACTTTCAAGTTTGTTATGTTATCTTCATACTTTGCTGCATCTTGTTATTTGTGAGCAAGGTTACTTCCAGCAGCGTTCCTTCTTTTAGAGCTAAACTGTGAATGCAGTAATTGCTCCGTGAGCTTGGCATTCCCATAGTCCAGAGTTTCTGCACGCGCGCACAGAATCGCGAGTTCGATTGCAGGAGGCAAAGCCTATAACTACATGGTTCAAAAGTACACAAACACCAGTGTGTACGAGATATATGGTTACGTTACAGAAACCGAGGTAGACAAAATATTCCGTGTAAAGCGTACCTTACATGCCAACCCTTTTCTCGGCATGTTAAACCACAAAATTAAAATACGGTGCACCTGGCTCCATATACAAAACCCGCATAAGCACGACAGGTTTGATTATGAGGTTTAACGCGCCGACGATACATAAGCGATGAGGCGTGCCGTAGTGGGGGGCTCCAGATTAATTTGGAGCACCTGGGGATCTTTAACGTGCGCCGAAATCTGGAACACATGGGCATTTCCGCTTTCCGCCTCCATCAGAAAAGCGGCCGCCGCGGCCGGCAATCGAACCCGCGTCCCTGGGATCCAAAGCACAACGCCTTAGCTACTGAGCCACCGCGGCGGCTATAAGTACGACAGGCACTAGCAAAATATCCACCATCCAAACATAAATCAAAGAGTCTATTTTTTTACCTTCCATCCAACTTGAGCCTTTCGAGAAGCGTAGCAAGGTGGCACACCACCTACTCGCCTTAGAACAACCGGCCTAAATCTTAGGAACCCCTAACAGGCAGCACCAACGAACAAAAAAGCGTGTTATTTTTTGTCGGTGTATCACAAAAGAGCACAACAGCACAACTTAAAAGACACAACTAACCGATGCTAGACATTTCTCTGTTACCCGATTCGCTTATTCTTGAGCTTATTAATGAACGCTGGCGATAAGTGATGGGTACGGCCCCGTGAATAATGATCTTCCTAAGTAACGGAAGAAGCGAAGCAAGCAAAAAAATGGAAAAGCGCATGATTTTTTCCTTACACGGCAAAAAACAAGAATGCGTGGCCCCTATGGGGGGCAGCTGGAGTGTAAAGCGGAGCATTTATCATTCCTATTGTTCATGTGAATTATAGGAGGCAAAACGCCAAATGGTTTTAGATGCGGGAAGGCAGAGGCGAACAAAAAAAACTAGTGTTTGCTAAGGATAAAGTGAAAGGGTTAAGAAGGAGAGCAACCGCATCCTTCAAATTGTTTGAGATAAAAGAATCGGCAGGTGAAGCAATAGCAGACACTAAGTAAGTTAAAAACGAAAGGAGGCATTCTCGCTGACTGCAGTTCTCTACGGACGTCTTTTATCACCCAGCACGTTTGCCGTGCGGGGTCTACGCTTTCCATTCCATCAACCGTGCGGTAGATTCTATGGCTTAGAAACCCTGAGTTATTTTGGTGCACATATGGACCAAAATTCTTGTCCGCATTTTTTGACCGCCTTTCTTTTTTTTCTTTTTCTCTTCGGTGTTTTCTTAAACCTGAAAATCCTTGGCGCCATCTATATATGTGCAAGAACCTGAACGTTAACAAGCGCGTAAACCTTGCTGCATTAAAAATAACTATACTTAATAGCGAGCGTGGACAGATACTATATTTGACAGACATTTTTAGTCTAATAGCGACGGTGGCATGTTCCATACATGCCAATAATTCTTAGAGAAGAAAAAAACACGCAAAAAGTTGCAGAATTGTCTACTAATGCGTAGCATTCTTATGCCACTGGTCTTGAGTGGGAGTTCTTTACAGCCAATGTTTTTGTTTGTCTAAATCTTGCCCGACCAATTATCTCAGTTTAAGGTATTATAATAATTAAATGTGTTACCTGCGCTAAATGTGCAATATTGTGGAAATGCAGGGCGTTACACAGTTCGTCATTGATGGTCGTCGGTGGCGATCTTCAGTTACTGTCGTGAGTGAGCATGTTGTGTGTGGGGCCCCCCACCTGGCCTTCAACTGCTCGTTTCCGCTATTGTAAAACTTACGTGCCGACGCGAGAAGCACGGCCGCACGGCAGTTCCATGCGGTCCGACTGCCGACAAGGCCCACTGTAGCGGCAGATGTAGGCGGAGCGTTGGCGTCGACTGCTAAAAAAAAGGCATGACGTACCACCGGGCGGAGCCAAAGGCTGCGCGTATCTCGGACCATGCCCTGTTTCTCTAGGTGGTCGTGCGCCTGGACGGTGACGTCACAGCTTCCACAGAGCATTGGAGGCGTGATGAGAGGGTAAAAGCTCCAGGCTTCATTACCGGCGCTTTTTAATTATCGGCTAGTCGGCTAATACTCAACGCTTTTAAGCCACTGTTTCGGCAGGACGTTCCTCGGACAGTGCGCGCCAGCGATTGCGCGCGTAAAATCGCAACCTTTGGAACCCTGTTTAGGACCCCTTTGAAAGAAAGAATATATATCTACTTAGGCCAAGTTGTCACCCCGGACCACAACCACGAGGCACAGATAATTCAAAGGGTAAGAATGGGGTGGAGTGCATTCTGCAGGCATTCTCAGATAATGAATGGCAGCCTACCATTGTCCCTGAAGAAGAAAGTGCATGACAGCTGATTCTTACCGGTACTCACCTCCGGGGCAGAAACTTGTAGGCTCACTAAGAGGGTTCAACTTAAATTGAGAACGACTCAGCGGGCAATGGAGCGGAAGATGATAGGGGTAACATAAAGGGTCAAGAAGAGAGCGTTGTGGGTCAGGGAACAAACGCGTGTTAAGAAGATATTAGTAGAACATATGTTTGCGCTTAAGTTTCACTCCTGGATGTTCACCAACTAGCTCGCCTCCATTTTGCTTCAGTATACTAGTAGAAATTAAGAAGAAATGGACGTGGGCAGGACATGTAATGCGAAGGCAAGATAACCGTTGGTCATTAAGGGTAACAGAGTGGATCCCAGAGAAGGCAAGCGTGGCAGGGGGCGGCGGAAAGTTAGATAGGCAGATGAGATCAGGAAGTTTGCGGGGATAAGTTGGTCGCAGTTAGCGCAGGGCCGGGGTAATTGGAGATTAATGGGAGAGGCCTTTGCCCTGCAGTGGGCGTAGATAGGCTGGTTATGGTGATGATGATGATGATGGCATACATACATACATACATACATACATACATACATACATACATACATACATACATACATACATACATACATACATACATACATACATACATACATACATACATACATACATACATACATACATACATACATACATACATACATACATACATACATACATACGCACAGGACTTGATCAGACTCTTTAAACAGGACTCTCTTAATGAGCGCGTCATCTTCATCACAGTCATTATCATCATCTCTTCATCGATTTCCTTTTTTTTTTATACATCTGGTGTAGCAAGCTAGGCGCCTTGGCCAGGCTAACCTCACCAGTATCATTAAAGACTATTCTCTCTCTCTCTCACATACATACATACATACATACATGGTTCAAACCTTGCTCGGCTTAGTGCAAGCTTTGCAATTTTTTTTGTACAAAACACTCATTGATCCTACGTTGTAGGCAAATATATGGACTAAATGTGCTCAATGATTCATTTGTTCGAAACAGAGTCGGTACTATGAACAGTGCCACTACTAGTAGTAGTAGTTGGGGAAGTTGGTTTATTCATATCCTGCGTTCAATCGCACTAGTACGGCGGGTGTGTACTTCGCAGTGGTATGCTCATCGGGAGCTAAAATCTTCTCCAATACCGAGACAGCAATAAACCTGCCACAGGTTTCCCAAGGCAAACTTCCCCTACGAAAAGAAAAAAAGGAGTACGGTCCCTCTGGTAAAACGAAAAAGCGCAAAAAGGGGCAAACACCTGTGCGCCTCGATTTCCGGCGTTTCTGTCGGTCGCTGCCCTTCCCTTGCACTGCGCCGCTACACTGTCTCCAGGAGCTGCTGACCCAAATATAACGCCTTCCTTCCCTGCTTTCTTTCGGCACAAAGTACAGGAACTGGAGGAAGCCCTTCTTCCAGTTTTGCTTCTTGCTCCTACGCTCCGTCTTCAGCGGCAAGGTAGGCCGTGTCGTTTTTCTGGGCGGGCTGTCCGACATGTCGTCCCTTCGGCTCCGCGTCTACACACGAGGCGAATGAAGGGCGCCCAGAGAAGAAACAGAGGTGCCACGGGGGGCAAGGAAAATGTGCCCCGCGCACGGGGCATCATCGATTCATTATCGATCCCCGGCTGCCGCCTATCAGAGGCCACAGATCTTAGACCACAGCGAGAGCAATTTTTCACGCGTATGGCTTCTTTGTAGCTGAGCAGCAATTTATATTAAACTCCGCCACGCGCTGCTCGATCGGCTCATGGATGAAAATTATGAAACACTGTAACTGGCACCCCTCCGATCGAGCTTACAGGTGCAAACTTTTATTCATTTTCCGAGGGACAGTTCGGCTGGCGTACGGCCGCGAGTCTTCGACTGCAACCAGTCGGTATTGCACCTGGGGTACTAAAATTACGAACTATCCTTTAACAATACTTAAGGAGGTATGGGCAGTTTCGGGTATACCTGTTTCTTCTACACAGTGCTGTCTTTATGCGAGAATTGCTGCCACCTATTTCACCATCCAAATTACCAAGCTGCCGATATGAATTTGTTTAAATATTTTCGCAAAATAGTAGTTTCCAAATATTGTTTATTTCTTTTTCGTTGGCCTGTTTTAGATTTTTTAACAATCTTTTTCTTAATAGACTCGAAGTCATACACCAGAAGACCAGTCTGAGCCTCTTAATTATTAAGACTTGGAATTACCGAGTGTTCACCTGGGAATGACAGGGCAGTCCCAACTTGAAGCAGTAAAACGTTTTATTTTGTGGAGAGTAGAGATTTCCCACAAGGATATAATTAATGCCGCATAAAAATTAATGGAATGCTGATTTCTTTGTTGTGCTATTTTGCTACAGGGCATCAGAGGAATGGAAAAATAGAAAAAGCTGAAGTGCAAGAACGGAAAGTAAGCAAAGCGACACGATTTAAAGCAGAAACTTTGCGTTCTTTTTTTTAATATACACTTCATAACAAAAAGAAATTTACAAAACTACGGCATGAGGTTCGCATACTCGTGGGCTGCAAGATGTCATTTTAATAGTGCGGTCGCCATGGACCCACAAGCAGCAGAAATATTTTCGTGGGTACCACAGAGAAGTTGCGTGCCGTATATTTCCTTTTTGTGTATGTTTGGGCTGTATTTCGCCATGTAGGGTATCGTTGAGAGACTGAAGCGGGTGATAATATAAGGAGTGGTATTTGGCAGTTTGCTACAGTTGATATAAAGCAGCTTTTATTTGAGGCAAAGTCAGGCTGCTCAGCCGTATTTGCATAATATATATTCAACAGGCCTTAAGAGCCTCTATGAAGAGTAAAACTACATGTAGCAGATCTTTGCGGCTGGCACTTTCTCCACACAACTTTATTGTTATCCTCTTTTTGACATTTTTAAATGACACGGCATCCTCCATTTGCCAGTTAAATCTCCACTGGAGAACCTTTCAGTGGTCTTTTCTTTTAAATCTGTGAAGTTTAGTAATAACACAAAATATATAAAACAAAATTCAGCGAAGAACATTTTCACGCAAAATCGAAGGAACAAAAAAAAATCCTACAAGCCATGATGAATTCTTGAACGACGTTTAGCGAGTGTGGCCAATCCCGGTCGTCTTGAAGTTCAGCCCGCCGCTTTAAACGACCATTAAGGACATCACTGCGAAAGTACTGGAGCAATTTGCATCGAGCCGGGCCCCGCACTTAACCACTACGCGCTTCTAGAAAGGGCTTGCTCTTGGTCCGTTCCCTCTCCGCCCCGAAATCATTTCCTGTCCTTCCTTCCAAAACCCCTGAACCTCTTTCCTGCCTTATTCAATAAGCGTCTCGCTCACTGCCACGGTAGAGATTGGAGTGCGCAAAATAAATTCAGGGTTAAACTTTCCTGTTTTCGAAGGTATCCATAAGAACGCCGGGCCGGTAATTGGGAATTCGCCTATTTTACCCCCCCCCCCCCCCCCCCAAAAAGAGCCCTAAATATGCTTCGTCTGTGCTCTTTAGGCCGGATCTCCTTTGTTCCTCGCCGATGGTTTGCGGGGCTGCAGTCGACATGACGAGGTTTCAGAGCAATCTGTTTTCAAGTGCTTAACCGTATATTTGGGGTCTGATAAAGTTTCGGGATACGCAGAGGAATGTTTTGTCTTCTTGTGCACTAGAACAATACCGGGAAGAGTGGGAAGCATGTCCGCATCTCTACCGATCCATCATAAGGATCACAACCCCCTGAACTTCTCAATTTCCTCAAGGGGACGTGAAGCGGGATGACACCCCGCTGCTCTCTGGACCACAAAAACCAGTTTTTCGTTACACAAAACACCATCGCGTATCCTTGTTGGCCCAAAAGACGTAAAACAAAAAGTCAGTTTTGAAGTCTTCCAGTCAATAGGTGTACGGGGCCTCCTCTCGCCGACAGCGACGGATCCTGGCAACAAATCCGCGCATCAGCCCCGCAATCGCCTCAGACGGCGCCTCCCCGAACTAACCTACCTGAAAAGGTTGATAAATCGTTCCCCCTTAAATCCGGCTTAACAAAATGAAGGAGGCCTTTTGATACCAATCAGGATTTCTAGCCCGAGAAAACCGGCCACGAGACGCTCGTCTGTATGTTTCTTTGTCTGGCAATGGACCTTCTTCAACACCACCTCACGTTTACCCCCGCGCCGGAGTTTGCTGTGGATCGTTCCTACAAGCGCGATAGGCGTCGCGCAAAAAGTCCTTCCCGCCCTTAAGCGCCAGGTTCAAGGCAGGGCATCTCGCTTGATCCTGCGTACCTGGTGTATCATTACCAAGTCGAGACACGTACTCTGGAATAAATCTTTTCTTGCCCCGGAAACAGGGTCCCCGGGTGAAGTCGTCTGGATTCACGGAGAGCCAAGTATAAAATAAGCGATAGACGTCGACAATCGACGCCGCCGATTTCCTTTACGCAACTCCCGTCGAAATATAAATCGAATACGGTAGAGTCAGCGGCTTCGTGCCTGTTTCTCAAAAGCTCCATTTTCTTCGTATTTTCATTTTCGAGGAATTGTTTCGGAAAGCCAAGCTTACGCATGTGGCAGGTGCGCGATGAAATTCCCGGGGAAAAGGGGAAGCTGCTGTCGGAGTTTTTTTTTTTCTCTTATCTGCACGGATTCCCGGCAAAACAACGGTTGTCGCGGAGGAAGAAAAAAATGTTCGCAGTGTTCAACATACGCGACTAAAATTGGTTTGAGGCGTAGGCGTGTGCCGTAGCTGCGCGCGGCTCCGCCGCAGCACGTCGGGATTTGAACACGCAGGCTTACTGCCTCTCCCGTAGAATCTAGGATCTGAGGCCATGTTTTGCAATTTCACGAATTCTGGTTCAGATTTTGCGGAAGGTTGACTTGACAAGCAAAGGAAATGTAAAATTTCGGAGAACGCCAGCCTTATATACAAGGTGCATCCTGCGCCATCTTATAACGGCCCGAAATACAGTTTGCAGCAATTCTCTTTACAATGGCTATTGAACTGTCTCTGGAATGTCAAGCTGGAGACCACAGAAAAGGCCCTGATTATATTTTCGGTTCTTCAGAGTAAGAACATTGTTCACATAGGATACGTCGGCTTACAGCTCTGTTAAATTTATCTGAATTTTTATTTTTGAGATCGCTTGAAGGGTGAATCCTTAAAGATTTGAGGAGGGGTGATGCTTTTTAATTTCTCGTGGTGAAGAAACCGGAGATAGCGTCGTACTCGCACCATTTCGATGTGGCCGCCTGGCGGCGGGTTCGCATAGGGTTGGTCGTGGAGGTCGGGAGATTCGAGCAGGAGGGGCTGGAGATGAACAGGTAGAACTCCAGATTGTGAGGTGGCAAGGTCAGGTGCCACCTCGTTACCACTCCCGTGATATCCCACGCGTCCCGGCGTCCAGGTGACCCTAGCGTCAACGCTTCTTCTGCTTGTGCTGGAGTATCTGGCCGATGCGTTGAGCAGTGGCATCTTCTGTTTTTGGGTCCTCAATCCTACGTAGTGCTTCAAATGAGTGTGTATATATGATGGAAGGCCCAGTGCTGTCCCTTAGAGCTGTCGAGATAGCCGAAAGTTCCGCTTGTGCGGGTGTTGCGTCATCCAGTGTGCAGATGTAAAGCCTGCCTTCTCTGGTCGAGGGTTCGTACCAGGCCAAGGCCAGACGAAATTCATCGAGATCGGCGTCAGTAATTACTCCAATTGGCCGGTTGTTTTTGGGTGTTCCAGGAAATATTTTTTTCTTGTCACAGAAAATGATTGATGCTGAAGTGTAAGATACGAAATGATAGACAAAGAATAGGGCTTTCTAACAGTAATATTTTCAAACAACAGAGTTATTACAAATTTAATTAAAGATATAAAAAAATGACGAAAAGTATAAAAAAGTGACGAAAACATCAATGCCACTTTGTACAGGGCACACATAAAAACTTTGAAACATACACTTTGAACATAAGACATTTATAGAATAATACTGCTGGAATGACCTCTGTAAGCACAAATGTTGTTTACATACATACAAGTATATAAACACTAGTGCCTACCGATTGTTTTTGGGTAGTCCACGAAATATTTTTTTTCTTGACGCAGAAAATGACGGTTGATAAAATGTAAGTTATGAAAGAAGTTTATTAACGTTATCGCTTCTCGTCCTTTTGGCATTACGTCTTGCCTTTTCACCGTCAAAACTGCACCCCTCATGTCAACAAGCGATAGAGCGAGCCACCCTGTGACGCGTTTCCAAAGCCGCGTTTGTACCAGTTGTTTCACGTTTCCGACAGATGGCAACACCAGTTTCTCCCGAGCGCGGCGAGGTTTTCCTGCGCACGTTCACCGGTCCAACCACCAGCTTAAATAGCATTGCTGATAAAAGCGGAACATACAGGCAGAACAGCTCCAAACTACTAAAGCTGCTGACGTAAGTCAAACATGTCCCATTCTCTTAGCGCAAAGGGAACCTCCCCCCAATTTGTCTCAAAACGTAAGTGCATAACCAGGAGTACTCGCGGTGTTTTAGTTAAACATACACGTTTGATTTGTATATGCGACAGCAAGCAAAAAAATTGTCCCCGTATCTGCTCACTTCGTGGCACATGTCGTCGAAAGACGATAGTCTTCTGCCGCCTCTGCCACGTGAATGCCTCTCTTTTGTGCCCCGCCCGCCCACTTCTCACGCGCATCCCCTGCCTTTCGACCATACCACAATAAACACGGCAAAGGTTTCTTCAAGTCAATTCAATTTTCCTGCGTCACAGTACTCGCACTATCTACTGGAACCTCTTGCTATTGTTGAACAAGGAATATTGGCGCTGGGGAGAGCTGTTTTTGTATTTTGGGGTGGAAATTGTTAATGCCTTTTTTTTTATTTCGTGTTTATTAGGCACACATTCAGCTTAAAACTATTGCCAGTAGCAGTTGTGCATTGGTCTTTTTTTTTTTAAATAAGCCTACTGTTTTCTTTTTGCTCAACAACGTTTACAAGTATTAAGTATGTTTCCAGAATCAGCTGTTCAGACTGGTTTTGCCTATATAACCACCTCGTTCAAGAAATATTTTAACTTTTGGCCCGACGGTGGAGTCGACAGACAGACAGACAGACAGACAGACAGACAGACAGACAGACAGACAGACAGACAGACAGACAGACAGACAGACAGACAGACAGACAGACAGACCAAAATTTTTGAATTTAAGTAGCCCAAGAAAGGGCATCGTCTTTAAAATATCCGAACAATGACCGCCATATATCCCCAGTTCCCAAACACATGAACAAACCTTTACATGTAGGAAGAATAAGCTTCTGAACAAACCTTCAAAACAGCGCCCTCGGAACCATAGAAACACCCTATTTGCTGCTCGATGAGTCCAATTTATCCACGTTAGGCTTGTATGAACAGGAAAAGGACAATTCGTCAGCATGCGCTAATAACTTCCTTTTTTGTACCCAGGAGGTTTAAAGTAAGGGTGCTATGTAAATGAAGGACTATCAAAACCAAACGCTATGTATGTCCAGCCGTAATGGAGGTGACACAACGTACAGCCTCGCCTTTCAGAAAAACTGATCGGCACTGGCTTTGAAAAGTTTCGTTCATGTGCAATTTAGCTATACCCAGCACGAACAGAATCTCTTAATACTTTTGCTCGATTGTGGTGGGCTTAACTGTAGGTCTGAGGAGACGACTTAACACTAGGTCAGTAGAAACAATTCGTTTTAAGGCGAAAGTCGAAAGCTTTAAAAGCCGCTTTCTGCAGAGAACCGTTGTAGTTTTTGTCGTTGACCGGTCAAGAAAATGTTCGTCGCCGTCAAGGGATAAATATAGTTAATAAAGGTAAAGAAATAAAATTGAATAAAAAAAGAATACATGTGTGATCCAATGGGATTTAAATCAGGGCCTACCCGGTGGCTGCTAGATGCAGTGCCACTGCGCTATCTTTTTTTTTCTTTATTGCCAATCTCGGAGAGCAACACCAGGCACCAGGTACAATGACTAAGAAAAAAATGGGCCGCGTATCTGCTCCTTTCGTTGCAAATGTCGTCAAAAGACGATAGCCTTTGTAGACATTCGCCAAGGAAATGCCCCCCTTTGCTTTCCCGCTCACCTCTCATGCTGTTCCTGTACCATCGCGCTCATCCCAAGGTAAACACACTAAAGGTTTGCGCAAGGCGATTTGAATTTACCGCGTTCCACTGCTACAGGCCGGGTTCCTCGATGCAGGTCAGGTACGGCGGAGACGCGCGTGAATGGAGGCGGCCGACTACAAGGTTTATAGAACCGCTCGGCCGCGCTCCACGTGCGTTCCAAGCAGAACGTGGAACCTTGCTAGTGGAACCTTTCGTTGCTGTTGCCGCGTGATTTTTCATATGCCGCCAGGAGGTGGCAGTTTTCTGCACTAGATGTAGATTATCATTTGCTATCAAAAAACCAAGCATCCATGATTTTTTTAATAAGGGAACACTGTAAATATCCCTTGTGTACTAATTTTCTCTTATATTTGCGTAATGTCGTGTTCTTGTTCAACAAAGTTGACAAGTATGAACACATAAACCGGGCTTAGACGTTTACACGTAGCTGTGAGTATATAAGACTATTGCGCAATATCAACTTTACTTTGGCCGGGTGGCTGAATCAAGTCACAGACAGACAGACAGACGGACAGACAGACAGACCGAAATTTCTGGGTTTGAGTAGCCCAAGAAAGACTATCGTCTTTAAAAAGCCACAGTAATGCCACCATGCCGCCCCGGGCCGGTGTTGTCATTTAAAATTCCCTAAGCATAGTTAGGGGTTCAATGTTTCAAAAACCACTCTGGTGGAGGGTTCTTCTTCTCTCTGAACTTCAATAAACTGTGACGCACTTCTTCGCGCGTATACACCACAATGAAGCCAAGGCATGCGCGAACGCCAAATGCTGTGCTTGCCCAACAACATGACACTGTCAACTGGCACACCGCATGTCGCCAGTGGTAGAACAAAAGGGGTTGTCACTGTTTCTTTCTTTTCGCCACATACCCACGCGGGCGACTGGCCAGGAATCGGGAGCTTTGAGGTGCTAATGTGCCCGCTGCACAAAATTTACAAAACTGTAAACGGGAAACGTAAATATTGCTCATAGTGTGGGCTGCACGACGCCTGAACGTGACAGTACGTGAGTGCAAAAAAGAACCACGTTGAAGTAATAGCGCCGAAACACATAGAAAGAAAAGGAAATAAAGTGACGACAGAACGATGGAGCAGTAAAGGAGTCGTTTATAAGTATCGCCATGCTTTCGCTTTCGAAGCCAGTGAACAGACGTATGTGCCCCGAGTATCTTTTTCTTTTGTCTTCCTTGCAGGTGTGGGTCAAGACACTATCTAACAATGCTTATTTTGTTTGTAGTAAAATCGAAAGTAGTAAAAAAGTTGTTTCATTAACGTGGCTCCTATTGCCCTTTCCCTCTTACGTCGGTTTAACGGATAAAATACAATATTCGTTCCTACTAGCCATAACGCCTAGCACTCCAGAATCGATGCGCTCGGGATTCCCGGTTTTTGCTGCGAAATTTTACAGGAGAGTACAACATTCCCCCCTTGATCTAGAGCGCTCCTGCCAAATAAAAGCTATATGACTCCATTCTTTAAAAATAAAAATGGTATACGACTTCGGTAGTTTATATACGTCATCGAAGTAGCAAGGAAAAAAGACCCGTACATCATCAATAAATGCTCAAACGTGTGCCACTTTCTCGATAAGAACCACTTTTTTCTAAGACGAACTGTATAACAGAGGATGGCGGGCGCAGCGCAGTCGCGATGAGCCCATAAAATAGCGGTGAAAGTTTTACGAAAGAAAAGACACGCACCAAAACGAAAAGAAAAAGAATTTGCTGAACAAAAAGCACGAAACCGAGTGCACGCCTTTAAACAAGGAGTGTCAATTCTTGGTCCAAATCACGTTCACAACAATAGCAGCGGCAATCTGGGGAGACTGTAAAATCTTGTTCTGTATTTTATACTGCTTTATGTGATATCTTCGGAGCAATACAGGGAAAAATGCATTTTATTCCAGGGAAAGAAAAGCCGCATCTCTCCGGAAGGTCCTCAAAAGACCCGAGTTCTTTGTCTGTTAAAGTGCTTTCAAAATGAGCGCCCCTTTGAATCCAATTTTTTAGCACTATCTCTGTTTTCAAGTACTTTCAGACGCTTCTAACTTTGAGGGGAAAAAATGGCCCAGCTTGCACTAGTAGTGCAAGGCTGAAAAAAAGCATCAGAGCTGCTGTCCCTCCTCCCTTCGTCGGGAACCCGGTTGTTGCACCTCACATTTCTTTCCGAACTTGCCGCTGGAACTTCCAGAGGACTGGCAGGCCCTGATCGTTTCGTCCGCCACCTTTCACATCTCTCCCAAAGTGGACCGCGCTAGCACGCGCTAGAACACGTGGCCAAGTCTAAGGCCAACTATACGAATAACCGAAAGGAAATAATGCTGTGCGCCCAAACCGGGTATAAAGATTTCTTATTTCGTTTGCATGCCGGACCGCTGCCAGTTATGGCGCTGCAGGAGTCGTGGAGCTTCTTGATGCCCTACGGTGCGGAGACGCCTCACCACGTCTTCGGAGACGCCTGACCACGTCTTCATGGCATGTAACGCTGCTCGCTACTTTTGAGACAAAATACGGACTTTCGTTGGCACACGATCACAGATAACCTGGTCTATCCTCGAGTGCCTAAGTGCGGAAGCGGAATGTCTCGTCCTTCCCGACTATGTTCTCGTCCAGGGGTCCCTCCGGAGGGCACGGGTGTACGCCGTTGAGTGCGCTGTGAGCCCAAAACCCGCTCGGCGTCAATTTGTTAAAAAACTCAACTGGACGACAAGTGCGCTAGAGGGACCCGAACCCGACGAAGAACTGCACGAGGCACTGGAGCAGGGTTGTCAGGCGGTGATTTCTTTTAATACAAAAGAGGCCATTCGCCGAGACAACCATGCTATACGAAAGGAGTAAGCGTTGAAGGCTTAAACGCCAAATAAAGCATGCGGAAGTATCTACCATCCCCATTTCTTGTTTGTTTGCGCCCTATTAACTATTTATCTTTTTTGTCAGGCAGTTTTTATGATTTCACTATCGCAGGGTCCGCAGCTTGTTATTGGCATTTCTTTTCCTTATGCACCGTGGAACATTTCTTGATGCTACAAGCTTTTTTTTTTGGCCTGTAAGCGAGATTCTTTCCACTGTATGTCTATGTGTGAGCATGTCTATGTGCCAATATGTAATGCAGCCGCCCTTGGCTGCACTCTCGTGCTGTTTCATAGCATATCTCGTCCTTTCATGTCACTTTTAACAATATTTATTTATGTAAATAATGTTATTGTTGGAGAAAAATATGCGCTTATAGCTTAATCGGATAGACACCGGTTTCATAAAGCGGGGTACCTAGGTTCGGTTCCCACCACGAAAGGAAGGAATTTTTTTCTTCCTATTTCTAGGTTTTTTGACGCGTTGGACAACTTCCGGCAGAGTTAAAACAGCTCCCCTGTTTATTCTATAGTACTTCTTAGTTTGCGTTGTTATCGACATCGTTGGCGTCAACGCGCCTGTATTAAGCGAATGCCCGTATTTTACGCCTCCGTCGATGCTGAGAAAGGTAAATCTTGTGAAATGAACTGTTTTTCCACAATACAAAAAACGAGGCAAAGATCTTGAATCACAGTTTGTTACGAGTATTAGCTCTCCACAAAAATTGTCCTCTCCACAAGCTCATTTCATTTTTGCCTGTTTTATAATGTGTATCTGAACCCTTATAAGAAAAATGGAGGGGGGCGAGGCCGTTAATCCTGTATAGCTGTAAGAACTGCTTTTCGTGTTGAATGTTTTCGCCTTACCATTGTTACGTAATTTTATTACTCATGTATCTTCGCGCTGCACATGATTCCCCAATCCATTGAGAGATGTTTAGGCGCACAGCGGGAATCAACGCAGATTACTCGGGGAGGCCGTAAGCTTCCTGCATTTTGTTTACACTAATTTCTGTCAGAGTTGTTCTTGACTAGATGTGAAACCGAGCAAGTTTGTGTTCTGTTAGCTACCAGGTAAATGTTCGTTAGGGCATCGTAAGGGAACATGCTCCTAGTTTATGAGGCCCAAATTACCACTCTTTGTTAGGGTACTTGCCATCATCTGAGCAGTTTACTTAAAATTACACCATATTCACGTAAATCACGGAGCTTGGTGTGTCACACGCACACACGCATACCCCCATTTTCCGCGGCTCGTAAGGGTGCTGCCTTTCAAAGGCTATGAAAACAATACGGAAATTAGAATAATTCAAATGGTCGTCATCGCAGAGCAACAAAGATACCAACTTCAGCTCAAACTTTCTTGAAGTGTCCCGATATTTACAAAATTAGTGAAGGGGTTGGGGACAGTGCAGTGACTTTCTCGTCCCTTCACAGAACAGGTCACAGTTATAGATGAAAGAAAATGGTTCCATTTCAAGGCTGACGACTTCTGACCGTGATAGGTGGCGACAAAACAAAGCGATAACCTTAGGATGAAAAAAATTGGCCGCGTATCTGCTCCTTTTGTTGCAAAATGTCGAGAAAAGACGACAGCCTTTGTCTACATTTGCCAAGTAAATACCTCCCTTCGCTTTCCCGCTCACCTCTCATGCTGTTCCTCTTGCATCGCGCTCCTCCCAATGTAAACACGCTAAAGGTTTGCTCAAGTCAATTTAAATTTACCGCGTTCCACTGCTTCATGCCGGGTGTCTCGATGCCAGCGCTACCGTACGGTGGAGACGCGTGTGAATCGAGGCGCCCTACTTCAACGTTTATAGAACTTCGTTGCCCTACTCCATGTGCGTTCCAAGCAGAATGTGGAACCTAACTAGTGAATCCTTTCGTATTTGGTGCCGCTTGATTTGTTGAAATGCCTCCAGAAGCTATAGTGACGCGAGCGGCAGCAGGCGACAGTGTGATTTTTGTTTTCTGCAATGGATGTAGTATTTCATTTCACAAAAATCAAGCACATGAATTCTTTAAAGGAACACTGTAAATATCCATTGTGTATTAATTTTCTCTCTTATATTTGCGTAAGGTCTTGTTCTTGTTCAACAATGTTGACAAGTATGAACATAAACTGTACTTAGACGCTTAGACTTGGCTGGATATTATAAGACATTGCGCAGACTTCGTTTCATTTTGGCCGGGTGGCTGAATCGAGTCACAGACAGACAGACGGACACACAAACAGACATACCGACAGACCAATATTTCTGAGTTTAAGGAGCCCAATAACGACTATCGTCTTTAAAAACACCGGGCAAGAGTTCACTGGGTTAAAATATAGCATCTGGTGATCGTACTTGTTGTATTCTATTTCGAGCCGTACTAGATGATTTGATCTTCGGTTGCCGACAGGTGTATTGCTGCAAACGTCAGTCGTTGACGCCGACAGCTATATCGGTCGTGTGCTTGCGTTTCAGGACCGCGCCCACCAATATTTTACTCGAATGATTGAAAAAATGGATACATGCTGTCGGTCAACAAAAAGACAATACGCCGTAGCGGTAAGAAACATTCTCCTTCCCTTAGATGTACCGACGTCCTTGGGGTGTTCGAACCATCTTCGCCGGTTGGAGGTATCTGTTTTACTTCACACACGGGCGCACGCCGGCAGCTGATTTCGTGCCTGCTGCTGCAAGTCGTGCGCGAAGCGACGTGCACGCAGATGTACTGCCGCAGCGTGCACGTCCTACTGCACGTCGTGCAGATGTACTGCTACATGGCGGGCTTCGTGGAGGACGTGGCGGCGCCCGTGCCTGCCACCGTTATGATTCTCATCCACTACGTCTCCACCACGCTAATCTTCGCCCTGAAGCGAGCCGTCGAGGCCGTGTTCAGTTTCATCTAGTACCATCCCTTTTGCTCAGTACGTGTGCACTTTATAACAGAGCATCCGCTTACGTGTAACCGAAACTTAAGCTTGTAACAAACTGGAACAGAACTGCAGCCTAGACTGCAGCCCGACTGCATATCCCCATCTTGCTCCCAATGAATGTGTTCTGCCATATTAGGATGCCCCGACTACAGCAAAAACTTAGAAGGGACCCTTCGGAGGATTGCTTACAGAGAGAGAGAGAGATGCGAGCTCTTGTAGTTGCATAAAAATATTTAAACACTCTCACTTGGCTAAAAAGCAGGCCATTTTTTCTGGCTTTGAGGCCATCGCCAACGTAATTCCTAGGGGGCGGACCAAGGTGAAATGAACTGTGTGCCCCTGTCTGCTTCGACCGTGTCGGAATGGCGCAATCGTAAAGACACCTCTTCCTAACGACCACGGGAAGCGTTCTTATTTTGAAGCGCTTGATGTGCCTTTACTTATCATCATCATCGTTTTGCAAAACTCACTGGGTAAAGTTCAGTTTTCTGCAGTGCGTTCTGGTGACGGAACGAGCGCCATCAGTGAGGCATAAAAATCTGCGCTTTAAAATACACTTTGGTTAATCCAGATCGTTTGTTTACCTTGCAAGGTGCACAGGGGGACAAAAACTAGGCGATTCATGTCCCTTGCCCCACAGCATTACCTCAATCCGACAATGCCAAAGTAGGTGTCCACACAGAATCAAATTTCACCCTTCCAAAGCCTACCGAGTAAAACACCCATGATGTAATTTCCTCATTCAATCCGATTCACACAATTATGAAAGGAGTCGAGGAAGGTTTAATTGATCCCCCCCCCCCCCAAAAAAAAACACTGTGCCTCCTACGCTCAAATATGTCTACATGCAGACACAGATTTGTAAATCCATCCTTTGGTGCTTACTCTTTCCTCTGAACTCCGCCTGTTATAGCTTTCACCGTATGCGAGCTCAAGCAGAACGTCACTGAATGTGCAGCCCAAAAAACCTGAGTAGGCGAACTATTTTCTCTTCGCCACACATGTCCTGTGGAAAACAGGACAGACTCATGTTGACAAGTTCACAACAAGCCAGCCGACGGAATAGCGAAAACAAACGCCCTTGTTTCCGCGGAGCATCCTCCCCCTCCTCCTTCTCCTTCCTCTCCTCTTCCGTCCGGGCTGAGCACTATCATTGCGCCGCTTTTTCCGAGTGGTGTGCTTCACTTTGTAAAAAAAGTGCGGGCCAATCCCCCTGTGGAGGTGGTTGGGAAGCGGAGCTTTATACACAGCCAACCACGGGTGATTACGGCCCGCTTGCGTTAATCTTACGTGACACTGTACCTGTAACACATTCTTTATTATTTCATTTCAGCACAACGTTCAGAACGGCCTTATTATCTGTGTGATACACACTCAGACTGCGTTTTCACCGCAGTTATATTCTTCGTGAACTTTAAGTTAAGGCACGTTCCATGGATGGTAGTCGGTTATTTGGTATCGGTGTTGCACACGAGTCCAAACTCTTCGAGGACGAAATCGACGAACCACTGGCGCGCAGGCGGCCGCTACACGTGTCGTGAGCGGAGCGCACAGCGTCACGAGAGGTAACGTGACGCTATCATGTCGCATTCAGCGAGAACGCAGGTGGGAAATCCGCAGCTGTGCTCGGTTAGTACGATTCTGCCTCCCCCGCAAACGCGTGCGCTCGTAGCCCAGTTGGTAAGACAACGGGCTCTCGCTCCGTTTCTCTATTAGGTCCCGGTTCCATTCCTGGTTGTGCCAGTAATTTGTTTGTTTGTTCACGGGAGTTTTCTGTTGATGCCGATGGTCGCGACAGAACCATTGGATGGTAGAGGTAAAAAAGCTTAGCTTTGGAGCTGTATCCACCCATCGCGTGCTACATGCATACGGAGGGGGAAATTCCGAAGGAGGGGATTGGTGCTGTTTTGTGTCTCGGTGCTCTGTTGCTAATGCCACTTTTTGTATAGGTTCTGCCAGTGTTTGCAAGAACTGTGGGTACAAACGGGACAAAGGAAAAGGTTAAGCCTAAAACGATCTGATCGCTCCCTCTAACTTTGTCCCTACTCATGTTTTTTATTACATCATTATTCGCAGCGCAGCGTGGGCGCGTCGTCCACTCGCTCAGCAGACGCGGCGCAGCTCCGCCTTCTGCGTGCAAGCCTAGGTCACGTGACGTTTGCTCGTTAAAGGGAAGAGAACGCGCAGTAAATAGTCCTCCGAGGTGCCTGATATGTCTTCCCAGTTTCATTCTAGTCGTAAAGCGCCCCCGGAAGCGCCCCAGACGTCGTTGCACTCTACGCTTGCATCGTGAGCACAGAAGAACCTTCGGGCTATGATTGCCGTGGGAGGAGTGATCGCTAGCAGCGGATCGATGACGCCCGGTTTTCCGGCGTGTAACAAGCACAGCATCAGCTTTGGCGTCTCGTAGGCGTTGCTTGCAACACGGGGGGGGGGGCGGGGGGAGGATCACGATTCTCAGTTAGCAAAAACCGATAGATGTCATCAGGCGTGTATATCTCGCGTCGCTGTGGTGCTCAGTATGGTAGTGGCATAATAAGCACGATTTCCTTGGTTGCTGAATGTTGCATTTACATATTTGTCCACCTCAATCTTTCACTCTCATTAAACCGGAATTTGGAATTTGCCGCGGTACTTATTTTTTTGTGCAGAGATTGCTAAGAATTCTCGCTTCTGTAAAAAGAATACAACAGGGAGAACCTATTAACTTATTGTCAGCACATGCCTCAGTAACCCAGTGAAGTAGCTGATGCAAACCTCAAGATAGTCCGCCCCTGCGCTTTAATGAAGTTTCGTCAACACCTGTACAAGCGTCGGCATTCAGAAAATATTCAAGATCGCCAGTTGTTTCCCTCAAGGAAGGGCCTCTCGTCAGATAACCAGCACGGGATTACAGTGAATATATTTAAATTTTTCAAAAGCAACAACCCCTTAATCACGGCCAGTTACGGCATCAACCGGTGAGACTGACCTAAAAGGGACAAGGTACCACCGCTAGCGGAAAGTAATCCACTAAGAGTGATTAATTAACTAAATGTCATTTGAAAAAAAAAAAAACCGTAACCAAGGATTTATGAGAAAAAAGGCATCCGTGTTTACTCGATTATACCGGGGTCAACCCCGGATCGCAGCGTAAAATCAGGGTACGCGCCCTCCACAACACTGACCGGGTTGCATTACCCGGGAGACGCAAAAAAGAGGGAGTGGGGATGATTGTAATGCGACATTGCTCTTGAACTTTTGCTGTATATGGATGACTACAAGATTATCAAGCCTAATACACCGAAGCATCTTAACATGACGGGCTAGCCTCTAATACAAAGTGTTAGCATTGATGCGCAACGTATCTCCGCCCCCTCTCCGCCCCCCCCCCCCCCAAAAAAAAATAATAATAATTTTTCCTCTAAGCATCCAGTGGTGAGTATCGGTGGATAATACTAGCGCGTAATTCTCCCAATTCAAACCGGGGGCGAGATTGAACAAGCCAGGTAGAGAAAGATCCTAAACCTTCATTTATCGAGAAGAGGTCGCTGATGGTCCTCATCCCGTGAGAGGAAGCCTCAACCTGGGATTTCTTGGCTTCCACTGGCTGTCCTTGTTCCGGTCACCATGTTGAGCTGGCTGTCTGGGTCTGGGCTGTGAAAGCTCAACCTCAAGCACTGTGAAAACTCAACTTGCCGCCAACCCAGCGGGGCACTCCATGATTTGCTCGTCGTAGCAGATACGTCTTGCAGTTGCAGCACTGCTTTTTTTTACGATTTTCTGCAAAGTGGCTATCAATGCGTTGATTCGTGCAAGTGAAAGGAATTCCGTCAACGGCCTTGACATATCTTCAGTGACATCGCTCAAAAAGCGAAATTAAGGCTCAGACTGAGAAAGAGAAAAAATATATTTTGAGCAAGTTTCTGATTGGTGTGGGGGTGTGATATTTTGCTAAGGCACACAACACATCCGATCACAAGATTCGCTGGGTAGTACAGGCATATATTTTTACATTTAATGCAACGTCAGTTAGAATCAACGGGTGTGAACGGGTTGGAGCAACGTCACCGGTGAAAAAAATTGGCACAGCTTCACTGCCTTAACGTCGTGAACGCAGATATCAACAGTGAAGCTGCCTGACGTTCCCTAATCGCAAAGCCAAGCTTCCTAGAACTTCTCAAAGCGGGAAGATTGATTTCCGTTCGCACAAATTCATCTTAGACGTGTACCACCACTCGCGCCATCTACTGGAACATTTTGTTACTTTTAAACGCGGAACACTGCCACGAGAGGGCGCTGCGAGCGCTTTTTGCTTTATCATGGCGTAGTTTTTATTTACTACCAAAAAAATGAAGCAGCCATGCATTTTTCATTAAAAAAAAACAACGCAAATGTCATATATTGACCTCGTGCTTCACATAAGCCTAATGTTTTCTATTTTGCTCAACAATGTTAATAAGTATAAACACTGCCACCAGATTCAGTAGTTGAGAAAAGCTTTGCCTGCATAAGCGTCTTGTTCAAAACTTTTAACTTGCTGCATGTGTGCTTGGCGCTTGCTCTCCTCCAAGCAAGGCAATACCCTCTCCATGTCGTTGCGACCGCGTTACCACATTTAGTCCCATGAAAGCCTCGACCCCCAAGAATAGATTCCCTTTCAAAATGGTGGTCCACCCGTTATTAGAACATGTAGTTGGATGAAAGGTCAGAATATTATATCCGAAAACATGGCGCATTTAGAAATTTTCTAGTTCGATATTAATTGAATCATCGCTGAGCTTGCTCCAAAGTGCACCATTTTCACTGAGTAATTTGCAAGCTGCGCTATCAATAATATGGAAATGAAATGCCCAGCCGCCGTATTTATTTCGCTCTGCCTTTAGTAAAAAAAGGGCACTAAAACAGTGCGGATTTTTACGGAGCAGTCGCCAGAATACTGCGATATTTACGAAAATATTAAATAGAAACATGCCTTGCTGCCAGAAATTAGCGGTAATGCGGGGAACATTGAACCCGTATTATGCCAGTTTAAACAAGGTACCACAACAGTGCCTACACCATAAAAGTTATGTTTTTAGTCATTATTATAAAGACTTTTTTCGCTGTCTTTCTTTTTTTAGCAGGTGCTATCTTTCTAATCAACGCGCGTATTTTAAGGAAGTCTAATTCGAAAGCAGGTTGGCAATACATTGGTCGAAATCGTGCCTAACGTACAAACAGTCCCACAGTTAGACGAGGAACGTTCGGGCATTTAATCTCCCCTGAGGGAAGAATTCCACAAAAGCCGAACCAAGAAGCCTTAATAAGGCAGGTATCAAGAAACCGTACAAACAGGGATAGATCAGGGCCCCGCAAGGCTCAAAATTTTCTCTTTACCAATGATAAACACATGGTTTCACTAAGAAAAAAAAAAACCTCATCGAACTGCGGGAGAAAAAAGGAAATACAGCATGCGCTGTGAAACAGTGCAACAACTTGGCATGAAACAAACTACAGCTCTGGCCCAGGATGAGTATCCATCAGAATTTCTCTTACTCCCTAGACCATCATTAAATGCGGCTGCGATAAGACCCCCCGACTTCTTGGGCGGTCCAATGCCAACTCAAGCAGGACCGAATTCTTCGCCGCGTGTTCTGAACGCCGAGCCCGGTCATATTATGTAGAGCTTCTGTGCGTCTCCTGGGAACGCTGTTCATGCAAATCCGCCGACGCGTCTCGGCATACTAAATTGACCCCCGAAGCAAGGTGTATGTCGCACGCAAGGCCCGCGTGGGGCTATAAAACTGCCGTATAACATGTCTGTTCCGAACCTCGTAGCGTTATGCACTTCACTAAAAGTACATGTCTTACGCTTTCCGGGTTTTTTTTTTTTTTTCTCACTCGGCTTAGTCGTGGCTTACGCTACTGGCCAGCGGACCGCTGTATTAGAGCAGCGGCGGGGGCGTCATGAGAGGCGTATAATCACGCCTTTAATAATCTCCTCCTCAAACGACGCACAGTGAGAGAGGTGTAGGAGAGTTCGAAGGGTTGTCGCAAAATGGACGAAATAAAACTCAGTTATGAAAACAACCAGGCTCGTCATAGCCCAATTTAAGCAAATATACGTTACGAAAATGTATCCTCCTCGGCACACAGCCACGAACGATGGTACGCCACAATGCGAGGCATAATGATACCCTTGTTTTACGTAACTGTTAACGCTTCATTTCTGGAGAAAAGCGTGAGCACGAAGGAATTTTAGGGCGAAAAACTCTATCAACCTCCACTTCGGCCAATTTCGTATGAACGGGTTAAAAACTCATTCATGCAACCTTAAAAGATCCCGTATTTTTCGGTTTATGACTGGCTTCTGTAAAGGTACTCCCATACGAAGCGGAGGGAGGCGCGCAGCTCGACGTGTAAAATGACCGAATGAAATTTCAGTCTGGGCTGGTTGGTTCATAGTATTTCAAAAATTTGATACCACCGAGGATTGAGCACGCACGAGAAACGTGCGGGATTAGTGTCGACAAAGCGCGCAGAGCATTCGGATTTTAAGTTCTGCTTCTAGAAGGTTAGCTTGGCGGAGGTGGGCTTTTGGTAGCGGGGCCGAGTTCCTTAAGTTGTCTTTTAAAGACGGTAGTCTTTCTTGGGCTACTTAAACCCAGAAATTTTGGTCTGTCTGTCTATCTGTCTGTCTGTCTCAAGATCACATGTATGAAGAACGACATGTTGATTCATAACTGAGCTTTCTCATATTCGTTTAAAAAATACCACTGATTGCCTCCCCTCCCTTGGCTTGGTTTCGCGTGATAGATCTCTCTTCTTTCTTCTTTCTTTCTTCTTTTCCTGTCCCTTAAAAACTCTTTTTGACTTCGGTCCAGTTTGTTTATTTTTAATTGGCTTCACCCGTTATACGTATGTGCTACGGGTTGGGCTTTTACCTTACTTCATAGCCCTTTATTTTGTCTGTCTGTCTGCCTGTGACTCGATTCAGCCACACGGCTAAAGTGAAACGAAGGCCCCGCAATAGACGTATATACTCACAGCCAAATCTAAACGTTGAAGTCCGGTGACAGTGTTCATACTTGCAACATTGTTGAACAAGAAAAAGACATTACGAAAGCATAAGGCAGAAAATCTATACACAGGGGATATTTACAGTGTTCCTTTAAAAAACATAGATGCTTGATTTTTGCCAAATTAAATACAACATCTACTGCAGAAAAAAATTTCACACTGTCGTCTGCTGTTGCCCGCGCCACTATAGCTTCTGGCAGCGTTTTAAGAAATAGAGCAGCAACAGTTACGAAAGGTTCCACTAGATAGGTTCCACGTTCTTCTTGGAACGCACGCGAACTAGGGCAACGCGTTTCTATAAACGTCGAAGTAGGGCGCATCGAGGCACCCGGCCTGGAGCAGTGGAACGCGGTAAATTTAAATTGTCTTGAGCAAACCTTTACGTGTTTACCTTGTGAGGAGCGCGACGGAAGAGGAACAGCATCAGAGGTGAGCGGGAAAGTGAAGGGAGGCATATACTTGGCAAATGTCGTCAAATGGGCTATCGCCTTTTTTCTTATTTTTTGTCGACATTTGCAGCAAAAGGAGCAGATACGCGGCCATTTTTTTTTCTCAAAAGAATGTGCCGAAGTGCTCGGGGACAAAAAGAGTAAAAAAACACAGAAAAGAATGGCATCTCGCTTCGAGCCTTTCCCTACATACACCCCCAGAAGGTCCACGTGTGAGGCGGTAAGAAAAAAAAACGGGAGCCTTGTTTACGACCTTCGTGTGACGTGGATCTGGAAGGGCGCTCGCTTTATGAGCACTTGCGCGCTCTGACTTGGCCAGCAGCGTATCAGATCAACGTGGCGTGTCAGGCCTTGTTTCCGGCACCCGCGGGAACGCACAAGTTTGGTGAAGGCGTAGAAATGACCAGAGCAGGCGAAATATCTCCACAAGAAAGTGGAGACCGTCATCAGCCACGGTCGCCAGCGCCGGTGCAGCCCTTCATGCGGAAACGGAACTCGCAACTTCTCGTTCCAAATGGAGCCACTCTCGGGGGAGTGTAAAATGCTTGAACACCCAACTTGCTTTTCAGGTTGAGTTGCATTGACGTTTTTGTTGCAGTTATCCTTGTGTGGGCTCATTTCGTGTTCTCTTCGTTCTTATTTCCTCGGAAAGTGTTCTGCCTTGTGTTTGTTTAACAAGCCCGAATTTAACAGCCTTGGCATTAAAAGGACATTGTTAAAACCTGATGATGATGATGATGTTTGGATGTTTATGGCGCAAGGCCAACTGGGACAAAGAGCGCCAAAACAATAGGGATATATGAGGGGTGAAACCTTAAACCCTACGTAAACTCAGCAAAACAAAAGTAAAATCACAAAACGACAATGAGCATGACTGGTGTATAGGGCCAGATTTCATTATGCATGATAGGAAATGAGGTTTAAAAACTTGACTTCTGACAAAAACTCAAACACACGTTTCACGGAAACAATGGCATCATCACCTAGAAAAAACGACGGATGTAGGGGAATATGTTGTCTGTAGAGTTCTCTGAAGTGTTTGTGTCGTGTTGTGTGAAGTGCCTTGCATGTGATTAGTATGTGCACTACGGATAGGGCCTCTCCGCACCTGCTGCACTGGGGTCTAGAAGACCCCGTCAGCAGATACGAGTGCGTCGCATGGGTGTGCCCTATCCGCAGCCTACCCAAGGCGACTTCCGTGTGTCTGTTGTGTGAGTCAGCTGTGTACCATCCCAAGTGTGGCTTTATTACGTGTAGTTTGTTATCTGTCTGTTCATTCCACTGTGCTTGCCATTCCCTACGAAGGTGTTGTCGAATTTGTGGCTTAAGGTCACTCTGTGGTAGCATTGTTATATCTACTGTGTTCCTTAGTGCAGCAACTGCGGCGTTCTGATCCGCAACCTCATTGCCAGCAATCCCAGCATGGCCTGGAACCCAGCACAACACCAGAACAAGTTTTTGGGCATATATAGACATAATAGTGTTGAAAACCATATGGACAATTCTGTTTTTGCATGGCTTGTACGATGCCAATGCGCGCACAACGCTCAAGGAATCTGTATATATGATGGACTTCGAGATTTTGTGTTCAAGAATGTGTTGTGCAACGAGTAATATGCCATATGCTTCAGCTGAGTAAATTGTGGTGTATGTGCTCATGGTTCTGCATGCATCAAAGTTTGGTCCATGAGCAGCGCAAGACACTATGGTTGCAGTTTTTGATGCATCACTATAAAACTCTGCATATTGATACTTGTACTGGAGGGACAAGAAGTGCTGCAGAATTGCAGTTTGTGGTACCCTGGTTTTATCAATATTCGTGAAAGACAAGTCACAACACACAGGTTGAAGCTGCCAGGGTGGTAAGACGTCAGTAAAAGAAGATGTGTGAATGTCTAAAAAGGAGATGTCGAAATTTGAAGCTTCCTGTCTCACTCTAAGTGAGAACGGCAAATGAACAGACGGGCGATTTACAAACAGTGGCGATGTGGATGTATCATTAAGAACACGTTTAAAAGGATGGTCATTCAAAGATGAAATTTTAAAAGCGTACAGAAAGTCCACATACGTTCGTTGGTACTCAAGGCACCACTTATTACATTCAACATATAGACTCTGGGCCGGGCTAGTGCGGAACGCACCCGACGCAGGCGCAGACCCAAGTGCAGTACTGGATCAAGACTTTTTAGCGTTGTTTTCGATGCCGACTCATACACGACACTGCCGTAGTCTAATCGAGACCCGACTAACGCGGTAAAGACCCGGAGAAGCAGTTCTTTGTCTGCACCATAGGATTGGTGGGAGAGGACCTTGAGAATGTTTAGTGTTTTGAGGCATTTATGTTTAAGTGTTTTGACGTGAGGTATGAACGTGAGCTTGTTGTCAAATATGACACCTAAAAACTTGTGCTCCCGTTTAACAGGAATAGGTGCACGGTTAAGCGTAATCTCAGGGTCGGCGTTAATCCCGCGCTTGCGGGAAAATACAACACAAGTACTCTTGGCCGGGTTCAGTTTAAACCCGTTAAGGTCCGCCCAGCCAGCTAGTTTCTTAACACCGAGTTGTACTTGACATTCGCATATTGACAGGTTACAGGATTTAAAAGATATTTGCACATCGTCTACATAGATGGAACAGGAAATGGTCGGCGGCAATGACTTTCGGAGGGAGTTCATCTTAACTATAAACAAGGTGCAGCTTAGAACTCCACCTTGCGGCACACCATTTTCCTGCAAATATACAGTGGAGAGTGCACCGCCAACCCTCACTCGAAAGGTTCGTTCGGCCAAATAACTACAAAGAGTGTTCATCATGTTGCCAGAGACATCAAATGACTTAAGGTCCCTGAGGATGCCGTAGCGCCAGGCTGTATCATAAGCTTTTTCAATATCAAAAAATACAGTAAGGCAGAACTGGTTATGGACAAATGCATCTTTTATGTAGGATTCCAGTGCAAGAAGTTGATCATTGGTAGATCGCCCCACCCTGAAGCCTGCCTGGCAGCCCTCGAGAAGACCGTTGTACCCCAGAAAGTACACTAGCCTACGGTTTATCATCTTCTCGAGGAGCTTACACAGGCAGCTTGTCAGGGCGATGGGACGATAACTTGCGGGAGAGGAAGGGTCCTTCCCCTCCTTCAGAAAGGCCACAACTATAGCCTCCTTACAAGACCTTGGAAGCTGCCCCGAAAGCCATATTATGTTGTAGAGGTGTAGGAGTGTCTCAAGAGAGTCTGTGTGTAGGTGTTGTATCATGGTGTATGTAATGCTGTCTGCCCCTGGAGCTGAGGGCTTACAGGTGGAAAGAGCAACCTTCAGCTCATGAAGTGTGAATTCAGAGTTGTAAGCAGAATTCGACTTGTTCTTGTCTCGTAAGGGCTTCTTTTCTGCATTAGTTTTGTGTTGCATGAAAGTATTAGTGTAGTGTGCTGAGCTGGACACGTGTTGGAAGTGTTGTGCGAGTGTGTTAGCCTGGTCTTCCAGTGTGTCCCCTGTTGTACTAACCAAGGGCAGGCTGTGTGTCTGTTGTCCTTTTAGTTTTCGTATTCGTGTCCAGACTTTGTGAGTGTCCGTGTATGAGTTTATGGAAGTGAGGAACGCGCGCCAACTCTCCCTTTTCGCCTCACGACGCACTCGCTTCCCAAAAGCCTTTGCCCGTTTAAAAGAAATGAGGTTATCTGACGTGGGGTACCGGCGAAGGACACCCCACGCCTTGTTCTGGGCCTCTCGCGCCCGCCTGCAGTCCTCGTTCCACCAGGGCCTCCTTGGGCTGCGGGACCCACTGGAGGCCTGGGGAATGGACTTTTCGGCGGCGTCGAGGATGTGCGCCGTGACGAGTTGGGCGGCTTCCTCAACGTGTAGGTGCTTTATGGATGTGTGGTGTAGTTGAGATGTTTGTGTGAATGTGCTCCAGTTTGCTTTTGATTCATTAAACTTTTTATGGGAAGAGGGACTGCTCGGGCCTATACCTATATACGTTAATGAAGTGGGGAAATGGTCACTACCATATGGGTCTGTGCCCACACCCCACTCAAGACATGGAAAGAGAACTGCGGAACCAATAGCCAAGTCAAGATGCGAGTATGTATTGTGTCCTAAGTTATGGTATGTAGGCTGTTTTTTGTTGAAAAGGCATGCTCCGGAGGATGTAAGAAACTTCTCTATCAGGCGACTTCGGGCATCCGTTCTGGAGGAGCCCCAAAGAGAGTTGTGCGCATTAAGGTCGCCTGTTAGTATGTATGGTTCGGGCAGCTGGTCAACCAGTGCCTCGAAATCAGAGCTCAGAAGTGCAAAATCAGGAGGAATGTAAATGGAGCACACCGTTATCAACCAATTAAATATTATCGTACGGATTGCTACAGCCTCAAGGACAGTGTTCAAAGTGACAGGGTGGCAGGCTAAGGATTTCCGGGCGACAATTGCCCCACCTCCTGAAGAGTGTGTGCAGCCAACCCTGTCCTTTCTGAATACCATGTACCTATTCAAGAAATTTGTTTGTTTAGAATTGAGGTGGGTTTCCTGGAGACACATGATACTTGGCTGACTGGCATGCAGAATCTCATACACATCGTCAAGATTTTTAAGGAGGCCTCTGCAGTTCCATTGGATGATGTTTTCACTTCCCATTATTTAATTTTAAGAATAACTGGAGTGTGTGTGTGTGTGTGTTTGTTTATGTGTCGTCTTTCGGGGCAGTTATTTTAGGATTTCTAGGCCTTTCTGTCGGCTTGGACATCGGAGGCCGTTCCTTGCGCTGCGTTGCAGGCAGGAACGGCGCGACATCCATCTCCTCATCGGATGCCAGAAGGGTGCCTGGCGGACCAGGCCCCTCGGACTTGGCCCCCTTTCGGGAGCCCTTCGTTTGAGCCGCCACCGCCGAGGGCGTCCGGGGCACCAAAGGTGGCACGGGAGGGGTGGTGGCGGTGGGAGCCGATGCGGGGCCCCCGGTGTCCATCCGGTCGGCACCCTCCAACGCACTGGAGGACGGGGAGGCAGAGGCGGGAGCGGCACCGGTCCCTACAGAAGAGGTTGTCACCACAACCGCTGCTGCCTCAGCAAGCGGCGTGGCAACGGATTGGGCTGCCAGAGGCAACCCAGGGGGGGGCGGGGGAGGGACCAGGTCAGACTCGCTGAACTGGGTCCCTGTGGACACCAGACGCCGCTCCGCCCCCCGGCGAGCCGCGTCGGCATACCTCCCCAGGGGGAAAGAGGCGAACCTCTTTCGCGCCTCTGGGAAGGTGATGTTCTCAGTTACCTTCACATTAATGATCGCCTTCTCCTGCTTAAACTTCTCGCACGTTCGAGAGTAGGCGGCATGGGGTCTCTGGCAGTTGGCGCAGGTGAGGGTTGATGATGGACAATTATCAGATGGATGATCATGCTGAGCGCACTTTGCGCAGGTCAGACGACCACGGCAGGAGTTGGTTCCGTGCCCGAACCGCTGGCACTTAAAGCAGCGGCGCGGGTTCGGAATGTAAGGACGAATGGAGCATCGGATGAACCCTGCGTTGATATGATCAGGAAGTGAGGAGCAGTTGAAGGTCAAGATGATATGTTTCGTGGGGATTACCTTATCATCTCTACGCATCGTGATGCGGCGCACGGCTGTGACACCCTGATCCTTTAGACCTTCAAGAATGTCGGCATCTGTCTCGTTAAGAAGATCTGCCTCAGAGATCACACCCTGCAAGCTATTCAGGCTGCGGTGGGGTGTGACCCTGATGTCCAGATCGACCACTTTCGTCTGACCAAGAAGTGTGGTTGCCTGCTGTTGGTTTTTTACTTCAACAAGGACTTCACCTGTGCGTTGTTTTTTGGCGTTATAGGTTTTCCCAATAATAACATCAAGGTATTTTGTAATCAAAAATACTGATTGTGAAGCAAGAGGGCGGGCTGTGTCAAGGGATTCGATAACAAGGAAACGAGAGTATTTGTCTGGCTTTGGGAAGCTCATGCTTGGAAGTGGAGGGAAAGATGCTTCGGTGCGGCCCCTTTTCAGGGACCGATCACGTTTGGGGGGGGGGGGGTTTGAATTTTCCATACAGCATAGAAAAAAGCAGGGGACGGGGGTACTTTCTTCTCAAACCTTACCCTGATAGCCTGAGAGGTCCCGGAGCTCCCTGCCTGGTAAACAGACAGGGAGCCCATCCGCCGGAGCTTGACCTGGGCTCCGACGGCCACCGTTTGAGGCTTCTACCCTTCACCTTTAAACACATCACCACGGTAGGTTACAGTTTATGTTGGGGGCTCGGGGTCCGCGGTGTCGCCAACACCGTCACCATGAATACTCGAGGTGTCCCGTGCGGGGATTGTTAAAACCTGAAATATCATCAGGATGCACGCAACACTTTCGGGGTAGGCGACAGCTCGTGATCCGGTGAAGCAAGATGTCTACCGAAGATTTACACGAGCTTGGGTGAGAAGAATAAAAAAAAACTGTGATTGATTTCAGTGGCATAGGAATCGGTAAAACACGATAGTGAAATGTGCAGCAAAATCTGCAGCTGAGCATGATTTGCGGGTCGGCGGCTGCCTTGTGGGTGCGCTTGGCGAGAGGCGCCCTCCAGGCGGGTCGCTTCAGCAAAGGTGTACTGGCATCATTTCCGTGACGGATATGACATCAGTAAAATATTGGTGTATCCCGGCATAAAACACTTTCTTGTTAAAGAATGAAACACGAAAACGAACAACCCTAAGTATAACGTACTCTTTGTACTAAAGGTGGCTTCCGCGCAAGAAGACCCTGCGTGCAAACGTGCACCCTTTACAGACTGCTTGCTTCGTTGTACGGGCGTCACTTGCGTGACGGATATGACGTAATAGAAATCTTCGTGAATCCCGGAATGAAACGCTTTCGTGTTAATTAGGAGAGGGTGGAAGTCGCTCATTAATGTGAATGCTGAAAGTTCTAAAACACTTTTCATGCTTTAGGACGAGCGAATAATTTCTTTCGATGGAATTAGGGTTAAATTAAATTCCCAGACGGTATGATGTCACAATGAAACTGCGGGTTATAGACTGCTTGTGAAAAGTTAGGGAGAAACAACGAATTCTGGCAGCGCAGGAGAGGAGTGGTTTGAGGTTGATAGTGTATGTCTGCGTGCTTCCGATGGTAGATGCCTGCAGTGGACTTAAGTACGCTGTTGATGATGGCGACGAAGCCACATGCACTGTCGCAACCGGTCAGTGTTATATATGTTCAACGTAATTATCAGGTAGTAGCAATTTTCTGAAATGTTTTAATTTCCACGTTTTATGAAATATCGGCTAGAGATCAGAAGGAAGGTGACAAGAAGTGGCGTACCTGTTATAGTTGAGGAACTTCACAAGGACGAAATTGGAGAGGGTACCAGAATCCCGCAGGAAAATGCTGAAAGAATACCAGGTTAAGAAACATGGGAGTTGTAGAGGCTGGGAACTATACAGGGTAGGAGTTGTATGGGAATGTCTTTATACATGAATTGAATAGGACAGGTAGTACACAAAGGGTCTACAGAGGATGTTCACAGGAGACCACCATACGGTGCTCGTGTACGAGTACGTGTATCCTGGAAATCTGGCTCATATGTGGCGCACAGGCGTTATGTGTGGTAGCTGATTGTCTTGCGCGGCGTGCCTTGTGCTGGGTCAAGATGGCGTTTTGCACTACGGTTGTTTACCACGTTTGGGCATCTAGCAATCGGTAAACTTCAAAAAAAAAACTGTAAATAATCCGTACTTGCCTGTTTCAACCATTTGTGAAGCATGCGCGTCACAATTTGAGTTCGCGAAGTAAGTGTTCGCCCGTTCACTCCATTCCTTTCTAAAAATAGCTGTACCCGTAAGGCAATACCGTTCTTTCCATTTTGAGGCTACGCATGGGCCTACTGCGCAAGAAGGAGCGCTCAACAATAAATGTATATAAGTAAAGAAGTCAGAAAGAGGGTCACGGCAGCAGACGTTTTCCTGCCATCTCATTGTTCGATTATGTTCAACGACTCGCGCTACGTTAATTGCAGCCTGTCCAAGAAAGAGTCCGTTCTCGTTCAGTGTGCTTCACTTTTGTCATTCCCAAAGTATTGCGTGTGCTCCAATACATGGCCTTAAAAAAATCCCTAATGCCATTTTCAAAGCGGTGTTCTCCGTCTAAGCTAAGCAGTTATGCCCGACGCTGTTGGTTTCACCTTGATTTTTGTGAATGATTGTCACTCCGAGTACCTTCAGCTCAAGGCCCGTAGCATTGGAAACAAAATGAGAACGCTTCTTGCCTTTGCGTATTCGCAAAGGCCCACCATGTCAAATGCAAAAGAAGAGAATGAGAAGTGAAAGTAATCCTTCTTCTGATAACATTTCGAATACTCCTCGAATTGCTTGCTTTCTGTAAGTACCGGTTTTCCTGGAACAAACACTTCGCGCTCGTTTGTTTGCCCTGCAGACCGGTGGAGTGCGTTTATGGCGGCAATAAAAAAGGCTCACTTGCTCAGAATTCGACGTTTGTTACAAGCCGACATGCAACGCACACATAAAAACTATTAAATTGTGTGACACAACCAAAACATCGGCGTAGATTGATATCTAAGAGAAGGCATCATGTCCTCATTTGGCCAAATCAGCGAACACCAGCAAGGCGGCAACGTGTGACCAGGTCGAAATGCTACGTACCGAAGAAATCGCGAGAGCGAACGCCGGGGATAAAACCTCCCAAGACCCTAGAACGGACTTCTTATGATGTAATGCTTTGTTTTAATATGAAATTTTGTTCCTTTCTGAGCGACCAACCATGAAATCTTTTTACATAATCATGAAAGATTATTTCTGCAAACGCTTTTTAGAAGCGTTGTTGACATTTCCGCCACCATTTTAAATTGATCAATCCCTTCAGCCGCCTTCTCGGAGGATAAAGGGGCTGCACCGACGCGTCGCCGAGCGGAAGCGAGCTACACGGTGGAGTTAATTTATGCTAATAAGTGGCAAGCCCGAATCCTTAACACCTTGCCGGTCCCGTCACAGATCTGCATATAATGAAGAAGGTCCAAGTTTTCTTTTTTTGCACACTGTAGTTTTGCAGCTGAGTCGAACGTGTAATCTTGTTTGCATTGTTTAAGGGGCACCCTCGACGGAAAAAAATGGATATGTCGGGCGACGTAATGCAGGAAAAAGAACCGTCGAGTAGTGTGGAAATTTGATTTCCCATTCCGTCGCTCTCAAGCGACTTATTGGGGCGAGAAACAAAAAAGCGGGTTGCCTCTTCTTGTTCGAGAAAGCCGAGCACTAATGCCGCTTCTCAAGCCCGGGAGAGCAGATGCTCCTGAGTCACGATCTGGTGTTAGCCCGCATTCCCACGCCCACGGGGCGGCTGAAAGCAGGGTTATCGAGGCATGGCCATACGGGGTGGTATGTTGTATTAGAGTTGTTGCAGGTTAGGCAGCTGCAGGGGTATGTAGAGAGAAATATGGTATAAAGAATGAGGTGTTGAAGCACGTTTACGTCTGGAGTCAGCGCTATAGCCGGGCGTCGGGAAAATTGAAGGGCGGACGTGGGGACGAGCAGCTGAGACGGTCGGACGATAGTAGACAAGGGTTTCGGGGTAGTTAGGGGGAAGGGCAAAGTTGGAGGGGGTGCGGCCAAGTCGCCCGTACTCGATAGGAATGCCAAGAATAAGATAGCGCAGACGGTGGCGTGAGGCACCTCAATACATTGGAGGTTGGCCTGACGTGAGGTCCGCACGATTTGGAACGAGGTCAAGGTCTTGATCCCGGAAATAGCTTGTGAAGGATGCGATGGCTGTGTCTGTGCAACGGGTGGTCGTGGTGGTGGTATACGGTACTTAATTTCTTTTATGCTTGTTCTTAACAAATTCCAGCGAATCAAATGGTATTGCAGGAGAGAGAAAGACAGATATAACATTATTATTGAGCTTAGTGTGGGAGAGGTCAGGTGATGGAGTGCTGCCGTTATTAGTTTTACGGCAACATTCTTTTCAGTAGCGCATTCCACCGCCTGCTTATATGCGATATTCTAGGTAACTTGTTCCAAGATGTAAAAAAAAGAGACAAAGTGTTACAAAAAAAGGACCACAGCAACTGCATATTATCGATCATCATGTGTAATAATCTGTCTTTCTCATCATAAAAGATTAATTAGGTTCATATATATTTAATTAGCCAATTTATAAGTTTTGTTTAATCGTGATAGTGTGACATAAAAAATTGCAGAGCACCTCAAGAAACCTCCGGATGAGAAACTTGCTTCCAGACACAATTACCGCGTTTGATTTTTTTGTTGCTCCCCCCAAATATCATATGCAGGCGGAATTCATTTCCAATGATTGCCTTCAAATCCGAAGCTGTTTGGCCTGGGAGGGTAAGTGCGAGTAACGCGCGTGGGATCAACTGTGTGCGTGCGTGTAAGGGGGAGCATTCGTAGGGAGATAGGTGGCACTTGTTGAGTGTTACGTGCAAGTTATGTAACTTGAGCCTTAACAAGGCAAGTTAGCGGAAAGAGTAGGGGGATGGTGTGGTGGAGTGACGAAGCGCCGCAATGGCCCAGTACCCTTATGTTACAGATGATTTTTTATGAATATTGGACGTAGACAAAAGGATCGACATTTGGGAAAGTTGGTATCGGGTGTGCATCTTGAACAGCAGCGTAATAAACAAAGATAGGAGGGAAAGAAGACGACAGGACGACGCTGTACTCACAACACATTTTATTGAAACCGAAAGACAAACATAAGCCTACGGCCGAACTCACATGCTCTCACATCATGACGCAGAGCTAGATTATCACAGATATATATCAAACGGCATGTACTGACACTGAGTATTAAAAGGGTACTGACACGAAATTTTCGTTTTACGTTTATCTCGCTGCCACAAGTGCTTACCAGCCCACGAATCATAGAACGACACATTAGACGGTCAGTCGCAGCGTAAACGATCATTTACGGCGTCGTTTATTCGTGTCAGTGTTGGTATCAACAGAACGAACGCCCAGCGGCCGCCATGTCAGGGGGGCGCCCATGACTTTACCATTTTTGGCGCACCGCTGCCGGTCTGGACGCGCGCACCCAGATCGGCCGAGGTCTTGACATCCCTACACGACCGGGCAGCATGACGTCAGTCTCAAAACCATGACGTGTACACACGGCGTAGCAGTGTGTGCCAACCGCAGCCAACGCGTCGGCTACCTCACGCGAGCCCCGACATCGGCAGTTTGGGGCAAGGAGGAGATGATGTCATGCTGGCCCGCTCTGGGCTTTCTAGTGAGGGCAAAGATTAAAATGGATTTAAAATATGTTTTACTGGACGGCTACTGATAATACTTGGTGGGAAATACCTCCTGATAGAAAGGAAGCATTTTAAATAGTAATCTCAGCTTTGAAATTTGGTGTCACTACTCCTTTAACGCACGTCCCGGTCCGAAAAGGACGCACGCATGCACCGGTCCGAAAGTGTTGTCAGTCAGTGTGAATACATGCAGTATGAAATATGTGTGATAATCTAGATGTGCGTGAGGATGTCAGAGCACGTGGGTTCGGCCGTAGTACTTATGCTTGTGTTGCGGTTCCAATAAATTTAGTTGTGAGAACAGCGTCGCCCCGTCGTGTTCTTTCAATCGTGTCTGTGTCTACTACGCTGCCGTTCGAGATGCTATTGACGTAGATACTAAATTGGTTAGGCCCGGAAACGCTATCGCATTTAGAACCGTTCAGTTGATTACAACGCAAGGCCCACAAGGCAAGCGAGGAAAACGAACAAATAAATGATGCTGGGAAGCTCTTGTACCTCCGGTTCGCAGCGACGACACTTTATATGCTCAACGCATTAAACCACATTTTTCTCCAAAGCATTTTCACCCCGTACAAATGGTATTTTAACAGCGAAGCTGGTTACGAAATCGTAATTCTTCGTGTCCGCAGTTAAAAATAGCAAGAAATTGCTGAGCAGACGCCCGTGAGCGCGGGCCTCACGGCGACCGCCCGACAGTTAACAAAACCAAGAAGAAAATGCCAGCGCTCATGTGTGCTTGCCTGGCGAAGACCGCTCAGCGTACCCCGCGCACGTTCGTCGAGACAAGCATACCCACTTAGGGAGATTGGCCAAGATTAGCCAAAATTCCAGAGAGAGAGAGAGAAACAACATTTATTCAGGCCTGCGTAAACCCGGTGGGTTACCTACTGGCGCTACTCGCCGGACCCCGTGCAAGGGGTGGTGGAAAGTCGCACTTTCGGCCGATGGTGTTCGATGGCCGCGAGCGCGAGCTCGGCAGCCATCTTTTGGAGTTCGTAGTTGATGCTGGTGACCGCGTCCCTCACGCTTGGTGGGAGCGGATCATCGTCCTCCTCCGTTGTTGTCGGTGGTTGATTGAGGCAACCCCACAGCATGTGCTGCATGGTCGCACGAGCGCTCCCGCACAGCGCACACTCGTCCGTTGGGTATAGTTCGGGGCACACGTGCTTGGCGACCACGGGCGTCCATATCGCCCGCGTTTGGAGCTGTCGCACGAGCACCCCTTCCCTCCTGGTGAGTTTACGGTGTGGCGGCGGGAAGGCGCGCCTAGTCTCTCTGTACCACGCAAGCACATCCTTGTAGGAGCTGACCGGGGTTGCCTCCTCTTCTTCCCTGTAGTAGTCTTCCGCGTTCGATGGAGTAGGAGGAGGGGGCAGGCTCGCCTCGGCCGCAGCCGCCGCCCGAGCCGCCGCCGCACCCTCCGCGGGCGCAGCAGCAGCAGCCGCGGCAGCGGCCGCACCAGCGACGGCGGCGCCATCGTGTCTCGTTAGCACGCGCGCCGCTCGGTCCGCCTCCTCGTTGCGGTTGGTCCCGGTCCCCACCGGTCCCACGTGTGCCGGGAACCACTTGAGGACCACCGGTAGCGTCCGTCGGGGCAGGGCCCCGCACACCCTGTTCGCGCACTCCGACACCGAGTTCCGAGCGTAGCTCAGTATCGCGTTTCGCGAGTCACTGATCACTGTCGCGCACCGTGGGTCCACTAGGGCCAGCGCGATCGCCAGCTCCTCCGCTTGCGTTGAGTCCCGGGCCCTGACGCTGCCCGCCGAGCACAGATTCCCGGAGGTCGCTGCAATCACGGCCACGGCGTACGTGCCCCGGCGGCCTGGGTATTCCGCCGCGTCCACGTAGAAGGCGTTGGTGTCCGCCGCGTGCACGTCCGTCAGGGCTTTCGCTCTGGCCGCTCGCCGCTCTCGGTTCTCTTCTGGGTCCATGTGCTTCGGCAGCGGCGGCACGTGCATGAGGGCGAGCAGCCCGCGCGGCAGCGACCGCGCCGGCTTCGGCATCGGCGGCCGGCTTGCCGGCCACCCCCCGCCTCCACCACCGCGACCACCGCCACCGCCACCGCTCCCGCCGCCGCCCCCGCCGCTCTCGCTTTCGCCTTCTCGCGTTAATTCCGACCGGTAGCCTACCCTACGTAGAATAGCCCTACCAGTTCTCGTCTGCGTAAGCCTCGCGATCTGCGCGGTGCCCTGGGCCTCGGCTATCTCGCTGAGGGTGTTGTGCACCCCCAGTTCGAGAAGCCTTTCTGTGTTGGTATGTGCGTATAGGCCCAGGGCCGTCTTATAAGCTTTGCGTAGCAGAGCGTCCACTTTCCCTTGCTCCGCCACCGTCCAATTGTGGAATGCAGCTACATATGCAACGTGGCTGACGGCGAACGACTGGACCAGCCTGAGGAGATTCGCCTCTCTCATGCCTCCGTGTCTGGACGCCACTCTTTTGATCAACCTCAAGGCCATTGCGACTTTTGATTCCAACTTGGCAACGGTGAAGCCGTTGTGTCCGTGGGCGTCGATGTGTAGTCCGAGGACTCGCAGCGTCTTCACCCTCGGAATGGCCGTCCCGTCCCGCGTCTTCAGGTGGATGTTATTGTTTCTTTCTTCTTCTCCTCTCTTGTGGCTTCCTCTTCTCTTTGGTGTTAGTACCAGCAGCTCCGACTTGGTCGGGGAGCACGTCAGACCCGTGTCTTTTAGGTGATCTTCGACTGCGTCGATGGCCTCTTGCAGGGACGCCTCGATCTCGCCGTCACTGCCGCCGGACACCCACGCCAAAATTCCAGCGATCGCCGTAATCGCGGAAACACTTGCTCCGAACGACTCGAGAAACACTCCAGCGTTCGCTGTAAATGTGGCAATACTTGCTCGGAACGAGAAAGACACGTCATTGCGCACGCTCCTCCAAGATAATGTAGAATGATTATTACTTCCAAAAACAATGAAAGAAGCTCACATGTATAGAAACAATGATGAAGTAAAGGTCGTTGCGGCAGCGAAGAATAAATTCGGCTGCAATTATGGACTTAAATCTTCATGATGGCGGTGAAGATTGCGTACCGCTTCTCTACCTTCAAGTCTTACGCATCAATGTGAGTTCCCTTCATTTTTTTTTCGTCGGTTCTATAGTAACGCTGCTACCTTAAAGAAATACCGAGCATCGCGAAGGAGAAGATCAAATTTTCTGAGCCGCAGTGAGATGCACTGCCATCTGAAGAGCAGTGTACACTTTCTAAGCGACGATATTGCCTCAACAAACAAACTTCGTGACACGCGAATCGCCCTCATGTTGACCGATGACCGGATGGACAAAATAATATGTGGCCGGTAGCCTGTGAGGAAATATGGGGATGCGGTACCAGTCGAAGATTCAGGTGAAGTGGGGCCGACTCCTCGCGAGCTCGCCGTCTCAGTCGAAGGAACGGTGTAATAAACGCGGCCAGCTGCACGGCACATACGCTCACGAAAGGGCGGGCGATGAGACACGAAAAACGACGAAAACGATGTTGGATGTGAAATAGATTGAAGAAAAAAGAAAGGAAGGGAGAAAGAATAAAAGAGAGAGAGTAAAGAAGGGAGGTAGGAAGGAAGCAGGACTAAATGGAAAGAAAAATGATGAATGAAAAAGAAAGAAATATAGAAAAAGGAAAAGCAGTCAAAGAAAGAAGGCAAAAAGAGAAAGTAAGAAAGAAGGAAAGAAAGAAAAAAGGGAAGGAAGAAAGCAAGAGAAAAGAGAGAAAGAAATGAAGGATGAAAGAAAGTAAGGAAGCAGGGAAGGAAGGAAGAAAAGAGAAAAACAGAAAGAAAACTAAAGAAAAAGAACGAAATAAAGGAAGAAAGAAAGAAAGGAACAAAGAAAAAAGGGAGGAAGAAAGAAAGAAAGAGAAGAAGAAAGGAAGGACAGAAGAAAAAGAGGGAAAGAAATAAATGATGGAAGGAATGAAGGGAAGATAAAAGAAATAAATAAAAAAAGAACAAAGGGAGAAAGAAAGAAATAAATAACGCAAGAAGCAAGGAAAAAGAAAGAAAGAAAAAGAAAAAACAAAAAAGGAAAGGAAGAAAGAAAGCGCCATTGTTGGAGAGCTACGGCGTTATGTCTCAGGTACTGCAGGGCACGTTGGGATCTCTAAATTTCACAAACAATCTTTTCGGGTTAAAAGAGGGCCTGTATGTCCGTACGTCACTGACACATACTCGTGGTAGTACGTAAGGGCTCCCGGCGCTCTACAAGACTAGCAAATCTGATTTAATATCTTCGTCGTTATTGTTTAGCTTACTGTGTTTTATGTAGTTCTGTCTGTCGGCCCCTTCTTTTGTTATCCTGTAACTTTCCGCTGAAGCTATGTTTGCAATGTATCAACTATACAAGTTGCAACGCTTCTGTACTTTTTTAGAAAGTAAGGCTTAGGCACTTCTATTTATTGCCTCTTTCTTCTCGTCGAACCATCGGTGGTGTTATTTCATGACAATTGTTTTGTATTTGGTTGGCAAACACATATCTGACGCTTACTTACCTCGCAGGCCTTTGCTGCCATTCGGGAGTCTTGAACTATTCTTGATTCTCACTGAGCGTGTAATCTAACCACCATAGGCGTCACCGCAGTGATGCTTACTGAGCTGTGTGTGGTGGCGGAAATGGAGAAGTACGCGGACATCCCACATGGCCTCGCAGTGTATTCGGTCATCCAACGGAAAGCGACAAAGCGCAGCGAGCCGTCTCGTCCCGGTTTCCTCTTTTGGAGTCATTGAGCCATCGATTTCTATTCATCTTCGAAGTTTCTCTCGCACTCGGTTCTGCAGCCTGCGGGCGTCATTTGGGTGGCGATAAATAGCGGCGCCAGGACTTCCCAGCTTGCCATCAAATGCTGGCGCAGTGGCCTAAGCGAAACTGCCCACTCCCTGCCGCCGTGTGATAACAGGGTTGAAAAAGGACCAAAGCGAGAAATAGGTGAACAGATTTTCTACGTTTATAAAATAATTACGTAAAACAGGTGTGTTATGTTGAGGCGTTGTCCGGAAACGTAGGTCTCTTTCAAGCCTGCGCCATCATCATCTGGACACGTATGGCAACACACATCGGGGTTCTGTTTTGCACTGCATACAGGACATACAGGTGAACGGATGTGTACTGCGTTATGGCAATTTTTATGGTTTGTATATAGATCCACGTAGGTCTACTACATTGCATTCCGACGCGCAGGAACGTTTGACATCCACTTCAAACCCGCCGCGGTGGCTCAGTGGCTAAGGCGTTGCGCTGCTGAGCACGAGGTCGCGGGTTCGATTCCCGGCCGCGGCGGCCGCTTTTCTGATGGAGGCGAAAAGCAAAAACGCCCGTGTGTACGAGATTTCGGCGCACGTTAAAGATCCCCAGGTGGTCAAAATTAATCCGGAGCCCTCCACTACGGCGCGCCTCATCGCCTGCGTTGCGTCGGCGCGTTAAACCCCACAATCAATCATCCACCTCAATGCAGCTGTACGGCTACAAAGGAAAGCTCTACAGCTTCCTCACAAACTTCGCAGTTGAAGACAAATTCCTCGTGGTGCAGGATACGAACCCGGGACCACCGCTTAACCGGAGCAGTCACTCCACCAACTGAGCCAACAAGGAGGGTAGCTGTTTGTAGCGCGAGAGCGAATTGATCGACAACTCGAAGTGAAGGACAGGTGTTAATCGACCAGATTAAGGGGAAATTGCCTAGTTTAAGTAAGTTTCTGTAAAGGAAAATTTATTTGACATCCACCTCAATGCAGCTGTACGGCTACAAAGGAAAGCAATACAGCTTTCGCAGAAACTTCGCACTTGAATAAAAATTCGTCCTTGTCCTGGTAAGTTTCATTCGCAGAAACTTACTCCACCTTGGTCATTTTCCCTAAGTCTGGTCGATTACATTCTGATTGCCTACAGCGTATACGTGCATACATTGTAATGGCGTACTGTTGCTGTTCGTTACTGTATACACTGTACATGACATATTTTAAACTGAGCGCACACATATTTCAGTAGTCACAGTACTTCTAATGTAGATTTTTTTGCCTCGTTTATTATAAGAAAGCCACTGTATCTTTCTCTTACTCCAAAGTTTGGAGTTGCCAGCTTCTCTTTCGTGTGGAGCTAACCTTTCCAATAAATATATATTCCTCCCTCTGTCTTTCTCTCTCCTCGTTCGAAGGAAAGAATTGCCACACAGCTAAAATCCAGCAATACGGTTGTAAGGGAAAGCTGAACAGCTTTCTTAGAAACTTCACCGGTGAAGAAAAATTCGTCGCAGGCCGGTTGAGAAAAACAGGGATTGCCCAGCTAGCCTCTGAAGAGCACCACTTAGAATACATTGTCTTACTGCGGTGTACCGCATTGCTATGAATGCGTATTTTCAATATTCTAACCTGTTGTGGTCTGAGTTTCAGGCTGTCTGGCCTCGAAACAGTCCTTACGTATGTCGCTGTAATTGTAAATGTAAATACGCTGGTGCTGCGATAACATTATTGATGAGGTCATAATGAAGAAAGCGATATCTGGAATGATGTGAAAGCTCTGCTCCTCTCATAGCTTGGTTGCCAAACAATTTTACCTCCTCTTCGTGTGACGGGTGACCCCTGATTTTCACCTTACCTTGACATTCACTCTTCGATATATAATACATAGGATGTCCAAGCGCGAATTCCAAGCGCAGTGGCAGTCGCGGACACGAGAATTCAAGAAACAACAAGATTAATTAGGCCATTTAAAGGGGGCATAAGAAAACAGTAGAAAAAGCCAAGAAAAGGCGGAAGCACGCCAAAAACTTCCAAAAAAGCCGTTACACTCAACGTGAAAGTTGCCGGAAGGGCAGAGCAGTGATTCACCGTAATGGGCTGTAGTGCCGTTATCCGGTAGCTTCTGCCACCCAATGCAAATCAAATTTCCCGCCTCCACAGTGCTCGCGCGCGCACTGCCTAAAACTTCGCCATTGGGAGTTCTGTTCTTTGTGTGCTTGCTTTTCCTCCCGCATGTGCTGACGTTGCACTGCCACATTTCTCGCTGCCACATTTCTCGCTGGCGTTGCACTGCCACATTTCTCGTTTTTACTACCGTAAAAACCAACCCAACCAGCGTTCCTAACTAAATGAACGCGGGCGCTGGCGATTAATTACGTATATTCTGCCTTAAATGTGCGAGCAGTTTTCTTTGCGCTAAACAACGGGGAGATGTACGACAAGCGCCAGCGATTCACGAGTTTGAACGCTTGTGACTATATAAACCGCTTAGCTTTCGAAGCTTCTGTGGGACACCGCGACTACAGAACGCCGTGTGGCTCTATTCGAATCAAGCGAGCGCGCTACGACGACAAGGCAGGAACACAACCACACCACTAAACGATAAGCAGAGGTCGTACTTCCAATACGAACGGCGGCACAAACGAACGCGTTAAATGCTGTTTCTTAAACCACAAAAGGATGATTCCATCTGATACGTTCCCATGCCGCAGATGACTTCCGGACGGGCCTTTATTTCACCGCGCCTGCACGGAGCGCGAGAACAACACCACCGAGAGCAAACAGACAATCGCGCCTACGCTGTCGTAATGAAAGCAATCGGTAACATTGGCGGAGACACGTCAGCGAATGAAAGGAGCCGACTGGGCGGGTCTTTGTGTGAAGAATGAGTGCAGCTGCCTCGGCTTCGCAACGATTGGGCCAACCGCAAACGGCCGGAATGACGGAGACTGTGTGGGGGGTTGCCTCATGTCACAGACAACACAACATGGACTCTGTCAACACATGAAATGTGTAATGTCGGGATGTCGAAAGCAAATGCAGCGTGCGCACGCCACTGATTGGGTTGTCGCTGCAGCCCGGGTTCCTGAACTGAGCCTGTGTGCTGTTCATTGTATTCCGAGAGAAGTATTCATTTAAATGCCATACGCATGACTTAATGGCAAGAATGGGGGCATTGTGGCATATCGCCGGCCCGGCGCTCCCAATCAGGTAAAAGCAATGAAGGAAGCTGCAGCATCTGTCTTCCTCTCTTCGGCAACAAAAAAAATAATAAAAAAAACACGGCACCCACCACATGACAACAGCGCCCGCAAAACAGCAACCGCCAAATGTTTGCTCCAGCTGTGCTCTCCGCTCCCTGGCAACCTGGAAGTGGTAGCTTCTGACATTTGTGCCGTTGGTTAGCACTGTCCCTGTCACGTATTCCCTGATCGCTACGGCCCTTGCGGCGCATCTCTCTCACTAAATCTTCACGAGATGGTTGCACATAAGTGGATAGGCGACAGGCGCTTGCTTGCACTGCACTCCACGGGCAGACAACGAACGCGGGCCTTGTGACGATCAACATTGAGTAACAGAGACGAAAGCATATAAATCAAATGTCCCGACCGGTGCCATACGAAGTACAACCGGTTTATACCCAATCGTAAGATTAATGAATCAGCCAAATGGCAAGTGGAATTTTGACCACCTTAGCGCGGAGATAAGATAAAGGGGAAACGCTACTCAGCGACCCACAGCCAGGAGTAAGGGCTCGAGGAGACCCCCCTGATCTCCACTATACAGTAGCGGAAAGAGTTGGATTAAAGGTAAAGGGAACAGGGAGAAGAGATTGGAGAACGGGAGCTGGGAAGGGACTGGGAACGGCTAGTTTTGGTTCTGGTCCATTGACGTCTGACTCCTTTTCAGGCCTGATCTCTCACTTCAGGTAGGGCATCAGACAGTTCCCCTTTGTTTGCAGCCCCTGCAACGGGGTTGCGGCTCACCCGTACGTGCTGCGTTCTGGGCTCCGACCATCGGAGTTGAAAAAAAACCTACTAGGGGGTGGCAGCACAAGCCATTGGCGTGATACTTGAGTCCACAGCCCGTGCTTCCGGCGGGCCCCGACCAGCGGTACTAACGATTCTTTAAAGGCGTTTCCACTAATCCGGATACTTGGCTCATCCTTGCCCTTCCAAGTCTTCGGGTACCGGTAGTTTGTCTTGCGAACCCCGTGCGCTGTAGCGGATGCCCTCGGTCTAACCGTGCGACCTGTTTTATGTCCTCCTTCAGCCAACTGTGTCGCTCACAGGAACAAGAGTCTTCAGGGCCGGAAACCCAGCGGATTAGATTAGTCCTGCCCTACTATAGCCGGTGCTGAGCAAGGGGAGCTTCGCCGGTCGGTGTACTAGTTTCCGCTTTCCTCGTTTTCCTCAGAAGATATAAACCAGCTTCGCGCACCGACCACTCTTTTTTAAGTGTCAGTTTGAGACCTGACCACCGTAGGACCTGATTCTCCCTGGCAGGAACCTGCGCGTCGGCAGCCAGGCGCACGTTCCCCATGCAAGAGGCTGCGGCTTCCTCAAATTCCATGAGGAATTTTTACCGCAATATTGATAGAATTACAGTACCAACACCGGTAGCCATTCAGTTGTCCGGGCCTGCGTCCGCATCACGCACCGGTCTCTTGGAAGGATCTTGCCCTCAAATATCCTTGGGAGTTACTGAAGCTCCCATGGGGCATTGAACAAACCGACAGCGTGTCCTTGGGGCCCCCTCACCGCTGTCATTGTGACAGACTTGATGACAGCTACTTGGTCGGCGTTTTCCCCGTGCGGGACACCAAGTAGCTCGTGAATGTACGTCCCTGCGGCATTTGGGTGACGAGGTTCGCCTGCGCCTCTGCTAAAGAAGATCAGTCTATAGGCCCCTCGCAGCAAGGTTACAGGGGGGCGCGAACCCCCCCCCCCCCCCGGCCCCATACGGACTGTACAACATCTAGCCCCCGTTTACGTTAGGTTACAGGGTCTGTCACTCCCCCCATATTTTGCGATCAGGTCGCTGGCTCCGCCAAAGCTTGCGGTTACAAGGGTCGCCACTCCCCCGGCCCGTAGTGGTTTCCCGACTACAATCGGTACTGCCAACTACAAACGACTGTACGCTGACCAGCACTTCCTACTTTGTAACTTGACTCACCGGCCTCCTCTCACGCTGGATTACAGGGGTGCGTTATCCCCCGGCCAAAGAGGGTCATAGTTGATCGATCTCGACACGCCTTCCTACTTCAACCGCATTGCCAAGTGCCGGGTTGACATCCGACCGCCCGACCTCCGCGTAGGACCTGATTCCAGTTGACCAGGAACCTCCGCTGTGGCGGTCGTTTTGCACGCTCCCTGGGCAGGGATTGTGCGGCCTCCCCGATTCCTCGAGGAGGTCCTGTGGAAGTACCGTACTTCCACGCTCTGGCCCCTATGACATTAGGTTACAAGACAATCGACAGCGGCAACTACAAAAATTCGGTTTCCACCAGAGGCGTCCGCATCCTTACGATAAATAACACACCATTTAGCTGCACCGACATCACCGCTGTCCATACGATGACGGGATATGACGCCTAAGAAGTGCGCCGTGCTCACGCCTTTCTCAGTTTGTTCATAGCCTTAATAGACGATCCCCAAACGTGACATAACTAGCAGCTACAACTGTAAAACGTAATGTTTAAAACATTGTTCTGACATAATTTGTAAAACTAGTTGTAATTAACTGTAGTTAATTTAGTGATCGATCGTGGCGTTTAACGCGCCGATGCTGCATCCGGAGTATGAGGCGTGCCGTAGTGGAGGGCTTCAGATTAATTTTGACCACCTTGGGATGTTTGACGGGTGCCGAAATTTGGACAAAATGGCGTTTTCGCTTTTCGCCTCAACTAGAAAAGCAGCCACCAAGGCCGGCATCGAACTCGCGTCCTTGGGCTCAGCAGCACAACGCCTTGGCCATTAAGCTACCGGGGCGGGTTGTTAAGAGTTGACGTTGTAAGCTATATTACCGATATTTTTTCCAGTGACAGTCACAAATGCGAAAGCTATTGCTTCAAGACCGCACCCGCCTAATGGCGTGCCTGGTAAGCAGTCTGCTTGATTGCCGCCCGGCTGATGACCGAGGATGCGGGTGTTTCAAACATTTCTTTGGGATTTATAATTGGATGAACATGAGCTGTAAATAATTCTCGGCGAAAGAGTGAAGAATGACGCAATAATATCCAAAACAATTCCCGATGGGACACGGGGAACTTTCAATCAACGCACGTCCGCACAAAGACAACGTAGCAGGTCTCGCCTATGTATCGAGAGCGCTAGAGTAGGCGTACAGGAGTGATGCTGTAGTCGTGCTTGAATTACCGTGACAGATGTTCTCCCCAGTGTGCCACACCAGGGGGCCCTCTTTCCAGCGTGACCACTGAAAACTGCTCCAGGGCTGCTTCGGTGCTGTTTCAGAGCTGCTCCAGAGGTGCAACTCCATATTTTTTCGTGTTTATATAATTGCTAATCCAGAGCAGTCGCAAAGACATATGTGAATTACTGCGAAATTTTCCCAGCTGGCAAATAAAAGAGACCATATATAGACATGTTCACTGAGCGGTGTTCCTAACTGTCCGGAAGAAACGAACGAAGGGAGTAGGTGAAGGAGATTGGATTAGAATGGTTTATGAGAAAGGATAGTGTAAAAGAGGCCGAGAAAAAAAAACTAGCAAAGCGCCGCAGTGATTGGGGAGAGTTTCTGGGAACGGGAGCTGTGAAAAAAGAAAAACAAACAAAAAACAGCACTCTGAACTTCCCATGAAGTCCTATAAAGCTGCCCAACGAACCTAAGCCCATCCCCCCCCCCCTCCCTCCAAGAAGCGCATCAACTTCACTAAGATCGTCTCGCAAAACTCTCCACAGTGAATCAGGCGCTCCTTTCTTATTTCTTTAATGTGATATGAGGGACGACTTTGGTTACGATTGGCAACACCACCCTTCACCAGTAAAGCAGCGCCTCACATAACACTTGCGCACACGTACACACCCACTCTCACGAATAAACGCAAAAAAAAAGAGAACCGCCCTATAGAGTCCCGTTTCTTTCGAATGTGTCCCGTCGCTGTTGGTGTTACTTCCGTGCACAAATAAAACTTCACGCCGTCTTAAAGAAAAAAGCGACAATAGCCCGAAACGCAATATACCGATGCTCACAGGCACCAAGACACCTTATTTCCAACGTTGTAATTTCGTATATGGTAAAGAACAGACCCTTTATCTATTTATTGCAGTAGTATTTATTGATTTATTCTTTTTTCTCACTCCTCATCTCTCATACACCTGTGACATGAAAGTAGCATCTTTGATATTCCGGGGAAGCGGGCCGTGTGCTTCACCCGCTGGGATGAACCGGAAATAGACGCTAGGCGAGATACAGGCAGTGCCGCAATTGAATCTCAGATGTTTCGTCCACGGGAAATAGTTTTGAACCCGCAACACGCATTTGCTTTCTGAATGCTCGTGAAGTGTGAACTTCGGCCAAGTTCGATAAGAATTTGTGTCGGGGACACCCAACAAACGCGCGCTTCTGTTGCTGAAACTACAAACTTTAATTCTATAGGCCGATACGGCACATCGCAACTTCATGTACCACAGTTAATAGAAACGAGCGACGCGACACAAAATTTTATATAAACCTGCAATCCTTAGGTGCCCACAAAAAAAAAAGCAAACGATGGTAAGCTATATGAAAACAGTACGAAGAATAAAAAGAATAATAGAACATAAAAATAGGAAAACTTTTTTGACGGTCCCAGAGGTGTAAGAACTGCTTACTGCGTGTTTGAGGCAGTGTTGTTAAAGGAACCGTCAAGGGTAAAGGAAAGTTGACTTAAGCTTTCTAAACGAGCCGCGCAGCGTGCGAGTGTTTCGGCCGCCACGCGTGGTGAAGCCGTGTCTGTTGCCGCGGCCGTCTCGGTGTCCTACACGGCCCGTGCGGCATGTCTCCAACCCACGAGCGAAGCTTAGGGCGAAAAGTCTTCCCCCATCTCTACGCCAACATTTCGACACCACAACTCAATCCACAGAACGCGCTCAGCTTCACTCTTCCCAGGTCCTGCTCTTTCTTAAGTTTCCGCTTTCTGATAACAACCATATTTTCTGCATTACATTGGGCTCCAGGTTAGAAAACGAACGCCGTTAAAACATTCACGCAGTCAGAAGGCTCAGCCATCGTAGAATATGAGCATAGCGCGGCAGCCATCACGTCCTGAAAATACGCCACGCACGCATATTAACGCCAGCATGACGATCTGGCATGGAATACGTACCCAGGCAGTAGATGTCGAGCAGAAGAAAACGTCGTATGGCACATCCCCCTGTGTACGCGCAACCACGTTTGACGGCACGTGTGTGGGCTATGTTCCGTGGAAAGGGACTGCCGTATGACAATAACTGTGATCCCCAGTGGGAAGAGGAGGGGGGGGGGGGGTAACTTCGATGCCACCGCACTTGGCAACGGTTGAACTGGCGTGTCACCGACCTGGGTGAACTTGCAACGGCGGCGACAAACGCGTGACGCCACTCCCTCTTCCCATTCGAAACACGCCATGTGGGTCCCTCGCGTCAAGCGGAGGCACTGTGTAGTCGTCCCATGATGAATCGAAGCCTTTATAACCACGAGAAAAGGCGTCAAGACGACCGGGATAGGTGGAAGGATTGGGGAACTACAGACATGGAAAAGGTGCTGCCGCCAGCGTCCCCATGAGCACGTGTTCGTTCCCTGATTAGAAGCAATTGCTCTAAAACGCGAGACCAGGTAGCGAAAGATACGAAGCAGGCGCGGACTGAAGAATGGTGCCTAGCCGGGCCCCCAAGGTGGATAAGAAAGGTGGGACCGACAAGAGATCGGGGCGGAGTTGTCGGGGCTGGAATGGGCGATCGCAGAAGACCAGGGCTGCGGGTAGAGCCCGGGGTCTAGCCGTTAAGCATGTTGGGCCGTTCAAACTGACCTGAAAACAAGCGAACCAACACTGAGACCCACCCGCCGCGGTGGCTCAGTAGCTAAGGCGTTGCGCTGCTGAGAACAAGGTCACGGGTTCGACTCCCGGCCGCGGCGGCCGCTTTTCGGATGGAGGCGAAAAGCAAAAACGCCCGTGTGTACGAGATTTCGGCGCACGTTAAAGGCACCAAGGGGGTCAAAATCAAACCGGAGCCCTCCACTACGGCGCGCCTCATCGCCTGCGTTGCGTCGGCGCGTTAAACCCTACAATCAATCAAACACTGAGACCCTCGGGCCTGCGCGGAAAAACCTGTGGTATGTGAGCTAATACTATTCAACGAACAATGATAACTGTGTAACTAAGATGAACAAAGCTTAAGGGGCTGTTTGCTTTTCGTTTACTGCTAGGAGAACCTTTTGCTTATTTTAAGCGCACTGTTTTCTGTGCATCACGAAAGTCCGGCAATCTGGTATTTTCGCTTTTTACTTCAGTTTTCTTATTGCTCACTTACACCTAATTTTGCGCAACATTTTCTGTTTTTAACTCGTTGTACTGAAAACATCCCATTATCATCTGCTTCTATATATGCACTATCCTAACCTTACTAACGTTACTCCAAATGAGCAGATATGCGTCAGACGTGTGTTTGTGGTATGAGCGAGACCTCTAACAACCCCGACTATGGGAATTCAAAGCCGCTCCTTGGCGCATAGCACCACAATCACCCAAAAAATGCTCAGTCTTTCCTTGAATTCTTTGGTATGCCATTCCATGTTCGTAGGTTCCTGCTTAGTTGGGCAGATAGGATACCATGGCGCACGTGCGGCCTTCCTTGAACCATAAACACCTCAAGTGACATTATCAGAACAAAAAATGAAATTGATATTTGAGTTAGAACCCAGATGGTGAAACTCAGATACAAAAAAAAAAAACAATGGCTGGGAATATTTCTGACCTCGCGAAAATCTCTAGTAGGGACCTTAGTATTCTAGAGAGCAGACGCAACCGACGCACAAGAAAGTTTTGAAGGAGTCTCGTGCTTGTGCAGGCAAACATGGACAGGCAACCCAACTGCTTTACCTCGAAGCAGCTGCTTGCCTAAGGACCTACAGAGGCTCGCAGTCGGAATATCAAGGCTGCTTTGCATACGATCCCGCCAGGCAGCCTCACGGTTCGAAGACACGAACAAGGAGTGTCCCGCAGCTGCCCGTGATGGCGGCTGGGGCATTAGGCTTTGTTCCGACTTTCCCTCCTAAAGCGGTTCCAAGGCACGCAGTCGCTATACTCAGCCACAACGCCATTTACCCCTTGTGCCATATATCCCAGAGGTCCTGCGATGATTTCTGTGTGTTTTTTGCTGCGGTTGTGCCTATTTAACAAATTATAATACATCACCTTGCTTAGTGTTTGAATTATCTATTGCCACAAAAAGGTTGTTTGACTGAAGTCACTGGTGGGCAAATAAAAACAAGAAAACATAAGTAACATAAGATTGCAGCCCGTTGCTTCGAGAAGAATGTAGTTGAAAACAGTACAAAACTGGACTGTTTTAGCGGTTGCCGTATTATCAAAACGGTGGTGAAGTGTGAATCATCGTCTGATGACAGAGTCGGCGAGAAACCCCTGTAAAACATTGAAAAACACACACACACACACACACACACACACACACACACACACACACACACACACACACACACACACACACACACACACACACACACACACACACACACACACACACACACACACACACACACACACACACACACACACACACACACACACACACACACACACACACACACACACACACACACACACACACACACACACACACACACACACACACACACACACACACACACACACACACACACACACACACACACACACACACACACACACACACACACACACACACACACACACACACACACACACACACACACACACACACACACACACACACACACACACACACACACACACACACACACACACACACACACACACACACACACACACACACACACACACGCACACGCACACGCACACGCACACGCACACGCACGCACGCACGCACGCACGCATAATGATGATGATAGTTGGGTTTTATTGGCGCAAGGCCGACTATGGGCAAAGAGCGCCAAAGAAGAAGTTACTGAATTATGATGAGACCGTACATACTAAAACATGTGACTAAAAGTAAAGGTGATGCAAAACAAAAGACAATGGAGATGGCTGGTGTATAGGGCCAGGGTGATTACACATGATATGACAAGAGCTGCAGAAAGTTTACCTCAGCTAAAAACTTAAAAACACGTTGACTAGAAAACATTGGTTCGTCGGCTAAAAAGTATGATGGGTGCAAAGGAATGTGTTGTCTGTATAATTCAGGGAAATGTTTGTGTCGTGTTGTGTCAAGTGCCTTGCATGTGATTAGTATGTGGACTACGGATAGGCCCTTTCCACACCTGCTACACGTGGGTCCCAAAGTACCAGTGAGCAGGTGGGAGTGCGTCGCATGTGTGTGGCCTATCCGCAGCCTAGCCAGGGCGACTTCAGTGTATCTGTTGTGTGAGTCAGTTATGTAGCGTCCAAGTTGTGGTTTTATTATGTGTAGTTTGTTGTCTGTTTGTTGACTCCAGTGTAATTGCCATGTGTTACGAAGCTGTCGTCTGATGTGTGTCTTTAGGTCGGTGTAATGTACTGTTGTAACGTCAACTGTAGTCATGAGAGCAGCATCACCAGCCATTTGGTCGGCGGCCTCATTGCCAGGGATTCCACAATGCCCTGGTACCCAGCATATAGTTATTTCAAGATTTGAGGCATATGCAGACATTAGTACCTTGAAAAGAGCATTTCTGACATAGTTTTTAGATGACCTTCCTAATGACAGTGCCTGTACAACGCTTTGAGAGTCTGTGTACACAATGGACTTGGGAATTTTATGTTTGATGATGTGGTTTGTAACGAGTAAAATGCCATATGCTTCTGCCGTGTAAATACTGTTATGAAAATTCATTGTTTTGCTTACTCTAAAATTTGGTCCGTGCGCTGCACAAGATACCGTAGAACCAGATTTCGACGCGTCGCTATAGAATTCTGCGCACCTGTACTTGTCCTGCAGGAACAGGAAGTGCTGCAGAATTGCATTCTTGGGTACCCTATTTTTTTCTACAAGAGTGAATGACAGGTCGCATGATACAGGACGAAGATGCCATGGTGCGATGAAATTTTGAATGGGTGTCTTGTGCGTGTCTGAAAGAGGGACCGTGAGTGCAGAAGCCTCCTCCCTAACTCTGAGAGAGAAAGGTAAGGAAACGGATGGCCTGTTTAAAAAGAGTTGAAAAGTTTGATGTATTGTTCATGATGGGATTAAAAGGATGGTTGGTAAGGGACACAATCTTAGATGCATAAAGCAGGTCAACATACTCCCGCTGATGCCCTAGACACCACTTGTCGCACTCGACATAAAGGCTTTCGACAGGGCTAGTGCGGAAAGCGCCGCATGAGAGGCGAAGGCCAAGATGCAGCACTGGGTCGAGCATTCTCAGTGCGGTCTTTGTCGCCGACCCATACACGACACTGCCGTAGTCGAGCCGGGACCCCACCAACGCTGTGTACAGGCGCAGCAGGAGTTGTTTGTCGGCCCCATAAGATTGATGTGAGAGAACCTTAGGAATATTCATTGCCTTTAGGCATTTACCTTTGAGCTGTTTGACATGAGGAATGAATGTAAGTTTTTCATCGAATAAAATGCCTAAAAACTTGTGCTCCTTGTTCACAGGAATTGGCACATTCGCAAGAGTGATGTCTGGGTCCGGGTGGACCCCACGCTTCCTGGAGAATACAACACAAGAGCTCTTTCCGGGATTAATTTTAAAACCATTCTTGTCTGCCCAGCCGGCAAGCTTCTTGACGCCGAGCTGGACTTGACGTTCGCAGATGGACATATTACATGATTTAAAAGATATCTGCACATCATCTACATACATGGAGTAAGAAATTGTAGGCGGCAGTGCCTTCCCAAGGGAGTTCATTTTTACTATGAAGAGAGTGCAGCTTAGAACTCCGCCTTGCGGCACGCCATTTTCTTGCACGTGTACCTTTGACAGTGCAGAACCAACTCTGACGCGAAAGGTTCTCTCCGACAAATAGCTAGCAAGGGTGTTAAACATATTACCAGAAACACCGAATAACTTCAGGTCAGTAAGGATCCCATAACGCCAAGCGGTGTCATAGGCCTTTTCTAGGTCGAAAAACACAGTTAAACAGAACTGTTTATGCACGAAGGCATCCTTAATATACGACTCTAGTGCCACAAGTTGATCATTCGTGGATCGCCCCGCCCTGAAGCCTGCCTGGCAGCTCTCGAGAAGGCCGTTATACTCCAAAAAGTACACGAGCCTCCGGTTTATCATCTTCTCGAGAATCTTGCACAGGCAGCTGGTCAGGGCAATGGGTCGATAGCTAGCGGGAGAAGAAGGGTCCTTCCCTTCTTTCAAGAATGCTACAACTATGGCGTCCCTCCAAGACTTTGGAATGTGCCCCGAAAGCCATATCTTGTTGAAAAGGTGAAGAAGTGTTACAAGAGTGTCTGTGTGTAAGTTCTGTATCATTGTATATGTAATGTTGTCTGGGCCTGGAGCTGAGGGTTTACACGTGCTCAGAGCAGCCCTCAGCTCATGTAGTGAAAACAGGGAGTTGTACGAAGTCTGTGATTTGTTGTTGTCGTGTAGGGACTTCTTTTCACAAGAGGATTTATGTTTCAGGAAAGTGTTCGTGTAGTGTGCTGAACAGGACACGTGTTGAAAGTGTTGTGCGAGTGTGTCAGCCTGGTCTTCCAGAGTGTCCCCTGTTGTACTGACCAGGGGCAGGCTGTGTGTCTGCTGTCCTTTGAGTTTGCGTATACGTGTCCATACTTTCCGTGTGTCTGTGTAGGAGTTTATTGACGTTATGAATGTACGCCAACTCTCTCGTTTTGCCTCACGGCGCACACGTTTTCCTAATGCCTTGGCCCGTTTGAACAAGAGGAGGTTTCCCGACGTGGGGTACCGATGAAGGATACCCCACGCCTTGTTCTGGGCCTCTCGAGCCCGCCTACAGTCGTCATTCCACCACGGCCTCCGCTGGTTGCGCGGGGCACCAGAGACGTGGGGAATGGACTTTTCGGCGGCGTCGAGGATGTGCGCCGTGAGGAGTTGGGTAGCTTCTTCAACGTGTAGGTGTCCTATGGATGTGTGGTGTAGTTTGGATGTCTCTGTAAATGTATTCCAGTTAGCTCGTGCTTCATTGAACCTATTATGGGAAGATGAACTGCTTGGGCTTTTATCTATATATGTAAGTGAGGTGGGGACGCGGTCACTGCCATATGGGCCAGTTCCCACACCCCACTCGAGAAGAGGAAAGAGAACTGCGGAGCCAATCGCCAAGTCAAGACATGAGTATGTGTTGTGTCCTATGTTATGGTATGTAGGCTGTTTACTGTTGAAAAGGCATGCTCCTGAAGATGTAAGGAATTTCTCTATGAGGCGACCTCGGGCATCCGTGCGAGAAGAGCCCCAAAGAGTGTTGTGAGCATTAAGGTCGCCTGTCAGGATGTATGGTTCGGGCAGCTGGTCAACCAGCGCCTCGAAGTCAGAGCTTAAAAGTGAAACATCAGGAGGAATGTATATGGAGCATACCGTTATCAACCTACTAAATATTATCGTTCGAATTGCCACAGCCTCCAGGATAGTGTTCAAGGTGACAGGGTGGCATGCTAAGGATTTGCGGGCGATTATGGCCACACCGCCAGAAGAGTGTGTGCAGCCAACCCTGTCCTTTCTGTATACCAGGTAACTATTCAAGAAATTTGTGTTCGTGGAATTCAGGTGTGTTTCCTGAACACACATTACACTTGGCTGATTAGCATGCAGAATCTCATAGACGTCGTCAAGATTATTTAGAAGGCCTCTGCAGTTCCATTGAACGATATTTTCTCTTCCCATTATTATGTATTAGAGCTACTGGAGTGTGACTATTTATGTAGGGTCTTTCGGGGCTTGGACTCTTGGACGGGGTTTCTTTACCTCCTCTGGAGGTTTAGATGGGGGGACCCGTTCCTTCCGCTGCGAAGCAGACAGGAAGGGTCCCACATCCAAGTCATCATCTGATTTGGAAGGGGTACCCGGCGTACCGGACCCCCCGGACCTGGCACCCTTTGCGGTGCCCTTCGTTTTGGCCACGACCGCCGAGGGCGTCAGGAGCGCCCCGGGTGGCACAGGCGGTGCGGCGGAGGTGGGAACTGCTGCGGTTTCGTCCAGCTCCATCTCCTCCGGGCCCTCGCATGTGCTTCGGGCCGGTGGAGAGGAGGAAACAGAGGGTGCAGCAGCATCCCCAACGGACGTGGATGCCACCACAGCCGCTGCTGACTTAGCAGGCGGTGCGGTGGCGGGTTGGGCTGCCAGAGGCAACCCAGGGGGGGGCGGGGGCGGGACCAAGTCCGACTCGCGGTACTGGGTCCCCGCCGAAACAAGACGCCGCTCCGCCCCCCGGCGAGCTGCGTCGGCGTACCTCCCCAGGGGGAAAGAGGCGAACCTCTTCCGCGCCTCTGGGAAGGTGATGTTCTCTGTTACCTTGACATTAATTATCTGTTTCTCCTGCTTAAACGTTTCACATTTTCGCGAGTACGCTGCATGGGATCCCTGGCAGTTGGCACAGTTGAAGGTTTCGGATTCACAATTTTCTGAGGGATGGTCATGCTGACCGCACTTAGCGCAGGTAAGTCGGCCACGGCAAGAGTTTGTGCCATGCCCGAACCGTTGGCACTTGAAACAGCGCCGTGGGTTCGGGATGTACGGGCGGACATTGCAATGTATATACCCGGCATTTATAGATTCTGGAAGGATGGATCTATCGAAGGTCAGGATAATGTGTTTAGTGGCTATTTGTTTGTCATCGCGGCGTATGAATATGCGCTTTACAGCCGTGACGCCCTGATCCCTTAAGCCTTCCAAAAGGTCGGCATCGGTTTCAGAAATGAGATCTGCCTCAGAGATCACACCCTGAGAGCTGTTGAGGCTGCGGTGGGGTGTGACCTTGATCTCCAGATCTGCCATGCGGGTTTGTTTCAGGAGGATTGCGGACTGCTGCTGAGTTTTTACTTGAACTAGTACTTCGCCTGTTCGTAGTTTTTTTGCCCCGAAAAATTTGCCAATGATTCCTTCAAGGAACTTGGAGACATTGGAGACAAGGAATACAGGCTGGGAGGAGACGGGTTTCGATTTATCTACTGATTCAAGGACCAAAAACCGGGGATAGTTGTCAGGTTTCGGAGTGTTGATGGTTGGTAGGGATGGAAAAGAAACTTCGGTGCGGCCCCTTTTCGGGGGCCGATCACGTTTGGGGGGGGGGGGTTTGAATTATCCATATGGCATAGAAAAAAGCAGGGAGACGGGGGTACTTTCTCCTTTGACCTTACCCTGGTAGTCAAAGAGGTCCCGGAGCTCCCTGCCTGGTAGACAGACAGGGAGCCCATCGGCCGGAGCTTGACCAAGGCTCCGACGGCCACCGTTTACGGCTTCTACCCTTCACCTTTAAACACGTCGCCACGGTTGGACACGGCTTATGTTGGGAGCTCGGGGTCCGCGGTGTCGCTGCTCACCGTCACCATGAATACTCGAGGTGCCCCGTGCGGGGCGCACGCACGCATAATCTGCCGCGTTTATTTACCTGTTAACGGAAACACATCACATCTGTCTTTTTTATGAAAACAAAATTGCAGAATAACTGCCATGTTCAAATTATTTCGGAAGGGTGATGTACGCTGCAGCCATAGGAAAGGGCGCTTCGCGCAATTTGTTTGGCGGAGACGTCATGCGAAGTCATTGTTTTGAAATCTTACGAGAGGTGTGACGACAGTATAAACCTGGCATAATGCAATACCCAGACTACTGACGCAACGGTGTTACCATTCCGTCAGCAGTTAATTGACGTGGGCCAACGTCACAGAACGACATTGTCGGAAATGGAAAACGTGTTTCGCTATTTTCTGTGACAGGCTTGCTGCCGACGACGATACGTTTTTACAAGACGGCGCAGTTTCAAAATTTTACCCCTAACTACTTGTCGCTGTAAAATAACGACAAGAAGTTTAATGCAGCCTCTGCATACAACAAAGAGCTGGGCAAGACGTCTTGAAAACTTCCCTAAACAACAACCTACGACACCCAAGCGATCGCGAAACCGTTAGCTTTGTATTTCTCACATGGGCCTGCAGAAGACAGCCGAATACAAAGAACCCAGCATGAGAGCGAGCACGCGCGATGCCGAAGGCAGGATAATGAAAGCAGCACCGCGACGCTTAAAGTCGTGCGGACGAAACGGCTCCGGGGAAAAAAAAGCTAGGCCCGAGCAGGCACACGGCAAAGAGAGGAAAAAGCGAAGTGAACAACAGGGGCGACAAAGACGAAGAGCTATCGCCTCTGGTGAATGTCTAATGAGTGTCATGCAGCGACCAGTTACAATAAATTATTGAGAAAACAAATTTATTAGCGATAAGCAGCACGGAGATTGGAAAGAAAGAAAAAAAGACTTTAAAAAATTGCCATGAATATATTTTTTCCTCGCGAGGTGGCTAAGCAGAGGGCTGGCTGCAACATATTGGCAGAAGCTCCGCAGGAAAAACAAGTAGAAAAATGTTGGGCACGCGAGAGAAACAGCAAGGAAAAACAGTGTTTTCGCACAGAGAAGATACATAAAGTGCCTTTTCTTCTCGTTTCACGAAGCTGCCCAGCGGCGAAACGGCTGGGTGTTTTGTTCCTGTTCTCCAGGTTAAAGGTTGAGTTTCGATTCAGCTCCAGTCCAGCTGGCGTTCCAAAATATAACGGTTCGGGACAGTATGTATGGTTTCAATGGGCCCCTAAAAGTGTTATTATAAAATTATAAAAAAGAATGCTTTTATTTCTAATTAACGTGAAAAGATAGAAAGACAAATGCATTATCACAACGAAGAGTGACAAGGCAGTCAGAACAACGACTCTACATTAGGGATATCCAGTGAACACGTTCCGTATCTGTACAGTAACAAGGATACAAATACCGGTGTGTTCGCCCTATTGCAAATAAGTACATGCCTGATATACGAAGAACACTAAAAGAGCGCCTTGGCACAGGGTGAGCGCAGGAGAATTGTGCTTGGTGCCTAAATACCCTTGGTCTCGCAGCACAACCTTTAGCGCTGATAACACCCGGTCTCCACTGACCGGGGTGGCACGTACACCAAAAGCTAATGCAGCCAATTTGTAGAGCTCCGGGTAGCCCTCAAGTTTTTAGTACCAATAACTGAATACATTAGCGCCCCTTAGACAGCTGCGGCTGCACCACGGGCATTTTGTGTAAATAAGTGAATAAGAGTCGAGAACATGGTTGTACACTGAGGCTGTTCTCCAGCATCAACTTTTTTCTCCTTCATAGCCCCGCCAGGCTGAATTCAGCCTCTCTAGTTGTTGCACTCCAAATATACATTACTCCTTTACTGTATTGCGCGCCACGAGCCCGATGGAAAGCTTGCTTCAATATCTTCTTATCTTGTTGGGGCTTTCACAGCCGGAAGGTTAATTACCCAATTCCGTAAAATCCAGGCAATTCATCGCCTTTGGGGGAGGGCGGGCGAGTCTTTTCACGTGTAGGGAACTTTGTTTGCACGGGGTGCCCTATTTTGGAGTGGGCTGACGAGAGGTGGTGATTCGCGGAAATCATCGCGACACATAACGTCGATATGATCAGCGGACATATTAATGAAAACGCAGCTAACCTCTTTGGTTTCTCACCAACAAGTACTAACTGGGTAGCACACCGTTAAAAAGGATACCGTAAGGCAGGGATGTGCCCAATGTATATACACACACCGGTGCGGGTCCGCAGAAATACCGTAAAGAAAACAGGCCAAGGCGGCAGACGTATTCCCACGTGTTTTTACTGACGCGTTTTTCAGATAAAACGAAGGTCCGCTGCCGCAGTCGCGAAGGAGGTGCTTCGAGATCTATTCAACAGCCACAGATAAATTTAAATTAAGACTCTGAAGAAAAATAGTCTACATTATGCTGGTGTAATGGGGAATCACGGGTAAAGGAAAAGTGCTTTCGTTGGCTGTCACCCTGCAGAATGTCAATAAATTTGGACAGTACGGTCGCTTGGCGCCTACGAAGGCTTACAGGGTAATGGTGATATTGTGGGCCGCGCTTCCGGTGAGTATTCGCCGTCGTAAATGTAGGAGGATAAAAACAGGCAAACGAGACTGAGGGACGGCTCTAAATTACGAGAAGTTCGAAGAAAACGTTCTTTCTATTCAAATACTTACGATTACAAAAGCGGAGCGTAACGGGCCATTTCTCCGTGATGCACGCCAAAAGGGTAAGTTCGGAATCCTCGTTGCTCTTCGATCACTCCACCAAAGGCCAGGAATTGCGGCGGGCAGAATTTGTCGGGCGCGCCATTTGAATTGGGCGGTATAGAACAATGAAGGTCATGTTGGAGGGCAGAGCCGGTATTGATCGCTCAATTACCTTACAAAGTCTGCGTCAGCATCCGACTTCCCCTTTAAAAGAGAGTTTGTTTGCATTTTGGCATCAGTGGGGGTCCGTTACGTTGTTTTGATCTTTCCTGAGATGTGATACTTCGCAATCACAATCAAAATCTTCTAGGTTCGACGCATGCCTCTTTCTTTCTCTTTCTCTTTCTCTTTCTGTGGTAGGAGCACAAGCGCCGGTGTTTTATGTTGAGAGCTTACATAGTGCAAAAGTTTCCGAGGAGAGTTCTGGATAAAACTTCGTAATGTATTGCTACAAAAAAAAAAATTTGGCAGTACGTATTTTGTTTTTCACTAGCTTCGTTAAATTGTTTATTTTTTAATGAAACTAAGGAATACATGACTGTTTGTTGGACTTTCTGAGCCTTTTTATTTTACGTTTAATATGCATTTTCTCCCGTGTAATGCATAGGTTATGTTTTTTCATTACCTTTGCAACAGGGGGAACAGATGTTTCATGCAGTAAATAATCTGTTCTTTAAATTTTAGCCAGGCATCGTCGATACTGCAATGTTCTTCCGAGCAAAAATGGGTAAGGTGGGTGCTTATAGCTGCATCATTACACGTATTGAAGGCGGGTACGAGCTTAGTAGGGCCATGCACACGGCTAGGCGGTGGTACAGGGAGACTGGAGACGACTATTTTGTGGTCAGACAACCCTTGAAGTACATGAACGGTAACATTGTTCTCCGGAAAGTGGCCACTGGTAAAGATGAGATCTCAGACGGAATTACAGCCGTCATGCACTCTGGTGGGAGTGGTGACATTTTGGGTAAGGTTAAACGTAAACAGGAAGTCAACCAATAGGTTATTGATAGCACTACCCGTGTTCAACGAGCTCCAGTTAATATCGGGTAGGTTAAAGTCTCCAGCCACCACTGTCTTGGAACCAGCCATGTGGTGGTGCATATAATCAAACAACCCTTCTAGGTTTGCCAATTCGGCGGTAGGCGGCCTGTGCACACACCCGAAAATAGGGGCGTACGGCTCAAGTTTCACCGCGCGCATGCAGCGCCGTTTCCTCCCCTGGCGGCCTTTGCTCCCATTTCATTGCCGCACACGGGGTGCGCTCTTCCGCAGATTCGCTTGGAGTACGCTGCTTGCTGCTTCGCCGTGATGAAAACTAGCGCGCCTAAGAGGAAAAGGCAGGGCTCTAAATATTGTTGTGTTGTTGGGTGCCACAACAGCGTCGCAAACGCGAAGGGAAAAGAGCCCATCGTCAAGTTCTATTCGTTTCCCGGCAAGCGGTACGAGACAGACCGCCGAGAAGCCTGGATTAGGGCTGTGCGGCGGAAAACGTGAGTGACCGTTTCTCTGCCTTTCTCCTGTCATTCAGTAGCTGAACTGCACTAAATTACCTTACTTTCTAATAGCTCTGATGACTCCCCGTGGCTCCCCCCAAAAAACACACGAATATGCAGCAGGCACTTCGTGAACAATGCAAAGAGCGAGAGCCAGGCCAGCGCAGCCTACCGGCCGACTCTGTTTCCGGATGTTTACAAAAAGCGGCGGGTAAGCGGTGAGAGACACGAAAGGTAAGATGAAGGGTAGAATCAGCCAGATTTCGCACTGACTTATACTCGCCCTGCTTTTACCGCAGGTGGGCAAAGCGGAATCGATCAGCTGCTAGAAATTTGACGTCGCCTCATCCGCCCGAGGAATCCTCACCCGTGGACGTGCCGTCGAACGCGTCGGAGGCCCAACGCGTCGAACGCGTCGAAGAATGCAACGCTGCTAGCATGAAACTAATCAGCTTTCACTCGGTTTAACACTAGAAATATGAGGAGGATAAGTTATCAAGTTCACGAAACCAGGGTATGTCAAGAAAGCGGGTTCGGTTCCCGGCCGCGGCGGCCGCTTTTATGACGCAGGCGAAAAGCAAAAACGCTCATGTGTTCGAGATTTCGGCACACGTTAAAGATCCTCAGGTAGTCAAAATTAATCCGGAACCCTGCACTACGGCGCGCCTCGTCGTCTGAGTAGCGTCGGCGCGTTAAATCTCATAATCAATCAATCACGAAACCACGGTGAAAAGACGAATCGAGCGAATGCATTCCTAATCAAAATACCTGGGAACAGGTCCGCGATGGTCTTGTTCACGTCCCGCTTGGGTTTTTTCGACGGTTTTCCCCACTGGTGGGGTCTGCTTGTGCAGGTATCGTCAGTTGCCTCATTCACGTAGGCGCACACAGCCGCGGCATGCTTACAGCGGCCGATTATTCCCGCCTTGCAAGAGCACGTCCCGGAGGCTACGGACCGTGTGTGAGCGTAGATCTGCATGCGAAAAGTCAATTTAGTATCACCACCTTTGTGTACTTAGCCTCTGAGCGCGAATACATTCGACAAGAGCGGTAGAAAGAACACAAAAAAGAGAAAGAGCGTTTACCTTCAGACGCACATCGTAGACGACGTTGTCTTGCACTTGTGAAACGCACTTGGCGTTCAGCTGATGCTCGTCTGCTTGTATTATCTCCTCCACCACGAACACATGTTTCACGAGTAGCTTTCCTTTCTTCAGGGTCGCCTCCCTAAAACATAGCTCACAGTTTTCGAGAGGAAGGAAGCCGCAGTAGAATGCCAACGTGTTAGTCGCCATTGAAAACCAGCAGCGGCCGCACGGCAGCCCGGTGCGCGTACGGCAATCTAGGGCGGTTCTCCGCCGCGCGCAGCGCTGCTAGTATCGCTCCGGCGCGCCACCTGGCCCAGCCGTACGCCCCTATAGCGCATCCATCGTTCAGGCGAATCTTGACCCACAAAGCTTCGACATTTGGCACATCAGGCATAACCGAGAAAGCCACATCTTTTTTAAGAACAAGTGCTGCACCCCCGCCCCTAGACTGCTTTACGCACAATAACAACACCTGGTAAAACGATTTCACGGTCGTGAATGTTACTGTTCAACCACGTTTCCATAATAGCGGCGATGTCGGGAGAGAGTGCTAACAACAAAACTTCAAGTTGGTCAACTTTATTTACGATGCTGCGCGCATTGATCATGAGGAGGGTCTCGATTGATTGATTTATTGAGTGTTCGGTTTTTAACGCACCGACGCAACAGAGGCGATGAGGCGTGCCGTAGTGCGGTCTCGATTGATTGATTTATTGAGTGTTCGGTTTTTAACGCACCGACGCAACAGAGGCGATGAGGCAGAGACGCAACAGTGCGGTCTCGATTGATTGATTTATTGAGTGTTCGGTTTTTAATGCACCGACGCAACAGAGGCGATGAGGCGTGCCGTAGTGGAGGGCTCCGGATTAATTTTGACCAACTGGGGATCTTTAGCGTGCGCCGAAATCTCGTAGACACGGGCGTTTTTGCTTCTCGCCTCCATGGGGAAAGCGGCCGCCGCGGCTGGGAATCGAACCCGCGACCTCGTGCTCAGCAGCGCAAAGCCTTACTGAGCCACCGCGGCGGGTGCTGTCTCGATTTTCTTTAGTTCGTGTCCATAGCTTTTTTTCGAATGCCGCGGACAGTTTTTGAGTAGACCTCAGTAATAGAATATTCTGAGCCTTTACGCTTTCTACACTGTTTGAGGATAGCGGTTTTATCATGATAGTCAAGCAATTTTAAAATTATGGGCCGGTGTTTGGCTTCTTCGTGCTGGTGTACTCGGACGAGGCGGTGGATACGTCCAATGCATGATGTATTTACTTCCAAGATATCCTGAAAGATTTCTGTTGTGACTTTTCCACGCAAAATGTCTTCACACTCGTTTTGCTCTTCTTTTACGCCATAGATAATAAGGTTAGATCGTCGGCTTTTATTGTCTAGATCTTTGAATATTCTAGTAATCACCGGGAGTTTGTGTTCCAATTAAGCTATTTTCTGCACGCAGTCGGTCACTTTTTTTTTCGAGACGCGCACTTTTTTGTAGTTTCTTGTCAATCGCAATTAACTTTGCATTACTTATACCTTTTTCTTTCTTGATTACATTTATGTACTCCGCAATCTTTTTAAGCTCTTCCATGATTTGGTCGCTATCGGGCGCCGGGTTGGCTTCAACATCTCCGCTAACTAGTAACAAGAAACGCAACGAAACACGTAGGCTACAAAGCAGCTTAGCGGGAGGCCGTGGGTATGGCAGAAAAAACAAGCAAACATCGTCGCTTCGAAAAAATTTTCCGCTGGGTTTTCTCGCCTGGGAAATCTTCAAGGTGGCATTGCCTCCATGCCCACTGCCGAGCGGTCCCTGGGAGGCTCCTTTTATACTGTCCGAACTTGATGCCGGTGTCGATAAAAGCGTCCCGCCGCGAGCACTGCCGAAGGAATCCCCGCTGCACAAGATCGGCTGGCCAGGCAGGTCCGCTCTTGCGTAGCTGGAGACGAGAAGCAGTGGCTGTTGCGCATCGCACGTTGTAGATAGCGGCAATCCAAGCAATACCTGGACGACAAACAGAAGAGGGTTCAGTCTCTGTAACAAAGCACTAGAGCCGAACTATGTTCTGACTGAAAAGAGTAAACGTTATGCAGGAAGACTCACAGTAAAATTAGCGGGCGCGCTTATTGGAACTTCCGGTGATCTGCGCATAAGCTGCCTGTAATGCTCTGCTACCTCGCCCATCACCACTTGACCAGCGCTCTGGATAGCACCTTCCAAAGCTCATTCCGCTCTCTCGCCATCGCCAGGAGCATTCCCATCGGCACAATCACCTCTCAAGGCGGCCCTTATTGCACAGAAAGCCGCGGCAGGCTCTGTCTAGCGATGCTGTTTTCCTTTGCCGGCTCACGCTCTTCCCTAGAGAAAGACAGAGAAAAAAACTTTTATTGAGCGTTAGGGTTAGGTAGGCGTGGTGGCCGCCGTTTGGAGGTCGGTGGCGACAATGGCAGCTCGTTCCACCAAGACGATCTGAGCCCCCGGGTAGGAGCTACCTAGCGTACTCTCCCATTGCTCGTCCCGAGTGAATAAATGGAGGGGATTGGAAGGGCAGCCCCACATTGAGTGGGAAAGTGTGGCGCGCTCGCAACATGTGGGACAATGAGGTGAGGGGTAAGCAGACCTTTCCGTGGTCATGTTTTCAGTGGCCTGGAACTTTTGGCGGTAGCCGCGTGCTAATACCAGACCCGCCGGTTCGGTCGTCTACCAACACAATGCGCCATGAATGCCTCGGGTACCGGGAACAATCAATCAGACAGAGAGTGGCCAAGATAGAAAATGACCAGAAACCAAACCGCACGGTGTCGTAATTGAGCATTTTCGATCTTATTGAAACATATTCGTTCAGTGAAGTCAACCTAAAGCCAACCACAAGAGAAGAGATGAAATATTTCTGGCGCCTTTTTGCGACAAAGATACCACTGCAGAGGGCTGATCTAGCAGTGTTTTGAAGGATTTAGTTTGTCATTTAATAGCCTCATAAATTGCCTTGAGACATTGCCTGAGCTTGAACTCAATACTGCCTTTCGTAAAGAGGTGTATTTCGTGCATAACATTTGTCATAAACATAATCAGGGTTATTAACATCTCATTTCCCCGTAGTGTGCATTTCACTGCTCCCATTGTTAGTTATTGTGTATTTTTATAACTACCACTCAGCTCGTGGTACCAATTTGCCAAGCAAACCAAGTTGATAGTCTACACTCTTACAAATCTCCGCAAGTGGGCGTACCCCCACTATCACTCCAGAACGACCAATCGTCGTGACCAAATTGGCAAATTTGACCAGTGACGTGGTCCAGCATACCATTCGAGCAAAAAATAGTTTTTTGCGCCGTGACAATAGTGCAAGGAGCGGATCGGCGCTGTTATAACAGCGCAGCAACTATTTTTTGCTCTAATCGCATGCCGGGCCTCGTCATTGGTCAAGTTTGTCCATTTGGTCACGATGACTGGTCGTTCTAGAGTGATGTGTGGAACCCCATCTGCGGAGATTTGTAACAGTGCATGATGTGCCTTTCGTTTTCTTCTTCTTTTCGTTTTACTGGAAAGCAGTATATGCTAACCCCCCAGGTTTTCATTCCGGTGTCATCGATTTACTCGGCGCTGCTCCGAGGCTCCTCCTCACCCCCGCTGACACCTCTTTCACAACTATTTCCCCCTCGCCTCCACCGATTCCCGTTTGGCGAATCGCGCAGTCGGCAGCTAACGGCGGTAGTGCGGTTATCAGACGATTGCGAAACAAAGAGAAGCCCGGATGGACGTAAAAAATGCACTGATAATTGCTACACTTCCTAATATGAAATCTATGCACAGCGCGAGCTGCAGTTTTCTCGGTCACGGCGCATTTCTGCTACGTCTTAGGAAGTGTTCGCGTGATCAGCGAACGTACGGCAGCGGCCGCTACTCTGCTGCTACCTCGCAGTGCGCCGCCGCCGAATCATGTTGCAAATCGTGTTTGAACCTCCCGCGCAAATGTCACGTGGTTCGGATTAGCCCCGCACAAGGGAGCAGCGAGCATGTTGTTCCGTATCGTGTTTGAACCTCCGGAGCAAACGTCACGTGGTTTTGATTAAGCATCTGGGGAAAGTGTCAAGGGGATGGCACTCCTTCATGGCGACGCATGAGACATGTATGAGGGAAAGGCAGTGATAGAGATGACGCCGTAGCCGCACGTGTAGTACTGCACTTCACCATTAGCTAGACGCTCCTCTCCGTTTTCTTTCTTTCTTCGCTGCTGCGTTCGCTCACTAGGTGACGCGGACAAAAGACGCCGCTCCCTCGACGCCCAGGTAACGGCTGCCAAAGGGCCGCCGCGCTACAGCGACCGAAACCCGACGTCGCCGTTTCTGCTCCAATTCAATTCTACAAGTAGCTGCGAATCCGTCCCGGTAGAAGAGAAACTTCCCAAGTTGGGGCGCCGGCTCGAGCCCATATTTTTTTTTTCATCTTCGAACGCCTTCCGAACGACATTTTCGCCGGTGTTTTTCACCCCCAAGTAAGCGCCATCAACCGGTTGCCCGTTTATGCGTGCACCGTTTGCGGGTATAAAAAAGGGGGCGTGCAAGCGCAGCTAGGCTTGATGCCGCTACCGATGAACAGCCGCTTGTGCTGCTGGGAGATTTAGATGTCGAAATTACATGACTGAATGCAGTTGGTCGGCTGTCCTCCTTAATCGAGTGGTTCGGGTGTGGGTTGATGTAGTGCACAGACATCTTACACACACAGTAAGATGCATACGGGGGGGGGGGGAGGGAAACGGACAGCCATATGTTTGTACGCGAGCATAGAGCTGAAGGTTTGCCACGTTTTAAATCGTTATGGGTCGGATGCATGCCGTTCGTTTGGAGGAATACCAAGAATTGAAGCGTTGGCTCGAACAGAAGCGCGAATTCATGCACGTAACTCGTAGTCGTTCCGAACTTAATTACACATACACTCTAATGTCAATTTGCCTTTCACTAGTACAATCATACCGATACCTGGGAATTCCGTTAACAACAAACCTAACCTGGTCCGAACACATACTAAAACTCGTTGCCGAAGCATCCCAAGCGCTTGGTTACATTAGAAGAAACCTTTCACTATCGCCTCCAACCATACGCAAAATGGCATACGACACCTTCATCCGAACAAAGCTAGAATACGCATCTGCTATTTGGAACCCTCATCAGTCGTACCTAATAGACGCCATCGAATCAGTTCAGAACCGCGCAGCCCGCTTCATCACTTCTAAATATGACTGGCATCTCAGCGTCACCGACATAAAAGCATCCCTCTCCCTCCCCTCTCTGACAATTAGACGTGAAATCGGACAGATATGCTTCTTCCACAAACTGTATGATCACTTTCACCATCTCCGTACTTCCCTCTTGCTCACACCGTCCCGTTACTCACGCCGTCTGTTCAATTCCATGAGCATACAACGATTGCATGGTTCATCTAACGCATTCAATATGTCATTCCTACCACGTGCCATCGAAGAATGGAACAAGCTGCCAGACTCTCTTGTCCGAGAACGCAATCCGACGAAATTCAAAGAATTATTGTTATCTCACCTTAGACTTTAATTTTATATAATCCCCAAGACTTGCCGCTGCTGCCTTTTTTAGTTTATTATTATTTTGGTTGTTGTTAAATTCTGTAATTAGATTTGTTGTTGCATAAATTGTCTTGTAGCACATATGCACTACTGATGACTCTGCCCCCACCCCCCTTATGTAATACCCCTCTGGGGTCCTTAAGGGTTTAATAAATGATGATGATGATGAAAGCTTGATTGATTTGATTGATTGTAGGGCTTAACGCGCCGACGCAACGCTGGCGATGAGGCGCGCCGTAGTGGAGGGCTCCGGATTAATTTTGACCACCTGGGGATCTTTATCGTGCGCCGAAATCTCGTACACACGGGCGTTTTTGCTTTTCGCCTCCATCAGAAAAGCGGCCGCCGCGGCCGGGAATCGAACCCGCGACCTCGTGCTCAGCAGCGCAACGCCTTAGCCACTGAGCCACCGCGGGGGGTGAAGGCAGCAGACGACACGCGGTCACCCCGAAGACGGGTGGCGCTGTTAGGGTGCACAGGGAGTTTCTGCAGCGGCGGACTAGTGTTGTCTCTCTAAGTCTGAATCACATAGTACATGAAAGCTGCTGGCGCCACCGTTACCACATCAAGTTCAGCTTGTCGAGTAGCGGCGAATTCCTCCCGGGTGAACAGCAACTTGCCCGGTTGGAACGCTGGTGTGAACCAATATCACTTCTTTAGAGGACTTTCAGGGGATATTTTCGACGGCGTCTGTCACTTCTAAGCACGCGCACATGAACAGTTGCCGGTTTATGCATGCGCAGGTTTGTAGTGGAGAATCTATGGACGTAAAAAAATGGCAAGTGATGCAGATCGGTTGGCTGAGACGTGAAATGACGTCATTCTTTAAAGTTATTACGACACTTGCAGCAACAGTCTGAACCCGGCCTTAGGCTATGTTCAGACTACTGACGTAACGGCCATATTGTGCGATATGGACGCAAAACAGGGCGTTTCACGCAGTTCGGTTGGCTGAGACGTCAAATGAAGTCATTATTTAAAGATATTACGACAGTTGTGACAACAGCCTGAACCCAGCCTTACAGAAAGAGTAAGATGCTTGTGAAGCGGGGAGGACACAGGCAGTTCCATGTTTATCTGCAATAACAAAGCTTGGATCCTTCAGAGGTTCATTCAGCTAATTGGCCAGGAAGAATACTCAATCGCAAATTACTATAAACCGTGTTTTGTTTCGTGCACTCCATGGACTGTGTCAAGCTTTGCAGGTCATCCTTCTTCAGAGAGTGGAAGGGCGCTATTTTTTTTTCTTTTCATGCTCTCAGGGTTTCAGCTTGTTTGCACTTCTTTGCTGCCGACCGACGACGACCCAATTATTCCCGACCAATATGGCGCTTGCAGCTTCGCTGTAATAAAATAAGACAAAACAGAATAACTTTGACCAAACCTGGTCTTGAAATAATTATGTTGCTATTTATCGCAGACTAGTTGCTAATTTAGACTAATCACAGAACCAGGATCGTTTGACGGGCATAAAAGTGCCCTCTCTTCTCTTTTTGTCGACGCAAATTTTTTTTTCCCCTGAGCGTACTCCGCCACATTATACTGTCTGTTGAGCACCTTCCTGTGACTACACTTCCTAATTACATTTCCTAATTCTTTCATACTTCCTTAAAGATTACTCGTGTTAATTCTTTCGGGTGGCCTAGATGAATGCTTAATGAGGGTATTACCGAAGTCCTTCTCTGTCACCGCCAGTATCCCCTCTTTCTCTTCTTCTCCTCAATCTCAAGTTTCTACACCCCTTATATAACCCCCTTCCAGCGTCATATACGTGTTCGTGCAAGAAAACAATACGACGTGCGCAGCTTCCTTTTTTTTTGTCAGACTGTTCTCTCCCCAAGAAACCTGTAATGATGATCTAACGTCACTCTTCGGAGATAAAACATCGCGTAGGCAAAACGCCATTGAGACACGGAAAATTAGCTGAAATTGCATTGTAGAAATGTAGTCCAATCTTTCACCAGTAAATATTTAAGCGAAGCTTTGGTGTTTTCAGTGGTGGCGTCTGTAACGCGAAAATGTCCCGCAGAAAAGCCACCTTTCTCTGATGGTGATTATGAATGAGTGTGGGTGAAGTGAAAGAAAAAAAACGCTTCCTGTGGCCGGGATCTAACCTGCATACCCTCGCGTTATGAAGCTGGCGTCTATCCGACTGCTCCGTTTCAACATGGTTCAAACTCAGTTTAAACTCAGACGACAACGAAAAATCCTTCACGAGAAAGCTTCGCATTCAACCATCGTCATCGTTAGACAAAGGGGTGCATGATTTTTTTTTTTTTTTTTGCCAACACGCTCTTAGACATGGAGTTAGAGACACAGTTCAAAGAAATAGCGATGGACGGCGTGGGTCAACAGTTTGACTCGTGAGGGAGGAAACTTCATTAGCGCTGGGTCTTCCTCGATCCCGTGCAAGCTCCCGTATCTTGCCCGCTAAAAGCAAATGCGTGTCATCACTAACATCAACGGGCCATTACGCCTGCGAGCTCATGCCCTGCGCAATCGCGTTGTAACGAGCCACCATGGCGGGAAATTTGTGGCCTCGGAGAACGAAAAGAGGGACAATGCTGTCACGTAGGTCTGGCACCCGCCTGAACCAAAATGAGAAAAGGCAAACTACTAGCCAAAATGCCGCCCGTTGCTTGAGAATCGAGCTTTTGTTTGTATTCAGTGTGTTGCACCTTTGCGCGAGGGTAAACATTGTACGTTCTTCTCGAATGAAATGACCAGTAGTGACAAAAGAAGCGCAACGCGGGGGAAAAAATAAACAGACGGATATTTGATCCGACAATGCGAAAATTCGCAGCTCCCATATTATCCAACAGCATTGCGACGGCAATGCAGAATGTACAGAGACATTCTGACGGCATTGTGCTTGCGTCGTCGTGATGCTGTGTTACGTTAGGGTTGCGACGAGACTGCGTCTATTTCAGAGTTATTTGGGCTATTTTGTTGTACTAAGATTTTCGTGATTATATTGTGTTTGACATCACGTGTTTGTTGGATTATAATACGTCCTTCGTATGCCAGGTTTGGTTGTAGATCTCTGCATTCGGCTTCTATTTGTCTGCGCAGCAGTTGAGATTTCGGTCTCAAATACTTGGATCCTCAAACTCAAAATTAAGCCTGCCTGTTTTGTGGGATTACAGGGGAATTTTTTCCTTCTCTCTCTGACACGAGCGCGCATTCGCTTACCTGCATCTTCGCCGGCTAATTCCTATCCACGAGAGAGAGATATAATTTATTGTATGAAAAAGGTCAAGGGTCGGTTTCCTCAGTTTAAGACACCGTTGGAACATCCAGCCGTCTCAACGCGGTAGACCAGCCGAAGATGATCTTCGACGATACAGCTGGCCAGTTCTCCGTCCCCCTGTTGTACCGAGGAGTTAGATGTGGGGAAAATGTGGGGCTATGCTGGCACTCCTGCACCATATGATGCGAGCCACCGTAATATATTCTACAGCCCGCATGCGCTAGCACAACAAAGACACTTCCCTCGTGACGAAATATATGCGACAATTTCACAATCGCTGCTCTGCATTGCCATATCAATGGCGCTCCCAGCAACTCCTTCTAGCCGCTCACGCTGTTCTTGTTACCATAGCGACAGCGCCGGTCACGTAGTCGCTTCCGCAGTAGAGCCGCAGGCTTCACGATCAGGCAGGGGCGTACCACTTACGGCTGCGCTGTGAAACAAACTAGCCGCCAAGTTTGCTCGTTTTTCAGCGTACGTTTAGTGCTAGTAGGATGGCCGAACCGTGTTTTTTTAGTGGATCATCACTCTTGATCCTGCGACGTCTTCTCCTTTTTGGCGTAATAAAAATTAGGACGAATCCTGGCGATTTGAAATGTAATGACGACCAAGAATCACACGGCCGTCGAAGCATTACAAAACAGGGGGCAAATGTTGGTCGTCGAAGCTCCCGTCTTCTACCATTCAAAAATTTGGGCGGTGGAAAACGGCCGTAACTCTTAAATGTCAGGCACACTCTGGACGATACTGTGCGGACTTTGTAAATCCAGAAGTTGGTTGTTCTGGCGCTGTTTGGGCCACCCTACGAGGGACACAGAGTGAACATCCCATCACGAACTGCATTAAAGTCTTTTAGCTCTAAAACAGTAAACTAAGTGCGTCAATTATGGATCAAACGCAGTCGGGTGAGAGTAAGAGGCAGATAGGGACTGAAAAGGAGAGGCGAGAAAACCGTGCTGCTGACACGCATTCTCAATGGTCGCTCCGGGGTTGACGCTCACTTTGTCATCGTTCCATAAAATGATCGATTACGGCAGGGGGAGGCTATGGGACTTCCGGAAGTTTGGGACTGGGCGAAGCGTAAAGTTTTGACGCGCCGTCCCTGGTTAGAGAGTTGCTTTGTAAAAGCTTCATTGGGAGAAAGGGGTCGCTAAAAAGCTACTGGGGCAAATAATGGGTCGCAGCCTGTACTTCAGGCGAGCGTCACTTGTCGTCATGATGCAGAGGCCGAACAAGCGGTCAGGACGTTCAGTCCTTACGCTGGCGTTTGGATTCGGTCCAGCGTTCTTGTCCAAAGTGGTGATCACAAAAGTCATCTATTTATCTTTTTTATTCAGTAGCCGGCCAAGCCTCTCAGGCCGGATTCGTAAAGCAGTTCTGCTGCATCTGCGGTGTGGTACCGCGCAACTTTTCTTATCGTAGAAGGAGAGAGAGAGAGAGAGAGAGAGAGAGAGAGAGAGAGAGAGAGAGAGAGAGAGAGAGAGAGTACAAGGCTACATCAGAGCTCCGCGAATCTCGCTTATGATTGTAGAAAATGAGCGGTCGTACAATTGGCATGAGCTTCATCTTCTTCACCCTCGCGTCCTTATCCTTCGCGTCAAAAACGTTCGTAGGAGAGGCTTCGTAGACATTATGGGGCTATATACTAAAGCAGACGCCGTCCTTTTGAAAGCACGCACTCGATGCGGACATCGACGTTGCCGCCATCGAGACACTAAATGCGCTGCGAGTTTCGCGCGCAGTACCTCTGTGGAGGCATTGCGTAAAACCTGAGTAGCCGTCACTGGCCTTTCTCAATAATTTGAAGGAGTAAATTGGCAGGTACCAGACGAACAAAAAAGCGAGCGTTTGCTACAAGGCAGAAAAAGCCCACCTGATACCTACCTCTTCCCGAGTTTTTCGTCTGTTTGGCGCACGTTGCGCCAATGCATGTGTGAATGGGCTTCGAATTCTAGTATTCCTGATCCACATATGCGTTTGCTACTGGCAAGGATTCGGACACAAAGGGATGAGCCGATGTAATCGCTTTCGGCGCGAGGCTGTTCTTTCACGTTGCTTCTGATGTTCGCGGTCCGTAGAGTCGCATCTGAAGTACTTGAATCAAAGAAAAACCCATGGTCCTTGGGTTTGGGGAACACTGGTAATCACAACGAATAAAACGACCAGAATACCTCTGCGTGCGCTCAGAGATCCGAAAGTTTTATTCATGAAAAGCAAAAAAAAAAAAAAGATCCTGACCGATGGGAATCGGCAGAGGTAATGAGGCTGGATCAGCAGAAGCTACGTTTGTTGCACTTCTTTTTTGAATGTGTTCCCTACTTAACCCGATCACTTTTTTCGGCAACAAACGGCGCGGTCAGAAGAAGCACTGCGATTTTATGTTTACAATGTATGCATCTTTCTATACATTTTGGTTCTTTCTATTTCAAATTTTTCTTCCGCTCTCGCATTCCCTGCATCCCAACTGCTTTGGGCCCTCCTAATACTGCACGGTGGGAGCACACTGTCTCTGTGAAACCTCTTTGGCTAGACCTCTATCTTTTCCTTCTCATCCTCCTCCTCGTCGTCTCTCTCTTACACACACTTTTACTCCTCTCCCTCCTTATTGTTTCTATCGTTGTAGACTTTTAGCAGAAATGTTTTTTTCTGATGAGATTTCTTTGAGTGCCCAGACTTCGATCTTCTTCGCAGCGCGTGCTCGCAGTGCACCGTGGTCGTTTTCTTCCCAGCCGTAACGCGTCCCATCGGCGCCTGCGAACTATCGCGTATGAAGTCAAATGGCTCGCTGGTGCTCCGCGACTAATGCACGCTTGGAACGAGACGGGTGATAAAGTTGGAAAGGAACGCTGCTGGGCTGCAGCTTTACAGAAAGAAGGCTTTGTAGAGTGTCTTGTCAAGCTTGGATAAGCAAACAACTTCTTTCTCTTCTTTTGGTTTCTCGAAGGCTACGTCTCAAAATCCCAACAGACAACTGAGCCTGTGAGAGCTATTTCACCGTCAGGTTGTCCCGAAGGAAAACTTGACAGACAGAAGGTCAGCCGCCTAAAGAGGTACACTAAGAGATGATGATGGTGGCTATGAAATGCAAGGTTGAATTATCGTATAGAAAACCCATATTTGCGAGCTCTATATTTTTTGTGTGTATCTGTCAGCTGTAAGACGTTTCTTGTTCGGCGCTTCATTCAGCTACGTTTTTGGATACGCTGCAGTTTCCACATTGCCTTGAAAATAAAAAGTACGAAAGCTTTCACAACTTGCCTCACAAACCATCGTGGCTTAAATTTAAAGAAAACTGATCTCATTTGAGACAACATAAAAGCGCACAGTTATTTGAGTGAACGTTGGGTAATTAGAAAAAATAGATTGCTCATGCCATCAAATGAAAAGAAGCCATCGGATTAAGGTTGCGAAGCAATGTTCATCATCGCATGTCGGTTCATCACATATTCTAGTTCGTTTCAGTTGGGCGTAGCAAGTGTGCCCGTGAAGATAGGGTAAAAATTCAAAACACACACGCCCTTCATTTACCGGCCTTTCGTCGGACGCACATGGCAGCGTATCATTTACTTAAGTAAGAACAAGCGCATTGAGAGATGGGGAAGAACGTATGGTAAATAACCCGCACAGAAGACAAAGGAAGGGACTCGTAGCCGCTTATGCAGCTGTTTACGCTGGGTGCCTCTGATAGCGCCTGAAGGCGCCGTACGCTTGTACTTTTTTACTCCCATTGCCCAGAATGTAGTTGTTTTAGTGAACATCTTTTCCCGCTTGTTCGCTTCCCCCATTATTTTTTCCGGAATTTCGCACTGCAGTAATGCCTGGTTAACTCGAAGCAGTAAAAGCCTGGAAATATTTCGAGACAAGCGGATTTTCGAGATGAGCAAAGTAGCGCGAATTGCCATGAAGTATCGAGTTCTTTGCAAAAAAGGCGCTACTACTTAGCAGCTCTTCAACAGCAGCTTCCAATCTTGTTCTTTATAAAGGTTTTGTTGTTATTGTTGTAGTCCTTTATTAGGCGAGGGAAGGCCATGTGGCTAAAATAGGGGTAGGGGAAGGAGGGGAAGGGAGGAGTAGCCCAGTTAAAAAGGTGATGCGTCCATGAAGACGGCACAGGGGTTCCCTTCAGACCGCGGTTTTAAAGAAAAACAACATACAGGAGACGTTCACGGGGTGGGTTTTGTAGCACTGCAATATTACTTAGAAAAGAACTGCGAATGCTGGTCTGCTTTGCGGTTGCACTCAGGCCTAGTAAGAAATCCTCTAGCTGCTTCACGCATTGCATGAGCCGATCTTCCCCGACGCTGCACTCAACTTATTTCGCAGCAAGCGCAGCAAATTCCCCGTTTCGGCAGATGTCGGCACCTCTCGAGGAGGTTAGTCGTCATCGCCCCCGTCTTCGCCGTCCCATCCTTTTGTGGGTATTTCAACTATTTCGGCGTCCGTAACTTCTCCTGTCACTGTCACATACTGCTGTACCTCTGCGCATGTCTCTACCGTCACATGACGTGCCACAGGGTTGCGTGACGAAGTTGATATGCCTTTAGGCACAGACTTCACGTTTGGGGAAAACATCGGCTTTGTGATAGGCGCGGCTAAACGAGAAAAAAATCGAGGGACTTATGCGCTGCAGTATCGTGCGAATCTTGTGAAATGGTCCGCGGCGGCGAAATTTTCGTTCCCCTCTCAGTCAAGGTTTCTAGATGTCCGCCGCTTGACCCAAAAATACTTCGAAATAAAGGGCACCAAATACATGGGACGTATAGGAAATGGTTCGGTGCCGCGGAAAATTTTGACTTGGCCTATATTTCGAGATATCCGAGTTCGAGTTAACGAGGTATTCCTGTACGTGTGTAACTTACATGAACGCAGCTCCTAAGCAAGCTTTTAATATTCCCTGACGGGTTATAAAATCATCACTAGCCTGTATTGTTGACAGTTCATCAGGCAGTCGCTAAATATAAAACTAGTTTCCAGGATTACAGTCCTTAGGGCGACAAAGTGTTTGCTCCGTAGTATTCAAACAAGGTTAACCATGTCTTTACAGACTAAACTGCGCATCTAGACTAGTTATGATTCCGTGTAATAAAGCAAATTTGGGCAACTACGCCGACTTTATGAAAATTGACAGCCGCAGGACTCACGCTACATAGAAGAGGAAGAGATGTTGCTTGCATACCTTTACACCCGAGTGTTTGTTTGTTTATTTGAGCATTCCTAATACACCGAAATGCCGGGAAACGGGGACAAAAAGCTTGTCATGCGACAGCTTGACGAGGTCCCAGTACCCATGGCATACAGCAATGGCAGAAAATTTGTGTACACATGGAGAACAATCAACTAACATACAGATTTTTTTTTGCCTGAGGAACACAAAGCCAATTGATCAATCTAAACCTGAAGAAAAAGAGCATATAAAACGTTTTATCTCCTGGGTAACAAAAACCCATGCATGTGATTTACACAATGAAAACGACGCGTATAAAACGATAGAGATGCTTATTTCGTCGTCATTACAAATTTATGACAGCAATGAAAAACGAAATAAGACATGTAAATGTACTTTGCTAAGTACATCAGTCAATACTAAAGGAATTCACAACGCGTCAGATGAAGTTGTAGGCGGCCGATGAGGCGGTGCGGCAGGGCCTACATTTATTTAGAGTTGCGTGAGGACGACAACATGGGCCGAGAATCAGAGAGCAGCCCGTGGAGTGCGGCCGAGCAGCGCGGAGACCATGATGTTCTCTGGCGCGTGGCTCGTCCTGCGTGTCGTGGCCACGCGCTGCTGACGCTGGCGGCAGCGGCCAATGATGATGATGGTGGCTCTTGCTCTCGATGACGAAGTGGCCGCTACAAAGTCAAAAACATAAAAAAACGCCTAAATGATGCCACACTACCACTGCACACCGTAGTAAGGATGTCATCTTAGATGCATGATCACTTGTGGAGTAAGCGCTGAAGCCAGTTAATATGTGACATCTGAAAAACAGTGAGAAAAAAAGCGGATGGGCTAGTGAACCGACAAATGGCAATGGAGACAGGGGTAATCCAACAAGATTACATGACGTAGCTTTAACAATTTTGCACATAGCATAAATACGTAATACGAACAGATTGTGTAATAAGATCCCGATTAAATATCAGGCGATTATTTCTGTTCTACTAATAACCATCATATTCATTCGCTCCCCATTAATTAGAATTCTGTGAATTCGCATCCTGTCCCCGTGACCGGCAAACATGTTCTTTTTTTTTTTTTTGGATTCCCGTCTGTCAAACATTCAGCATTCGTCACATTACCTTTTTCTGGGTGAGCTTCGCCGCGTTACTTAGAAATGCATGGTGAAGCACGATTGGGGTTTTCAGTTAGCTGCCAAGTGCAGATCAAGGTGTAGAACGGAAAGAAAAGGCCAAGAGTCACGAACATCTGCGTCTCTGCTTTCCTACCCTTCGACTCAGTAGAAGAAAGATGGAACGAGTTCTTTTTCTTTCCTTGTACTGTGCTATTTATCTTTAAATAGCGCGGTGTTACGCCTCTTTTGAGCTATGTAAGAAGGTAGCTGTGAGCATGTTTCCACATATTTCGTAACATCTCTAGAGCTTGCTAGCTTCCCTTCACGATTCAACTAGCTATTCAAATTTATTCGAAACGTATTTGATACAACTAATGTTCGTCGGTTATCCTTTAAAGCATATCTTTGCTCCACGTCAGACTAGCGCGTGATACAAAGCATGAATTCCAATGCCTATCATGCGTAAACTCACGCGATTCGAGCCAAAGTTTCTATAGGAACACATTTAGTACTTCCTTGAGCAAAGCGCAGTTGTTACTGGTTACCTAACCTGGATTTCAAAACTCCACCCTAAACGCAACCCAAACGTGCTGTGGTTGCATCAAAGAGTAAACTCGCACACCCAGGAACAGGTATCGTTTGGCATGCCTCCAAACACACAGAAGCCAGCCTTACGCGCAACCTACTAGCAGACGAGAGAAAGATTCACAGTGGAGAAGTAGTTGAAATAAATTCTTGGTGTGTACCTGGATTGTTCTAGGCCGTCCGTTTGCTTGTGTTGGTTGCCACCGGAACTATGGTATAACTGAAACCTACCAGAACATTCGGACGCAAGTCAGGGCCCCAACTGAGTGCTACCTTTTCGAGCGAGTAGAAGGAAAGTAAACTAGAAATAATTTTTCGATAATACGGCCCTGCAGGTTCTGTATTGGCGCCTTAGAACACCATTTATCATTGCAATTCCTGTCCATAACAGACCCCCTCTTTTTTCTCTTTATCTACCAAGCTCAAAATCGATGCTTCGTACGAGTTAGTCGACGATTGTTGGCCATACACTCGAGCCATGATGACTTCGGTCGCTTACAAGACACCAAAACTACGCCATAACAAGCCAGTCTACACGGAAACCGGTGCAAGTCAAAAAGTATTGTCATTTGTTTGTCTGCTTTCAGAAAGTTGTGTTTCTTAAGACACAAGCTTCGCTACTCACGACCAGATGTAAACCTTCTCTGTTACCAATCGAAATTAGAATATGTAAGCATAGTATGTGACCCCTACACAAATGTAACATTGATGAGCTGGAAAGAATTCAGTGGAAGGTGGTTCGCTTTATTTCTTCTACATTTCGCCGCATGAACTCTCCATGGCCTACAGCATTCCATTACTTCAGGCTAGAAGAAGGCAACGCCGCTGGACTTTTTTAGTTCCATGCTTAATCATATATTTTGCGACTCACCCTTCATTGTATTTATCTCCTCTGTCAACAAGAAAAAAATCCCGCCATCTCCACGAAGTGAATGATGATGAGGGGCGAAGCAAAAATGCTTATCGGTAAAACCATGAAACATTCGCCCACACATGATACAAAGACTCGACACGTCAAGCTTTCTACCGCTCCGTTGACAAGCCCGTCGACGACGTCGATACTTGTGGTGGTTATGTAGGGGTTGTTTTGGACGATGAGAATCTCCATGGGTAAGTTGGCGAATTCGGTGTGTGACATTTTAGCCACCTTGGCCGTCGCCTTCTGCAGAGCGTCTTGTGTCGCGTACCCCCGGTACGTGTCGTCAGCTCGCAGGCGACGAACGACAACCTCTTCTTCTTCCTCTCCTCCTTGTTGGGTAGCAACGAACGCGTTGAACGTTTTGACCTCTTCGGCCAATCTTTGGTTGGCCAATCCCTGGGGGGATCCTGCCACAATCATCATCATTCCGCCGTGTATGGCAGCAACGAGGGACGGGACACGGCCCGAGCAAGAGGAGCTTCGCCCCTAAAACACGACGTCAGCAGTCATGGCCCTTAGCAACATCTTTTGCAGAAACGGATGCCTTTAAATTTTCATTTTTTCCACCCACAGTGTTTGCATGGGAATCTTTGTCAGAGCGTGACCGCCTTGTATAGCATGTGCATATTTGTAGCATTGCCTACGTTTCCCCGTGTACAATTGTGTCAATTTACCCATTGGGTTACTTTGTTATTTATATATGTTCGGGATGTAACAGAGTTTGCCGTTTTGAACATTGATATTTGTGATTGCCCGTCCTTCTGGTTCGCGCATTGTAGTTCGCAGTGTGTAATAAATAAATAAATAAATAAATAAATAAATAAATAAATAAATAAATAAATAAATAAATAAATTTTTGTATTGACCTAATTTGTGGCGTCTCTTGCAATAGCGATTGTCATGAATCACGGGTCTTGTGAAATATCTGCACCAGCCTCTTCGTCGCCCATGGGGGATCGAGCGGGTGATGTTGCCTGAAAGAGGCATGACAATAACCTTGATGTGGACTTGCGGCAGACTTGCGGTGCACGTTCGGTCGTGTTATCCAAGGGGAGCGATTTCATTTGAATGAGGAAACTTGTGACCCGAGTTGAATGCTTTTGGTCAGAAGAACTGTCATAATGAAAGATGATAGATTTGTTGTCATAGGCTACAATAAGGATCACAAGCAACTGTACAAGACTGCAAACAGCACTTATGACGTACGTGAAGCCCTGATCAAGAAACGAAAAGGCATAGAGACAAAAAGGTACAGAGACTTCTGAGGCATAGAGACAACTCACGACGAACTGGAAGGTATATTAGAAAATGTCGCACATAGTATTGCTATGTGTACACAATGCAGCCAGTACGCACAAGCCTATATAGTATTCAAGGGCACCTGCTGACGAAAAAACCGTAAAACGTAGCTAGAAATTTAAAAAAAAGCACACTTTGTACAACAGTGCAAGACATGCCCATTTGGAGGTAGAGTGTCATAGCTAAAGGGTAAGCTATTGGTGCGGTTCGTCAAGCCAAGTGGATTTGAGGGGTTATAGCAATTTTGAACATCCGGTAGTCATGGCATGCCTCAAGCTGATCTAACAGAAATCACTAAGTGAGTCGCGCATAAACTGCTCGATGCTAATATTTAAAGCCCGCGGGCATTCAAGCATGTACATTGGTGAGGTGAAAACGCTGCCTTCACTTAGAGGACACGTGACGCAAATTTGGAAAGGCCTTTGTGACAGTGTACCTTTAACTTCACGCGCCTTCTTTTTATCTTGCAGGGTTGGAGTGCCAATCCTTCATGGGAAATAACTTGTGTATCATGCTTGCATTCGTCCGTTTTCTTCCCCCCGCAAAACAAATGGAGCTTGGTTTAAAACAGAGTTCAGTTTGTGGTACAGGAGCAATACACTGAAGACAGGTAGTTATTTGGGGAATAAGGGGGGTTGTGCGAAAATTACGTGGCATCAACATCCAGTCCAACAAACACTGGGCTATGTACAACCGAATATGTCCCATTTTCTTAAACAGCTTTTATTGTCCCAATATTTTCTTCATACTTTTGTTACTCAATTAGTTTTGATACCATGATCTGGTCATCAGTGCCTTCCCTCGGTAAAGTGCCCTCCTGTAGCCTAATCGCGTGAGCTGAAGCACGCGAAACGGCACAACTAGAAGGCCACCATAGTGGACGCGATGCTACGCAAGGAATATTGTTTTGTAACGAAACAGTTTGGGTGTGCGTAAATTATGTGTGCGCTCCCAGTGAAGCGCATTCCAGTGCTCTTAGCAACATTGTTGAACAGCGCCGGGTTTGCTCCCACCACCGCAGACAACGCAGGAAGCGTGAAAAATAATCCTGACTGCGGCACCCCTAGTGCTAACAACGGCCACTGAGGCTGCTGTAGAGAGGGGTAGAGAATGAAACGTTGCAGAACTGACTTTGTCGTGATAACTTTGGACGTGTCACGAAGTTCATAATTTGCGCTTTGCTGAGCCGTGCCCGAAGGTCCTATGAACGTATACCACATTTTATAAAGGTTAGAAAGAACAAACTTGTTGAATGGCACCTTTACCTAAACGTTACATCACCTCTTTTTCACGCCCACTGTTTCATCTCAAGCACCACAAACTTAGCATTCATAAGTAGCTGGCTGACCATGGGTGTCGAGATGCTGGAAGTGGCGGTGCTCATTGGAAGGGAGGGAAACCCCGCTTTTCCTTTATCTCGCGGAACAGCCGTGGGGCGGCACGGAACGAAGCACAACGAAGCCCAAGCGTGCAACGGTTCAGAGGCGAAATATTTTTCTCTAAAATTGTCTTCGCCGCCCCGCTCCCTCTTCTCATTCAGCCGCTGCTCTTATCTTCATCGTTATACACCCATTCCCAAAAGGAGGCGACCAAAGGTGCGAACTAACCGCGCGAGTCAGGCGCCCCGAGGGCCCATGCCGGGATGCGGTGATCCTGGAAGTGTAATCGGGAATATTTCCGTCCCAAAGCACCGAAAAACGCCCTTTGTAGTAAACTACCTGCGATTGTTAACTCGCTGATTGCAACGCCCAAAGCTCCAGGCTCGCCCTGCTTAGCTTAATCGCCAGCGGCTCGTTTGCTCACCCGTATCTCGCCGCGCTGCTGCGCCACAGGCTACTCGCAGCGCATTCATGCCAAGACCATGCACAGAACGGAGACGTCAGGAAATTCACTCCCACTATGCTGCCTACTTATAAAAGCAGCGTTTGTGCAGTTATAATGCCATGCCACTGAGTCAGAGAATTTTAACAGGATTTGTTCAGAACAGTGGCATAGGCTGGAAGACAAAAGAAGTAAAAAAAAGACGTGGCATTCGCTTCGCAGCGCCCATTTTCCGTTTAAGGAACACATTCCTCCCACAAAAAAAGCTCGCAATGAGTGGATAACGCCAGCAACACTTAACAAAGAAAAACCAAGGGATAAAATGTACAAAAAATTTATTTCAACCCATGACACTAAATTGCTCGCTGCGTTTAAATCGTACAGAAATAGGCTCATTAAATGTGAGGCAGTCCTAATACTATAACACCTTCGAGGCTTGCAAAGAGGGATTCCCGAAAGCTGCGGAACAAAATTTTTATGGTTATCTCTCTCTCTCTCTCTCTCTCTCTCTCTCTCTCTCTCTCTCTCTCTCTCTCTCTCTCTCTCTCTCTCTCTCTCTCTCTCTCTCTCTCTCTCTCTCTCTCTCTCTCTCCCCCCCCCCCAAAAAAAAATAGGTCAGTGATCCCGACAAATTTTCTGTCAACGGCAAGGTCTACACTGGAAATGATCTTTGCATTGATTTTAGCGACTATTTTATTACCCTTCGCAAGAAAAGCGTCATGCGGCGGGTGGCTCTAGTTTATTTCATAATGACAAAAGCATTTTTTAACCCCCTTATGACCACCGCGATAGTTACAATTTTTACGTACATTAAAAATTGCAGATGTTCTGACGCCCATGATTTTCAGATCAAACCAATAAAATATGTAATAGACATCTTATATCTCGTACTTGACATCATCTTCAAAATCTGCTTTCGATTTGGAGTTTTTCCGTCTCATATGCAGATAGCCAGGGTATCTGCTCTTCATAAAGAATGTGACAGACATTGTCGGCCTCATTACAGGCCAGTCTTTCTATTTCCGGTCGTTTCAAAAGGACCTAAAACTTTATACGCATCTCGAATGTCCAGTTTCTTCCAAAAATATAATTTAATCTCAGATGCGCAGTCCGGTTTCACAAAATGTAAATCAAACGAGACGTCATTGCTCTCTACAAAAAAGGAGATTTTGCGTTCTTTTGAAGAGAAAAATGTTTTGGGTGTTGTTTTTTCAGAGTTCATTCAAGCTTTCGATTACATAACCCATTATCGGCTACTGAATAAAGTAGGCTTATTTGGGTTCAGGCGCGCAGCTAAATGACTTCTTGTTCATATCTGCCGCATCGTTTATACATTTTCAAATCAGTGTATCGAAAATCATCAGCAAGACAATCCCAGGCATTCCCCAAGCCAGCATTTTAGGCCCACTCCTTTGTAAGTTATATACTAATTATTTTGCAACGAGTTCAAAGTACGCAAAGTATATCATTTATGCTGACAATGTAACCTTGTTCTTTATATCTCATTCCGCAGATGCTGCTATTGATCAAGAAAATAGCGCAATGCAGCAAATTAGGCATTGATCATTTATTAAATAGTTAAACGTAAACGTAACAAAACAACCGCTTACTTTAGTTCAGTTTAGTAGTTCCTTGAAAACCAAACTGTTAAGGGTCGCACTCAAAAGCCAACTGGGTGGGGATGATCAGGTTGAGGCAATTAGGAATGCACTTGCTTGAACTGCAGGGTTAATAAGCCATTATCGCTACTTGCTACCAACCAGAGTGAAGCCTCTGTTGTATTGTTCTTCATTTATGTCGCACTTAAATTACGCCCACTTGGCGTGAGGTACGACCACTACTTTAAACAAGCAACCTCTTTACCTTCTGGGGAAGATGCCTGTGCGTGCAATAATACACAGGGTGATCAAAATTATGTGGGCAGGTTTTTTTTTTAAATTAGGCGCTTAGACGTACTTGAAGACCGCCTCTTCAGTGAGGTTATGCCCCCAGTGGACACAGAATAAGGTGGAAACTATTTATGACACAGGATTAAGGAACAAAAATTGAAGAACTAATGTTTTGTGGCTGCGGTCAATAGGCATGTTTGTATTTGTATGTTTGTATGTTTGTTTACTGGGCAAAATGGAAAATCTTGAAATTTCGAAAATCTTGAATCGTTAGCAAGAAGGAACTTGGAGGAAACAGCCGCTTCGCGACTATCGTTTAATTATTTTAGAGTGATGGAGGCTCTCAAACACTTTATTTAATGTTGTGCCTAATCGTAATGGTAAACCTTTGAACATGGCGTCTAGGGCCGAGCACCCGTTAAAAAAAACTTTGAAGCGGAGCCAGAATTTGCTGCAATGATAAAGGACGCGAAAGTGTGGCAACCCAAGTGCTCGTTCTTTTTCTAGTTTGTTGTACTTGTTTAGCGGGGACTTTTTTTTCAGCAGCAAAGTACAGAACCTCGCGAAATCGCAATCGAGTCACATGGGAACACGCGGAGTGAAAGTTTAGTACGATTGAGCGTCGCAATTGAATTCGCTAAAAGAGCCTAATTTCGTTCTGTCGAGCTCGAGAAAGCGAGTTGGCTACTGACAATACCCGAAATTGAAAGCATATTTATCAATACATGTGTGAAACGTTTTCAGGGACGATGTCACTGACCCTAAAACAGAACGATATAAACATCAATGGCCGCGCCTCCACCTTAACTCACATTTATATTTATAGAAGATTTGTTCATTCGTTTTTACGGGTTCGTTCTTCTATCCCAAACTGACGTTATACCCCGATGGCTGCTGTCTTGTAAACGCTGGACGGAACTTTGCTGCAAACAATGTTTTACCGCAAGCACACGAGTTTGCGACAGATGAAAAAGTGTGTGTTCAGAGAAAACTTTCCAGAGACTAAATAGAATTAACCGCCCGGAAAACTTTGGCTTTCCCATGAGAGACCAGGGAAACTCATATCGCTGGAAACGCGTTCCAGCCTTGAATACCACCCTAAACTGCAAACAAACAAATCAGTGTTGGCGATGGCCAACCACGCCTGCGTGTTTCCTGCTGGGAAGTAATCGCTGGTCCAATTAGGTCCGCGAGGAGATGGAAGTCGACTCGGAATAAAGAAGAAAGATAAAATAAGCAAAAGGAACGGCCCGAAAGGAAAGCAGATCTACGATAACGAATGGAATTAGCGCAGCACACGAGCACGTCACTCCCGTTTCTGCACTCTACACGTTCTGGTCTTACTCTTGGCGAGAAACAAGCACGACGAGACAGGTCGGAGCTAGGCGCCGAGGAATAGGGAAGGAGTAGAGGAGAAGAAGAGTAATGAAAGTACACGGCGTAGCTCATTTCCGAAACAATTTCCCGGCCACTCTGCCCGGTTCCCTTAGCGGAGCAACGGGTAACGAAATTACCCCGGACGGCATCCAACAGCCGCCAGCGTCATCAACGAAAACTTGCGGGCACGTCCTGGGGCTTCACCTGAGCCCTTCCATGCATCCTCCTTTCTAAAGGCGAACACGGACTGGCCGGCTACCTCCTCGAGGGAGCAGCCTTCTACTGGCGTTGTTTGAAGGTGGCAAGTATTCGAAATAAAAGGCAGTGGAGAACGCAGGACAACACTGATTGCCGCTGGACAAGTTCATTAATACATGGGATCACCTGCTGGTTCGTGTTGCTGTTGCTGCTGCTCCCGCTGTTGTCGTTGCTCTTGTTTATGCGTTTGCTGCTGATGATGATCGTGATGGTGATGTGGTGGTTGTTCTTGGCATTGTTGGTTCTCACGAGAATGGTTGCTCCAGACGGATAAACTTTCAGTGTGCCTTCCAGTCGGGGATCGGAATGTTATTTGACGTATTTCCGAAAATCACCGCGACATGGGATATATTACGAATTGTGACTATGCGGAGTCAGTCGCACGTTTTTGGAAATTTTGCCTTTCAGAGCTAGATGGCCTTGATGTACAATTTCAGCCCATCACCACAGTGTTAACATTCTGCCGAGAAGCACTACGCTATTGTTTCATTAGAACTTGAAATGGTGGAAACAAGGATAACTGCGAGCCATATACAATTTGGTTTTTCGTATTATTTGAGTTTAGAAAAACTGAGTTGACGTCATATCACTGATCTGAACTGATATAATTTAGGCCATGTCTAGAGTGCCGTCCGATGGTATTATAAGCATTCCACTATATCGACGTCCACCGGCGTTTTATAACAAACAAAGTTGCCGCGTCTGGCACTACATCGCTTTACATAACGTAAAGGTAGACAACCTAAGCTAGACATAACACAACATGACCTAACGCACACAAAGAAATCGTTAAAAACATCAACACTAACCTAAGCAATAAAAAGTATAGTTCCATTTAAAGATGAAAAAAAAAACAACTGAGGCCGAGTCGGTATCGAACCTCCGTCCTTCGGACAACGAAGCTGAGACGAATAATCTACACTAAAGCAGCTTTTTTTTTTCTTTTTTTTTTCTTTATTGCCTGCTTTGGCACATACAGAACACAGACATTCATTCACAGACAGCCGTCAACCTGACTTTGGTTGCCGTCATGTGTTTAAAAGTCCCTTAAGTGTACCAACGATTCCATGTCTGCAAGACATTCGGGCGGATTCGACACATATTTTTGATTTTCCACGTATTCACTCATTGCCTCTCTAAAATACTGTCTCGCGCTTCGCGCATCGGTGTCAGAGTACCTTGCGGCCATTCTTGCTTTCCAAATAGAGCTCAATCCAACAAGCATGATCAGGTCGTAAGGCATACCATCCTCGCTTTCAACAGGCAAGTACCGTATGTCTTGGGCATCCACAGGCAGATCCTTTTTCAGAGTTCGTTGGAGCACATCCCACAGGAACACAGCAACCCAACAATCAATGAATACATGCTCAATAGTTTCAGCTTTTTTGCATATGATACAGTCAATTCCCGATGGAACGAACAAGTCTTTTTCTGCCATCCACGTCTTAACAGAGAGGGTTCCAGTATGCAGTTTGAAGAAAAAAGTCTTTACGCTAGGGGGTACCTGCATACGCTTAACTCTTTTAAGCACATCTTTACCCCTACCTACCCTATAAATCAACCGGTACATTGGTTCAGGGAGGACTACATCACACACGTCTTTATACAACTTTTTCCTGTTTACTTGACACAAGTATTCCCAAGAAAATCGAACAGCCAAGAAACGGCATGACAGTACAACTTCTCTCATAAAACCATGTAGGCCGCCAGGTATAACATTGTACGTGACTATAATATCCGGTAACGCTCTACCCAAGCGCAATTGACAGATATTTTATAACGTTGGATCCTTAACATCGCGGAGAAACAAGAAACGGTTTACAATTTGACGTACAAACAAGTGTGCTAGTCCCAAACCTCCGTCCCTGACCCTACGAAACAGGTTTGTCCGGCTTGTCCGTTCCCAGTTTGACCCCCATATAAACACAGCGAATACACGATGCAGTCTTTGAACATTTGCTCGGGAACAGTGAAGAACCTGAAGGACATACCACAGTCTGCTTACAAAAAATAAGTTGCACACAGTAGTTCTTGAAAATATTGATAAGCTCCACCCTTTCCACTTTTCTGCCCTTTCTTTCATTACTTCGGCTTCCTTCCTCCAATACGGATCGCTGTCTTTATAAAACTCCAAAGGCACACCTAAGTACTTTGCCGGTGTGCTGACCCAATTCATGTTAGCGAAGATGCTAGGGGTTGATGGCCAGTTTCCATGCCAAAACCCCAGGCATTTTTTCCAGTTTACGGCACTCCCATTCGCCTCACAGGATCGTTTGACGATTTCCACTACCGCATTGATGCTTTCGACATCTGAACAAAAAACAGCAATATCGTCCGCATAGGCTAAGAGTTTAACTTCTGCCGCATGCAGCCGAAATCCGTGTACGCTGTCGCTGCGTATAATGCTTAAACAAAGTGATTCAATGTACAGACAAAAAAGTAACGGGCTAAGTGGGCATCCCTGGCGTACAGAGCGCTGTACTTCTATGCTTTCTCCCACAACCTTATTTACTATTAGCCGCGTCTTGCAACACCTGTACGTCATGGCCACACCTTCCCGAATAACAGAGCCAACATTCACATAGTCTAAAATGCACAGCAATATTTCATGGGGAACTCTGTCGAATGCTTTTTTAAGTCTAGTTGAAGCATCGCTACGTTGGTTCCTGTTGCATCGCAGCATTCCAACACACAACGGGCTGCTCTGCACTAAAGCAGCACATGCTATGGCCGGAGCTTGCCTTGTCTTATGTTTTCCAATGTCGTCGGACGCCGCACTAGCCATGCCTGCAGCGATCAGCTAGAGTGCCGTCGGACGGCACTCTAGACACTGCGTATAATTTAACTGATTTTATATGTTTCAACCCATTTCTCTATGTGCATCAGTATGATGACACCTGCGAGCTTGCATGTGGAGAAAAGTTACGAGGGGACCCAGATTTCCTTTAATGGCGTCAAACTGCATAAAGAAGCAGCAAGACACCTTTCACTAATGATGGATCTCACGGATTGTAGGCCTTAACAAGATCCCCGTGTTCACGCTGTACAACGAATGCTTGTATCTTTCTCTTGTTATGGGGCCGATATCCGTCGAGGTGAAGCCGTTGCAAAAAGATTCACTTTTCCGACAGGCGAGTGCTTTCAGACTAGATGTGAAGAGCGTTGATAAATAGTGTTCATCATAATTTTGCGCTGTAAACGCTCTGGAACTGGCTTGGAGTCTGTGTGACAGAGCGTGGTGCTAAATGATGCCGCCTCAGTTGCGACGCAATCAGCCATTGTAGATGATACAATATCGTCGAGCCAAGCGGGCCAGGTAACATTTATAGCAATAATGGGTAAGGCCTCTGCGCTAGTCATGAGTCCTTTCTCGGAAAAGCCATCCGTAAATATCTCAATGTCTCCATGCACCCAGTTTAAGTAATCAAGTAGTAGGAACATCGTTTCGCCTTCTGAGTAAATCGTTTCACGTGAGTGCGAGGGATGCCTATTGCACACTAAGAGCACTTCCGAAGGCAGTTGTTTTTCAGCCATTGGGGTGAATAAGGCTCACACTGTTGAGTGCTTCGGTATGTGAGAGCTTAGAATGGCTCCGCTCACACACAGGAGTGCTAGGATGCAAAGCCGCTGTCAAGTTTGCCCGAGAAATACTTCAATCCTCTGGCTCGCTGGACGGACGGCACATTTATTCAAGCAATATTGTACCCCAACTCTCGCACTTTACAAACGTTTCTCATTTTCTCAACAGTTATAATTCACGCCGTTGGTCAGTTTTATTCTTTTCTAAGTAGCGAAAAATACGCCGTACCTTCCTACGGGTAATTTTGCTTTGAAACTTGTACATAGGCTCAACTTGAAACCGATATAGGCCAACTTGTAAAAACCACTTGGCCGATATTACTTGATTAGAGTGTAATGAATACAAATATGCCAAAGCATAAGCAGCAGGTGCTTATTAACGCAGGAATTGTCAAAAGAGTGGGAACACGTATCGCCGCCCCGTACACATTCCTGCCCTACATTTTGTGACGTCACGATTGTCGAATGGCGAAGCGGCCCCGGCCGGGAATGAGCGGAAGTTGTGTAAGCGTTCTTTTTCTGAAACAAACACTGAGGCGGCAGGCACACATGCGTAAATGTAAAATAAACGTACGCGGGAACATATAGACATCATACGCTTTTAAGAAGACCCAGACCATAACTAGCAGATTTTATGAAATCGAATGCATCAGACCGGGCAGTAGGCTTTGTTTCAGTTTCGATTTGATGAGCAGTTTCGCCTTGGTTACAAGTGCCACGGCCGCTCGATGGAAACTAGTTTCCATCGAGCGGCCGTGCAAGTGCAATAAAACGATGCTTGCACTCGAATGATTGGCAAACTTGCGGAATTATGCGCCATCGGCTTTAAACGAGACGGCTGACAGCTGCATTTAACAATTGCGCGGGAATTTTGTACACCTGCTTTCAGGCGGCAGCACCTCCATGGAAAGCTTCGCCGGGGTCATGAATCCCCGCCTATAAGACAGTGCTTGATGACGAACCTCCTTGCCTGGCGTCGCAACACCAACATGACCACTAAAATCAATCCATTTCTAATAACTTTGCAATCGTACTGATGGAAGTGACAACCAGTGAGAACCGGAACTCAGAAAAATGTCAACAATCAAGTAAAATTTAAAATTCGGCTTCCCTTGCTCTGGGCTTCATGTGCTGTTCAACGTGACAAAAAAAAGGACGGACATGGAAGAGAAAAGTGCCAGCTTATTTATTTATCAGCAAATAAATTTTTCCGCGCAAGCAAAAGCCGGTGAAGCTATGAAAACGTACTATCTTCCAGTTAAAAGAAAAGCTTATTCAGGCCCTGATATCCGTTTAAATGTAAATGGAAGGCTGAATATTTCGCACGTTATGATATACTGTTTTGTGCTATGTATTTGAACCTCTAAGACCGGATCCCTGAGCTCCGTTTATCTTTCAAAAGTGACACGAAGAGATGCAGATGCGATAGAATCGGCACCAGAAAGATTGTAGAGGCAGATTTTATGTGCACACGAAATGATTCTACGGGATTACTCGCGCTTCTAGAATTACTCTCGGTCTATAGGAATGTTCGGCAATATAATGTCCCTGCATGTATACACTACTATTGTCCACCGCAGTGAGGCACAAGAAAATAAATAATAAGGGAACATTTCTTTTGAAGGATGCCGCAATACTCGGAGGTGCCCAAAGAAATGTCATGGCAGCATGAACCTCGCAGTTGTGTGAGTTCTCTTTACCGTGAATTGATGTCGTTTGCCCGATTATTTGCAGGAAATGAGCGCAAGAATACCATGGGTTGTACCCAAATGAGATGCATGAGTGGAAAGTAAGTCCTCAAAGATTTGGGTATGCTTGGAGGACGTACAAAAGCAATCATTTAAAAACTGACAAGTGCCATACCAGTCAAGTATCTTTCCCCAGCATAAAGGTAAGAAGAATGCTAGCCGTTCTTAAACTGGTTCGCTTCTTAGTATTTCTTGAATCGATAAGCGCACTTAGATCCCCGTCCTTCGAAGCATGGCAGCCCTCCTTCCGTGCTGAAATTAAGCGGCACCCGCGCAATTCCTTCATCCCAAAGCTTTACTATTTTCCTCATTTTGCCCCTCAATAGCAATAGGAAAATTTTCTCTCTCGTTCAGGGTACTATTGCAAGCCTCAATGATTCCCCAGAATTACAGATATATACCGCGGCAGTATCGTTGTTCGCGTGTTAGAATTTCGACACGCCCGATGCAGACTTTTCTCGGCCGCAATTTCCATGACCCTAATCCTCACATTTCATGAATGTGGCATGCTTTAAATCTAAGAATAAATTGGGGAACATTTATAATGCTGTCCTTTTTTGTATGCTTTCATTTGTAAATAAGGAAGGATAATTCCACGTCCTTCACGCACGCACGCTTCTAAGTCTGAAACCTTTCCTTACTGTTTTTGCCCTGGGGAGTATTTCATCAGCCAAAAACAGCACCCTGTTTTCCCTCATTCGCGACAGGCAGCATTAAACTTTCTCGGAGTAGAATGACTCTATTTCTTGTGTTGTGTCTGAAAACCAAAACTGTGATTCTGTGTCTTTTGCCAGGCTTCAGATCCATTTCTTTGAACGTGCAAACGCAAAACGCATACTCCTCCTTCTCCTCCTTCGTATTTCGATCACAATGCTAGTTAACTGCACGGAGAGTAGGCGAGGGATACCTTTATGGTACGAAAACACCAGCCTGACGTAGAGCTTACTACTCCATGCAAAAATGGAAAGGGCAAAAATGGGTGAAATACACGAAGAAAAAAAAGTACACACACATTCACAAACGCATGAACGCACAGGGAAGCATGCAGACACCGGAACGCACACACAATAAACGCAAGGGAGTAAGGTTAAAGCAAACATTGGGAGAATTTTATTGAATCTGCAGCCAGAGACAAAACACACCAAAATTTTGTACACCATGTCACTGCTGCAGTGGAGTGCCGTGGACCGATGACGTCGTAATGTTTCAGGCGTGCATTAGCACGCACTCCCTAAGTCGTCTTAATGGTGAACTGTGGGGCATCAAAACGGGGACCCGTTGTTAGAAGTACGTGTTAGAAGTCGTCACAAAAACTACTATAATAACTGAATAATTTTAAGAAGTAAAAAAACAGTGCTCCTTACGTTGAAAGCGGTTAATTTTTGTACCACTCCAGTACACAAGACTTATGAATTATGCATTCTGACTTGCGCCGCGTTCCGATCTGAGTCTTTCACACCTTACTCCTTATCTTACTCCCCCCTCCCCCCCCCCCCCGCACTCTTCTATTCCGGCAACGACCAAGCGCAATGAGCATGCGCGGAACGTCTCGCCTGGCACCAACAGGGACACGCCCTCCTATTTCTTTTTGGTATTTTATTTTTTCTTCCCTTTTTGCTATTTTGTCTTTCTTCCACTTCATTTAGCAATGCGGCCCCTTAATTTCCCCTTTCTGAATAATGTTTTGGATCCAAGGCGAATTTTCTCAGACCTTCGTAACCAGTACTTCGTCAGGTCGTGAGCACGAAGGGATGTCAGCGTTATAGCCAGGTGGTGCGACTAGTTGGTAATTGACATCCTTCGCGGTTCTTGTTTGAGACGTTCGTTTTCTGGTGGGCCCTAAACTTAACTCGTTTCCTCTCAACTCGTTTCCTCCTCTACATTGTCGTGTACTGTTAAACTGCCCAAATGCGAGCTCGCTCGTATTTGTTCCTTCCGAAACGTAAAAAGAGTCCGTAACATCGTATGTCTCAGGGAATCCAGATAGCGGAATGGCAACGCAAGTAGCGGGGCATCGTAGGTCGCAGCAGCTGGGAACATAAAAGGCAGCTGCGGAGGGTAACGCAGCTTATCTGAAGATGGGTCTATGCTCTAGTGAGTACACAATCATTTTTCAAGGAAATCTGGTTATAGATGACATGAGGGTAGACAGACAACACTGGGCTAAACGCGTCTTCTCAAAGCGTCCAGAGTGTTTGAAGAGGTCGCCATGTGCCGAACGAGAGCCGGCGCAGTGGTTGAATTGTTGCAACAGGTGACCCCCATCCAGCATTGTTTTTCTTTAAGCGGGGCTTTAAAGTTTCGACCTTTCAAGGAGAGGATGTGCTTTAGCGCTGAACGATTGTTTACCAACTACGAGGATACAAAACAGGCTTAAGATAACAAGTATTACAGCGGTAAATGCGGTGGCGCAAACTTCAACCACCATTTTGCTCCGAAGGGCGAACGTGCACAACGAAGGAATGGCGAAACAACGACCGGACACGATAGGAAGGCGGACATCTCATCTTGCAAATGAGAGGAACTGATTTGCGACACTGCGGGATAATCCTTGATTGCGATCCCTGCTGCGAACCCCGTGGGCTGAGGGAGAATACGTGCCGGCGCTAATAACTGTTAACAGAGCTGAGAGGGATCAGAGGAAAGCGGCAGGCACGAAACGCCCGCCAGGAGATCCTTTCGAAGGAGAGAGGAGATTGGCCACAGAGCTGCCACGAGAAGACGAAGGTCTATCCAGTAGAAATCAATGTTTATTGGGTAATTATTTATTCATCTGATTATTATTAATTAGTTGATAATAAATTAGTACTTATCACGCTACTTATCAATTATCATTAATTATCCACTACTTACTGAATATCAATTATCACGCGACTAGAGGCCACGCGCCTCTGGTAGCGTATCGTGGTGGCCTGCTATGGTGCAGAGGTGGGATAGAGATTCCTTTGCCCGCTTCCGTGTTTTCGTCTTCTAGTTTAACAGAAAGGTGACGCAATACAGCAGAGCAAAATATGCGGATAACAAACGATGGACACACTCCCAACGTAGTACCGTTTCTGTGCTGCTTACGCCCTGATGATGGCAGGTTGTGCATTGCGAACGTGACTAGTTTGCGGGCATCCGTTCTGAGAGAATGGGCGCTTAAGACATAATATTGCGGGAGCAGAAACGCGGGGACAATAACCATGATCCCTGGATTGGCTCTTTCATTCATGATTCAATACGGATAGCTGTGGAGATGGTCGACCATCCCTCTTCTTCTACTGGCAAAGGCGAAAGCTATCAGCTCATACCTCTCTTTCTTGCTAAACTAGACAGTCACTGTGAATGAAGTCCTGGATGGACTTACAACAACACCACCGTAAACCTCGTTTTACGAAGGCAGTCCTAAAAAAACCTTAGTTCTTACTTTGTACAGAGCCAAATAGTTGTGCATTCGACTTAAGCCTATACATCAGCGGCCATTCTTTCTAGGGAGGACCCAAAGGACCGGAAGGACGAAGGAGCTAAGACCAAAGGAACTTGCTGCAAATCACAGGAAAGCTCAGGCGTGTCCCAGTGGACAAACCCGAGTCAAGCTTAGTGTCACGGGAGCGGGAAACAATGGTGACCTGTGAAGTCCCACGTGATGCAGAACGTAATCCGTACTCGGTGAATATAAAAGCACTGGAACGAAAAATGCGGGCAAATAAGTGAAGTAATCACAAGGATAGGGCGATGCCAAGCCCCGGCCAGGCTGTTTACCTGAACTCTAAAGATTGCCACGCTGTTAGTCTGTTGCCAAAGCTGCTTTCCCGTAGTAAATAGCTTTGGTTGCACGGTCATTTGTCGATTGAAAAGCTCTTTCACTATTGCCTCCGTGTGGAAATCAGAATGGCGTCCCGCCAGAAAAACAAGCTTACTGAAACAAGCACACAAAGAATATCGACCAACGCACTAACAGCTTGCCAATTTTTAGGGTTGAACCCAATATCATAGCCGGGGCATGGCTAATAAATAAAATGATTTACGTTTAATTATCAGGTTATAAGAGGGAAGGAAAATAACAGCGTTGTAGTGACCCATGCTAAGTGCGAGAAGAGACGGCTTAAAGCGGAATTCACGCTTGTCTTATTCCCTTCTCTCATCGATTGTTAAAATTATCCTGCACTCCTTCTCCAATAAAAACCTTCAGCGCGCTAAGATTTAAATTCATTAAGGCTATCGCGATCTTCCATTGGCGTCAAATGATACCCTATCTACATCCCTTAAAAAACATTTTTGGGGGATGCTTTCAACTCAGTTTGTAGTTGTTGATTAATGGAGGAAATATTAAACACTGATGCAAGTCAGTGTCAACTGTTCACCCTTGAGAATCAGGCAGTGAATTTAAGGAATAAGCGTGGCGACAAATAATTTTTGTTTTACCGACCCGTCGCCAACCATCAGTGCATGATGGTCGTCGAAATAAGTTCACTCACTCACTCACTCACTCACTCACTCACTCACTCACTCACTCACTCACTCACTCACTCACTCACTCACTCACTCACTCACTCACTCACTCACTCACTCACTCACTCACTCACTCACTCACTCACTCACTCACTCACTCACTCACTCACTCACTCACTCGCACACTCACTCACTCGCACACTCGCACACTCGCCTACTCGCTCGCTCGTGAGTTGAGTAGAACCTTTTCGTCTGCGAATCCGTAGGGTTATTCCGTCAATATGTAATTGAAAGGTCAGTGGCTTTGTTTAACGGAAACTCAATGTGAGGTATAGGCTGAGCAAAACACAGACAATGATACAAGCGAACACAACGAACACGGGACTTCCTTTCAAACAACCTGAATAAATCTACGCCGTACCAAAACCCTCGTCTTCTTTACCTTCAAGCTGCACCCAAAATATGTGCATGTGCGCTAAGGCCATCTCGGAATTGTTAGTGGTTATGATACTCCCTTTGTACGCGCTCGTAGTTTTGGAGCCCTTGAGTTAGGCATTCAAACCTCGCATATAAACTCGGTTTAGAGATTATGCACCTTGCCATACTTCTCACGATGCAAATGTTTTTTTTTTTTGTGACCGTTTTCAGAGCTGCAAAGCTTCACTGCAATCGCTAAGCTCCTCTGGCCGCGGCTGCCCCGGAAGAAAAAATACGACTTTGTGCACAAACTCCTCGGTTATTGCGCGGCCGCTGCAAGCAGCTTCGATGTCGTACTTTCCCGCATCGGTCTTCCATCACCGTTTAAACGACCTTCTGTTCCCTGTATGGCTGGGTTAACGCGACAACGTGTTCATCCCGTTCAGTGTGTAGGCAACTTTTTCAGTCACCCGTCCACGACACCTTGTCAGATTGTGAGAACACTAATGCACTCCTCCAACTTCTAAATTACTACAAGATCTCTGAAAGACCCCCTCTGTCTCCGAAGCATCCCGATAGCCTTGTACGGGAGGACGATTTTGAGAATCTGTTGCTGGCAGTATACGTGGAGCGTCAGGAGTTGTTGAGGGTCCAGGATAAAGGCGAATTTCTTCTTTTTCATTTCCTAACTTCATTTTGCCCTTTCTTAATTTACCTTCACCGCGGTCCCCCTCAGGAATTCCGGCTGTCGCACGGGTGCAGAGAAAACCAGAGTCGGTGGCACCTGCATGTGTCGAGTTCGTATGTCACTTTTACGATGCCCAGAAAGCTGTACCTGCTAAAAAACACGTCTTACCCGTGGGAATTTCTACACAATAGGTTTTAGATCATTTATAGGCCTAATATTATTAGGTGCTTTTCGCTGTCGCATTAACACTGGTACAAAGTTGTAAGTGCCCCGAGCTCCAAAAGTCCTGGTCTCTTGGATGCTGCTTGAAGAGAGAGAGAAACAGACAGACATACAGACAGAAAGAGAGAGATTGAATTATGAAGCAATTGAGAATCGTTTCTTGAAAAGTGCATAGAAGTAGTTTGCAGCCGTTAAGAAATTCGTAATACCCAGCGTCGTCAAACATTGAACACGTAAGATGATGGGGCCACAGTCACGATTTCCGCGCGGCGGCCACAGAGCCGGCCTCATATTAACACTTTTGATTTGCTTATTAGCTGCAACACTGCAATTCAGTTAATTCATTTGTTTCCATCTCTACGATGCGGTAGGCACGGGAAAAAGTCATGTACTTCACTTGAAGAAGGCCCGGGCCCTCCGGTACACGGCCTACAATATGGGCAAACTTTACTGCTTAAATAGAACGAAAATAAAATATCAAAAAAGGCTGCAAGTTCGTGTCATACATAAGATCATGTTAAGACAATTTATAGACCAGCTTGTGCTCAGGTCACTGGAGTAATATGAACGCAACAACAGAAAACATTTGATAAAAATTGTAATGGCTGCAAACGCTTTTTTAGCAAACAGTTCTGGTATTATGTACAGTCGAACCCACTTATGACGATCCCAGGTATAACGATATATCGGTTATAAAGTCCATATTTTGGTGCACTTACGACTTTTCTATGCAGCCCATTGAAACTGCGTTCAGATGTACCGAACGTTTTTCAAAGCGTTTTTCAAGACCAAAGTTTTTCAAGACCAACAGACTTAGACTAAGTCCACTTGCCCACTCGGCTACGACCGTGAGTCAGTACCCGTGAGTCAAACGGCTTGCTCACTCGGCTTTGACTGTGGGGAGAGGAATCGCGCCACCTGCTCGACACAAAGCAAGGGATAGGGTACACATTGCACCTACGGGCAGCTACTTTAGGCGTGCGCGTCCCGTTCGTTTGTTCTGCTTCTGCGATCTCCTTATTCTTCGCCGTTAAAGCAATAAAGATGGAGTAAACGTCGTCGTGGCAGCGGAGGAGAAGCAAATCGGCTGTAATCGTGGACTTAAACCGTCGTGATGGCCCTGAAGGTTGCGCAGAGCTTCGCTACCTTTAAACCGTTTGCGTTAGCGTTAGCTTCCTTCATTTTTTACGGGCAGCAACCATTTCAGACACTTTATAACTCTGCTGCCATTTAACTGCCACTCAGAAATCGGAAATACGAGCTGGGATTATTATGCATTCGTAGTACTGGTGAAATGTGGTACAATTTGACTCAAAGACATGATTTGAAGGTAATTTATAGCTCTATTTGTGCGGTACTAGCGCATAGTAAGCACCGGGAAGCCCACCAAAATATTTATAACACTCCAAAGACGTGGCGCTTTCAATCGTCAGAGATAAATATTATGACAAAACGTGGTATATTTTCATCTAATATGCGTGTTAACGAAAGCGCCTCCGGAAATTCAGCTTTAGAAAACAAGGAATTCGCAGAAGTGAAATGGTTAAGGAGGGGGTAACCAAAATCCTGTCCCATGTCAAGGTATTGTATCGCGAAAAGGTTCTCTTTTCCTCCGAAGGTGTCGGGAGTTCTTAGCCGGAGTGGTGCCAAGTTTTTCGCAATTGACCTTTCTTGAGTTCATTTCTACTACGCAGCTCTCTAGGTCGTAACACGTGGTTGCCATACTCGTCACTACAGATAATGTTTGCAGATGTTTACATTTTGGCAACACACTGTGGTAGTTGAAAGCTTGGTAAAAGCCTCGCTATTTCCGGATATTGTGTCAAGATGCAACAAAAAAACGAACTATCGACCGAAACACATCGTATATCGAACTGAAAGGGGAATAATCGATATCTGACAATATGGGACATCGAGGAAAGACCATCATTATCGTTGTCAGCTCCCACCTGTCTGTCCCTATTCCCAGCAGAGTATAAGCAAAAGTACAAAACTGCTCCTGAAAATTCTGGGAAAACAAATAGCAAACACATACGAATAGCGCAGCACGAACTAAGAAAAAAATTATTTTGTATCTTCAAGCTTTTTTGCCTTTGTCACACGAGCTTAACAAGGGTGGTTTCCAGCCTACGTGTTCTAAGAGGGTTTTTACGGCACTCGACCCCGTTTATCCCTTTCATAGGCGCTGTTGCGGTCTTCGTCCGTTCCTGATATTGTTGTCCTACCTATTAGCGTGCAATTCGAAACAATTTAGATAGACGGTTCTTATTTCTCTCGCTTTGTCTGTGAACGTAGCCAAAGCGTCAGTTATTTTTTTCAAATTGTTCACGTTGACTCCAGTTCATCATCCTTGAAGTATTTGAAGAATGCGTTTCTAAATAGAGTTTAATATTTTTGTACTTTGCTGCATGCAAACCGTGACACAAGTTTGCTCGCTCGTTTGCTCCCTCCCTCCATCCCTATAGCTTTTTAATTGTTGTATAGTATGCTGGGCAGATAGTTACAGTCAAGAAAAATTTCATCCAAGCAATTTCTACATACCATTAAAGAAACAAATTTAATGCTGAATAATTGAATTCCTTGGGTTTGTAATAACGACTAATTCCTGTGTCCATCAGAGAATGCATGATCCCAATCCTAGTAAGACAACGCACTCGTGACGTGAAAAATCGGCCCGGGTTTGCGAAAAGAATTCCTATAGTTGATCGAGAATCACGACAGAGATTACCGTACTCATTCTCCGTCACTATACCGTCGGTCTCCTCTTCTCCACTGCATCATGAATTCCTTGCCATTAACTTGCAACTTCTTCCCTATGGGAACATTGGGATCTCCAATATACCGTTCATGTTAGATATTAAACACATTGCGGAACAAAATATCGTGCTTCTCCGATCAGCTATATTTAGTGTTCAAGCAAGAATAATTGCAAATGCGGCTATGCAATCCCACAAGTTTGTTACCACTACGCTGCAGTTAAACGGCAGGTCCAGTATACTAGAGCAGAAGTAAAACTACCCCGCTCATGGTGGGGCCACTTGTTAGAGAGGCAAAATGTGTACACACAATGTACAATGCGTAGCCATGATTAAAGCAGAACGTTGCGCCCGGATAGCACACGTACGCTTTCAGCATGGGTGGAAATAGGGAAAAATACCAGCCGCAATGAACAGCGTTGTTTGTTTCAGATCACACAGCTTCTATCACGCCATAGCGCACATGTGCGCACCAGGGTACAGGTGTATAGTAAGTGCGGTATTGTAGGGCGGAACTAAAAACACCCCGCTCATTGCCGTGCCACTTTTGAAAGAGGCAAAATACACGTACGCTGTGTACGGTGCTGATGCATAATAGAAGGAGAGGATAGTGCCCTTTACGTGCGTTCGACGCGCCTTTCTAAAACAGCGGACTAAAGCGTGGCTGTGAACATCTTCCGAGCCGAAACCCAGAGCAGTAAGTTACACAACTTGATGTTTTTCGGTATGTTTGTTAGAGAAGAAACGGTCCCCTCTTCAGTACAGTCTACGTGTCCGTTCTCTTTGGAGGGCCCACAGCCGTTGCCAGTTGCGTGTCCAGGAGGACCTCTTAGGGGAGGTGGTAGAAGGCAATAAGGGGTCTGATAGTGCATGGTCATGAGGAGAGTAAATGGACCTTACTGTACAGGCTTAGCAGTGTTAGTCCACAGGACTTTGTGGGGAGTTGTTAATGAAGGCTGCATCCGCAGCCCGTGGATAGAAGGAGCGCCACTGGTCCTCGTTACGGAAGCTGAGCAGCCCGTGCTTCTCGTGAGGTTCGGTACCCAGCTGCAACTTTACGGGCGCAAAAAAACTTATTATTACAGAACTTCGAACCCAGACAAGCTTACAGGGGGCTATGCAGACAAATTACAAATTTGTTTTATTCCAAATATTTGGTGTTTTTTAGTGGCCCATCACTTCTCCGGCAGCAAAGGTTGATATATTCACTACAAGATTAAGGAATTTTAGTTAAGATTTTGATTCTCCCGCCAAATCGTGTGTCTCATGAGGTATACGATGATGTAAAAAGGAGAGGTCTTCAAGCAGATATTAGTGCACTGTTAGGCTACGTTCAGACTACCGACGCAAAATCCACATCGTGATCTATGGACGTAAAAAAACAGCGTGTCACGCATTTCGGTCTGCTGAGATGTGAAATGACGTCATTCTTTAAAGTTACTAAGACAGTTGCAGCAACAGTCTGAGCATGGTCTTAGGCTCTGCAGTGGACTGCGCAGCTTCGTTTAAGATCACTCCTCATACTGCGCCGGAGTGCTGACCGCCTTTGTTTCGTTTTTCACCGTATTTGCACCTGGCTTGTTTTTGTTACGGTTTGAAGTAATCGTTTCTTAAAACATTGGGTATGCTCGACAAACAGGGTCACGTAAGGCAATGTCGATTGCGCTAATCGGGCAGTGTCGTGTGAGACAACCCCAAAAAGCCGGATTGCTGTGCAGCTATAACAAGCATAGTGCGCCCACTACCAACAGCCGTACGCACTGGTACTTCTATGTTTGCATGTACTTTCGCAACTTCCTTTTTACCCCACCATTCTTACTGCCGTAAAATGAATATGCATCACGCTTAGGCGAAAATAGCTCGTTCTGCAAGCTTATAAGCACTTCCTACATTGCATTCGCTTTTGCCGGCCTCAGACAATCGCGCAGATATGCATCTCTGCATATTACGGGAAATGAGCTAGTTAGTCTCATGGTCCTTCCCTTTTTTCCTTAATTATATAGCCTATTTGAAGGAAGTTTACGTTAAAAGAGGTGTCAGTTTCAGTCTAACAAGGCAATATTTCGAATGAACCAAACTTGTGTTTTGTCTGCATGGACCCTTGAAAAGGCGTTTAAATCTTCCCGCAGAAATTACGGCCAATGTTTTAGACTACATGCATTGTTATTATTGTCTTTTACACTATAAAATAACAAAACAACTTTCCTTAACGTTGGATTAATCGCAGTATTACATATCGCAATCTATTTTCATTCAACGCTTCGCCATAGATGGACACGACCGAAGAGGACCCCGACCAGAGGCCTCACTACGTCGACTTCGACGGCTACCGATTGAGTGACGCCTTCAACAAGGCGATTTTCCAGTCGGCGCTAAAATACAAGCCGAGACCTGACGACGTGTTCGTCGTAACTTTTCCCAAATGCGGAACAACCTGGGTACAGCACATCGCCTTCCTTATTTACAACGATGGTCATAAGCCGGTGGACGGTCTGTATTTCCAAAAGAACAGCCCGTTTCTCGAGATGACGGGTGCAGAGGGCGCGCTAAAGATGAAGCGTCCGGGAATAATCAAGTCTCACTTACCTTTCTTCATGATGCCGTGGTCATCGGACGCAAAGTACATTTACGTCTGCCGTAACCCCAAGGACTGCGTGACGTCATTCTTTTACCACACACGGGGATTTTGTGGTTACCGTTTCCAACGGGGAACGTTTTCGACGTTTTTTGACCTTTTTTGCGAGGGGCAAACGGATTTCGGTGACTACTTCGACAACGTTCTCGGATGGTACGAACATCGAAATGACCCCAACGTTCTTTTCCTTCATTACGAAGACATGAAGGCCGAGCCACGAAAGAACGTCCTCAAGATCGCCAAGTTTCTGGGACAGTCGTACTACGACAGGCTGATCGAGGACTCTTCCTACCTGCAGAACGTGCTGAGGTAATATCGTTTACGTGGATGGTCATTCATACGTCGTCTTAGCGTAAAGAGGGCAGAGGTCTATTACATAAAAAAAAATCTTTGATAATGAGAAAGCACGTACACGTGATCGCCCGCACGCCCAAGGAAGCAAAAGGTCTAGAACAGGGTGTGCCCGTGTGCGAGATAACATTCGGCGACATCTAAAAGCTTCGGCTCTGCAAGATCTAGCCCAAACAAACGAATGTAAATGAAAGCAATGCCCAAACTTTTGGATTTACAGCGAAGAAATATACCGTAATTACCCGATTCTAACGCGCACCTTTTTTCCGGAAAAATAGGCCGAAAAATCGCATGCGCGTTAGAATCGGATACGAAACCGAAACTGCCAAAACAGCAGAAATTTCGTCCCTCCCATCGCCATCGCCACCTCAAGATGGCGCCAAAGCCTTTAGCAACAATTTTTCGAACGCAGGAAGCATAAGTATAGTGAACTAGCATAGGCGCCTAGGCTTTTCTATCGGCGTTCACACAAATCGTGAAATCGTTCCACTTGCGCGCTTGATAACAGCAATGGCAGCAGCGGCTCTCACGCGTTCAAACGAGCGGTCGGCTGAAGCGTGCGCCTCTGGAGAAGCTCGCGGGATGGGCGTGCGAGGCGTGGGTAACGATCCCATCGACCATGGTTGAACGTTCGTTAAGAAGTGTGGCATCGCGAACGCTCTTGACGGCACTGAGGACGAGATAATGTGGTCAGCGGAAAGCGACGAGGAGTGAGATGAGTGAGATTACTTCGGGAAATAAATCGCCCATTTCTCTCGCATTTGTTTGTCTGGGTCACAAAGTTCCGTGCGCGTTACAATCGGAGGTGCAAGTTTTTTCGTTTTGTTTTCCAGGAAAATCAGGTGCGCGTTAGAATCGGGGGCGCGTTAGAATCGGGTAAGTACGGTACACAAATCCCGAAGTCATAAGCCTGTATTTGCTGCTGACCCTCCTAGCCTACTCTCGTAAGTTCTATTTTTTTACTCCGTACCACCTGCTTCTTTAGCATTGCCGTAAATAAGTGCGGTACACAATTTAAGTGTTCATCACATACATTAACAAAAACTTATTCAGATTGATATGTCTGCTAACCTTTGGTCTTCTTTCATGCTGTTTTACCGTATGCTCGAAAACTCCTCGGAAGTCATACATATTTTTGTCCTGTCATTATACATGCAGCTACGGGAAGAATTAATACTACGTCGCTACGGTTATCCACACGCAGGTACAGTGACGTGTCCACCATGAAGCAGTACACTAATGACTCCCTGGCGCAGTTCTTGGCGAATCCTCTGCCAGCCGGTGAGGAGATACCCGACGGACTTAAGGTGTTGCACAAGGTGACGCAGGATGCTCCTTCTGATGCAAAGCTGGTGCGCAAGGGCGTCGTGGGTGACTGGAAGACGCACCTGACGCCCGAGATGAACGACCGTCTCAACAGGAAGATACTAGAGAAGCTCGCAGGCACTGAGCTGCCGGAACTGTGGAAGCGACATGGTATTATGTAGAGTAGCTTTCATTTTCTTTTTTTTTTTTTTTGCGAAGGCTTCGAGTTTATTACATTTATCTTACGATGAAACATTGCTTATGTGTTTAGATTTATACCGCTCTTGCACCCATACGTTGCTTATTGATGCTAACTTGAATTGTCAGATGCCATTCCCTCACTCGCGGGCACCTATTTTGCTGCAGGCTGTTGTACAAGTATTAAAACAGGAATACCGGCGTCTGCTCAGGCCAAATATTTTTGATGTCTTGTCTTCTAACACAGAATTAGAAACAAAAAAAGATTGTCGCGTATTTTAGCACGAGCTATTGATTGGAATAGTGCATCAAATGCATCCTGCGTGTACCTGCGCTTAGGAGGTATTTAAATACTATCTATATATGTCAGTGAACTTCCTATGTATGTAGTGCTGAATTACTGCTACTCTGACTTCATGTTGTTTGTGTAAATGCAGCCATATCTGATATAGCTATTCCCTTGTAATTGTTATCTAATACGCGCTGCAGATTAGCGGCGCACTTAAAATACTTAAAGCATGCTTAAAATTAAAGCGTACTTAAATATTTTAAAGCAAGCAGTTTTATAGCTGATCGAAGAAGAAAAATCCAAAGCTAAATAAGTGTGCTCGGTGGGCTGGTAATCTAAGATATTTTTATGTGTGTCTCTAAGATAGGAAACTGTAGGATTCTATTCCTCACAAACAATACACTCGAGACGAGCGGTGCCTTCACAGAGTATTCAAGCAGTGTTTCTTGTGATCATCCAGAATCGGGATCATAACGCCGATCCTCAATTTGTCTATATAATTGGTCTTCTAATCTCCAGTACAGAATAAATGCCTATCCGAAGGACTTGCAGCTTCTACACTAATAAGAATATTGGAATAAAAAAAAATACCACTCTCAGTCTCTTTTCACTGATCTATGAGAAGAAGCATTGTCAAGGTACGGATGGACACCTCACTCCTCACTACAGTGTCGTTTCAGTGGGGTATTTTTCAAATAGTTGGGACAAGCTACACTGGAAGACTCAGAGAATGATGCAAGTAAAATGTGACGTATTTAAATGGGAGATCCTCGTTTTTGTTTGGCAAGCTGGGAATTGCACACTACTGGAGATGCTGTTCACACTTCATGAGCGCCTCACTTAAGCACGGAAGCATTCGCTTTTTACGATGCTTCAAAAACAAACTCCCTTCAAGCTCCACGGGTGCTCTACCACTTTCTCGAATGGCTGATGCCCTTCATGCGTATCACCTCCCACAGTCGATCGTGGTTTCATTAGCAGGCCTTCGATTGCCATTTAAATACCCAGTTTCTCGCTTATTCCGGGCGTCCTAATATACCAGGTTTAAGATATCCTCCTTTCCCACCGAATTAACTAGAGACGTGGAAAAGGCTTCGTCCACCTAGGCCCGATGTCGCGAGTTCCAGTTCCGCGCGGAGAGCCTGTACTTCACATGGAGTTGAGAAATGTAGGAAAACTGCCGTATGTACGAGATTTAGGCACAGGTCGTGCAAAACCAGTTTGATTCTCACATAATTCGTATTACTTGATAGGGCACCTAATAATTGGGGTATAATTTAATGCGCAAACCCTCCAAACTATTTTTTCTTAATATTATTATTTCACTGAGTTCAAGCAGAGGACCAACCATCTGTTTTAATTATATTCATCAGTTGAGTGCTAAAAAATTGTGTTCGGCTTGCGTAATACATCAACAAAAATTGTTGAGCCCTTATACCGTGTGGAAATGGTTGACCAGCGACGCTGAAAAAGGGGCAGCCACGATTTTCATGTTAGTGTTTGTCATGCTGGCTTATAAAAGTGAATCTCAACCGTTTTACGAAATCATGGGTCGACTAAACGCACCCCTTTGCACAGAGAAATGAAAACGCGGACACATGCTGTTGGGGTTCATCACAGTGCTTATTTAAATGCTGCTCATGCGGCCTCGCCAACCACCATCAATGGATGGGCTGTAGGGTAGGCCCGACATTGACGCTTGCGCTGGCGGCACGGCAGTGGCAGGCCGACTCTCTGCGCTGGTTTGCGGCGCCATTCCTTGTACTGTATACTCCCTGTCCGCTTCCTCCGTTGGGCTCGACGCGTGCGCACTCCCGGAAGTCCGCGTTACGTCATGGCTACGCTGCACAAGGACCAGACCATCCCTTCCCTCTTGCGTCCTCACAGTTGGCGCGTGTCACGACACGTGTACTCCGAAATAAAAGACCGAGACCCTCATTATACTCTTGCCCCTCATTCGTCTCCAATGAAGTTTTCTTTCGCGCACGCACTCTGGTTCCTGCGAGGGCCCTCTTAGCTACGGGCACAGTTTCGCCTACGTAGATAGAGCTTCGCTGTAAATAAACATGTAATGGTGCTGACGAGCTCCGAAAAGCCGACATCTTCCTAGTGCACGTGCATAGTCTTCATGTTCCCCTTCAAAAAGTAAGTATATCGACGGCAGAGAAATTGTACGCCAATGAGCCAATGAGAAGGTCCTGCTTGCAGGATCAGTCTGGTAGAACTTTCTTAGACCTTCAAACCTCCAGCCTTGACAGACGTAAAAGAGCACTCTTTTACGTCTGTCAAGGGTGGAGGTTTGTGCGTCTACGTGCAGCTACGTAGCCGCACGCAGCATGATTTAACCGGAATGCCTAGACGGTGACACCTACGCTGTAATAGCGCTGCTACCTGCTAAAATACACTAAAGAAAACTGAAGGAGCCACGCTTCGAACACTCTTGCGACAAAAAGTGTTCATCAGTTTTTTCAGGATTTTTGACTATATAATGATAAAGAAATTGTACCTTACATTTACAGACTCGGGTATGGAGTCGCGGACATGTATTGGTGGTTGAAACAAGTCAAGGGACACGCTTAATTTCGCCTGACGCTGAATCATAAATTTGAGACGTGAATTCTTAAATATGTAGCCAGTATATTTATTGTTATTGCTCAAGTTACATTGCGTGTAGGGTGCATAAAGTTCTGCAAAGAAGTTTCTTGTGGAACAAATATGTTAACATTACGCAATATTCTTCGCTGCCAAAAACGAAATGCTTTCTATTGTATGGTACTGAAAAAAATTCTGCTCTCGTGGCTGAAAAACGTTTTCATGCCTCCTTCCTGTGGCAAAGTATCACTCCGTAACCATAGTTTTTGACACAGATTACAAAATCTGTGCGCTGCCCGCAATACTTGACGGAAATGGTTTATCGATGCTGCTTTATTAAACATGTATTTAAATTGTGGTGATTGGTTGCCAGAATGTTTGTGTCATGCTCAACAAAGTACGGGACCTAATTGCTTCTGGGAACAAAATAGGAATTTACGCAACTAGGAAATAGAGGTTACATCTCCTGCATGCATCTCTTCTCAAAAATTCTGGCGAAACAGTTTCCTAACTTTTGATATTTATACAACGTGCACGTTTACGTATAGCCCTGGCCGCTGAACACGCCGCTATCCCTAGTTTGCTAAAATATATGAAAACTAGCCGGAGATACCTGCGCCCTTTATGCGGTGCCACTACCCATTAAATCAATATGTTTTGAAAAACTGAATAGCTGTGGCGAGTAACAAAAACTCGGTGGAATGCCCATGGACTTTCTGGCCAATCACAATGTGGGTTTTGTTAAGATAACTATAATAAATTGAAAGTTGCAAAGCATTGGCGAGACTTTGGCGGAAAGCGAATTCTGCTGGCTGGCCACGATGCGAGGAAATTCCGAGTAGTGAGCCATACACAGCTCCGGCGTAAACAGGGGCCAGGAGGTATAAGGGTAACATCTGCCTTCCTCAATACCTGAATAACCATTCACTACAAAACGTACTTGAACTTTCGGTCTGCAATGGTGGATTAGAGAAAGCAAGGGGCTCACGGTGCACCATGAATGAATCTATTCCCGAAGTAGAACGAGAGGGGGTGAAGGTTTGAGGAAGGTTTTTACACCCTCTGCCTCGTGAAGAGATTTAGAGACTCACATCACTCCCCACATATATGCGGCCGTATTTCGGCTCTATCTATTATTTTTAAGTTGCACTTCGCTATATAAGTTCTTCCTCAGTATTGCTCTCTTTATCTCCTTGGCTCTCTAGCAAAACACGGAAACATCCACAAGTTTTAAAAAAACGTTCACTTGCTCGGTCTTCATTCAGTTTGAACGAGTCATTACACGATACCGCAACGCATACATCTCTCGCCAGAGCAACGAACTGCGAAATGTGCTTAAGAAAACGAGACTAGGATAAAACAAATATATGAGAGCGGAGCAAAAGCGCAAGTGGTGCATTTAGCCGGCATCGCCAGGTGGCGCCTTCCCCTCAGCCACTGCTCTCAACCCTACCGTCAGTTTGGAAGCCGCGCAAGGCAGTGGGAGAGGAAGCCAGCTTGGCGCAGGTACTGTTGAAAACCGGCGCTGGCGAGAAAGACAGTCTTTCGCGGTTTCTGCTGTGAGTACTGTTATTATCTCACCCTGTTTTATTTCTCGATTTCCAGCCGCGCGACTCCCGTGGAGATTTCACGCCCATCACAGTGGGAATTCCGGTTATCTTGTCGTTTTTATTTCACCCGCAAGAGAGCTAATCCTTCTCCTGGCACTGTTGCCGCGACAAAAAGTGCAGTTCTGTCTGCCATGAGTGTTTCGCAGAGCTCTGTGTTTCCTTGGTGTGTCCAAGTGGTTGCCAAGCGCTTCCGGCACATTCCTACACACCTTGCCAGACGACCTTTCCTTCAAGCGATCCGCATAGCGCCATAATTCGTCGGAGCGCGAAAAAAAAAAAAAAAGGCAAAAACACTTAAGGGGGAATTCTCAGATGAACACGTGAGTGGCTCTGCTTTCGGATGCACACCGAGTCCCTTTAAATCTAGCTTCACTGCTGTACACAAACGTATTGCTGGGAGGACATTTTTTACAGCCTTATAAGCACCCTAATGTCAAAGAATGAAGGCCTTAGGACCTTTAATGAAGACCTCTGTAAGACCCCATGCATCCCTAAAAACGTTTCACACATGATGATGATGATGATTTCTATTGGTTTCCCCTTTGTATCGGGGTGATGACATGTCATCTTACCAAAAAGGACTAATATACCTATGTTATACACTTTTGGTTCAATACTAGCGCTGCTTAGGGCAGGCACAGAAAGCTTAGGCACAAAATACTTTTTTTTTTCTGTTACAGGTGGTAACTGTCCTAGGCAATATTCCCCTCTCTGCTTTTCGTCCACCAGCATTCTAATCTTCTTTTCGTCCCCTCGACAGCCTTGAACTAGTGCACTAGTGCACAAGTGCACTAAAAGTTTGGCTTCACTGCTACGCAGACGTACATTGCAAGAACGACGTCTTTCAGGAACAATATCAGCGGTGATACATGAAAATACCACAACCACTTAATATTTTAATATTAGCATTTCCCTGAGCAGCAAAAGTGTGACAAATCAAGCGTTACAGACACCAACAGACGGGTATCTTCGTTGAGTTCACATAAAAATGCTGAAGCATTCAAAAAAGGCAAAATCTCTTTTAATTATTTTTGACAATTGATTAATCGATAGCGTATTGACGATTGCTTCCCGTTCGCGATTTAGCGTTCCCCTGAATTTATTAGGTGAAGGAAACTTTGACGGACTCAGTTTTGTCCTAGGAGAAAGGTAGGGACTGTCTTTTCCATTGCGCTTTCTGGGAAGGCTGGAATGGCTTGACAGGGTAAGCTTCATGTTATTTGTAACGAAACTGTGACTGATAGTTATTTATGGCACATGCTAAAATGAAACTGCCCACAGCTTTGTCGTCGTTTGAGCAGTCGAACGTCATATAGTTTGTTTCGGGATAGAGCAGATAAAAGACGAGTTACAGCAGTTTCCTGTAAACCTAGTTTTTCCGAAAATTTGCAGGTATTGTCAGTAGACAGAGATTCAGATTTGTTTAGAGCTCCTTGGTGAACTTATCATGTTCGGCAAGCCCACATGGCAATGTTGGCGCGGCTCACTCAAACTCACTTACAAATTTCTTTCGGAATCACCACTCACTCCAACTCAGACTCATTGCTGAGCAGCACATCTGCGCTCACTCATACTCAAACTCACAGTCAGCGCAAAACTCGGAACTCACTCGGGCTGAAAACTGCCACGGACTCCCACGTTAACTCGGGCCCCCACGTCATTCCCCTCATTGATCGAGACCTTTTTTTTTTTGGCACGCCACATGCCCTAGCGTCATGAATTTGAATTTTAGCCCCACCAATTATCAACCCTGACTAGGTCATGATATAAGCATAACGCATTTTGTAGCATTTTGTAGCATATAAGCATAACGCATTTTGTAGCATGAGAGCCGTGCTGCGCATGCGTGAGGAGCAGTGACGTCTCACGGCGCACAGCTGGCACGCCGGAGCCGCCGCCGCCGCCGCGACTGGATTGGATTAGATTATATTGAATTAAATTGGATTGGATTGGATTTTCTGGATTGGATTGGATTGGATTGGATTTAATTCGATCGGATCGGATTGGATTGGATTAAATTGGATTAAATTAGATTGGATCGGATGGGAAATCGTTTTAGCAGCAGTAATCATGATAATCAGCTAATCCTATACAGCCAGGAAAGCTAAGAATAACCAGCGGAACCTTAGCTCACGCTACGTATGTCCTGGCATTGCCCAGCTAAGCCACTGCAAATTTTTTTGTCCCACCTGGTTCCCCTCATTTAGACCTTGACTTTGATTCCCCACACGCTCTCGCAGCATCACTTGGAATTTTACCCGAATTAATGACTTATTATGACTGCCTGATGACTACACACAGGAAGCATTTTTTAATTTACCCCGAGTGATTCCGTTATTCGGGACCTCTAATTTGATAGCTAACACACCTTAGCGGCATCAGTTTGAATTTTCCACTGATCTATCTCATAATGCGGTCATTATTCTATCTAAACGGGCATCCCCAGTCAATTGAGTTGACAACTGATTTGAAACAGCGGAAGGGACAGTTGCTGCCCCCTCTCCCCATCTCATCTATTCCTTTTTGACCCTAGCATATCACACCGCTAACGGAAGCAGTCGAACAAGCAGCAAACAAGCAGCACCATGTGCTTTCTTAACACCCTCCCCCACCTTCTTAGAGGATCTATCAAGAGGAAGAGGTGAGATAACCCTTTTTATGACCTCACCAGTCGATTATAAGTCGCACGCCCAGACGCTAAAACATGGTTGAGCACTTGCTGAGACTGAGATTCGTGAAAATTCAACAAGAAACTTTTCAAAATCAGACCCCCCCCCCAACCCCCCCTTCCCCCCCACCCCCAACCGATGATGCGGATCGCGAATGCTGCCGCACCCGCAGGTAAACTGAATGGCAAGCCCAAAGCGACGCATGAAACTTCACAGCAAACCATGGCTGCCTCCTAGGCTACTTATACGTACTCATAACTAAAAATGAACTCAGAACTCATATGTACTAAAACTCAAAATTGACTCAAGACTCCAAATGGACTCAGAACTAAAAATGTACTCAAAACTCAAAATGTACTCAAACTCAAATAGGACTCAAAACTCACTGTTTACTCAGAACTCAAAATGGACTCAAAACTCAAAATGAACTCCGAACTCAACTATACTCAAAACTCAAAATGAACTCAGAATTTGGGATGGACTCAGAACTCTCTCGGTCTCAGGCGTACTCAAACTCAGTCGGGCTCAAACTCACTCCGGTTCACTCGGTTAAAACTCACTCAAGCTCAAACTCACCACGCCACACTAGCCTCGCGCTCACTAAAATTCAAACTCACGCGTGAGTGAGTCCAGATGAGTCTCAGTGAGTGGACTCACGAGAGAGTCTGCCGACCTGTGTTGACACTCACTCACTCACTCACTCACTCACTCACTCACTCACTCACTCACTCACTCACTCACTCACTCACTCACTCACTCACTCACTCACTCACTCACTCACTCACTCACTCACTCACTCACTCACTCACTCACTCACTCACTCACACACGCCGCACGCACGCACACGCACTCTCTGATGTTACAAAGCTTCGTTTCGTCCTGTTAAGGGTACTCTACCTCGCAATAAGTGAACATGTGGCAATGCATGCATACTACAAAAATGTGTCGGTGCCGAACATTCTTTAGCAAACCTGATAATTATATAAAAATGTTTATGTACACCAGCACGAAGCTACATGCCTATGAACGGTTGCACAATCCCTCCCACTGGATTGTTGCAACGTGCCTAATCAAACGAAGTAATGACTCGAGGTACGTTACGATAAATGATCTAAGCCAATTCAATCTCCATGTAAACGGGTGACCTAGAAGCAAATAAAAAGATATCAGCACAGCCGTATCGAGCTGTTCCGTCTTGCTGCAGCGCTTAGTTGAGAATGTTAAAAATTTGTCATCGACAATATTTACTGCCATAAATTTCTTCTACCGCTTTAGTCGAGCGTCATAGCAATTGAAATGGGAGCTACTGCATCATTTTCCATCTGCATGTATTTGACGATGCCGCGTCTTCCTCTCTGAGATCTAGTCCCCAGTTTTCTTCCATTCAATACAAGTCCCTAGCCAGCCTTGGGAAGGGGTTGGTATGTTAACCTCAAGTCTTATTCCTTATAATGTATAACCATGCACTACGCTTATAACTGATGTTTCATATACACCAGCGTTTTATAATATTTTCTCCGGTGTTTCGTCTGTCTAATACTATCGTCCCGTTCCTGGGGCTGTATGTATGTTTTAAATCCCTTTATTGTGTTCACTTATGCTAAGTAGTTATTGTTAGATTCCTAAACAAATCTGCAAAGACGGAAACCATGCTTCACGGAAAACCATGCGTCTTTAGAAGCATTAAGCAGAGCGAAGAAAAAATATGGATGCTGCAAATATACCGTAGTTAAAGCACCGTACCCGAAGGAAGCAAGTGCTACTCGATGACTAAACTGAAGAGAGAACACGACTCTTTGGAGATGGAGGGGATTGCAATTCACTAAGCGCTCCTAACAGTCCTGTTCTCGGAATTAGGGGGCCAAATACAGCCCGAAGTCACGAAGTCACGAAGTCACTGCATTCGGATCAAAATTTATCTGAAGTGGCACGCGCTTACGCGGTACTTAAAAATAGTTGGAAACTCGGTACGCCTCTCTGTAAACCCGCACGTCCGTTCGAGTGTGCGTGAAGCACGCTTCCGAGATATTAAAGTGGTTTTGAAGAAGTTAACTAGGCCAACATGAAGAATCGCCAGAAATGAGCTATGCTGTAGGTCTTTGTTTTTTATCTTATTTTTTTTACTTGCACCGAAGACAGCGTTGGTTGTGTTTAGGACGAGACGAGAAAGAACTTTTTCCGTTACAGCCCGTACCTGCGCAAGAAGAATAATTTGAATTAAGGTAATCATTTCTGTATATAATATGCTGGTTGGGGAAAACAAGGGTTGTCGTTTGGAAAAGGCGGTTATGCTTTCAGACGATGGGGGCGCCGGGTTTTGGTGTCGTTCAAATAGGACAAATTGGACAGGAATTTTTCGCGTTGGTGCAGCTCGCTTCTCGCTACTCCTTCATCTAAATTTTGCTCTTCATATACTTGTGACCTCGCTATTCCCATTCCTTTAGGTGACAGATTATATGTCGTAACACACTTTGCCAGCCGTATTTTTACGCAAAATTTGAAGCGCAGCCCATATTAATAATAATAATACCATAAATATCTTTCTGAAACAGAGAGAACATGTTTACAAACAAAACACATTTGAACGGGCAATGTGACTAAGCAACGACGGCTCTTATAAAATTGCACCGATATCCGCCACCGTGGCTCAATGGATATGGTGTTGTGCTGTTGAGCGCAAGAACGGCAGTTCGAACCCGGTCGCAGCGCCGTCTTTCTGATGAAGGCAAAAAAAAAAAAAAAAGATATGCCGGTATGTCGAGGTTAGGCGTACGTTAAAGATCCCCATAGGGTCAAAAATAGTCTGAATCACTCCACAACGGCGAAGCTCATAGTCCAGTTGTAGCTCCGGCGCAAAACTCCCCCACAGTTTTAACAAAGGGTAACCTCGCGCGGTGGAGTTATTTAAAAGCACATGTACAGAAGAATGAAGGTCCCCTTTGCCTAAAGGCCGTTCGAGCAGCTACTCTCCTAAACGTCAGAAACTGGTACATACGATTACCCCGCAAAATGGAAGGGAAAGAGCCACTTCTTCAGCTAAGTTGGTAGGGCACGAGACGTGTTATTCAGAAAGGGCGGGCGCAGTACATTTTTGTTCGCAATGTTTTTTTCGCGCAATTTGGAAATTTGTATGTTATACAAAATATAGGCCAACTGATCAGTATGGCTTCCTTGGCTTTTTTCAGTTGGCTTTCTTTTTCGTATTCCTTTAACAAGCCTACAAGCCTCTGCACGCCCCACCCCCCAATCTCTTATTTTGATAAGCTATCCATACATAAATCCACACACCAACATATATTTTTTTTTAATGGACCAGTTAGTAGGTCTCTAAATGTGCACCGTTAATACAGAAACTCGATTTTTGGACTAAGCATAGCTATTTCGTGGGAAAAAAATACAGGCACGCCTTTTGGTTCCGCCGCTGGTTCACAAACCCTAAAAAAGCGATACACGTGGGGACCTCTGAGGTTTCGTGTGGTCCCAAATTACGCTGTTGTATTTTTTCTGTTAGACGCATCCTCATTTTAAATTCAGGGTCTATAACCCCAATGCAAAAAATGTAAGCGAGCCTCAGACGTAGCATCACAATGCAGCGAAGCTTTTCAGGCTTCCAAGGTAAAATTCGAGCTTGCTTTTAGGGCAGCCTAAGAGAGGAATCATATTCGCTGTGCATAAAAGGAGAGGCTGCACCGTCCTCTTATAAGCTTGAAAGTGAAAGGATCTGCACCTGCCATGGTAACACAGCGATCGTTTATGTTGAACAAGACGCTTCGAAAGGTTAAGCACTAAAAATAGCTAATGTGTTGAAGTTGCTGTACTCGAAGGGGAGGTTCGAAACATTAGTGCGAGCCTAGATCTGGTTTCCTAGCGAAATTGCAAGGTTCTGTTTTTTGTTTTGTTTTGCTACGCTTGGTACTGAATATTTCGAACTTTGGTTCGTTAATATAGACGTCTCGTCTAGGTTTCCCCGTACCTGGGAGGTGCGCGGCGCGTTTCGATGGATAAAGTAGCCAGTGCTATATAAGGGTTATTTTCCACCAGCAAATGAAAGGCCTTTATATACGAGCCCACTGAAGAGCTGTCTAGTTTTGTTTGTTGGTCGGGCAGCCCGTCGGACGGACCTCGTTTGTGACCTCATAAGATGTTTTGAGCATACTCATTGTCAGTGCATAAATGGTTGCTGAAGCACAAAAACATAATATAAGAGGTCTGAGATTATAACAAAGTATTAGTATTTGGAGAAGGAGATGCAGTATTCGAAAAATTTTCGAGTTATCCTACATATTCGACCGAAATACCAGAACAACAGGTGTCAATGTGAAACGCAAAATTTAACTGATAAAAATATTTAATCCTGTTTAGTACCATTAAGAGTTGTTACGCGCCGAAAGTTCGTAAGTGTGTGTATCAAATGAAACGCACGAGAGAAAAAAAAATTCTGCCTAGTTGATAATTTAGTTTTATGATAGCTTTGAATACTGGTAGTAGTTTTAAATTTAGGAGTCATGTCACATAAGTGTGTGTGAGAATAAAAGAAGATGTAAATGACAGGATGCAAAGGTGAAACAAATCAAAACACACAATACTGCACAATGCAATACCCCTGAATAACTGCTCGTATAAGCAGTAGCAAATTCCAGAACGAAGTATGATTGACATGTTTTAAATACGGGACTCTGATCAACCTGAAACCAGGCCAAATGGTTTACACGGCTTGTTGAAAGTAACGTTGATACTGGTTTCCCATGCGCAAATGGTTTACATTAAGGTCTAACTAAGGGCATAAGGAGCACCAAAGGAAACGCCCAATATTTGATAAGCGGGGAAAAAGCGAGCAAGTGCACAATTCAGTCATCATAGAAAGGGTTTAAAGAGAGGGGACCAACGCACCTAATAACCAGGTGATATAGAAGTTATGATTTGTCATTGTACTAGTAAACTCCCAAAATGATGTCCTTTACCTGGGCTCCACAGCCCAGCCAAACATCCAAAATACCCTTTTCTTCAACATCACGCCCAGTAAATCCAGCATATTTTTGCACTCATCCAAAAGACATCCACCGGCGCGAAAGCTGGCAAAAAGCATACGAAATGGTACCTCCACTTCTCTAAAGAGCTGAACCCAAGCTCAGTGATACGATTATCTTTTCTGGAAAATTCGAATCCGCTGCTTGCGATGGCGTATTCGATTGTTCGGGCGCACACGTACGTAATTCGCTTCCCCACTGGAGCGTAGCGGCTACATCACGAGCCTCAGTGGTTGCGGAGCTCGTAAACCAGGGCTCTGGATTCCGGCATACGCTGTTCTTAGCTGGCTCTGGCGGTTCCGCGAGAGTGAAACGGGGAGTGCAAAGAAGGGAAGACAGGCGGAAACAACACAGGCACGCTTAGAATGAAACCCAACGTGTTTCGCTATGCGTCCCGGTGCAGATAATCCGCTGGGGTTGAAATGTAGCGCTGGTGGCGCAGCCACTGAAAACTGTGGTTCCAAGCACATAGCAGGCGTTTCACGTGATTCTTCTTTACGGACGATCTGGTGAATGCGCGCATTCCCGAGGAGCAAGTCGGAAACTCAGTGAAACACTGCTGAATGGTAGCCACTCTCGGGCTGCCTGCTTGCACCTAAAATTTTTACATCTTTTAGATCTCCACCTTCCGGTGGAAGAGCCTCAAGATGAGCGTGAGGGGAAAACAGCCTTGTGTAGTACTCACTCAAGGCAGTCGCCACCTCTCCGCTCCATCAAGCAAGGCCACCAGGGGGTTTCACCTCGGGAACCGTTTTAGCATCCGGCTTTGCTCGTTCATAGGCACCTAAAGGCTTCGACGGCTGTGCTTCGGACACCCCTCGTTGCTCCCTGATCCTCCCAAGAGCCCCCCAATACCGTTTTTCGAGCTCAAAGCGGATCTCATCTTTCACGCTGTGAATGTCCTCAGAGAATTCCCCCAGCCTCTCCTCATCTGCGTCTACGAGGGAGCGCCGGCACTCCACCAGTCGACTTACTTTCGCCCTTCTGTCTCTGGCCTCCTGTTGCCCGATTGTGTTTGCTACATCTTTGACACGTTGTTTGCAGCGCTGCTACACAACTCCAATAATGGTTGCAGTACTGATTGCTTCAATTTCGCCTCTGACGCGATTGACGAAGGCAGCGTGTTCATGGACCGTAATGTTCATCAGCCAACGGCTGCCGACCTTTCTCTTGATTTTGCGGTCAGGTCGGGTGATGCATGCCATCAAGCCGGAGTACGAGAACGGGACAGGAGTGGCGCCGTAATCGATCACTAATGGCCACACATCCCCCGACAAGTAAACCCGAGCTAAGTGAGCCTGTGACGTCCCACACCATCTACTGTAGCGGGTGGTTCACAACCCACGTTGAAGGGCCCCGTCGGTCAGGTCGCCCTCTCGAAGGACCGCTTTGAAAAGCCCTGTCGAACCGTCCAGTACACCCTTAGCACCTGCTCTGTCGCTGACATTGACAACGCAGATAAACTCACCCGCTAGGACGAGACGGCCCTGAACGGCGTACCAGAATGGCTCGAATAGAAGAGAAGTCGTCACGCATCGCCGTATCATTAGGCGCATTAATGTACGCACAGCGTGTAAGCTCCCCTCCCATCAGGACATCGACAGCACAAAAACGCCGGTTCTTCGCCAGCTCGCAGTCAATTACGGTTAAGAATTCGTGTTTCCGGATTACAATTACGGTTCCGCCCGCTCGGGGGTGTTAGTGTAAAACCACCAACATTGGAGGCCGAAAATTGTACAAAATATTGGGCGTCCTCTCGAGAGGCCATTTTGGTTTCGCATAAATAAGGCACTTCTATATTGATTCATTCAGGAGGTCAGCTAACCAATGTTTTCTGTGAGGTTAGACTCACCACGCTTAACGTGGCAAGCGTGACTGCGTTCTGGTGTCGTGTCATGGTGTGAGAGGCGCTCACGGATCAGGCGTTCAACTCTTTCCACCGGTTGAGCTTCGCTCCGGGGTTTCGTTGACCCAGTCTCTCCCTGGCTTGACTCGTTGGTCGCTGCACCGCCTTGCCTCCTGCGTGCTTTCCGCCTAGTTTCTACCCCCACAATGTTGTCGGTTTCCGCGGGGTGCGAAAACCCCGCGACGGCAAAGCAGGTCCTTTCCGGCTGGCCGTTCGGGGTGGTCACTTGCTCCCCCTGTGGATCGTCCAGCTTCTCATCAACGCTCTGCTGCTCGCCGTCCACTTGGATATAGTGCCCAGTATATTCTAGGCCCTATAGCTTGGAGCTGGTAGGGATGTCACGGCAGTATCGGCCTCGCTCACCGCGACCGGTTCTTTGGGGTCACCGATCGCGTCACTCTTGGCTGCTGTCCCGGCTCCTGGCGCAGCCGCTGCCGATTTCACCCACTCGATGTCCTCTGCGTCCATGAAGTCATCCATCGTCTGGTGTACAGCCACTGTTTTATTTTGGACACGTTGGTTTTTCATGCATTCTGTCTCTAGGTGGCCGAAAACGCGGAATTTCTGGCAGCACGGCGCTCTGCATTGCCTACGAATATGGCCCAATTGCCTGCAGTGTAGGCGCAGAAGAGGCCGGCCCGGTACGGCAATCAGGATCGGCACGCCATTGATCTTCGCTTGTTTCGGCACCGCGTGGAGCCGCTCTCCGTCGCGAGGTGCCAACTCCACTACCCTGGTGTTAGTTTCGGCCTCTTCTAGGCCCGGGATCACCCATTTTTCTTGGTCGATTTTTTCTTGCTTGAACTGCTTCACCTTTCCAAAGCGGCCAATTTATTGGGCGATGACGGCGTCCGGGACGTGGTGTGGTACCCAGTGCACCGTTATCGCGTTCTCCTGCACGTTGGGGTCAACGACAACGCACGTCTTGCCTTTGACTGCTGTCTCAGCCTTTGATGCCAGTGGAGCGTTGTCCTCGCCCCTGTTGAACGCGACGCCGCGTTGGCTATGACAACTGACCGGCCTGCTGCAATTTCTTCGATTCCGTATAGTGGTCCTGCCAAATTGCAGTGCAGAGAAAAGCGAAATGTTCGTCACTTTCCCCGTGAGTTAGTACCCAAGAGTCAAACGGCTTGCTCACTCGGCTGTGACGGTGGGGAGAGGAATCACGCCACCTGCTGGACGCAAAACACGTGATAGGGTATACGTTGGACCTGCGGGCGCCTAGTTTAAGTCTGTGGGTTCCGTTCGTTCATTCTGCGTCTTTGATTTGATTCCTCTTCGGTGCTATAGCACCAAAGACAGAAAAGGTCATTTGAGGCAGCGAAGAAGAAGCAAATCGGCTGCAATCGTGGACTTAATTACCATCGTGATGGTCGGGAACGTTGCGTACAGCTTCGCTACCTAAACGTCTTACGCGTTAGTGGACGCTTCCTTCATTGTTTTGATACTCTGCCACACCATTATGATATTAGTTCTTTCTTAGGAGACCCGACCTACTCCACAGCTTCGACGAAGGGTTTGTAAGTACTGCCTTCGTTAAAATCTTCTGAAACACGTGAATCTTTTCAAGAAAGATACCTAGGGTGGAAGACCGGTAGCGAAAACAGAAATTTTAACCTGCGGCTGGCTGCAGGCGAATACGTTCAAACAACCTCACTTGGCTCCTCTCCTAAAAAGCAGAACAAACGACGTCATAAGCTTTCGGGGTTTTTCTGACTTTCAAAAGTAATACATAATTTAGCACCCTTCATTTTCAAACATCCCATGCAAGTATGACACTTAGTGTGCCTCATTGACAACTGAGCATAAAACTTCATGCATATTTTTTAGAGGCAGCCCGGCTGCATGGAGGACGGCATTACAGCTGTACGTAGAATAGAAAAAGATACTTTCAAGAAAAATCAAATTATCGGTAGACCGAACTTTCCTTTTTACTCCCGAGAGGAATAGCCGACGCGGGGGAAGAAAATGTTTGATGCTCCGCACTTTCGAGCCCGACGTGCGGACGTAGTGGCAAGAAATTCGATTTGTTGCTTCTCAAAGCGTTCCAGAGGTAAGCAAACTCGCAGAAAAATAAAACAAGGAGGCATCTGAATGGGGATCCATCTTGTCCCGAATTCTCGCAATAGTGCGCTCGCCTCAAGGAGTCTTGTGTGTTCAGTGGAAAACAGACGAAGCACTTTTCTTTTGTTCTTTTTTGTAATAAAATTGATATCGGTAGCCAATTCGAAAGCAGAGTTTTATCCAGTGCTTTCTTTTCGCTATTTTCAGGAAAGGTAGAACATGATGACGCAAGGGCAATCTTTGCCGCAGTACACGCCAGGTAATGCTGACACTCCTACACGGTTTTGTGCACAATTTGAATTGCGAGTAAGCCGCGTTAGCTGCGTGCCCAGCCAATCCATATTATTCAAGTTCATATTGTTTATATTGTCGCGTGCTATAAACACGCAGTTGCTGAGCCGGGGTCCTTGAAGGTGACGACCAGATGAGCAGAAGCAGCCGGAGCCTTTTCGGGGGATAAGATAAGATGAAAAATTTATTCGTCCAAATAAAACATACATGTGCATATCCAGCCAGCATAAGCCCTGAGGCTTGTGTGCTAGGCAGGGCAGTCCGGTTGAAAGCGGTTAAGCCAAAAGCCAGATAATCGACTGACAAGGAATACAACCTACAACATAAGCATACAAGTACAAAAACCGGAGAACCAACAGGCCAAAAATACAACCTATAACATAAGCATACAAATACAGCCTAGAAAGGGAAGTGTTCTTTCTTTCAGAGAACACATAGTAAATAGTAAACTACAATCTGATCTTATACAGTTATACAGGAGATAACAAGAGCTCGAGCACAGGGTTCCAAGCGCGAGCACAAGAGCTCTGAATGACGATGATGAGAGAGCCCGCGGACTCAACAACTTCGTCGTTACAGTCGCCTCTTGGCGCCGGTGTTAAGAAACACGTGACAATATTGTTGCCAAACGTTTTCACGGTGAGTTGTAAATGTCCTTCATATAGCCGTGAGCACGTAGATACATGAAAATCCCCTTAATTGAACAATAAAAAAATGCGCGTTGATGGTACAATGAAGATAAAATATAACTTTATAGAGTTATTCAAAGAAGGAAAACGCGCAATCAGTAAATTTTTCTCAAATAGCACAGGTAATCTGCAAGTCTGAAACTTTCACCGCACACAGCTTTTGGTATTCAACCTATTTCCTCCAAATTTTAAACTCAGTTAAGCGCCTCTTTCTCGGGGGTACCCCAAAACGCATGAATAACGCTTTAAATCGTTTTGGGGGGCACTAATTGCTGGAGTGTAAAAATTAACAAACGAGAATTTTTTTCATTTGCATAGAAAATATATTCGCGCATAATGAAGTCAGAAGGGGATGGAAATGGGCTTAGGGTAACAATTATTAGGTCGTAGTAAACGAGGTAGGCATAAAATGGGTGGACGGGAGGAGGAAGATGCGCAAAGGAAGGATACAGAATAAAGGCTCGCAGAATAAATATCATTATTACCGTCCTGCTTAGTCCTCCCTAAAGAAAAATAGCTACAGACAGAGGGTCAGGAATATTACCTATTTCTTACTCGCTGTCCCCTGACAACGATCGTTTCTCTGCCTGCACAGACGCCGACAGCAAGAACATGATGATCTTGGCGATCACAAAACTTACAGCTTGGGTGTCGAAAATCTGGCCGTGTAACGACGTCTTTTGTTAAGGCGACCGACCACGCTGAAAAATTAGTGCTCTTGCACTCTGTGAAGAAGGACGACCTACAAAGCTGGGTGCCGTCCATGGACCGCATAAAACAAACACATTTGTTTGTTATTTGTGATTTAGCATACTTCGTAGCAAATTAGCTGAATGAAGCTTGTAGACACTCGAGCTTTATTCGCAGAGCGAACAGGACAGGATCTGTCTTTTTTCCCTCTCGCATCGTAGGCCCTTACGGTTTGTCTACGTTTAAACCTTCACCCAGCACAACGGACTGTTTATCGCCGGCAACCGGTTACGTTCGCGTGATTAGAAGTGAAAGAAACTGTCGAAATTGCAGCTCTTAAAGCCGTTTAAAGGGGTACTGACACAAAATTTTGAAGGCGAGATAACTTCGGAGATAGATTGGTGTGAACACATATACATCATCTGCGAAATATCAGCGGCGAATACAGCCTAGAACATATTTAAAATCAATTTTAAAGTGTGCGAAACGCAACCGAGCAGCCAGCAGAGGACCACGCGCAATCGACATCCCGTGGATATTGTGTAAATAAACAACATCCAAACACGTCACGAGTTTGTGTTTGCCGCTTCCGCACTGCCGGCGTTTTTCGCCGGCTCGCCCGGCTCGCCGCTCCAATCGGAGGGCCGGAGGGCGGAGCTTCTGCTCTCGAGAAGCTCCGATCGTCGATCGTTGGCGGCGGAGGCACCGTGATTTCGTCAGCTCATCGGGCAGCTGGCCGCGACCAAAGTTCTACAGCGATTCCAGGCACTCTGTTTCTATTACTTTTTATTTACATTGGATACGAAAACGCGCCGGAGACACGAAAAACCCACTGAGCGAGCCGCACGGTCGCTGTGCAGGCGGCGGCCACGGCCGCGAAGTGGCCCAGGCCGGTGCGGGTAGCTCGAGTGATAGTTTGTTACCGCTGCGCGAAATTGTACCCAAGTTTGAACCATGGCAGCTTATATGAGAAAGGAGTTAATGATGCGATGGCGGGTTGAATTAAAAATTGTCATCTGCATCGCTTACGAGAGCGGTAATCGAATATCCGCCGCAGTGCTAAGCCGAACACATCTGTAGGCGGACCCGTAGGCAGACCGGCCGGCGGCTCCCAGCGCGCGTCTTGCCACCCACTGTCTCGAGCGTCGCGCGTCGTTCTTAAGCCGCGGTAGCATTTGCACTCGCAGCGCCTGCGTCACGTCCACGGTCGCTTTTTAATTAAGCGTTTCACGAGATCAGTACGGGGGGGCATTCGCAGAAACTGCCGGCGATGCGGATTCGACAGTACTACGGCAGCTCTGCTCTGTGATATCCCTCCGACGGTCACGTGGTCAGCTTTGTTCACACGAAATCCATCGTTTCGCGGCACCCGCTGAAACCAAAACTGCGACTGGTCGCATTGAAAATGCCTCTAATTAAACAACCGTCGCACGCTGAAGCAAATGAGGTTTCTACAGGTTATAAGTAGGTCACTAGCTACTTATCGCAAAAAAAAAAAAAAAAAAAACAAGATGCAAAATGTTTGTGTCAGTGCCCCTTTAAGCTGAACAAGTAATATTTGCGAGCTTCAGCGTTAGAAACTGCGAAGTATGGCCGCTCCGCATGCCTTTTTGAACGATTTAATTTTCCCGAAGGCCATTGGATCACGAGGAAAGACATCTTTCGTTTGATCCTGCAATTTTTACGTGTCACAAGCCTTAGTGAGTCATGGTGAATTTCCGCGCATAGCGGTAAAAGGTGCTGATCGGGTGAGCAATTGCCGGCATACCACGCAAGGCTAGGTCCACCCGTCAATAAACATCACCACCACCACCACCAGCGGGCAAGTGCTGTTCATCCGGGAGGGGTTCGCAGCTACTCGAAGAGCGGAAGCTTCAGCAGGCAACAGGTGCGGCTGCGGGTTTTCCGTTGTTTAGGCGCCTATTCATGCTTCTGTTATGGCCGACGTTTCTTCAATTTCCCTCTTCCTCCAAGCAAAGGACATGCGTCCATCCCATAGCGAGTTAAACCTGGAAGGCCAGATTCATTTTTTTCATTTTAATGGACAAACATGACTGTCCTTTTGGTTTCCCCGTCGTAGGCATGTTACGTACTGTCTGTGTAACACATCAACCCAAAACCAAACCGTTCGATTGTGGGGGACAGCTGACAGCGTGGATTGAGCCAACAGTCTTCCGCGTTTAAATCTCGCTCCAACACAACGGGTATGTCATCGGTAGTGACATGAAGCACAGATGTGCGTGCACGTCCTCGTCCTTCCACCCCCAACTCGTGCACGCATAAACCGGCAGCCGGTAATCGGCGCACACTTCGGCGTGAAACACACCAGCGAAAATGTCGCTCCGGAGGCCTGTCCAGCTGAAGTAGGATTATGGGCTCACGCAGGCGTTCCAACAGGGCAAGTCGCTCTTCAACCGGGAGGTATTAGGACCTGCTCGCGAGCTTGAAGTTGAGGCGGCGACGGCGGCGGCGGCTTTCTCTGGTTTTTACGCCCATTTGCGCGTCTGTGTATACTCCGCAATCATCTCAAACGGCGCTACCAGCATTGTCAGCCGATTGTGGAACTTGTGAAAGAGGGCCACAAAAGTTGTGATATGGGGGTCAGCGGTTGCGAAGAGGACCCCGGAGCGGCGCCGAGTAAAGCGGCTTCACTGGGATGAAAAAGGGGGGGGGGGGGGGGGGGCGTAGGACGGTTTGGACATATACTGCTCCGCAGTAATGAGCCGCAACATCGGCTGTTTGATGAGGTGGAGAAGGCCCCGCATAAGTAAACACGCGAACTGACGGATTCCGTTTGCGAACAAACCAGGGGTCCACAGGAAAAGAATCATGCGCCCCTCCGTCTAACGACGACGATGGTTGAACGCGAAGCTTTCTCGTGACGAATTCTTTGGTTGGCCCATCCCACACTGCGAGTATGTGCTATTCTGGAGGTACGCTCCACTTTCCTAGAATATCCGCAGCAACTTTCGCAGCAACCTTCATGATGATGACATGCTAATGGCTACATCACAAGTCACGTGTTGCGTGAAAATACGTAAGAAATCCACTGCGGGACAACACCGAAACCAAGGCTACGCGCTAGGCCTACTGGTTGCCGCAAACATACTGCCCAGACTCTCCTTTTTTTGTTCTTTGCACTTGGGCAAGCTTCTTAACATTTTAAATATATTTCAAAGTCCTGTTATGCATTAATTTTGAAGACCGGGTACTTTTCTGTCCGTTAGGTTAGCTTCGGCAGAGGGCGTAGTCAATCTTGTCACCCTGTTCGCGACAAGATCTAGTTCAATCTTATGTCGCGCTCTTTCATTAAATGATGTGCCAACTTTCCCAACTACAAACCCTGAGCAGTCAATCGTCAGCCTTATATTTGCGCCCAACCCATCCAAAGCTGTACGCACTGCACGAATGGGAGGCATGCTTCCTCCGCCTAACTTCTTATCAGCCTATGATGTTTGTATGTAAATACAGTGCAGTGAACTCGTGCAGTGCAGTGAACTCAGTGCAGTGAACTCAGCTGAGCGTTCATGGCGCAGTAGTCAGATATGGGAGTGGATCCCAGTCCCAGTATCGAAGTGTGAACTACCCAATAATATTATTTTTAATGTCTCTGGTGACTATTTCCGTTCGCGCACATACACACGCACAAATATTTCAAGATGTGCTAGGTACTGCTGAAGCATTCAGAAATTAAGGGAAGAAGGTGTCAACGTCGTAACATCCCAGCGCAAACCCAAGCGCAGCTCTATTATTTATTTGTACCAAAAAATCGGTTCTGCGAAGAAAGAACGTAACATTATTCAGCTATGCCGCATCGGTATTTTCACACGGGATAACGCCACTGGTGATCGCGTTCTACGGCTTCGACAACTTCGGAGCATAAAATTTCGACTTCTCTTTGGTGCAAGAGCAAGGCGTGCAATCCATCCAGGGATTCTAGAGAAACGGGCGACGAGCCGATCTTTGCCGGCAAGGTACATGCAGCTCCGGTACTGGTACTCACGCTGCTATTTACAGATAAACTGCAACGGAGTCGAGATCTACGTGTACTTGTTCACGTTTCCCCCATTCTACCCCTTTGTTTGATCTTCTCGCAAGTGGCTAGGGACGAAAGGTTTTAAATATCCACTTCCGGGAGAGCACTGCAGCAAACAGGCCGTTCAAACGGAGCCACTCGTGCTCCCCTTCTCTGCGGTGTTTTCGAGTTCCTCTTGACTCTCCTGCTTTGCGTGAACATCAACTACCACCCTGGAAGTACCGCATGCAAAAATGACGGATTGAGACGAAACGTTTGCATCTTTTGTGTAATTTTTTAGTGCTTAAAAGAATGCTGGACTGAAACAGAATTACCCGGGCCGCGCGTTCGCGTGGGGGTTTCGGTGAATTGGTGTGAATTCTACGTTTCTATGGGTGCACTGATAAAGATCTACCGCTCTAGCGCAGGGATCAGCTCAGTATCGGTAGTTTTGAGTCTCCGTAATTCATAATTACTGATAATTAAAGTAAAATGTTCTCCCACTATTGTCTTCATTGTTATTTTTTATTTAGGGAAAACTGAATGAACTTACATAGCAAATTATCGGACAACCTGAACGAGTACATCGAGCGAACTAGAGTATCGTGACGCCAACCACCGCCACAATCAACGGGTTAGCCTGTAGCTAAATGCCGGCCCTAACACCACAAGAGGGCAGCTTCCGGAACTTAGTTTTATACATTCCTTCGGATAGTCATTACCTCTCCATAACTTCTCCCAACCACGTTTTCTAATCGCCGCAACAAAGGGCAATGGAGTTTTGCGACGTGCTTTTCTCTAATAATGCTCCGTGAAGATAACTATTCGCTTCAGAAGTATAGGATAGGTGGGGGTCACAGTAATGACCATTAGACAAAGAAACTCTGTGGACCGCCTAGCTGAGATGGTTCTCGTTGATAGTTACCTAAACTTCGCTAGGATAGAACGCGAATGCGATCTTTGTAAATGGGAGGGTTTTGAAGCAACACTAACTCGCGAAAAGGGTCGCCTAGATGTCACTCTTCCTGCTAACCGTCATTCGCGAACCAAGTAATTCTCGATGCTGAGCGATTTGTTGAGCTTCTTACAAATCTTTTGCGACGGCTTGTTAATTGTTCGAGGTACTTCCAAAATTTCGTGCCCGTACTAAGAATTTTGCTCGGTGCTGTTTGTGTTTCTAAAGGTTCTGCTGCAATTACATTGTTGGGAGGTATTTTTTAACTACGGAGCTGTTGTTGCTAACCGTAATGTGTGCGTTGTGCGGGGCGTAGTTACTCTCGCAGTTTACCGAGCCGCGCACGTGAGCGTGCGTTTTACGAAGAGCACCCGGCGTTGAACAGGCGTGCGCGTGCCGCTTGCAACAAATACCAAAACAACATTTCACGTGCGTACGCCCCTCTAGGTGGGACCACAAGACAGCTGGCGCTACAGACGCCCAGTTCGCGAAGCCGGTTGCCGGCGGTCCTAGCGCGTGCTGACGCGTTTCACTTCGGGAGAAATGTGAAATCCTCCGAACAAAACAATCCGGGCCCGCCTGTCACGCACGAGGAAGACGACGGTATTGATGGATATGACGATGACTGCTACTACCACAGTGAAAAGCGACGACAGAACATGTAAATAAACAATTTCAAACCTAATCCAATGCGTGGTTGTGTCCTTCAGGGCTTACATAGAAAGAAAAAAATCCCGGGCCATCTCCACTAAAGTGAAACCTGGGGAGGCGTGAAGCGTGCAGTAAATAAGTGTGTTATTGGCACCTTGGTGGTTTTGCCAACGAAGATAAAACCGCTGGGAGGGGGGGGGGGGGGGGGGTAGAGGTATCTTTGGTGTCGTTGAAGCCCGAAGCTCTCTAGCGTGAGGCGTAAACGAGTTTCCCTGGTGTTTTAGTACCGGGACTACATGAGATGACGATTACGACGACGACAGGAGCCGCCAACAGCCCGAGCCCCTAAGGGGCTTCGCCTCCCAAATCACCCAGCTTCGCTATGGTTCAAGCCTTGCGCGACCTAGTGCAAGCTTCGTCAATTTTTTACACATCTCGACTTCTTTTTACGGGTTGTAAACATCGAAAACATAAGAGGGTTGTTCCTTAGCCTAGTTTCAGGTTTATAGCCTGGTACTGCACAAAAACCACTAAATGAAAAACGACTAAAAAAAGCGATGGAGTGCATGACCAGTTCAGGTCGTGTCCCGTTCAGGCCGTTTTGTCTTTTGTCGTTTTCACAAAATATAATCTTAAAATCACAACAACGGGGAGCGCCGTCACATATAAATACATTTGAACACTAATGTTGTTGTTGTTGTAATCCTTTATTTCAAAGGGAAGGCCATGCGGCCATAATAAGGGAAGAGGGGGAAGAGGCAGGGAGGAGTAGCCGAGAAAGAGGATGAGAGGTGTCGCATAGTGACGGCAGCTGGCATTATTAGCGTCAAATTATCTACACCTAATATGAAAAAAAAAAACGTTTCTTTGTATGACTGTTGTGGCAGCTGAAGCATGACACGCCATATTTCTATTACAGCCCTTCTGTTACAACTGTGAAGGTAAGAACCCAAACAGACGATTTCTCAAAATATCGATCCATGACCCTTGCGCGACTACCTTAAACAAAGCGCCAACGCCACCGAGCGCCTTTAAACCCAAGCCCAACAAAAGGTGTAAAAAAGCAGTTCTATACACGACCCTCTATAGAATAATCGAGGTGGGAAAGCTTGATATATGGACGCGTGGGCCTAGCCGGCGCCTATGCCCACTTTATCTTACCTGCCGCGCGGCCGAATGGAAAAATTGTGTCTTCGGATAACGTTTTCTTTTTACTTGTTCTGCGTTGGTTACTCTACTCATTTCTTTTATGTAAACATTTATCATTTCATTGGAGAGAACAGCCTTATATAAAAGAAAAATTTCAAGCCCAAAAGGCGTTTTCTCTACCGCCGAAAAGAGTAAAAAATAAAAAAAAAATACTAAGTGGACTCTTCTGATACGAATACAAATACGAATGCGACTACAAATACAATCTGGCAGTCCTGCAAGGGCAGGAATTTGTTATGATAATTAATTAAAGCAGTGTGCATCAGCAATCCTGACATCCTATAAAGCCAAGGAAGCCTGCCGTTCCGCAGCGTAGGGCAGCGGCAGAACTTCAAGCGGTATTTCTAGTGGATTAATGTTCGAATGTAGAACAAATCTCGTATTGTAAATTAGATTATTCTTGTTTTACGTCCATAATATGTCGCATAACGTGTAATTTACGCACAGTTATGGCTTGTAACAGTCGTTTGCAATATCTTCGGTTGGTTGGAGTGTAAACTCCGCAACAGCATGTGAAAGTGGAGCGTGGTTTCGCTTCTCTGTTGTAAGTGCACTTTTATCCGATTAGCTCACCGGCTGCAGCCCTCTCAGTTGTGGCAGGCATATTGGTCTCGCTGTTTGGAGACTTCATTCTTCTCTTCAAACTTTTCGCCTAATATTTTCGAGTTGCCTTGCCTTCGCTTCAAATGACGTCGAAAGAGGACAGCCTTTTGCAACCCCTGCCACGTAATTTTCTTTGTTCTCTCCTACATTCATCTGCCACGCTCTACCCGATCCGTTTCGCTCCTCCTACGATAAGCACGGAGGAGATTTGATAAAGTCCATTCAGTATTTGCGCGTTCCACTGCTCGCACGCCTCTATTGGGACATTTCGTTACTGTTGAGCTTCAAGCGCCTCCACGTGGTCCAGGCTGGTCGCACGCTATCTTTGAGTCGCGATATTGCTTTCAACGTGTATTCTTTAGTTTCTAAAGCTAAAATCAAACTGCCATCTATTGTTAATAAAAAAAACACTGCCAATTCCACTTATCCATTGATGCCTTGCCTCAAACATCCTAACGTTTTCTTTTTCTTGGACAGTTTGGGCAAGTATGAAGTCTGCACACACAAATAAGGATGTGGAAAAGTTATCCCCTTTATAAACTCTCGTTCCACTATTCTTCTACCCTTTGGCTGGGAGGCTGAAGGGAGGGACAGGGACCCCTAAAACTTACGGGCCGACAGGCCAACATTTTTGTGCTTAAAGAGACCCGGCCGTACTTACCCCGAGTATTCGGAATGCATTTTCGGTTGAATCTCTTCGCGCAATAAATATAAAAAATTGTTAAGTATTCCCGGAGCTACGAGAGACTTAACTCGCGCATAACCGTTCCCTCTAAACTCGATCTCGGACTACGCGACGAAGGCTGTGCGCTCTCTCCCGGCGAGGTGGGCGGCTCGTGATGTTCTCTTCGGTGGCCGTCTAAAGATCACAGGCTGGGGAGTCTTATCTCTTTCTCCGCAACCTGGAGAATTCTATTTACAGTGTGTCGCGGGACAAAGCAGGCATCGGTGCGTGGTCGCAAGCTCGCTCTCAGGCTACTAGTGCGTTTTTGGGCCAATAAACTCTTCTTGTCCAGCGGTATGGTTGAAAGTGAAGTATTGAGTTCGTCGCTTCAACTCCGCGGGAACTTGAAACCCACACACAAAAACTCCAAAATTGTAGGCACAGGTTCCGGTATAAAATAGTTTGGTTCACAGCGCAAGCGACGGCGGATCGGCGCCAAAAATTCATTCAATAAACCGTGATGTTGACCAGCAACAACGAATAGGACAGCCAACGCTGCGATGACGTGACTAAAGGGGGCATAATGAGCGAAACTGAATAGAGCGCGGTTGGTTTTCCCGCATCTTTTACAGGTATGTGCGAGCCTATCGCTTCACGTAGACCTGTAATATTCGGCCCAGGTGTTCCCTGCAGTGTAATCTAAATATCGCGTAGCTTTATTTTCACTGCTCAAAGCGTGCTGCGGGGTTCCTTTAAGAAATCCCACGTAAGACGATCATATTTTAGGGAAAATATAAGGCCCCAATATTTGGCTTTGGTTGTTAGCATAAAGCAATTTTGATATTGTGTAGGATAAAATCAAAAACGAAATAAACGATTACGGAATAAGCACGCGAACCTATATATGATTGACACCGAGGCATATTTCGAAACTCTTCGATGTATGCTTACAGTGGGGAGGAGTACGAATCGCTGCGTATAAAGAGTTTTATGCTTCTTGTAAAATTATCATCTGTTCTTATATGTCAATGTTCAAAATTCAGGACAACCGCGAAAACATTAGCAGTGGTGCGTTTGCCCCCTTTCGTTGCCACTACTGCCAGGTTGAAGTGGTTGAAGTTTTTAAACTGAAGCGTTCTTTGCCGAGGTGATGGCGTTCCATGTCGCCTCAAAACGCAGTGCAGGAAAGTCAACTTTACAGAATGGGTTTCAGAAAACGATGCCGCTAATAAGTGAAGACACATCAAGCACATAAAAAAAACCCTTCCCGTGGTCGTAATCGAACCTGAGTCTCTCGTGCTATAAAACCGACTACTGTCCCATTGCGCCATTCTGACATAATTGAGCCAGTCAAAATTTTGGAATTTGACTTTGACTCAAATTACATGGCAGAAAATCTTCGCGTTTTAACCTTCTTTCATTTAAAAAAGAGGGCTTTGATTATTTTTTTTTTCAGCTTCAAAGGCGTCTAATAAAGTGTTTATATATTTTGGGACCATATATTTGTGTCGGTGGTACAATGTATACTGTCTTGAAGAAACCTAGATGGTTCAGTAAAATATGCTGTTGGGCTAGTTGGTTCATTGCTTAAGGAAAATCGAGCGCTACAAACGAGGACAGAAAAAACGAAGAACGACGAGACAGTGCATCTGTCTCGTCGTTCTTCGTTTTTTCTGGCCTCGTTTGTAGCGCTCGATTTTCCTTAAACCTAGATGGAGGCGAAAAGCAAAACCACCCTTGCGTTCGAGATTTCGTCAGACATTAAAGATCCCCAGGTTGTCAAAATTAATCCGGTGCCCTCCACTACAGCGCGCCTCATTGCCAGTGTAGCATCGTGCGTTAAACCTCATAATTAATCATCAAGTTGAAGAAACCTATGCCCAGAGAGCTCACTCAAAAATATTCAACCAGCACCAGTATTTTAATTGAAGTGCAGTTCGCAATGGCCCAGCTGAATGTCAGAATGGCCGACAAGCACGAAATTAAGAATCCTCGTTGGCAAGCTATACTGACCGTAGTAGACAGGCACGGATGTCTGGTTGAAATATGATACCAGATAAAAATTTAACAGCAGAGCTATTTAAGCTTTTATTTCCGCCGTGGAGCGTTACCAGAAAACTCAGCCCAGCCGAGCGCGCGTGAGCGTGCTCCTCCTGAGGAGCGCCCGGCGTCAGCCAGCTTGACCTTCGTGAACACTCTGCTCAGAATTCGTGGCGTGATCTATGGCATGCTGTTCTCCCCACCAGTTCACGTGCGTTAGCGCCTAAAGTGGGGAGCACAGATGCCGAGATCGCGAAGCCGGTTGCCGCGAGCTCTAGCACGTGATAACGCCGTCCACTTTGGAAGATATTTGAAAGCCTACGAACAAAAGGTTCCGGGCCTGCCGGTTATCGAGAACTTTCAGCGGCAAGTTCAAAAAGTCATGTGAGGTGCAACATTCGGGTCTTCGACGAAAGGAGAGGGGCCGCCAGCTCTGCTGTTTCTCCAGCCTTGCACCATTAGTGCAAGCTGCCCCAATTCTTTTTTAAGTTTCCTTAAGTAAAAAAAAAATCCTGTCTAGTTTTGCTTGTACGAGTCGAGTTTCATGTTAACTGGCTTATCATCTTTCCTTCTTCTTCTTCACAGCTCGTCCGTTGTTTCGCAAAAGGCACAAAACAAACTGTAAGCTGTCGAGCTAGTTCAAGAAATTTTGCTGTCCAGTTTCTGCGTCATCAATATCAGCTCAAGAAACAGCCCAGCATCTGTTGTAGGTCCCACGGCACCCCGAAAGCTGAGCCTCAGCAAGCAACAAGTGGCACGGGGTAGTGCACTTGAGTCGTCCATCGGAAATACCAGGGCCACCAACTTGCGGATCTTTACCACACAAGAATCTGCCTTGGTTTCGATATTTTTGAGCAAACATAACAAGTTTGCGTTTAATAAAAAGGATAAATAGAAATAAAACAATTGAACTTGCTGTCTAGGGTGGTGTCTGAAGTTGCAGTACACATGGTTGCGCAATGCCTGCGGAGGCACTGGTCTGTATTGAGATAACGCGTTGGCATTGCATTTAGCTCCAGTAAGCCTGAGGCTATGCCTTTCCAGAGGTGATACGACGGCGCTGTTGTTGCCTCCCCTATCAGATATAGCTGACAACTAGTTAAAAAAGGGCTCAAGCAACGGCTTAACACATCTTTCACCTTTTTTTAAAATCTTTTGAACATATTTCGGCAATCAACGTAAACGATTTGCACGCTGTGGTGGGCCCCAGTGAGCCTCACTTAGTGACAAAATTACATCAAGGGAGAAATTATGCATAACGACTGCGCTAATTGCACATTAATATTCATTATGGAGAAACAGAGAACCATGAGATATGCTCGCGGCGCTAATTACTTTTATAGGTACTGCAGGTTTCAGCAGAATTTTTTTTCTGGCTTTTCTCAAACCCACGTAATTGAATTATCTAAGGTTCTAATTTGCGTTCCACTTTCTTACGTATGCAGAATACTTTTCTTGCTTAATGTCATTTCTTTTGGTGCTGAACGCTTATTAAATGACGGTTACTATGCGCAGAATTGGGGAATTTTATATGGGCCGGTATTTCTGGACAAGCAATTTCTTACACTTCAATTTTTTGTTTTTGTTTTAAACGTTTGCTTGTTCGACCAGAGCACATTGGTGCTGGTTGTTGGACCATCACTTTATGTATCACGCTGATTTACCTGGTTGGACTGAGCACTCCTACGCTAGTTCCTAGCGTAACCATTCTCGAAGTTTATCTAATTATAGTTGTTTTGAAAATGCATAAGCGCCAGGCGTTCTTTGGTGTTTGAACTAGTGAATGCTCCTTGAAAATGAATAGTTGGCATTACGTGGTTACAACAGAAAATATTACTCAACGTAAAATAAGCGAAACATTTTTATGTCAAAATTGATACAACGGGGTTAAATTTTTTTCTAAAAAGAAAAAAAATTATCTACCTCGACTGTACTCACAAAAAACGGAAAAATGAAATGCTTCATTTAATGTTGGCCTATACGGGATGGCGTTCTCATAAGTTCAGCTGATCGGCTGAAACCTCCATTATTTCAACTTGGGCGATCTTGCGTGACGTCGAGGCTTTTCCAGTGGGACCACTCCAGCTGAAGTTTATTCTAGACGTCATGGTAAGCTTATAAGTGTGTTGAGTACGTGTGTTTAACACGAATAATTTGGAGTTGCGTCCAGAAAGCCCCATAGCGTCCCGACGGAAGTGAGGGAGGCTGGACAGAAGCGTGGAGCCACCGATGATAGTGTGCGGCTCGCCTAAAATCGAGGCTTACCGCCGGTACGTGTTTCCTTCGCACGTCCTGGGTTTTATGGTACGTCGATGTAACAGTGAAGGTATGCCGGTGGCGCGGTGCCGGTGCAGGTAGGGCATCCAACTGATCCGCGATAGATCCCCTTTCTGCGTGTGCGAGGTGCCAGCCGGGCAGGCGTTAGTGCCACCTCCACCGGATGATCTTCCGTAGAACAACCTCCTCCATTTCGGTAAGCTTTCGGAGGAAGGAGACCGAACACGTTAATGTAAGGGCTTACGTACGGAGCCGGGTGCCCTCCTTGGGGCCATTCATGCTAACACCCTGGCGCGACGTTTCCTGGAGCAGTCATCACCCGTCCTTCTTACAAGGTGATAGGCTTGTATTAGCATCCATTAAACATATGCGTTTAGTTTCCAGAAGGGGCTAGTTGCACTGAAATCAGGCGTTAGAATGCTCCTTAGCGATATCTTGAAGGCAACCGTTGGCTCGCACTGAGCGTTATGGCGGACGCCGGTGTTGTAGTCTGGGCGCGCTCCTGCAATAGTGGTGCGGAGAGGCACTGTTTATTCGCTAGTAGTATACAGCATTGACTGGGTTTGCTTGAATTTAAGGGACGAACCGTGACTCAGTGCGATTAGCGCTTGTGCCAAACATAGGCCTCGCAGTGCGAATTACTTCGGTGTAAACACATATTATGTTCGTGCGGATAGCGGTGCGGTAAACCTGTATAAATAAATACCCAGACGTTCTGTATACGAGGGTTCATATCGCAGCGCCTTTGAGAAAAGTACAGCCCGCAAACGAGGGGAGGAAGTTGGAAGGAGGAAAAAATATAGCAGGGAAATCAGCCGAACCAACCATTTGCGGCTAGTAAAATATGAACGAACACACAAAAGAGATCACTATACTCGTCGGATCTTCCTCTCTCTTCTTTATCTTTGCTTTCTTGAAAGGCGGTGAACGACTGAGCAGGTTAATTGCCTTTTCATTTCTGCTCCACTGTTTTTCAATAGCTTCGCTATTAATCAATCCCTTAGGGGGGCTCGAGGATTATTCAAAGGGCTTATTCAGGGGGCTTATTCAATGTGCCGTCAATGTTCCCTCCTCGGCTTCGCACTTGAAAGCAGGCTCAACACCAAGCCGTCGCTAATAGGCAGCTGTCCCCTGGGGTTGGTATAAGGCGCCATATACGTCAAGCCTACTTGTTTTCTTTTATATTTATTATTTTTATACCGAATACCAATACTGTTCGTTCTGCAACTAAAACCACGCCGCCTGAGACGAGCAATTTTTCATTTTGAACCCATTTCAGTTTAAAAAAAAAAAGACGCTTCACGGGGTTCGGGAAAACGCAAGAATCATATTGGTACACAAGAAAGGTGCAGTTACGAGGGAATGGCTTTAAACTGAGGAAATTCAGAAATTGCAATGTCGTGTTCGTGTTACGTCCCATTTGCTTTCACAACAGACAAGTGCGGATTTCCTTTTTTTGTGAATGGTTAGCCAACGGTTGCACGTTCAGCAAGTTAAACCCCCCAAGAAATGCGTTAGCCCTCATTCCCACAGCTGTCACCTTCTCCATCACGGCCCCGTCACGTCAACAAAAAGCGACGTTGATGGAACGGAGAAGTGTTCAGACTGAATCTACACGGGAGCTTTCCGCCAGATTACAGGGTCGTCTGCCTAGTGATCAGTTTAGCCTAGAATTGAGGGAAATCAGACAGCATGGTTTGTCGTGCTTGAGGGGGTACAGAAATGTTTATAGAGTTTATCGCTTCTGCGAAGCTGGAATTTTCGTTGCGCTGTACATTACGGGCCAAGACAGTGCTTTGTGAGTGCAACTGATGCTCAGGTATATTCGAACTGTTTCCTGCAGCCGGAGAACATCCAAGGGCAAGCAACCAGTCTCCGCAACTGTACCAGTGCACGAAGTGCCCTTAGGCAGACCAAGACAGGCGCGCAGACAATTATTTCTTGCTCCGTCAAGCTGCTTTTTGCTTGAAGTCGACAGCCGCTGTAAAACTGGTAGGCTGTAACGTAGCAAGCCATCGACATAAGCCTTGCAGAGCAGCACCATCGATCGACAGTCACTGCCCCAGCGACTGCCGGCAAGGTACCCAATAACTTGCGACACTGCAGAAACTCGAGTACGTAGTCTGTGGACCTCAGGGGCCCACGAGAGATTCCCCCTTTGCATAAACATTAGCATACCTGGTCTTAACTCTAAGAAAACTCTGCCACAATTTTGCCTCCTACAACTCGCGCTTTCCCACATCAATGCCCGATATTCACATATGGCCCACATTTTTACTGACGGCTCAACTACGCCTCACGGTAGTTCTTCTGGCGTCTTCATTTCGTCGACCGGCAAAGCATTGTCCTACCGCCTGGAACGAACAACCTCATCCACGTCTGCCGAGCTCCATGCACTTAAACAAGCCCTGCGCTACATTCTTCGTCAGCCACCAGCCGAATGGGCTATATTCACGGACTCGAAGGCGGCGTTGCAAACCTTACGGCGTGCCAGCTGCTTCAGCCTTGACGAGCATGTATCCCGTGACGTCACGTACCTGCACCATCTCGCCTACGTCGCCGGTCACCGAGTGACCCTACAATGGATGCCTGCACATTGCGGCATTCTCGGCAACGAGAAAGCGGATGAGACAGCTCGCAGAGGCCTACAGCTGCGAAATGTAAGAAAGATTTTTTTCACAAAACACGAGGCCGCGGCGCTAGCGAAGGAGCTTGCCTTAGCGGAGCGAAACCGCTTCTGGTCTTGTCCTGAAACTCGGCACCCTTTCCTGCACCATATAGACCCTGGACTCAGAATGAGGCTACCAGAGCGGATTCCACGTAAGCTTGAAACCCTTTACCACCGGTTGCGTCTCAACGCAGCGCTCACGAACTCTTACCGCCATCGCCTCGGTCTAACTGCAAACCCCTATTGCGATAATTGTGGATTGCCCGAAACAGTAGAGCACGTCCTTCTAGAGTGTCCGGCATACATCCAAGAAAGAACTCACCTCGCAGAAAAGATTGAGTGCCTCAACAACGCATCTATATCTTTGAAAGGTCTCCTTGGACCCTGGCCCTCTCCATCGTCCCAGAGAAAAGTGTTGGTTGCTTTATTTGACTATTTACACGGAATCGGCCTCGCAGAGACAATTTAGAACTTTACGTGTGAGATCGTGTGGACTTTTAAGTCACCACGCAAAGCTTCGTGTTCACTTTTTCTTTTAATCTCTTCTTTTCCCCTCTTTCTTCTGCCCTACTTCTTTTAGGGCCTTTACTCCCTTCTCCCCATCCCCGCAGAGTAGCATGCAGGCGGGAACATGCCGGCAAACCTCTCTGCTTTCATCTAATAAAGAGCTCTCTCTCTCTCTCTCTCTCTCTCTCTCTCTCTCCTAGAATTGAGCGTTTTTCATCTGAAAAGTAAAGAAAATGGTTTGTGCTGACTTTTCGCGAAATTTAGCCGTAAAAATTTGTTTTCTGATTAGCTGGTTTAGCGCGGGGCGTGGTCCCGTCACGCTGACGTGACGGAAACGTAGAGCTCGGCCTCCCGTCACCGTCGCACCGTTTTCGGCAAGAAATCGGCCGAAAAACGGCGCCCATGGCGGAAGACGGCGACGTGACGGTGACGTGACGGGGTGAAAAATGGCTGTAGGAATGAGGGCTAAGAAGTATGCAATGAATTTTTAGAACAGCCTGCTGGAGTCTTCCGGTTGAAGTAGAAAGGGTAAACTTGGCGCTGACAAACTTTCACACCGTTTACATTGCACGAAAGCTAGAGAGAGAGAGAGAGAGGGAGAGAGAGAAACGTTTATTATTTGCAGTCGGTTTAAGGTGTCGGGGTGGCCGCAGTCTCTAACCTGGCGGCGACTAGCGAAGCCCTGTCCACGAGGGAGGGCGAGTTGTGTCCCTAGGTCAGAGCTACCCAGAACCCCCTCTAACTGCTCGTCGGAGGAAATTAGAGGAAAAGGGTGATTAGGGCAGCCCCACATGGAGTGGGGTACAGTGGAGCGTGTGCCACAGGCAGGACAATTGGGGGAAGGGTAAAGGGAGGGGTGGGTGGGGTGAAGTACCGCTCGGCAAGGGAGAGTGTGAGTCTGGAGGAGTCACCATGTGCGTTCCTCCGCGTGGGTGAGCTGTGAATGGACAGGGGCGTATTTGCGGCGGGCGAGGTGATACTGACTGACAATGTCGGGGTAAGTTGTCAGTTTGTCCCTGGCAGATCTTGCCCCACGGTAGGGAACGAGGCTGGGACTCGCTCGGATCGTAAGTCCTCTAGGGATAACGTGGGCTGCCTCATTTCCCCCGAGGCCGGCATGAGCCGGGGTCCAAATTAGTTCTAACGGGGAGGTTGGGAAACTTTGAGCCAGAATTTTGAATGCGAGTGGCGAAATGAGGCCGCGAGCGAAATTTTTAACGGCAGTTTTAGAATCTGAGATTATAATCGCGGGCGTCAGCCTGTGTAACAGCGCTAGCGCTATTGCTGCCTCCTCCGCCTCTCCTGGGACAAAGCTGGAGGAAAGGGACACAAAACGCAATGCTCAAGGACCCGTTCCTGCGGTCATAAAACGGGAAGAGGTGAACGTTGCTAGCATTACAGAGCTCTAAGAACCTGTTCTATGTCTGATTCTGTGCAATGGTCGCCTTCATCCAAACGCTGCTCACACGGTCATAACGTAAGGACGGACAGCTAAGAGTGGTGGTGGTGTCCTATTATAAACGTTTCATTACATTCACTACAATAAAGCGTTCCACAAAAGTTAACTTTATGTCACAGAACGTAATTTGTGCTGAACGTAGGAACGGTGCTGATTCGCCAAGCGCGGGATGTGAATTCCGGCTGGTGTTAAGTGAAGAAACAACAAAAAATGAAGCGCTCCTTACTATAGCACCTCAGCGTCCAAAGGACAAAGAAATCAATTTACAAACTGAAAAACGCGTAAATCGAATTCCAAAGCCTTATACTTTTACTTTGTTTTTTCGCTGTGTCATATCGTGCAGCGATTGTCTATGACCCACACCCTGTCGTTGTCTGCTTCTCTCGTTCTCTTATTTAATCAGTCCCAACGACTTGAGGAGAGTCCCGCGACAACACGCCGATGTTCTCCGCTGCCATAAAGACTCATCCATCCGGGCTTGTTTTTTTTTAAGCCGTAAATGGAAGTTTTGCGCTCAAAAGCAACATCTGGTATATACGTGTGTCGCAGTGCAGGGCTACAGAACTATTGAAACCACCCAGTACTATTATCACCAAGCGTTAAATTTTATAAATATATCGTACGAAGGACATTAGGTTGATAGCCCCAGATTGCTATTGGATACTTATTTTTCTAATGAGCAAAAAGGGCGTAGCACCCACACGGGAGAAAACACGCAAAGATCAAACTTTAGTTGCGTTTAGTTGCGATCGTATTTTTATAAGGTGCTGACGAAGCATCATAAGTTCTGTGGCTTCCACGCAGATTGTAAGAGATCCCACTTGCATTTATCAAAGAGAAAAAAAAAATTTCTGGAGTACTTCTGCCACAAATAAGGGCAGCTTAGTCTATCAAACTGCCAAGCACTGCTGGTGTAAAACGAAGGGGGTAATAACGAAGAAACTCGTGCCGAGAAACTGGGCAACTATGCCCCAATACCGCTTCATCATTAGCGCGCATTCTGCGAGTACTGAATGACCGGCACGTCCAGTCATTTCACTGTCATAGCCCCTCCAGCCTCTCAATTTCAAAGACCCTTTCGACAGCGTCGTTTCTTTGACCTTTTTTTTTTTCGCTCTTCGGCACCCATAGGCGTGTGCAATTAGTCAGGCTCACGCAGGCGGAAAGGCATTGCGTGCCTGAATTCAGAAGCAGCGCCTCTTAACACGTCACAAAGGCCCGCAGGGCACGTTCTGGGCAGATTTTGTTATAAATGATCCCGGAGGGGTGGTGCTGGCACACGTCTCGCTAGACAGCCGTCTCCGATGCATTGAAAGTTATGTCCGTCGAAAGTTATGTCCGTCGTTGTAATTACGTCCGCAAATAGATTCTTTTGACTGACTGATATTTTTATCTAGCGCGATATGTGCACTCCTTTTCATTGCAGATTTTGGTTTGGTTTGTCCGCTATATTTAGGAGGTTTTCACAGCATCCCTTTCATTGTTTAAACCAGGGGTCGGCAGCATCTTGAGGTGGAGGGCCAAGTTGCATGACGCCCACACGACGGAGGACCGTACGGCAATTCGGGTGGCAGGGGGAGGAGTGCTTTGAAGGCAAAGACAAAAAATTCAGCGAATTGATAATAATATCTGACGATAATTGACAATATTTGACGATAATCCGGGTAAGTGTAAAAAGGGGGGACAATTCCAAGTGCAAGCGATCAATTCTCTGCTCTTGTCTCGTGTTTATAACCCCATTTGAGGTCAAAACTGGCGTGTCGACCTTCAGATAAAAAGTGAGAGGAAGAGGAGGGGGGGGGGGGGTTCTGCCGATGGGCTAGGGGGCGCATAATACTTCCCCGCGGGCCGCATGCAGCCTGCGGGTCGTAGGTTGCCGTCCCCTGGTTTAAACCAACATGATATGTTCGGTAAAACCACCGTCAGCGCAAACTCTCGCCCATACTGAGCGCCCTCGGGTTAGGTATAAAACCGAGACCAGAAAAACATGGGCTTGTTTCTACCCTTAACAGACCCAAACCCATGTTCACGGTAATTGAGGCGAATTCCTTACATGAGCTTTTTTTTCGTAGAACCCTTATATTCAAAAAATGGTCATGGGGTACACAGAACCGCCTAAAAAAGATGAAGTTGCGTGAGCCGGAGAGCTTGAGCCGTGATCTCCCTCAAGTTCAGGGAAACAGCACTTAGGGAGATGCTTGGGAGGAGAGCTCTGAGAAAGCGCGACGCAGCACGCGTTGGGAAAGGGAAACAGCGGCGTCAAATCAGGGTCGGCCGCTGCCGCACGTGCGACGCGAGCCGCTTTGAGACGTGAAGGTATTTATTTATTTATTTATAATACCCTCAGGGCCAAATGGACAGGAGGCTCCTGGCTATGGCTACCGAACAGAACGAGCTTAGGGTGCTTCTGGCGAAGGCTAGTAAGCGGAAAGACCTTCGGAGGGGGCTGTCTATATGGGGCTGGTCAAGTGACGGCCAGCGTGGCCGCAAAGTTCAACAGAAAGTTCACGATCATATACACACAAGGTACAACTAGGACTTCACCTACACATTGTTAAACAGTTCTAGGCATCATTAAAACGAATGCAGAATACCACAGAACATCGTAGCGCGCTCATGAAAAGCGAGATTGAGGTACAGGAGAAGGGTTCTGGGAAAGAAGGACGGTCGGTAAAACGTTCTCCGTCATCGTGGGAACTACACGAAACTACGTCTCCGGATATTTTTAACACTGAAAGCATTCCTACAAACCGCATCAAATCAAAAATGTCAGCTCCTGAGTCTACACTAAATAGTTGTCTTACAGAAAGCATCGCATGGCAACCAAACTCGAACTTGCTCATTTGGATGCTTGCTTGCTAGCATGTTTTTTTCTGAACGCTTGTTTGTGCGTTATGCCTGCGTGTGCGCACGGGATAACAGGTGTCCTCTTCGTAAAGACGGCATCCCGGTTTATTCTCGGTATGGACTGTGTTTCTTCGTCTCATACCCACCAACAGCGTTAGTTTTATTGACTCGAAAGGTCCGTCCATGACAGCTAGCCGTGTGAACATCAAAGTTTTTTTTTCTAGTGCATGATTGCGCCAGCATTCTACACATACTCGAAGTTCAATGCAGCCTTCAAACCCACGAACCAGATGGTTTGTGGGTAATGGTCAAGTGGCTACAGTGGGGTTGTGGGTTTTTGTGAGGCGCACGCAAAGGGACAGGGTAACAATACCAATGTCGGGAACTGCGTTTGCTTGAAGGAAGCTTTTACTCGCCGTGCCCTCAGCCCTGGCCCGCTTTTCACCACTCATTCGCACTGCGGTGCTGTCGCAGCTGTCCATGTCTTGGTCAACAGAGACGCAGTATGACTGGTTGATTGATTGTAGGGTTTAACGCGCCGACGCAACGCAGGCGTTGAGGCTCGTCGTAGTGGACGGCTGCGGATTAATTTGACCACCTGGGGATCCTTAACGTGCGCTGAAATCAAGTATTGGCGGCCGTTTTTGCTTTTCGCCTCCATCAGAAAAGCGGCCGGCGCAGCCGGGAAACGAACCCGCGTCCTCGTGCTCAGCAGCACAACACTTTAGCCACTGAGCCACCGCGGCGGGTCAGACGCAGTACGGCCTAATGGCTTGCTTGAGCTTTTTTTAATCACGTGGCGTAAGACATCGCGTCTTCCACAAACACCAGGTATGTGCTGTAAGCAGCAGCGGGGGATAAAGCCATGCGGGCACCGGTATACATTATAACTTCGACTGTGTCGTTGTGACTGCCGTGGTTATCACGAGAACATAACGAGTCGCACAGGTGGCGTCGGCAGGATTTTGCCTTGAGGAGGGCAAACCCATTGTATTGAGGAGAAAAAGGGAGAGGGCGAGGGGGCGAGGCAATTGTTCTGGGGTGGCTTGGAGGGGTGGGGGGGGGGGGGGGGGCGGGTCGGAGAAGTGCCATTTGTGCACACCCCTGCCGACGGCCATGCACCCAGGAATTTCATGGCGCACGCTCGTACAATCAATCCAGGATTCTTGCCTCATAAACGACAATACGCGGATAATCAAGTCTTGTGCGTTAGAGTAGGAATATCCTAGTAGATTTAGCGTCTTATTCTGAAAAAATTGCAGGCAAAAGAGCCTTTTGGAGTATGTTTGTGCTACCCAGTTCTCTCTCTCTCTCTCTCTCTCTCTCTCTCTCTCTCTCTCTCTCTCTCTCTCTCTCTCTCTCTCTCTCTCTCTCTCTCTCTCTCTCTCTCTCTCTCTCTCTCTCTCTCTCTCTCTCTCTCTCGTTCGCCTGCACTTCGATCCTAAGGTGCATTCGATCGGCAAGCCTTAGAACGAGAGAACCCGACCCTTTGAGCCTAATGAAATATTTGTCATTCTGTTTGTCCACCCTCTGGCCCCCCTTGTGTGGTCATCTCATAATATATACAACTTATCAGGAGCCGAAACTACTGCATGCGGCCGCGTTCTCCGATAGAAGATGAGAAGTTATTGTCGAGGAGATTTATAACCACCGGAAGGGAACATAGCGGAGTCATATTCGACTGGCCTCAAATTCAGCGCAGAAAAAAAAAAGACAAGTTGATGGCACTCCCGTCGGACACGTAAATTTTTTTTTCTTTGTTCACCCGGAAGAGAGGCTGCGGAGTTTTGTCTCTATACTGCCTAGACAGCCTCCTGGCATCTGTTTACTTTTTGATGTCGCATTGCTTGTTTTTCTGAACAAGCGCAGGATTTCAATCTCAATCGTTTCCTTGCTTAACCCCTGGTGCCCCTCAGAAGTTGAATCCAAAGTATCAACTAGAGATGTATCCTGGACGTGAACATGTCCAAGATGCATTTCTTTTTCTTTTGAAGAATGTATTAATAGCATCGAGTAATTGTGCATAAAAGAACCTTCAGTGTATTGAGTGTCCATTAGGACCACTCCTAGGACTTCGCTCTTTACCTATCCGGTAAAACCCTTAAACATCCGCAGAGAAATATCTTGGGCCAATAATGTTCCGTGGTTTTTCGCCATAAGCCTACATTATTTTTTCTATTTTCACCTCAAATAATGTTTATTGCTCATTCATCATTCACCTTTTTTGTTTTGTGCACTTGAAGACCATACCAACGAAAGAACAAGACTGTGCAAGCAGCTTTCTGATTGTATGCAACGTCTGTTTTCCGTCTGTAAGGGCTGTTTTTGACAGTTTCCATAAGTATTTCTGCCCTTATGGAAATACCTTCCGCTGCTCTTCAGTGAACACGACGTCGCCTATAAGTGACGTATCATTTGTCAAAGATCTGTGTACATGTACAAAGCTAGCTGAGCTCCCATGGTCATGTTTTATTGCAGACAATCTGATCGCTACGCCGGGAAAATGGTTCTGCGAAGGTGATAAAAACCACATATCTATTATTCTTTCATTTGTTCTTTTTCAGCTATTTCTAGATAGCCTAAATGAATTCAGTGGAGTATTTATTAGGGCAATAACTGGGCATTTTTCTTTTTAAACCCCTGAGCTTCACGCGCTGCCCTACCAAGGTAAAGTTAAAATGAAAGCTTAATTAAATGTTCGCTCAGAGCAAAGGGTGATTGCAGGCGGTCGTTCTTTACGCTGATAACGACGTCTTCGTAATGAGCGCCATCCAGCGCGGCTTCTTCGACAGCGCGTTGTTTCTAGCCGCTGTTGAGTGACCGGACACGAAGCCGCTCATTCGAATAATTTGCATGGGGCGTGGATGCAGCTCCGGCCCGAAGGCTGGAAAGTGAAGAGAGAGTACAGCCTCCGTTAATTAGTGATTGCAGCAGCACCGCGAAGTCATCGCATCAATTTCTTTGTAGCTTGTCACTCGTTTGGTCATGAACTATTGGGATATGCCGAGTTGCACTTTGCGAGTTCGAGTTTCCTGGTGAGACTCGAAAGGAAGAAAAAGGATCAGAATGTCTCCTCAACGTAGAAGAACGTATAATAGACACTGATAGCCTAGACGGTGTTGTGTTTACATTAAATGTGGTCATAGCTCTCGTTCCCTGCATACGCGTGCGAAGACCAGCTGAAGGCTGTTCCGTACTCTAGCTCTGAACAAGCTAAGCATTACTACGGCTTGCGACAAATTCCAAAATGCGCTACTGATCATTGAACGCCATAAATAAAGATGCGCTTCAAAGAACAACACTTCAGGTGTGGCACCGGTCACTTAGATTCACCACAATAGCAAATGTTGTTGTGGCAATTGGTTCGGGTGTGTACAGCAGGGGAAGGAGTGGAGATACAGGCTGTTTTCGTGCGCCGGGACGGAACGCCGACACTTGCAAAGCAGGCGAGGTAATTAAGGGGTGTTCAGGCACCCAGGGCGGGAACTTATGAAATGTTTGAAGCGGCTCCGCTATGGAAGGGGCAATGATGAAGAATCGCCAAGATTTTCTTAGAGTTCGAGGCACTGAAGCTGTCTCAAGAAAGCCGACACATATTTGCACGGATCCGGTCAGCATCTTTTTTGCAACTTCATGCGGTTCTTCAAAAGGTAATACAGTGAGGGAGAACTATCGAAGCGACCTTTCGCAGTGTTGTTTGCTTTACAGATAGAGTTACTCGACGAACAAATCTTCAAAACTGCTGAAAAGCACGTGAAAGACAAGGGCAAAAGATTCTTGGTTCTTCTATGTGTAAGCGGTCACCACGTATTGAGTGCGTTAAATGCAACGCCAATGAACCAGTGGCTGTCCACGAATGGTATCGGGGACTCCACTATTGATGAGCCATGGCGGTAGGTAACTAGCCCTTGGCCAAATAAACCTAAGGCTTGTTTCATGCCGAAACGTCAGTAAAATCAGTCTGTTGCTCGTTGATCTTATTTCACAGTGGGCAACCGTTCTCCTTTTCTTTGATATTTAAATTATATGTAATTGCGATAGATCTAAAACATCAGCACGTAGCTTGCTGTACGTGCGAAATTCTGGCGGCGATTTAATGGTATTGCACGTAACCTCAGAAAACTGTAGTCTTCCGCAACCGTGTCAAACTCTTTGACTTCACCATACCAATATTTTTGTGGCATATTCCAATAAATCACTGCAAAAGGACTTCATGACTGGGTGAGTTCACGATTTATAAGAGTTCGACCGGGTACAACATAAACGCACTTCAGAGAGGAGTGCATATTGTCGATAAACGTTCAGCGCTATTCAGAAGCCATCAATTCAAAACCCTGCGGAGTCGTGAACTATTCTTCTGCGAATTAGCCCTACTGTTATGTTGAGCGCGCAGGTATCGGTTTCGTCTTTTCTGTTCCAGTCGTTCTGCATTGTCAGCAGCAACTTGTGGGCGGAAGTGTCACGACTGATCCTGCTTCTTTCTTTTCTTGTTTCCTAGCAGCCATATCCTGGGATTAAACGCATCATCATTTCTACTTTTAGCCATTCGTGATCGGACTCTTCAGGCGCACTGGGCATTTTACGAGGTTTCTTCGACCAGGTAGTCTACCAAGTGTGCGGGCACACATCGACGTCAGTGTTTACACGGCACAGTGCTGCTGTGCCTTTTTTGCGGAAAAGGAGGCCAGGCATGCTCTTGACATGACCTGCCATATTTATTGCGCTCTCCCTAGGTTTCTTTTCTTTCGCGTCGATGTTAACTGAGAAGGGCCCGCTCCAGCGTAGCAGTTGCCTGCCCCCCGCCCGCTCACCCACCCTTCCACACCATTTCCGCCAACACGAGGAGGTTACCACTTCCCTTTATCATTAAGCAAAAAATTAATTAATTGATCGCCTTATCAGGAGCAACCGGAGGGAGCATGGGCTTACATGCGGTGACGTGAGCCACTAACGGCTGTAAAGAAGCAGGCATCAAAGTGATTCTTTCTACACGTTCACTGCGAAGACAACCACCAAGCGAAAAACGGTACTTTTTATCGAGCTGGTATGTGCTGATTGGCAGACTGGTTGCTAAATGCGCTACCGTTACAGATATTACAGAAAGTTCTGGAGCGTTGTCGAAGTAACAGCAATCACAATTTTTAACGTTCCACGATTTGTTATGAGCAGTAAAAGTTTCAGGGGTGGTTACTCCTATACATCAAGCTCCTTAGAATTCAGTGGTGCTGTTTGCATCGCTAAAAAAGGCTCAATTCTATCAATCAGCTCCGCAATTGTCCCATAAAATACGTTTTTCTATTTTTAATTGCCGTCTTGGGAACTCTATTAAAACTACAATTTTCGCAGCAAATTTCAGGATCCATAACGAAGAGTTAATACTTTCGCGCAGCTGATTACCCGGCCGTCCTCCAGGCTAAAAACCTTTGCAGCGTCGGTAGACACGTATGACAACTTCCCCTGCAAACACAGCCGGAGAAGACTTCACGCCAGACCCCGTCTTTGAAAACAACAGACTAGGGCTCGGTAACCTTGGAAAAACCGTCGATAGAGCGGGAAGGGGCCGAAGGTCTCCACAGAACGAAAACACGCGCGTCTGGTGTTTGAATTGGCCAGTCGTCCTGTTTCTGTTTTGGTTGTTGGTGGTGATGCGACTTTTGTTATTTTTGTAAAAGAGAAGCGGAATGAAGCCAGTGCTTAAATAAAAATGTCACCCGAAAGAAAAACATAGATTTAGAACACCGGGCTGAACTCTTGTCACCTTAGGGCGCCGAGAAAAATAAGTCCCGCGGCTTCGGCTTCATTGACGTCGCTGTTTTCGGCCGTCATTCCCTCACTTTCTCCGGCGCTGTCCGTTTTCCCTAAACTTCTACTTCAGGCTTTTGTTTTTCCTGTAGATGGCTTTGTACTAAACCAAAGATGTCGCACAACGAGGACACGCCGGATTTTGCCTTCAGGGCTGAAGAGGCCCGCACAAATCTTGTTGCTTCCCTCACGCTTCAACGAGCACTGTTTTCCGAAAGCCCGAACGTGTTTCCTTCGATGAAATACCAAACATAAAGCAGCTATTTCTTTACTTTCTCACGAAAAAATAAAAACACTGCCGGATTATAAAACACAGTGGCCATTTATTCCTGCTACCTAGGGATCTGAAAGATCCTATTGCCTGTCCGGTGCTATCGCAGACATTTCAATATATTTCCTTGAACCTTGACAATGGTTCTGATGCTAAAAACACGCACGAAGAATTTCACTGCGAAACAATCCACCCTGCTATCTAGTAGCCGGATGCAAATTCAAATATGTTACTATGCATTCAATCTTTGGGAAACACCAGCTCGTATATAAACACTGCTCGTACAAACAGATGCTCGTATATAAACACAAGCGATGTGTGGGAGAGCTCCGAAGATTGCTACCGAAAAAAAATGGAGAAACACCTAATAAAATAAAAATTGCTCATTAAACTCTGTGCATTTTATTACGGACGGTGGAAAGCAACTAAATAAATAAATAAATAAGTAAATAAATAAATAAATAAATAAATATGATTTACCATACGTAGGTATCACAAGGATTGCGATAAGAGAAATGATTTTAAGCTTTGCGTTTCATTGCTTCATGACACGCAAAAACTGCAATAAGAAGTCTTTCTGCGCGTGCCGAGACACTCACAAAGCAAAGTGTACGAACAATAGGGCAATTCACATAATTGGAAACGGTAAAAGTTCTTATATTGTCACAAAAACGTAGACATAAAAGTGGAGATCATCGACTAAGCGTGGCAACTTCGTTCCGCATCCAGCCGTTCCCAAAAAGCCCAAAAAGGAAAAAGAATGCCACGCGACGAAGCCAGCTAATTAAGTTATGAAAGAGTTCCGACTTTTACTCGACCTCTGTCCCCGCCACTGTAATTCTCGCTTCGAATCGGAAAATAGCCGGACAAAGTTCCACGGAGACCTGCGCGCGGCGTGGCCTGTGCGTGCTCTCCATGCAAAATAGGTATGACCAGGTCTTCGGGAATGGAAGGCGCCGTGACCCGAGTCCCCCGTATGTGTTCAAGCGTTGAATTTTCGTAGTCACTTTATCGTGCCGGTTTGTTTTTAATGCGTCACATTTAGAACCCGACTTGTGTTCAAGGGGACTAAATAATTACAAAAAATACTAGCAGAACAAGGTGTATGAAGATGAAGTACATATAGGCTAACAACTTTCCCAACTACTCGCAAAGGTAACCCGGTTACTAGGCCCGACATTATTTTCCGCAAATGAAACCTTGGGCACCTTAGATCAAAACGCAGGGCTATAACCGACGTCGGCAGGGTTCTTTTAATTAAATATATGGATGAGAAGGTTTTTACGAGAACAAATTAAAATCCAGGTTTAACAAAAACGTATCGCAAGGGACGATGAACACACCTGCACAAAACACAAAAAAGGAGGTTTGAGTTAACCACCACTCGGCAACTGTGCAACTAACGGAAAACAAATGCAACAGACCAATCAGGAAAGCACATATGGCATAAGCCGTTGGTAACTTCAGATTTCCCGGAAACGCGGTCCCACGCGCGACTCTAATCCGGTGCAAGTATGCACAGACACATTACACGTTCATCGACCAGTTTGCACTGCGTTTTAGCAATCGCGGCACTCACAGCGACACACAAGGCACAGACATCACCTATAGAAACGACGTTGCCTACAGCAGCGCGTGCCGCATAAAAAAAGGCTTGTTCAAGTCGCGGAAGGCAGTTTTCGGTGGGAAGACAATGTAAAACTTCAAGCTTTTAATCTCCGTATTCACTTTTAGTAGAAGCTGTCTTGAATTCATTCGAGCTTGTTTTGGTATTTGTACCTTAAACGAAATGATTGGCCAGTGGTCAGACTGGTGAAATATGTACTTGATGGTCATGAAGGTTGGTATTGGTTCCTTGTGAGATGTTCAGTTAGCTCGTTTTGCCGTGTTGCAGCTTCGCTGTTTGCAGCCTTTTCCGACTTCATCTTTTCTGGCCGCCATTCTAGCTAAGAGCTTAACGCTTGTGGCTCTTTGTTTCTACTTTCCATTCATATCGGCCGGATCCAGCTTCGTTTCCCTCAATTGGGCCATTTGGTTCAACTCCAGTAGTTTCTCCCGGACCCATGGGCTCAGATCATTTATTTGCAAGGGAATTTGTGTTCCTCCTTAATTTTCTTCCCCTTTCGTACATACCTACGAATGAAGGATACCCCAACCATTTGATTCCACTAGAAACGATTGGCCTCCTATATACCACAGCAAAAAAGCGGGCTTGGTCCGCTATCAACTTTAATTCGGATTCCATCAAAGCAAATTGAGAGCTCACCCCTTGGGATGCAATGCGTCCTGAAACCGAGCAATCCACAGCAGCACGCACACATCCCCTTTTTACGAAGGGGATTACAGGAGCGCCACCCCGGTTTAGCACACGTAACTCAAATTACGCGGTGAGGTTTCGTCGTTCAGGGCTTCCTAGAAGCTTGTTCATAAACGTTTTTTTGGGGCACGGAACCTCCTATTTGATCGATTTTCACGCATCGTGATGCGGCCGCGCTCACAATTTAAATGGTGATGGTGAGACCTCGGGTAAATGTTCTGTGCTTCACGGGCAGAAACGCATAACTCCGGATATAGTGAAATAAAAACAGCTCAACTAATGATTCAGAGCATGCAATGCTGTTTCAAGTTGAAAAAAATGCTCTGCTTAGCGTGCACGGTTTCTTGTCTCTATGCTCAGCCTCAGCCGCATTTGATGCTGTTCGCGAAATTCCTAGTATATGTACCAACTGTCTGAATTTGTAGCGTTATGGAGACAAAATGTTTGGCTTTCGCACATTACTGCTGTTTATTGTATATTGAAGACAGACAATGCAATAATATTGTTTTTTTTTCTTTCCCTCCCTCCATGTGTCATCTTGACGGCTGCTTGACTGAATCGATGAATCTAGCATGTAAGTATACCTTTACTAATTGTGAACCAATTGCTCAGTGTCGACACCACCGTCCCCCCACGTCAGGATTAATTTTGCGCAATCCTACCGACTGCAATCTGGCAAATACGTGGCGCTTCTTATGACGTCAACAACGCATCCCAGGTCATGTGAGCAACCTGATGCCTGCTATGATTCGACAGTGGCGTAGTCGGCGAGCGAGAGACAAATTTCTTAATAGTTAAGAAGCTTTCAGAAATTTGTTTCGGCAAACCGCTGCTAATTGTGGCCGGTTCTCTGCAGCAACCCGCCCAACCTGCCTTCTGAAAGCTACTTATTAAAATGGCATTTTTAAATATCCAACAGTGCTCCGAAATGCAAATGAAAAACTGCAAAGAGAAGCGACGTATAACAGGGGACGAGGGCGTTGAAAAGCAAGGAGAACGGCCTTAAAGTCCTCAAGGGACGATGCACTGAGGTGATTCAGGTGTTTTCTGTCTGTCAAATCAAATTAAAAATAATGGCACCGTTCACTCTTTCAAGCACAGGTTACGTAGAACCCTTCGAAGGATTAGGCCAAATGTAACTTCTACAACTTTAGGATTTCGGGGGGTTCGTCAAATTTTGTTTCTGTGACTTGGAGGCGATTCTGGGCGTCGTTATAAGATCAACTCCTACGCAGCTTCAAAAAAACACAACCCCCAAAGTAGTCAGAATATTTTCCCCTAAAAATATAAAGCAGATGCATTTTGGCTACGATGGAGACTGCTGCTGCTCTGTGGCAGGATATTCTTCACAAAATAGCCCAGCCAACTTCTGGCTGGACATACGAAAAAAATGTGGGCTGCTACGACAACGCATCAGGGTTTTCTGCCCAATCAGGTTTCTGTTACCTCAAGGCTCGCTAGATTTCCAATTGCTTCTGGCATACTCTACCAAGAACTGTATTTGAGCCCGAACTCTGCTTTTTATCGTGAACGGATTGCGAACGAGCAACACCGTTGGTTGGCACCGGCCGGGTGCGACGAGGAGCAGGTTGCGAGTGTGGTCCCATCCCACGACCAAGGAGCAGGAATGACGAGGGGTTGCAGGTCCCAAAGATTGCTTAGAATTTTTTTTATTTTTATTGCTTCCCGGCCGGTCAAGGTCCTGGGATGCAAAGTGGCTGTTTTAGTGCGCTTTGTATGCAGCACCTTAAAGCAATATGTCGCACGTCGGGTGCAATGATTTAATATGGTGTGTTCTCGTATCGCACTATATAAAACTGTGTGATGCCAAGCTCCAAGATTTATGAGTATTTGTCAGCGCCGGAATGCACACCTTAATCTCGGCTTTTATTTTGACGCAGTATATTTGTTCTCCTATTGCTACTGTTATATTTGCCTAGTATATCTTTTCTCCACACACTGTTAATTTGAAAAAGCCAGCACGGTAATGACCTCTGAAGGCCCCGACACCCCCGGAAAGCACGCTGCTCGAATGGCAACAGGGTCAGTTTCTCGTCCTGCGCAGTCCCTCGCCCTAGTACGCACTGAGTCACCGGACGAACGAGAACAGCGTTTGGCGGTGGCCCGAAATTTGAAGTGATTAAGTAGTAGGCGTCGAGCCGAACAATAAGCCCAACGGCACGAACCTGCGATAAATATCTTCGATCGCGATTTCAGTGGCAACCCCTTCGGCTGCGCTTGCTCCCCGCGAGCCCGCTTTCGGGCAGGTGGGACGTGCGTTTAGATTCTGAGGACTAGTCCAATGCTGAGATGGCAATTCCATGACTCGACGTGGCTACCTTCGTGGTTTTCAAGACGTTGAATGGCTTTCTAAAAAAGAACGTTAAACAACGATGACACAAATGAAAGAAAAAACTGCGCGCACACACAAAAAATACGCGTACTCTTCTTGGAACGACGCTGTATTTGTTTTCCGCAAAGGGCCCTTACGCTGTCTAGTAAAAAATTATCAGACAAACAACAAAAACTTCCAACGACAATACTTAGAAAACAAGTCGAATATATAAGAGAAAAAAACGTAACAAAATTACTGCAGACGATCAAGATAGAAATACAGCGTACAACGCAAAAGCCTTAAAATGCAGAAACCAAAGGCGTCACCCTGGCAGCCCAGAAGCTACGTTGCGCCAACTGTCATCCTTTGAAACGCAAAAAGTCACAATATTCAGCGATTCAAAGTCAGCCCTTCACCTGTTGCAGCGGGGTATACCTGTTGAAAAGACCTGTCAGCGATCCCTAGTTCTACTAAAGCGGCTTAAAGGGGCACTGACACAAAATTTTGAAGGCGAGATAACTTCGCAGATAGATTGGTGGGAACACATATACATCATCTGCAAAATATCAGCGGCGAATACAGCCTGGAACATATTTAAAATCAATTTTGAAGTGTGCGAAACGCAACCGAGCAGCCAGCAGAGGACCACGCGCAATTGTAAATAAACAACATCCAAACACGTCACGAGTTTGTGTTTGCCGCTTCCGCACTACCGGCGTTTTTCGCCGGTCGCCCGGCTCGCCGCTCCAATCGGAGGGCCGGAGGGCGGAGCTTCTGCTCTCGCGAACGAACGACCCGATCGTTGGCGGCGGAGGCGCCGTGATTTCGTCAGCTAATCGGGCAGCTGGCCGCGACCAAAGTTCTACAGCGATTCCAGGCACTCTGTTTCTATTACTGTCTATTACCATTGGATGCGAAAACGCACCGGAGGCACGAAAAGCTCACTGAGCTAGCCGCACGGTCGCTGTGCAGGCGGCGGCCACGGCCGCGAAGTGGCCCAGGCCGGCGTAGGTAGCTCGAGTGATAGCTTGTTACCGCTGCACGAAATTGTCCCCAAGTCCCGACCATGGTGGCTTACATGAGAAAGGAGTTAATGATGCGATGGCGAGTTGCATTAAAAATTGTCATCTGCACCGCTTACGAGAGCGGCACTCGAATATCCGCCGCAGTGCTAAGCCGAACACATCTGTAGGCGGACCTGTAAGCAGACCGGCCGGCTGCTCCCAGCGCGCGTCTTGCCACCCACCGTCTCGAGCGTCGCGCGTCGTTCTTTAGCCGCGGTAGCATTTGCACTCGCAGCGCCTGCGTCACATCTACGGTCGCTTTGTAATTAAGCGCCTCACGAGATCAGTACGTGGGGGCATTCGCAGAAACTGCCGTCGATGCGGATTCGACAGTGCTACGGCGGCTCTGCTCTGTGATATTCCTCCGACGGTCACGTGGTCAGCTTTGTTCACACAAAATCCACAAAATCCATCGTTTCGCGGCACTCGCTGAAACCGAAACTGCGACTGGCCGCATTGAAAATGCCTCTAATTAAACAACCGTCGCACGCTGAAGCAAATGAGGTTTCTACAGGTTATAAGTAGGTCACTAGCTACTTATCGCAACAAAAAAAACAAGATGCAAAATTTTTGTGTCAGTGCCCCTTTAAGCATGAAGGCTTCGCCGTGCAATTCCAGTGGATCCCGTCGCACGTCGGTGTAGCGGGGAACGAACATGCTGACAGCTTAGCCACGGACGCCTTATCTTCTACAAGGACGGTGCAAACACGGTGCGATTTCCAACGCATACAGAAACAGACCGTTCGCGAGCACTTTAGGCAGCTCTGGCGACCAATACATCAACCAGTCGTGACGAAAGGCCTGAAAAGAGCCGAAGCCTGTCTGCTCCACCGAGTAAGAACAGACTCAGCCCGTACACCAGCTTGGCTACATAAAATCAAGATTGCTTCATCGCCTTTGTGCCCCTCGTGCAGTGTGACTGGTGACATTGATCACTTCGTTATGAACTGCTCCAAAACCAACCGTGAGCGGACGAACTTTTTTCGTGATCTCCAGAAGTTAGGAGTGCCCCATGCTACATCGGAGGACATTATTTTTCCTAGGGACCACTGGATTGTGCGAAGAGGTGTGTCTCATCTCCTACTCGGATTCTTGCAGTCCACAGGACTAAGTGAGGTGTGGTGACATTGCGTGTCTGTTATTTTAGGACTAAGTGAGGTGTGATGACTCTGAGAGTCTCTGATATGGTATTGGGAACGATTAGGCGGAGCAATTGCCGGCAGCTATGCAAGGCTAAGTCCGCCTTATTCAACAATACTTACTTACGTGCTTACTTAAAATGCAGAAGCGGCAGAAACTAGAGGATTGTGCCAAGCACGTTTACCCTTTGGGGCATTTTCGACATTTTACATATTTTCTGTCTTTCTCCCTCTCGCTGTCGTTGTCAGCCTGTACAACCGCGCCTACAAATTTTCGCTTTCCTTGCCGCAATCTCAGCAGGTCTATATATATCTCGGAAACAGAACACAAAGCTTTCAGGCCACTGACCACATGCCGGAAAATCAATTGGACTGGACATGACTGGAAAGGACTTCATTCACATCGATCCTGCAGTTGGCGGGGGTTTCTTATGACCCCCGTTCCGACGCGGCCGGTCGTCGCATCTTCTTCGCTACCCTAATAGGCTCAGGCCCCTTTACGGAGTCCGTGCTTTTCGAGTGCAGTGAAGAACTGCTGGATGGCCCACTCTTGCTTCGTCTTGTCTCTCGATTCGATGGCTTCCTGTAGTCGCGCCGGGTACTCTTTCAAGATGGCGCCTTCTGGGTCGGTGGCGCAGTCCCACATGATGTGCCACCGGTTGGCAAGGCTTTCCAATCGTGATCGGCAAAAATGGGTTAAATCTGATCCATTATTGGTAGCCTTCATGTAGAAATCCCTACGTTGAACTTATTTGCTTTACTTTGTAGCTCACGTGTGAGTTTTCTTTCGGGTTAGTGCTGGCTCGACAAGGGGGCTGTCTGCTAAACAACGCGCTTCTTTGTTGGAAGTAACTAAGTTTCTGTTCTTTTTGCTATTTTTTTTTCTTGGTTCAACGAGTGAGACAACTAAGGAGGAGCCATGTCAGGCATCGTACTTCTTATTACAATATCGTGGCTCTGAGGACTGGGAGAAGATTCGGACGCAAAGCTTCTGAGCGTAGATGCGCGGCGTGGTGGCCGCCGAAGCACCCTTTTTTGAGGCGGGCGCATTACACGCTTCGCAGTCTTGCGCTTCGCAGTCGGCACACAGGCGATGAGTGGCTTTGGCATAATTCTGTTACCTGTATCCAACGCAAGGGTACTCAAGAATGCACGCGCGCTCGATTGGAGCGTTTAAAAAGCACGCATTTTTTTTCCAATGACAAGTACCTTTCTCAGCCTCAGGACGTTGTTCAGGACCGTAAACTTTGTCCCTGGGAATTTTCAGAAGAACATCGGAACAATTACGGCGCTGGATTTCACTGTTGTAGCTTTGGCTTCTGTATGTGAAAGATTGATTGATTGATTGTAGGGTTTAACGCGCCGACGCAACGCAGGCGATGAGGCGCGCCGTAGTGGAGGGCTCCGGATTAATTTTGACCACCTGGGGATCTTTAACGTGCGCCGAAATCTCGTACACACGGGCGTTTTCGCTTTTCGCCTCCATCAGAAAAGCAGCCGCCGCGGCCGGGAATCGAACCCGCGACCTCGTGCTCAGCAGCGCAACGCCTTAGCCACTGAGCCACCGCGGCGGGTGTATGTGAAAGAGTGAATGTTCGGATGAAGTTAATAAAGGCGCACCGTTTTTGATAAGTGAGTTATGAAACGAAATAAAGCTAATAAATTTACGGTTGTGTTAGTTGATTGAACTTGTATAAATCATTCCTCAGCGAAAAATAGCTTTGGGTTTCCACTGAACGTCTGCCTGTACCCGTCCCTCGGTCTTTATAGAGCGATGGAATTTATCTCGAACTGTATAACTATGGGGAAAACATTTCACAAATTACGGCTTACGAAATTTATTCGATATTGTTCAACCTTCTCAAGCCTTACTGAGCCTTTCCCTTGCTTTGCCCACGCTTTGAGCTCCCCCGTTCTCGTCCCGCTGTTTCTCACGTGGAGGAAACGTGTTAAAATAATAGCGCGCTTCACGTTCCGCTCAGCCCTTCGGTTGTTGAGAAATCTATAGTAAACGCTTTACAGCACACAGTCAGAGACGCTGGAAATGCAGATGGTAAATAAAACTATGCAAAGCTAGGTACAAGGGCGATTCCCCTTTGCAACTGCCTAGGCGGTCAATCACTCTTTACGCTGCAGGTTACCTTACAGGATCGTGCGCTGGGCGGACTGCTGCTATACGATGATCGATGGTGACAAAGTGGGGCGGCCTCCTTAGACGCTTGCTCAATGTCAAGTGAGCGGGGGGAACATTCACTTTCAAGGAGGTCTCCATGGAAGCGACCTTGGGGTTCATACGCAACAAATCTCCCGTATTGGAGCTTAGAAGAGATTTTGCGCTAGCTGCCAGATCGTACGCCCTTGTGGTGTATGTCGTTCTCACCTCAAGAATCTCACTGTGGGCGAGTTTACTAGAATGTCACTTTCAATGCCCGCGAGATGGATGCTTCGATCCGAAGATATCAGGGCACACTTTGGCAAACAAGCACACCAGAGAGAAATAATGAAAGCTCGGAATACTAAGCAACTATTGGCTGTTGCATCTATAAGGTGTCTGGAGCAGAGGTACTGAAGAGGAGACCGATACCGTGGCTTCCTTGCAACAGTAGTATTGTCGCTTCTGCGATTTGCTGAAAAACGTTGCTGGTAACGGTATCATTAAAACAGAAGTAAGGCAATCACTGAAGCAGCCAGCCACTGAGCGCGCGAAATACGAAAATGAACTTCCCGACCAAGCAAGCTACCAAACAGGGCAGTAAGCACGCCAGCGGGCAAGAAAATTTGCAAGCGGTCTGTATATAAGCGTCCATCATTGGCAACAGCAGGAAAGCCGCAAAAGCGAGAAAGAAAGGGGCCTGTTCTGGAAGGATCAAGGGTTAATTCCTGCTTGGAACTTGCCAGAATATTCATTGGTTTGACGTCACCAAACGCTCCTCGTCAAAACTGCAATCGGCGTAAGCAATGTTTGCAAGAAACTTGTAAAGACGCATAAGACACCAAATTCGTGCTACGCGTTTTAGGCTTAGCAATTTCGCCATTGAAAAATATATCGCGTAAAGGAAAGGAGGACTTTCGCTTTCGCGCACGGAGTGTTACAACCTGGCCAAACGTCGGTTGAGGGAGCATACGTGGGGTGATATGAAAGCGCGTTTGCGTTTGCGTAAGGATGGTTATAGCAGCAGATATATATAGGAGTGATTGAGGCATCCGAGAGTGGTCGTTCGAACCTAAGCCGTAGAACTCTGCCCAATGAACCTTAATGCGGGTGACCATGTATTACTAGTCAGATTTCAGGTATTAGTCCAGAACGGAGTAGTATACCGAGGTGAAAATTTATGATGAGGTATATGCACAGTGACTGCTCCTGCTTATAAGACAGTACTGTAAGACACAAGGTAAAGACCGCCAAGGAAAGAGAAGATTGTGTCATTACTTTAATGGTAAGAAAGCCATATTCCTATTTTCCATCTTCGCCAATGGTGAAGGCGCTATCCTGGAGGAACTAGCCTATAAATTATTGGGTCGTTACAGGATCAGCACTATAATTCACCTTGTAAAGAAAGGAATTTTTGAGAATGCTTTAACTACCACAAAACACGTGTGGTAATCGGGCGTTTCAGCCAGTTTAAAAGCAGGAGGCGGTGAAGTCATGTGTTGCTTTCTCAGGCTTTGAAATATGCAACAACACCCACAAGCAGACGGCCGGTACATTAGAGTACACATATCTCTAGTCGTTGTCTGCTCTTGGTAACCTGAAACTTCCTCGGCACTCGCACGCAAGTGTCAGCGTCTCTGATACCTTACTACCTCTTGTCTTGATCAACTCCCTGAGACCCTTTTCCACTTACGTGACTCACGCTTCATCTTCTTCCTTTGTTCCTTTTGCTTACGAAGTGGTGGGCTTTATTACGAATCGACTGTGGTGCTTGGGTGTTGACGCAGCGCCCATACTTCAACAGCATCCAACGTGACTCGCTGGTGGGCTTTCCCGCGGAGGCTCACTGCTGTGCGACGAAGCTCGGATAGCAAAAGAACCTGGGATGTCGGCATATGCCGGGCAGCGCATGCGGCCTCGAGATTGCACGGCGCTTGAAGGACCTACCAGCGCAGGCGCGCACGACTAACATGGCTGCGCGCTGTGGCTGACTCATCGTCTTTCCGAGAGAGTCAGAGTGTTTTTTGCTTGTGCGTGTTTTGTGTTGTGCGTTTGACTGCTTTGAAATTTGTCTTGGCATGTTCAGCCACTGGAGTTGCGATTATAAAAGCTCTGGTAATATTTGGGCCAGCTAGCAGTGCGTGGTTTGGCATCGGTCGAAGCACGGTACTCCGACGAATTTGAGTTTTCATATTTTCGTACATCATTGGGCTACTGTACCGTCATTTCCACGCACTTGCCGTGGATCAAACAGCGCAAGTCTCGCCGCTGGCTCTTCGTCGTCGAAACGGAGGCGACTCTCCTGCAGTCCGCTTGCCTTGATTTAAATGCTCCCTTGATTTAAATGCCGCCAGAACCTGTAGTGGCGCACGCCACAGCAGGCGACGGAGTGAATTTTTTTTCTCCAGTAGATGTAGTATTTCATTTCGCAAAAATCAAGCATCTACGAAATATTTTGTAAAGGAACACTGTAAATATTACTTATGTATTGATTTTCTGCCTTATATTTGCGTAATGTCTTGTTCTTCTTCAACAATGTTGACAAGTATGAATATTGACACCGGACATAGCCGTTTAGACTTTGCTGTGGGTATATAAGACTACTGCGCCGCTTTCGTTTCACTTTGGTGGCTGAATAGAGTCACAGACAAACAGACATACAGGCAGACCAAAATTTCTGCCTTTAAGAATCCCAAGAAAGACTATCGTCTTTAAAATTCGGCGCGTAGTCAATCCTAATACGTACACCCTTTGTCAAAATTTTCTAGGCCAATCCTAAGCCATCTCTACCACAAAAAATTCAAAGAAAAAGGTTTACCTTTAAATGCGACAAAATATTTTATGGCGGTAAGAAAAAAAGGCGTTCTCTCTATCTTTCGGGCACAAAACGTTTCAGCCTCACTCGGAACGTAAGCTTGTACCTTGACTTTCTTGCTTCCTGCGCACTTTCGGCTTGAAGTAAACAATTGTGACAAAGACTGTACGTAGTTACGTGGGGACACAACAAAATATTTCCGAGGGGCGGGTGACAGCTGCGGTTTGTAAAATACTTGTATGATACGTGAAGGCATCTGCGCGGTACGTTCTTACATCTGTTCCATCTTCTGAGCTCAGGTTTAACAGATTTTTCTTCTTGAGGCATTCCAAGGTCGATATAAGACCTTTTAATTGTATATCTCCTAAAGAAAAATAAAAGCGGTACGCAGATGCCGCTGGTGACCGAAATAACTTGTGAACAAATAATGAGCAGCTTTTCGTCTACAACAAGACCATACAGCATCCGGTACAATGGTGTACCTAGATCGTGTTGCCCAGAAGCTGGATTGTAGAACAGGTTGCGCAAAAGAGAAAGGGAGGCGGTGATGCATCAGAGTATTGAGGGGATAAAAAACAAGCAGTCGAAATAAACGGTCCGACTGCCAATCCTTGACCATATGGTGATAAATAATACGGAAATGACATTCAGCAGAAGCAGCAAAAAAGCGGATACGGCAAGTGAGACAGCTGCATTACAGAAGTACGAGTAAAGCATTTCAATAGCGAGAAAAAGCAACATCGTGGAAAATTCAAGAACTCAAACAAGTGTAAAAACAAAAATGTAGGTGTGGTGCTGAAGCAAAACTTGCCGCTAATGAAGTGAAGGGCACTCTGTTCCTCGTGTGGGGAGCGTGAACTTTGTTCCCGATTACTTGGACATTCCGCTGTATGTTACACTGGAAGCATAACCTACAATCTCGCGCCACGCCATATTTTCAAGATCAATAATATCGACAGCGAGGCCGCACCAGTAACGGACAGTTAACGCAGCAAAGGACAATTAACGGAGCGGACAGATTGTGCCAGGCATGAGGATAGAGTGGGACCAGAGTCCAACTCTAATCATCGTTTGAATTGGACGGCAACAGATCAAATGCAGAAGACGTATGACAGGCGCGTTCCGGCAGAGTGGAAGAGATCGATTCCGACGGCCGTTTATGACAGTATTGACTGCTTGTGCCACACGCGCTTTTATTTCATAACTAATATTTCATCATGACATCATTTAAATCTCCCGCTTAAATTTCATTCCAGCTGCAAGCAGTCAAAGTAAATCCGAGGCAGAATGGGTTATATATCGCGAGAATTCTATGTACTTGGTGTAAAGGGGGAGATTCACAGACAACGCAGCTGGGAAAAGATTAAACTCGCTTGTTCGTTGTTTTAGACAGTGAAAAAGATCGTTACGCTTACAATGCATAAAAAAGGCTAACTTAACGACGGTGAAAGGAAGGAAGTGGAAAACAGAGACCATTTTACTGCGGTGGATGATATATTATAAGCACTTCGAAGCCATCCCCGTTACACGTGAGCCTCTTTGTTTACACGCAGAGCTGTCAAGATCCCGTTGGAAAGTTTTGATACTGAAAGTAAAAAAAAAAGGAACTATATTCTGGAAGAATAAAGGAGGGGGCAATTTTTTCTTTCTGCACAGAAAGTGTCCCGGTAGATCCTCCCCGCCAGGAGATATGTGTTTACCAATAAGCGTGTAAACGAGCTGCGCAAACCACAGGCGTTGGAGAAAATGAATAAACGAGGCCGGAGTGAATGAGGACGCGGAATAAACACCGGGGCAATCAACAGTTCGTAGAAAGTTGCGAGGCAAAACGAGCGGATGATGAATGCGGTGCACTTCACGCTTTAATGCCGAATACTGAAAAGGGGCTCAGGAGCGATGCGAGCACGGCAACGAACGCGGGCCGCAAGTCGTTTCCACCGCTACCAACGCTTATCCTCTCGGCTTTGCTTCTTCTTAACCACAGGTTAATTCCGAGCGATTCTTCACTTGTTTCTTTTGTAGGCACGGTTTTTCTCTTCCTATGGGTCATCTCATGTTTTATTTACCATTTCTCTCCCTCTTTTTTTACTTTTTATGACGCCAGGTTACATTAAAGTAATTACCACGAGTAAGCTAGGTCATGGATATGCGTTATGACTCCATGCGCTCAAGCGCTTACATAAGAAATTGAGTGTCAAAAACTGCACCTGAATTTGAGAAATTGTCAAAAGACAGCAAAACATTTGCGAACGCAAGTATATACGCTCACCGTAGACTTCACTTTAACTCCAGCTACATTAACCTCAAACCTCCTGAAACTCAAATTTGAAAGCTGATGGTCGGATTGGAACCCTTGCCTTGACTCACGCAGCCTCTAAAAGCGTAACCTCATTTCCGTTAACCCTCGTTTACGGTGAATGCGGTTTGGTTTTGCTCTTTCCGTTCACAAGCTTTTTCCACAGACATAATTCGGGTGAAACTGCAACGAAACAAAACGAGCGTTTATATTTTCTTATTCTTGTTTCTGGCATAAAGTTTACAAGGCTTCTCTGTGTGGACAGAATCGCTCTGGTAACAATTGTCCTCCGCTACCCGCTCGGGAAACCAAAAACACTCTTGCGGGAAACTGCATCTTTCGTCTATAGGGAGAATAAAACAAATTCTTTGTCGAAGTTTTCCACGGCTTATGGAAAGCCGGCAATATTCCCCAAAGTTCCGATTTCAACGTAGCCCCCTTCTGTTTGAATCATCAAACGGCTGTCTATAGCTTGAATTTCGCGACATAGCCTTTAGATTTGAAAAGGGCATGCCCGCGTGCAGCCCGAAAAATTGAAAGGAGTGACGTATTAAGCAACCCAGCTTTGTCCGTATTAGCTAAGACGTTTATATGGCAAGCTGCGTTCGCTACAGAAGAAAAAAAAGTAAACCAAGTAATAATAAAATCATCCCATCGATTGACGTAACAGTATTCCTCCCCGTGGGAATCAGGAACACCGTTTAGAACAAGGTGATTGATGTCCTATTCTTTTTAGTTCGATGGGATAACCTCGTTGGCGACATTTCGATCTTAAGAGTGCTTGTTAGCAAACTGAAATAAAGAAAGTATTAATCTGGCAACCCGAAACACACAAAAAAGGAGCCTAGAACTTTTTCATAGAACTTGGAATTTCTGGGATAGGAGCAGTGATTTTGTAAGTCTGGCTTTTTTTTTATTTTCCTGCGAGTGCAACCAAGCCCGTGCTTTTTTTTCGGTAGGGGCTTGAAATCTGGTGTCAACAAAGTGAAGATCCTCTCTATCTAGGATACGCAGAATATTGCATTACTATTTTTGGTTTGATTTAATGGTGGAAATATGCATTTAACAAAAAACAACAGTTTACACAACACCGCTTCGCCTCCCCTTCCGCGCCATCGAGAAAATTTGGATCTATCGGTCATGAATGAACATACATGAATTAGCCATCGAGACACCTCCAAAGCGCACCAAGCAACTGTAAATTTTAGGGTAAACGTTTATAACTAAAACGAGTATTTGAAGCTGAAATATTCTGCAGACAATACCTTAGCGCTAAACACGTGATTTCGTGAAGAATGTATGCAGTGCGATGGGTTCCGGTAAACGGAACCTCAAACCAACAGGAAAGGAACTGGCAGCAATCTCACCGTATATTACGTCAAGTGCAAGTGCACACCGAAATTCGGCCAGACACGTGTGCTTCGAAAATACAAAGATCAGTGCCCCAGAGAGATCTTCGAGGCGCACGTCATCCACACGCGAAAGGATTTATCCGTCAGCAAGCCATCTATTGTTTTGCTACAAAAGGAGCATGATTATCTTGACCGATGACAACTTTCCTTGCGCGAGCCTATGTTTGTGCTTATGAGTTCTTCACAATCTGTTTATCTTTATCTGTTTCTTCTCTCTGCGTTTCTTTCTCCGATGGTATATATTTCGTTGCGATGAAATCAACCTTGTTGTTGCTAGTCAGCGCCTTGTCTGTCAATCTTTCTTGTGTCCCGTTAAACGCTGTTATTGTCGTCAAGTATGTACCAACAAGCCCGCACTACCACGCTTTTCCAACCCCTAAAATGTGTACCACAAAGAAAAAGTGTTGTTTCTCGGTGATGCATTATTTGCAAAAAAAAAAAAAACTCTGTTCAGAACACTCAACACTTCTGATGATGCGGGTTTGTTTAAGCGGTAACTCAGTTTAAGTGAGTTCTGTTAAATGAGAGTCCGATACATACGTGCCAGCGTTGCTCGTATGTGCGTAAGAATAGTTTTATTTCAGCGTCCGATTGCAAAGGATGTTATTTACCCATGAAGCGGAAGGCATCCGCGCTCTCCTCCAGATGAATGATGGTGGCAGAATGATGGTGGCACAGTGCCAATACAGCAGGCCAAAAAAGTGAAAGAACTATGTAGTGCAAAAGCAACGAAAAGAGCAGACTGAGACAGAAATGAGAGACAGAAATGCCTTTTCAGTAAGCGACAAATGAGTGCTACAAAGAGAGTAACCGCTGTACGAGTCAAGTTTTACCAAGATAGTTCCATACTAGAAGCTCTAAACGGTATTGGTTACATAGTATGCATAAATTAGTGTGAAGACGCTTTTTCTGTTATTTGCACACACTCGTGACTACATGTGAAGCTACAATTCTAGTGGATTTAAGTTTTTTTTAGTATTTTAAAACTGCCGCTCCGAAAAAATTTCTCAAGTGCGTAACTGCAGCGTGGAAGTTTTTTGAATAAAAACAAACAAACAAACATAAGTTTGACTCTATGCCGCAGGGTGCGATAAACTGGTGCTCCGCAGTACACTATTGGAAACATAAAACACCACATTGAATAAACACAGTTTTGATGGCTAGGAAACAGGACTAATGGATGTGCCATAGGATGTGCAGGCACGCGCTCATGATTACCACGTGAGCACAGTACAAGATGCGGACTGCGAGAGTTTGGTGGAATTCGGCTGCTGCCCTCTGCAAAAGCATGTTCCGGCTAAAGAGGGGTGCTTAAAAAACGAAAATCTCCGGAAAGAGGCCCGAACAAGCTCACTGAACCAGTCGTAGAGAACAAGTTTACAGAACCAGGCAGCACCAAACCAGGAAGAAAATGTGTTTTTGTAGCCTGCCAAAGACCAAATCGAATGAACCGTGACGTTCTTTGCTTACTCTGTACCGGCAGTCTGTAAATAAGTTAACCGATAACGATGGGCCAAAGAAAGAAACATGCAGGGCAATTGAAGAAAACAAATCGTGCATTGGCGGAAGTTGGCCGAGTCGGTAAGTTAATTCCTAGCGTCGTTTACTGCCCCCCAAACACTGAATGGCTACGCGGACATTCTCGCTCACTTCAGACACGAGCGCCAGCAGTTCCCTCCACCCAACTCCCACCTTTCCAGAGCCGAAGCGACCCCACTCCGCCGGCTACAGACCAACTCCTACCCGCACTGTACCCTCCTCCACCATATCTACCCCACCCAGTATTATAGTACCTGCAACTTTTGCCCCCAACCAGGCACCCTGTACCATCTGGTCTGAGAGTGCCAACAATCCCCATCCCTCACACCCAATCCCCGTCCCACGTACGAGCAGTGGGTGGACCGGCTGTCCAGCTCGGACCTCTCGACCCAGCGCATGCTGATAGAGAGGGCACGAGCAGCCAGCCAGCAAGGACCAGGGCATCCCGGACTAGCGGACGCCCCCCACCGGTGATGCTCTCACCATCCTGCACCATTAAGCTCCAAATTAAAGATGTTTATCCTCTCTCTCTCTCCGTTTCCCGACCCAGTTAGGCCTACGGCGTCGGTGAGTGACCGCGAAGGAGCAAAAACAAATCAGCAAATAACAAAGAGAAACCAAAAGTGCGAACCACACAGCTAAAACAAACAGACGAATCCATAAAAAATAAAGGTGCATGCGCGAAGCCATTCCTTCGCTGTTTTCGATTTTTGCCTCCGTATTCATATGTACTGTGCGGCGGAAAATGTAGGCGGGACCAACAAAGCGACAAAGGAGAATATAAGCGCTTGAAAGCAGCATGATGTGGTTAGTGACAGTATTCTTCTGGAATTGTAATTGATTGTTTGTTCTACCTGGAAACTTTAACGAATTTATTTTCGTTTCTGTCATGGACTTCCAACAAACACAGTGAGGATGTGCGCACTAGGAAATTTACCATTTCGGATCGTGATTGTAAGCTGCATGCAGTTGCTTCCTCCTCGCATTTTTTATATTTGCACTTTTATAGGTTTTTTTCTTTACAGTTGATTTTCTTTTTTTTTTCTTTCAATTGCGGCACCAGGGCTACTGGCGCGCAGGGATGTTTAGAGTGCTTCGAAATTATGTACACCGAGAGTTATCTTGTCTTTCGCCTCCATAAATAGAATAGAAAAAAATTAGTAGTGACTTAGCTCTGCTATGCCAGGATATACGTAGCGTGAGCTAAAGTTCAGCAATCCAGTCCAGTCCAGTCCAGCCTAGTCCAATTGAGTCTAATCCAGTCCAGTCCAGTGCAGTCCTGTCCAGTAACTGCTCCTCGCGCATGCTCAGCACGGCTCTTCACGAGCCACGCGAAACGGCTATCAAGCGGCTCCGGTGCAGCGTCAGACTTGGCTACTGCGCAATTCAGGCGCACACCTGGGCACGGGCCGGCGCCAGTGCGTCTGCCTCGGGTATGACGCAACCCAATTCAACACAATCCACTTTAATCCAATCCAATCCAAATCAAATCCAAGCCAATCCAATCCAATGTCTCTCGCGCTTGCACAGAACAGACCTTCACTGCACACGCGAAACTGCTCAACCTCGGCCAGTGTAGCTTAGGCTACAAAAATTATTCGCTGCCGAGGACCGAACCAGAGATCTCGTGCTCACTTGCGCGGTCTCTTTCCCACGGAGTGACCACGCCTTGTTGGTGTCGTCAAAACTATGGTGTGTGCTCATAAGCAGACAAAGGCTTGGCAATCTTGATAAACAAGAACGCGATAACTGAAATACAAAGTGCAAGTTACGGCTGAACCAAGTGTCGGCCAATGACGCAGGTGTGTACATAAAACCTAAAGATGTGTACCTTATGTAATGCCTTTGGGTCTTTACGAATGAAATAAATGAGAACAAATGAAAATTAAACCAATAAACGGGAGTGAAGGAAATATTATTCGGTTCTGCACTCGCCGATCCCTCGCGCTTTTGACCGACGTTTTATTATTGCTAATTTATTTCTCAAAACATGTTTTTTTCTCGATATCCCTAACTTCCATATTATTTTCTTAGGGCACCCACGAGCCCTCATCTCTTTTAGGCACGCAGTTATTTACCTTCTTGGTAATATCTGCAAGCTAGGCCACGACTTATTCTCCCCTTTGTTGAAGCTCTGTAGACATGCATATGTCATCGATATCGCGTGACTGGTTTATCTAGAAAACGACAAACTCACAGCGAATAGTGAATACCAGACGCGAGTGAGACAATGGTAAAAAAATCTTACATGCCTTCGTCGAACGACGGCGTTGGTTGAACGCGAAGTTTTCTCGTGATGTATTCATTGGTTGGCCAATCACACGGCGAGTATGTTCTGCTCTAGTGTTTTTTTAATTGCGAAAGTTTGCTCTGCAGCATAAAATGGTGGGGGCGAGTGTGTCTAAACACGCACCACTTTTCCAGAATACCCACAGCAACTTTCGGGTGGGCACCCCGTAGACCTAACGTGTGGGTTTGGGGTGTACTGCGCGAGTCGGAACATGCTGCTTGGCGTTCGCTTCGACCATGTTGAAATGGAGCACTTGGGTAGACGCCTGCTTCAGAACGCGAGGGACCCAAGTTCGTTTCCGGCCACTGAGAGCGTTTTTTAAAGACGATAGTCTTGGGCTACTTAAACCCAGAAATTTTGGTCTGTCTGTATGTCTATCTGTCTGTCCGTCTGTCTGTCTGTAACGCGATTTAGCCACCCGGCCAAAGTAAAATGCTTACTGCGCAATAGTCTTATATACTCACTGCTAAATGTAAACGTCTAAGCCCGGTTTATATGTTAATACTTGTCAACTTTGTTGAACAAGAACAAGACATTACGCAAATATAAGACAGGAAATTAGTACACACGGTATATTTACAGTGTTCCTTTATTAAAAAAATTCATGGATGCTTGGTTTTTCGATAGCAAATGATATTCTACATCTACTGCAGAAAACCGAAGCCTCCTAGCGGCATATGAAAAATTACGCGGCAACAGCAACGAAAGGCTCCACAGCCAGGTTCCACGTTCTGCTTGGAACGCACGCGGAGCACCGCCACGCGGTTCTATATACCTTGTAGTCGGCCGCCTCCGTTCACGCGCGTCTCCGCCGTACTGCAGCTCTGGCATCGAGGAACCCGGCCTGTAGGAGTGGAACGCGGTAAATTCAAATCACCTTGCGCAAACCTTTAGTGTGTTTACCTTGGGATGAGCCCGACGGAACAGGAACAGCATGAAAGGTGAGCGGCAAAGCGAAGGGGGGCATTTCCTTGGCAAATGTCTACAAAGACTATCGTCTTTTGACGACATTTGCAAGGAAAGGAGCAGATACGCGGGCAATTTTTTCTTCTTCTTTCACTTCACTCACGATTATTCATCGTCACCATCAGAGAACGTTGGCTTTCCTGCAGGGCGTACAACGACATCAGTGAGGACGATAAAGCTTCGCTTTAAAGACTCCCTCCCGTTAATCAGCTCCCTCCTATTCCGGATTCCCCCGATTTCAACGGCGGCCGCAGAATTAACGCACATTCGATGGAAGCCTATAATTATACCCTTAAGTGATCCAACTGGGCCTCGTCCATAGCGCACGTTCCACTGGGCCTGTATGAAGAAAGGAATGAACCCAATATCTATAGCGTGTAAACTACCTGGGTTATGCGAAAGTGACGTGACAGACAGAGCACGAGGAAAAGATGAGGAAAAGGAAAAATCCAGATTTCACGCGCAAAAGCTATGACTGGGCTTAGACAGAGCACGAGGAAAAGATGAGGAAAAGGAAAAATCCAGATTTCACGTGCAAAAGCTATGACTGGGCTTTGTGATCTTTAACGTTCCATGAAATCGCTTACGCACGGGCGTTTTGTTGTTTCCCATGTAGTATACAACCAGCCGCCACAGCTGCTAACCAAACACATGTGCACTTTCGCGGTCTCAGCCACTCAGTCATCATGCTGAATGTACTCAAGTTGAACAGTTCAGAAACAGTCGTATACATGCCTTGCACCGACGTCACAACTGGGAATGCTGGGATGCATAATCTCCATATTGGAGCACCGCCGACTCCGCGGATACCATCCTCCCTGTTCTGTGCGGATACCCTACACGGCGCTGTCTCCCCGCGGCTGTGGAAGCGGCAGCGACTGGACGGCGTTTCCACAATGGTGTTGTGCGCTATTGTCGGCTGCTCGAACCGTAGCAAGTCGAATTCGAGGGAGAAATCTGCGAACAGCAGCCTATTTCGTCTACCGAAAGTTGTATCAAATCCGTGTGAGCGGACGAAAGACCTCAGTGCGAGACGTCGAAGCCTGGGGCTATCACGCATAAAACGTGCCGATCTCGATCGCAACAGCCGTCACATTCGAGTCTGCGGTGCCCACTTTGTGACAGGTAAGCCAGCGCCACGTACAAATGTAGAAAATGCGTATTTTGTGCTTGTAGGCAAGACAGCCAAGATTTGGGTCGTCCCAAGTCAGGGAACACCCTGAGTGGGTCGTCCCAAGTCAGGGAACACCCTGACTGGGCGCCGTCGTTTGCGCTTGGCTACGGCACCAAAGCTCGTTGCACCGATCGTTACGAACGATCGAAAAAGCGGCGTACAGGGAAAAAGACCGCTGAGACCGACGCAGCCACGGCGGCGTCCACGCTGCCGACGGACCCCAGCCACGGCGACGACGTTGCAACCGTTCCAGATAGCGACGAAGTTGACGAGAACGAAAATGAGACAGGTCACAAAACTGGAGGAGTAAACACGATAGTTCACGATGTCTCCGTGTGTCACTTCGGGAAACTCGGCAACATCGGTCACGGTGTCCAGTCCCGGCCGCAGCGTGTAGGGATCCACGCTGTCGCACATACGAATCTTTTCATCGTAGCGTGCGCGGGCTGATCCGATCAGCTGCGCACGATACGCCGCGTCGAGAGCCTCGACTGTCGAAGGTGGCGGCATCTTGCTCAGAAAGCGGTAAGCCTGTAGTGGGTCGGGTGCGTCAGCCGAGAAACGTCCACACACTACGCATAGCGAGCGGCGCGCGGTGCTCCAACATGGGCACAGTAACTACGAGCGGGGGAAAGTGACGTAACGTGCAAGCCATGTATTACTTTCTGATTCAAGCGACCGAGTGGGTGGTTTGTGGGTGTTTGGGGCACATCGACCACCAAAAGGACGCGAGCAAACAACCCAACAGGCATCACAGTGTGCGCCCCTGAAGCCAGTGTTTGTTGGAAAACTCTTCGTCGTGGCACGACATGCGAGAGCTGAGGAGGAAGGAAGGAAAGAAGGAATACATTTTTTCGTCTATAGGGATCAGGTATTGAGGGTGGAGGAGGCCCACAGGGCCGCGGCGACCGCCATGGCCCGGGAGAAGGTCAGGACTTGGCCTGACTCCCTGGGTCACGCAACATCTGCTCCCAGAGGTGAGGAGAGGGAGGACCCACATAAACGAAACCACGCCTAGGGGAGTGTGTGCATTTTGAATGGCGATGCGACTATACAAATACGGATGCCCGGCCGGTGAAGGTGTGTTTACTCTCTGCCAGGAAACACAGCCAGCATTCTGAATCCAAAAGCTTGCAGAACCGGCTTCCGGTATGTTCGTACTGACTCACAAAGAAGCGTAGCTGGACTGAAATCTGCAACCCCGGTCGCTTATACAAATGTTGACCCCGAGCGCTCGCTATGCAGCCGCTTTTTCTTCCACATGGTCCCCAAACCTTGATAATAAATCGAATGCTGAGAAACTAGTCCTCCGCAGATTGCAGTGCAGAATTCATTTATTGCATTGCAAATAAGCTTCCGCAGAATTCACGGTGTGCAATTGAGGACAGCCTGAGGCACCTTCATTGTTTTGATGCCAAATGACCCTTTAAATGCATACTTTTGCTGCAACGGCCTCTTTTTTCGCTGAAGGTAAACTGCTGTTTCCCTGTCCGGGAATACATAAACACCCAAATGAGTAGATAATCCTCCTGCTGGACGAAGCAGTTATGATTCAAGCTTCCTCAAAAACAAGGCGTGGTTGTGCTTTTTAGTATATCTGTATACTATTCAACACGTCTGCTACAAAAGTGCTCACACACAGCCGCACACCGAGAGATTCGATTTTGGTTTCGGTAGTTATGAAGGCATTCATTGCATTAAAAATTGTAGTTGCCTGTTTGACGGTACCCCAGCAATTTAATTTATTGGCTGCAAGCTGCTGCTCTCGCCGAAATTTGCCGATAATTCGGTATCGAGGAATAAGCGGTAGACAGGCGGTCATGAAATGCACTGTGGTGGAGCGTTGCAGGCGGATGTTCTCTAGAAAAGCGAAGTTACAAAAAAAAGTACAGCAACCACCCGTGGAGGTTGTTATGACAATGCCTCAACAGTTCACCCTCAACCGAACCAACTCTATAATATGCCCCAGCCTAAGAGTGCACGTCTTAATTTCAACTTCTTTCTAAATCTTAAATGTTTTCGAAACCATCCAGTCACGAAGTACTTTAACCAAAAATTACTGGTCCGTGCGTAACAGATGACAGATCACTTAGAAACTTCTTAAATACATTTTTCTCTCTTTCCCGGTCTTGGCGTTCTTCGCACGTCTGAACTACGTCATTATAGTTGTGTAGCCGATATTATCCGGCTTTCAAATGAACACGTGAATATATGATAGCCACTTTAAGAAAATCGCCACAAAAGCAAAGTAGAAAGGGAAGGCGTACCTGCTGCGACGAGCAAGTCACGCACTGCCGTTCCGTGCTGGCGATAACTGTAGCTTTCGCAGTGCTTTTAGACGCGACGGAAAGAGTGAAAGCGTTTATTGGAAGGGTTACACAGTCCCTTTAATTGAAAGAGGAAGACTTTGGTATTTGCGAAAGGCCACAAGTGACGCCAAAAATTTAATCTGTGGCACTCGATTGATTATAGTTGTTTAACTTGTTGACGCAACGCCGGCGATGAGGGGCGCCTTAGTGGAGGGCTCCGGATTAAGTTTTATAAACAGGGGATCTTTAACGTGCACTGAAATCTCGTAGACACGGGCGTTTTTGCTTTTCGCCTCCATCAGAAAAGTGGTCGCCGCGGCCGGGAATCGAACCCGCGACCTCGGGCTCACAGCACCACAACTTAGCCACTGAGCCATCGCAGCGGGTAATCTGCGACACTCTGTCATCACTCAAATCACACATGTCATACCACCATGCGATACACTGAAGTTAAAGACAGATTTAGTTTAACTTTGCGTACCGAGTTCACGTACGCACCGGGAAAAGTATACGTAGCTTACGCGCATGTGGCTTTGAAACCCTTTTAGTTACGCGTATGCGCCGCGCTGTGCACGTAGGGCGTTGGGAAGCTCGCGCTCTCCGCTTATATCCGCACGAGCCGCGCGTTATTCTTAGCGCCATGCACTAACAGACAAAGGTGCTGCTGTAGAAACTCGTGATCTCGCGAGCCCGATGCTATGATGACGACAAACGCTACTTCGTCCGGCTTAACAGCTGAAAAATCACTCTTTTATCTGAAAACCAAAAGCTATTTGTCAATTTCAGCTTTTCGTAATGGTAAGAATGTGCAAATTGAAGGCGATATCATTATCTTAGAACACGATATCGCACCGAGGGATTAGCGACGAAGCTCTTTGCGCTGCGAAGCGGGAGGGCAGGGCGCCGCTATGTTGGTCACCTCTACGTACGGAAGCAACGTAAACACCGTAACGTAAAAATTCGAATGTCAGGTACGTCCGTGAGACCCACGTAGGCACTGTGCGTTGTGGGCTTGTGCAGTGGTCGCCGTGAAACTTCTAATTACGTGGAGCTTCTACGCACTTGAAACTAAAACTGTCCAAACTCTGATTGGCGAACTGCTGGTCATGACGTCACGAGCTCAACGCTAATTGGTCAGCCGGAAATCTTGGCGTCACTCACTCACCTCTGATTTCACGGCCTCCGAAATGATAAGCGCACAAGTTGCTAAACCAACCAAGTGTTAGGCCAAAGTCTGTCACGTGCGTGCCGGAATGCTTCCAACTGGCAGCTTAGAGCTGCCCAGCAATCTGCCCATACACTTTGCATTTGGCAGCATCATCAGTGTGGCCCTTCATTGAGTGGTCGCCATCATGCAAAGGCTTTGAAGTTAACTCCCAATCCTTCATCGCAACATTACGCAGCGAACGGCATTTCTGAGTAGACAAATAATTTAAAGCTGGAAATTGCACCTGACAATGCGGCGCGTGATCCGTTTTCTCTCTCTCTCTCTCTCTCTCTCTCTCTCTCTCTCTCTCTCTCTCTCTCTCTCTCTCTCTCTCTCTCTCTCTCTCTCTCTCTCTCTCTCTCTCTCTCTCTCTCTCTCTCTCTCTCTCTCTCTCTCTCCCCTCTCTCTCTCTCTCTCTCTCTCTCTCTCTCTCTCTCTCTCTCCGTGCCATCTTTCTCTCTCTCCGTGCCATCTTTCCTGGTGAAAACCCTAACTTTTGGGGTAAAAAACTTCTTTTTGCCTGCGACTTCCTATTGCTCCGAATCCTCGTAGGCTTATTTTGCTAACGGCATCAGAAATGACGGCCAACCATGACGGGTGGTAGATCTTTTGTGTTTGAAATTGGCAAAAGGCTCTTTTCGAAGCATTTCATCGCCTGGGAAATCGTTGCTTGTGAATTTGTTTTCTGGGACAGCTACAGTATATCACCCTTCAAACGCTCACGTCACACGGGATGGCGGTTTTTTTCTACTCGACGCTTCTCAAGCACGGACTAGGTCTACCTCGGCATACACTACCGAGCACGCGTGAAAAGAGTACTCAGCCAGCCGCATTCGCGTAGTTCTCCTCCACCCGTTCTCAGTACAGTTGTCTGCTGAAACATTCGAAGTTCTACTCATGCAAATAAAGAAACTTTACAATCCCTTCCTCAAGGAAGCTGAAAGAAGCACGAAAGCTTTCTTGCTTCAAAACTGCGTCAAAAGTGAATCAAAATCTTCGCTAAATGTGCGTCCTATATTCGTGGAAAGTGCGTCAAATCGGTCGTCAAACCTTCAGACCCAAATCGCAAACGAAAGATTAACCCATGCGACGATTTCTCGGGCACTATGTAAACGCATCTAGATTTAAATGTATACCTAAAAGTGGTTGATGAGATGAAGGAATACTATTGTTTGCCTTCTTCAGGATCGGTGCGTGTATTGCCTTATTTAGAAACGTTACTTTCCCGCGATTTTCAAGTAACCGTGTTGGCGCAATGGAAGCCCGGTTTCACCGGGGCGCCTTGTGTCTAGACATCTTAGCAAAACTGTTAGGTCGACCAACCGGTATTCGGCGAAATGAAATAGTTTTGACAGGACGCCATTGGTTCCACTAAGAAAGCTTTCGCTTTAAAAAAGTCTAAGCCAGCTCGCACAACGGTGCAAGCTTTATGTCACAGCAGAGCTGTGGTCGTTTAACTAAACTAAACTCAGCGAGCGCGCTATATGTCACGGAGAACCATTTACCCGTTACCATTTACCATTTACTTGCGGGGCGACCTCCTTCTGCTGAGCGTTGCGAACGGAGATTATGGTAGACAGGTTTATGACGTTCCTTGTCAAAAAGAACGACGTGAACCTGTCTACCATGAGCTCCGTGCGCAACGCTGAGCAGATCAATGTGCAATGTACTCTTCTTAGCCTGTGTGGGCTGAATGATACAAAGAAAGTTACACGTGAAGGGGCCAAAGGCGGGGTAAGAGGAAATGGCCGGAGGAAGGCCCTTGTCTGCGTTGATTGACTATTGATCTCAAAGACTGCTGTCTACCGGTGTGATGACCCAAGAGCTCGATGAGGGGCCATTTCTCATTCACGTCGTGAAAGCTTGCAGACAGAGAGAAAGTTTTGGATATTTTAGTATCCGCCTTATCTTGTGGAGCCAGCGGTCTTGGGTGAGCCATGTTCTGTTCTAATTGCCACGTTCGCACTGTGCTTCGCCGTTTTTCGTAAATATGAAAGGCAAAAGTATGAGGGGAAGGCGATTAGGAGGCGGCTATTTCTTCAAGAAAAAGAGTGCTGAAGACCACGACAGAAAAGCCGAGGAACGACGAGACAGGTGTGCCGAGACTATAGCGCACCTGTCTCGTCGTTCGTCGTTTTTTCTGTCGGGTTTTTTAATGCTCCTTTTCTTGAAGCAATACGCACCAACTAGACTAACGGCATATTTCGCGGGTATTTCTTATTTCAGTAGGTATTCGGGAGAATCAGAAAGGTACCATAGAGCTCTAACAGTGCTTACACAGGCGTAAAAATGGAATAACACAGAAAAAGACGCTGACGTATGAATTTCCTACTAAAGGTGCCGAAAGATCGCTCCGATAACAGCACCGATATAAGACAAGGAAACAGACAAAGGGTGGCTTCGTGATGACTACAGAAAAAAAAAACATAAATATTGGAGACACACGTGCCTTTTAAAGGGATCCTGCAATGCGTTGTTTTTTTAACTTTTTCGAAATCGTAAATGCTTGAGGAACGTGGTCAACTAACGCACCCAGTACTTTGTTCAGGGGGTCGCAAAGTACCTCAGACAAAAATTAGTGCTCTATGCACATCAGATAACTTAGAAACTTGCTCAAAGGATTTTACTCTCTTTCCCGTTCTTGGTATTCTTCTACCGCTGGAATTCCGTCATTAGAGCGGTGTAGCGGCTATTGGAGGGCCTTCCTTTAGTTGCCGCAATGAACGCATTCGGTATCCACTTTAAAACGGAAGCCACAAATTCAAAGCAGAAACAGAAGGCGTATCTGCTGCGACGAGCAAATCCTAAGTGGCGCTCGGTGCTGGCGATAACTATAGCTTTCGCAGTGCTTCCAGACTGGAAGGAGAGAGTGAAAGCGTTTATCAAAAGTTTTGCGGAGTCCCTTAAAGGCAGACACCGGACGAAGAAAAGCACGCCAATTCTTCGAATGAGAAGTGAACCGCCAATGAAAACGTAGAGTTCCCAGAAAATGTATTGTTTTAAGAGCGAATGCTCTTTATAAGCGACCCCAAACCATCCACCGCCGGCGGCGGCGGCGGCGTCGGCGGCGTTGGCGTCCGCAGTGCTCCTCTACATTTAAAAAAGAAACAGCATCCGGCGCCAGGTTTCGATCCGAGGACTTTGCGGCCGCAGCGCGACGCGCTACCGACTAAGCCACGGAAGCCACGCTGATATCAGAGTGAGTAACGCGCCTTATATCTTTAACGCATTCAAACTACGTCGTCAGCGGCGTGCGTTGGCGACTCAGCGGCGTTATAGCGGCTTGATAACTGCGTGGTGTACACGTGATACTACAAACCCGATGGAAGAGATGGAAGAGAAGGCGGTGGGCTGCGGGGGCCGAGCGCAAGCGCCGCAAGCGGGCCGACAACCGTGCATTCGCACTTTCACATTCTCCCCCTCGGGGAAATGCGGGGGAATTTTTTTCAGCTTCTTTTCTGGGCTCACTCCAAGTTCTTCCCCTTTATCCTGTTTCTAACACCGGCGCCGTTTAATTTGTCCTCGGATGGTCCTAATGGCTTTAGCCGTTTACACGTGCAATCTATTCCGTCCACTGCACCGGTGCAAAAATATTCGAAGCGGCGCTCTGGGTTGAAACGCACTGGCCTGTGAAAGTACAATGAAGCAAAATACCGTTATTTATAGCTCCACCGAGCATGTGTTTGTCACTCTGTGCTTTCCATTGCTCAATCTTTGCGCAATTGACTGACGCCACCGTTGCGACTGGTGCCGATTGATGGAGTCGAGTGCCGCTGCTGCTGCTCAGCAATTAACGTTTAAATCCCATTGTGATTACAGCTTCAGAACCAGTCCCAACTGGGTTCAATCCCCTAGCGCTGTACAACTCAGGCACTCATTTTTACCCTGCTTTCTCGTCCAGCACATTTGCACTTGCAAGCCTATTGGGGTAGCCCGAAATAAACAGGGAAGCCATGGAGTAGGATACTTTAACCCTAATATTGTGCCGCCTGGCTCTCTTCATTTTTACTTGGTCCTCTAAACGCCGTCTACGGTATGGATTAAGAATCTGCTTCAAACCAACCCGTTATGATAAAAATTACGGGGGATGCATAGAATTATCAAACAGTGTGATTGCGAAAGCCTAGTTTTTACCTTCTGCTGATCTACTTTTGCTCTTTCTGTTGAACTTTGCCACCACGCCCGTCACCACTTGCCCAGTCCCCTGTTACTGCCACAGTTTTTTTTTAGTTTCTTTTTTTTTCACCCGGCATCGGGTGGTTGCCCCACGGGGTACCCAGCGCGGTTAGGAGGGCTCCTTTCCAAGCGATCAACCCCCTGGGAGAGCCTAGCGCAGACCGGGGCGCTTGTACCCATTGACCGGTGGATGTCAGGCGGCGGGCGGGTTTGAACCACCAACCTCCCCTGGACATCTCCCTCTGCAGTGCGTTCCGCTCGTTCCCTGTCGCCAAACACCTCCTGCTCACTCAAAGACCCCAGCAGTATTGCACGTGCGGTGGCACCCTCCGGCGCTGCTGTTCCCCGTTTCTGGTGCGCGCTTGGTTGTGCATGTTCTTCATGTTACGTGTTATTCTGTGTGCCTCACAAAATCTTTGTATACCTCAGGCATTCCCCCCGAAACATTATGATCTAAGGCAGTCGTCTTAAAGCAGGGGCCTTCTTTAGGCACCACACATATCTAGACCATTATTACCTGATTAAAGGGACCCTTCAAAGATTTTTTATTTTTTATAGCCTAAATGCTTTCAGAACGTAATCAACCAACCCACTCAGTACATAGAATATTGGGTCACAAAGTACCCCAGCCCCAAATTACTGCTCTATGCCCATCAGGTTCCTTAGAAACGTGCTCAAAAGAATTTTCTCCTTTTCCGGTCTTGGCGTCCCTCGAGCGCCGGAATTACGTCATTAGAGCTATGCAGCGGCTATTGGCCGGGTTCCTTTCAGATGCAGCAATAAACGCATTTGGTAGCCGCTTTAAAGAAAATGCCACGGAAGCAAAGCTGAGAGGGAAGGCGCATCTTTTGTGCCGAGTAAATCACGCAGGGCCGCTCCGGGCTGGCAATAACTCTAGCTTTCACAACGCTTCAAGACACGAAGGAAAGAGCGAACGCGTTTATGGGAAGTGTTGCAGAGTCCTTTAACTGTGTGCGCGTCACTCATGCTCCACACATTAACCAGCAAATCTGGCGTTAGGAGGGACGGCCTTTGTGTGTGTCTGTGAGGGGGGGGGGGGAGACATGTGCAAGCAGCTTCCGCTCCCTCCAATCAACAATAACGAATGGGCAAGGGCTATACAGTGATGAGTTTGAGCTGGCTAATTTCAAGCAAAGACAGCTTCCCCTAGCGAAATGAGAATAACGACGAGGTCATTATTTGCCTTCGGAGAGAGGTGCTCATGTCTTCTGTGACGTCATGCATAATGAGGCAAAGACGACTTCGTCCGCCGAAAGTGCAACGAACTAGAGAACGTCGCAAGAAGATATTTCTAAGCCAAACTTTAGTACACATTTGGCATCAACGCGCACACGTTCCGTGTTCTTTTATCGCCATCGTGCTTCAAAAATCGTCAAAGCATACTGGTCCACGACAAAACGCTTGCAATATAGTACTAGAGTTTTCGAACTAGCAAATATCTGCTTCAGATTTCTTGATCCCACTTCGGACGTGTGTGTTGTAATTTTAGACTTGTTTTAGCTCATTGTAAATCTGGAATCCACGGAGCGCCTCAGCAACAGCAGTGACCTTGAAGGTAAGTATATAGAGGAATAAAACTCCTTTATTCTTGCCAACGGTGGGCGAATTCTTACAGGGTATATTTTTTTTAACCCAAACGAAAGTGAATACACTCACCGACCGTTTTTTTCGGACGCGAGGGGAACCGCCTTTAAGTCCGAATAATCGGAAGCCCGAAAAAAAGGAACCACTGAAAAAAAGAAACCTCCATTGGCCCAGCGGCTGGAAAAACGTATGTATGCGCGTCTGTACCGACGCACGCCTACGCGCGAGTAAGTCCGTCTTTATTTCCGCTACCGTTTGTTCGTTACTGTAGGTGGACAGTAGCACTGCAAGGGCGCACGTTAAATACGTATTTGATGCCTCTGGCGTTGGTGGCACGTCATTATCGGAGTCCTGTCCAACTTCGCCAGTTCGAGTACCTGGCGTACGATTTCGTCATCATCCAACTCGGCACACGGCACACGGCATAACGGCATTATCGATGTTGGTGAAATCTTCAAACGTCGCCGCTCTAACACCGACACCTATAGCAAGGAGGTCATCGAAAATGTCGGACGCTGCGGAAGAATTGATTGGTTTTATTGTAGGGTTTAACGCGCCGACGCAACGCAGGCGATGAGGCGTGCCGTGGTGGAGGGCTCCAGAATATTTTCACCTCCTGAAGATCTTTAACTTGCGCCGAAATCTCCTACACATGGGTGTTCTTGCTTTTCGCCTCCATCAGAACGCTGCGGCAAGCGGCATCTCAGCTGTGGGGTTCTGGAGTGTGTCACTATTCTCGTTCTCACAGACGATCACAAATTTCGCATGCCGAAAGCAGTTGCGTATCATGTCCTGCGCAACTGCCCTCCATGCATAAGACAGGATGATGATAGCCGCCAGCACATCTAAAGCGTAGCTTTTGTCACTGTCCTCACAAAACAGCACACAAGTCTGAAGCTGCAATCGGTAGTGCAGCTTCAAGTTCTTGATGATACCTGGGTCCATGGGCTGCAACACACTGGTGGTATTGGGCGGCAAAAATTCCCAGAGCACCGAAGCTGGAGTCTGAAAAACCGAACGGCGTGGTGTGCGGCGTCCGAGCTATCGGTCGTGGATATACATGTAATTCAATGGGACAAGTGGCCATGCCGCGAAAGGGTTCAAATAAACAAGCGAGTCCGAATTTTCGGCATCCGAATAAATGGTCGGCGACTGTATGCGTACCAGGCAAACATTCATTCATAATAGAGCTTAAAAGGTATCTGTTAAATAAAAAACAAACAATTTTATATATTTGAACCAAATGCCATGTTTACGTCACGCAATCTCGCCAACCATGTAGATTAACATATGTGCAATCATTTTCGACAAAGTGGGTAAACGGCGGGGCAACGGAATTTGATAAAGGTAGTCCCGTGCTCGTGGCATGTCATTCTGGGAAGTTCATTCATGTGAGTTTCCAAACTTCGACAGCGACGGTGACTATTTCTTCAGGTTTTTTAAAGCCACGCGCAGAACCAAGGCGCGATAATGCACCTGAACAATGCCGCCAACCAATATTCATCTGGAGAGGCACATGGAGGGTACTAACGATTCCGTGTAGTTCTTTGTTTACTTGCTTTTATTGGTGGCGAGGTGGGCCTAGAACTCCCCTTGTTAGTATAAAGTCTTCTCTCTCCCTCCCTCCCTCCCTCCCTAAGTATAACGTACTCCCTAAGTATAACGAACCCTAAGTATAACCAGAGTCCTTCAATGATTGAAGGACTCTGGTATAACGTACTCTTTAGTACTAAAGGTTGCTTCCCCGCAAGAAGATCCTGTGTGCAGGGGTGTACCCTTTACAGCCCGCTTACTCCGTTGTACTGGCGTCATTTCTGTGACGGATATGACGTCAGCGAAATCTTCGTGTATCCGGAATAAAAAAATTTCGTGCTAAAAAGTGAAGGCGTTGTTTATTATGAGGCGGCAAAAAGTCCAGATGAAAAAATGCACGCCAATCCACACTGTGAAGATGCCTGGAAAGCGAAGCTGTAAACGACACCCACAACCATTGCCCATGCGACGTCGCTTGAATTGACACACCTGACACTACAAGGGGGAAACCACGGACAAGTGAAATGCATTTAACCCCACCCTTTGTTACTCCAAAGAGATATTCCTGATTGATTGATTGATTGATTGATTGATTGATTGATTGATTGATTGATTGATTGATTGATTGATTGATTGATTGTGTGGTTTAACGCGCCGACGCAACGCGGGCGATGAGGCGCGCTGTAGTGGAGGGCTCCGGATTAATTTTGACCACCTGGGATCTTTAACGTGAGCCGAAATCTCGCACACACGGGTGTTTTTGCTTTTCGCCTCCATCAGAAAAGCAGCCGGCGCGGCCGGGAATCGAACCCGCAACCTCGTGCTCAGCAGCGCAAAAAGAGATATTCCTACCGAAGGGCAAATCAATGCATTATCTATGAATGGTGGTTGGTTGAGTTGTATTGGTGAAGGGCATGAGTGGAAACTCTTCGTTTATAAAATGAAGGGAAGCTCAAACCCGGGTGTTTGACAATCTCACTTCTCCTCCGTCTCTGCTGCCGCCGACGGAGGCGATGAGATCGGCGGCAGAGACGGAGAAGTGAGATTTCACGCATTGGTGTGCACTTCCTTCAATTTTCACTAACTCCTAGCGCATGCGCAAGACGCGCACACGGCCGCTACACGTGCTGTGGACGGAGCGCACAGAGGCGCGAGAGGTCGTGTGACTCTGTCACGTGGCATTCAGCGAGAGCGCAGGGGTTAACCCGCAGATCTACTCGGTGACTGCACCGTCTGTCTCGCCCGTCTCCGCGTGCGCTCATAGCCTAACTGATAAGACAACAGGCTCTCGTTCCGTTTCCCTATTCGGTCCAGGTTCGATTACTAGCTGTGCCAGAAACTTCTTTTATTTGTTCGCGTGAGCTTTCTGTTGACACCAACGGTCGCGACGGAACCCTTGGGAGGTAGTAGTAAAAAGCTTCGCTTTAAAACTTGACCGAATATTTGAAAAGAAGAAGCATGTAGGACGTGAAAAAAGATGCCATTTGTTATCACCTCATCGTGTATCTACAATCTTCGCCTCCTAATACAAGTTTTGTGGTCACAAATCCTGCTTTTCCATTGCGTAAAAAAGACAGAATAAATCCTGCCTGTCATGTGGCTACGTGTTAACGCAGGACTAGGGCGACGTGACTGGACCACTCAAATGGTGTGCCTTTGGGTCTCGAGGCGTACTTAGGCCATGGGTGCGAAACAAAGCTTCGTCTGTATTTAAGATCACGAGAAGCAGCAGAAACGAGGGAAGAACAAGATATAGGGGGAAAGGGTTGGGCGCATTCCCAGCTCTAGCTGGACAGCCAACTCGGTTGCAAATGAAGGCAACCGAGTTACGTACAACACTGCGGGGCCGTTCTTGATTGCACGACTACGCTGCACTCCTTAGGGCAAATAGGAAACGCGAACGTGCCCCGCTAACAAGTGCGGACAACAAAGGGAAATCAACTGAATTAAGCCCTGCGGCAAGGCGAATCCTTTCTTCCGCGGGCCAGCCAAGGGCGAAAGAGTAAACAGGCGGCCGAGAGGAACGAGGCGCTCGTTCGGGAAAAAGTGGCTGCGAAAATTCCCCAGGAGGGAAATGGCTTCACACGAAGCTAGGCCAGTATTTCTTACCTCTGCTACTGGAAGTGCAAAACCAGCCAAGTAACCAGTGCTCTTGTTAAAGCAGATAACAAGGAAAGAAACGCTGCAGGAGACAAAAGGTATCTTAGTCTAATTTGTCACTTGGGATTAGGCAACTCATTTCATTACGAACTTGCTTCGTTGTGCTCCATTGGGAGAGCTACAATCATGCCTCCAAATTTTGGGTGTTTGGTTCTTTTTCTCTTCCAATCCTCGTTCTTCGGGTGCCCAAGTGCGCTGTCCGAAAATATAGCGGTGGTTATGTTGTGTTTGGGGGGGATGGGGGGGGGGGGGGTGTATTTTTGTTTTTTGTACAGTATTGTGTAAAATTGCAACATTTTATTCTTGAATGGCTACTCCAGAGATGAAGTAATATTGTAACCTCTACAGCTGCAGCTGTAAAGTAATTCTCTCAGTAGCACACATACAGGCTCTAACTGAGCATGTCCCGGGTCCACCCCAGAAATACTGGCACAGTAAGGCATTGCCGCTCAAAATTCGCTTGAGTGGCCCTGTCTTTGCGATGACTTGGCAGCCCCAGTTTAAATGTAAGCTTAAATTACCCCTTTGCTCCTCCGAATTTATTTTCGGGCGTATTTTGCGTACTGCCATTATTCGTATCTTCTGAAATTTTGAGTCATGAAGACACAATATTTTATTTTCATTCTTCGTCAAACGAAATCATGCAACGGGTATTGGGAGGAAGGTTATCCCCAATACTGCAAAAGTGATTACAATTCAACAGTAACTCTAACCATCCTCAAATAAATGTTTTTGTATTTCGGTGACGCAAATACTTGGCAATAACATAAAACTGTTGAGCCTAACGAATCATTATCTACTGACAATATTATTCCGGGGCCAGTGCTCACCTTGATCCGTGGCGGCGGGGGCTTCTCCCTTTTCTATCTCGTCGCGCACCTTCATACCATCGCATCTGTACATCTGCTGTGGCCTTGACTGGGCTGGTCGCTTTCAGAGGAAGGAGAGCAGGATAAGGAGGAGGAGGAGGAAGAAGAAGAAGAAGAAGAGGAAGAAGAAAGAGGTGCAGGAGGAATTGGAGGAGGTGGGCTCTCTTTTTGTAAATTGTGTTAACACGTCGATGATCGCACCTTCCATCTTTCTATTCCTGTATCCTGCCGCCACGTAACAATACGTCCCCCGGACTTATGACGACCCACTTCTTACGACGGATCACCGCGGACCCGGCAAAGTACCCATAGAAACAATGCATTAGAAACCCCGATGATATGACGCTCGGATGCACACGGTCCGCTTCATACAATGGACTCTGGCGGGGTTAAACCGGTGTTTTTCCCATATTTTACACCACTTCGCCACCTCATCTAGACCCTTCTTGATTCTTAACCCCCATTTGACGCTGATTGATGTTCAAAGGTAGGCAGGCGGGCCAGACGACTTGATGAACAGACGCAAGCAAGCAGGCGTGTACTCGCGAGTGGGAGTTTACCTTCGACGGCCACACGCGGCAGCCGCACGCCAACACGCCAACCACGTGAAGTCAACGTTCAGGTGGCTGGCGGACTGAATTTGAAGCTCGCATGGAGCCGCCGACGAACTCGAAACCACGTACGATGGAACCCCATGGCGATGATGGCACACCCGCTTTCCTCACCCACTCGATCCAAGTTTCTCCCTTTATGATGCTCTCTCCACCTCTCACTGCTCTCCTCTTATCAGTGTCTTACAAAGCGGCGTCGCCACACCGCTCCTTTCTTTGCCGCTTTTTCTTCATCGCCGTCTCGTACTATCGTTCGTTTCGCTTGGCTTTTGCAGTTTCCCACTCGCCTTTCCCCTCTCAATTTCTCGACCACGTCGGCCTTTATCTCGCGGGCGTGAGGCGCGGGGCTCGCGGGAAAACTTGGACGCCGTGGAGGGGAGAGGGGCATAAAATAGGCGTCTCTTTTTTTAAAACGGGGTTTGAGTAATTGTTCGCAAATTACGCGAGAACGCACTAAATATAGTAGTTTAAATAGGTTCTTAGTCCACCTGTCGCGTAAGACCGTCTACTAGGCCGTCATTTACCGGCGCCCCGGTCATACGACGCTTTCGCTCGGTCCCTTGAGAGTCGTATTATGGGGGTTCCACTGTATAAATATATTTTTCCGCCTGTATTGCTCCATAAGGCAACTTCGTAAAATGTTTTCAGTGTTGTCAGCACAAACACACACAGCAGTTGTGAGGTACAATGACAAGCATAAACACAACACGGGCTGGTGTAAAAAGGTCTTCGAGGTCCACACTACCTTTCGCCACTCCGTCTAATTCTAAAATGAGATCATAGAAGTAAACAGAGATTAAAATAAAGAAGAAAGTCGCTGTTCTCTCATATTTTGTCCTCGCGATTCTCGTCGGCATTCCAAGTGCGTTGCCAATGTATGCGTGCGTTGGTACGAGAACGACAAGGAAACGCGACGCCATGACGCCACTTTTAGTTACTTGCTTTGAGCTCGTAGCATGAACCTGCGTGGCTCTGCTGCGTGGCTGCTCATCACAGGAAAATTGGGGTTTAACAGCGCGCCTTGAGGAGTGTCATCGTAGTATACACGCTGTGGCACCCTCTCGCGTTCGAAAGCGAACGAGCCGTTCGGCTGCATATAAGTGAGAAAACTTGCTTAAGGCTTGTATCTAATTTTGTAGGCTTTGTTTGGCATAAAGACGAGAAAAGACAGAAGAATTCCTAAGTTTCACCTGAAGTCATCGTCCTGTTACTAGCTGGTATAGATGCATAGAAACATCGTATGGGGAAAATTGACCAGAAGAACGAATGCCGTGAACGTATACTCCGTGTAGACTTGACTGCAAGGATCATTTTTCAGCTCATTTCGGTCATTTGTGTTAATAAACAATAAGATTTCACTTACTAAGGGTGCTATGGGAACTTCAAGAAAGCGCAATCCGTCTGAATACAGCTTTTTTGTTGCTAAAAGTATTAAAAATATCCTGCGTAACGACAGAAATTTACGCAATTTACGCAGAAGGTACAGCAAGATCCCGTCAATTTTTATATGTATAAATTCAACTTTGCCATTTGTGCCTAACATTGATCCCCATGCACCGGGGAGGATTCCATTCAACAAAACCATGCACCGGGATTGTCATGGTTTATTTTGAAGGGAGTGTATCAATAGCTATATGTTATAAGTAATAACAAAATAAAACAGGGCTAAAGTTTGTGCCCCTATGCCTTGCATAGCCCGCGTGAAATCTCTATTTAGTGCATGAATTAGCTTCCAGTGACTTGCTTCGAATTCACCCCGGAGGAAAACGAAAAAATTGTTGCAGCTTCGCACTAGTAACACGAAGACTGGGCTAACAGCAAATCTGAAGGCCTCACTTAGCTTATGCTTGGTTCGGCTACGCTTATGCGTGCTTATGCAGAAAGACTCGATCGGCTAAGTTTTATGCCTGGTTAAGCTTCGAGACTCGGTCATGCTTTCTGCGTGGTTTCGTGAACACTGAACACTCGGTCATTAAAGTATGTACGATTTACATGAGCTCGTAACTCCGGATCTTCGGAAACTTGCTGATGTTTCGCTATCGTCTTACCGGCGCGATATTCGGGACCGGGCCGAAGTCGTCGCATCCGTTCTCAAGTAGCGACTCGGCGGCTTTCGCACCGCGCTTCCTCTTCTTGGGTATGGACGCTCTTCTGTCATTCCGTCACTCCCTTGTTCGGAGACTCGGCTGTTGCACCTCACATGAATTGCCGAACTTGCCGCTGAAAGTTCTCTATGACTGGCCGGCCGGATCGTTTTGTCCGGAGTCTTTCACATATCTCCCACTATGGACCCCTTTACCAAGCGCTAGAACCGGCGGCAACCGGCTTCGCGAACTCGGCGTACTTCAGGTGCGATCGCACGTGAACTGGCGAGAGAGGCGCGAGAGATCACGCCACGCAATTCGAGCGGTGCCGCCGTTCCCGATGACGTCGCTGCGTCGGAGCAGTGACGTCATAGCTAGGCGAGGCTTGGCTCCGCCTACGCAGCTGCGCGATGGTCGTGCGGGGTGCCTAGCGTCGAAGGAGCTTTTTTTTCCTTGATATTTTTTGGCGCTGGTGTCACCGGATCAAATTCAAGCTTAAGCAGCTCCGCTGTTGAGGGGACCCTGCTTGTATACATAGTTAATCAAATAGGGCCTTTTTTCGCACTTTCGCCAACAGCTGTCATCCTAAAGCCGATGCCAGTGACCGGAGCGCGTGCGGCGTTTGCCTGACAGGGGGGAAGAGGAAACAAAGTTGACGAGCCACTAAGCCCTTATTGCTCCCCGAGCGTTCATGCGACGCAGGCTGGCGTTCTAACGTCTATTAATGCCGTCGGATGTCCACCTGCCTTTTCTTGGGACGTCTTCGAAGAAGGGCAAATGAAATTGCCTCATCTTCCGGCGACGCCTACAATATACGTCGTGTCCCTTCAGAACTGCGACTAATCAGTGCTTTAGTGTATGTTGTCTAGGAACCAACAAATTGACCACAATAATTAATTACCCGAAGCACCCTCATGCAACGAATAACGCTATTTAGCAGCGATGCTCACGTGACGTAGGATGCGTATGATTAGTTTTCTCGGCTGGATACGTCAACTACAACTTTTGACCCTCCCCACACAAGGCTGATGGTAAACAAATATAAATTTCGAGTCTACCGCACCACGCTGAGCCCCCCCCCCCCCCCCACCCCCCCTTGTAAATATTCGTATTTTACACATTGGTTGCGGAATAACTTTAAAAAGCAATATCGCACTTTGGGTGACCTCGGCACAATGAAAAGAGGTTGTCAACACTCCATTACTTTGAGGCGTAATTTGTTACTCATTTCGCCCGATAGTTACCAACAGCTATGTAAGCGTTGTATTTCGCTAAACAATGGCAACAAGCTAGGAAAGGTGTGTATCACTGTTCCTCCTACCATTTAACTAACAGAGGGGACCCATGCGTAACTTGTAATAAAACTAACCCTCAAATAACAGTACCTGTCAGAGCTTACAGTTACTGGAGCTGCGCTGCTGTCATCACCGGGTACTCTAGAGTACGGTAGGTGCCGTTATCTGCTCCTTCAGGCGCTACATTCAGTGGAAAGGTCAGTGGCTACTAGATGAACCTCGACGACTGTTTGTGTGAAAAACCCGCTCGGTTTGTTCGTTGCTTTATTGGCCTTTGATAAAAAATCCTCCGATTTCGATCGGTTGCAGATACGACTGCAGAGCTTATTTAGTTTTAGCATCCAGTGAGGTAAAGATAATACAACCTAATTTACGCAGTTTATGACTTCCCGATAACACGTTTGCGTCTACGAAACCCTCCTTTGAATGCGCCTCACGTCCCAGCTGTAGTTCTGAAGCGTAAACTTTCAATTCGAACATTATTTCAGAGTTCTCAGTTGCGAACACGATTTGTTTTCTTTTTCTGAGGTTATAAAACTCTGAATACTTGTATGGTGAATGCACGTGATCTTAATTCTTTTTTTGTACTCGGTTTGCGTGTTGCAGTTCATGTAAAAGTATGTTTTATTACTGTACACTGAATGTACTCCTGTCATCCCGCCAAACTGATTTTATTAGATGCGAAGCACCTCAGCTCCGGGCAGTGTCCCTCCCTCCCTCGTTGTCGTTGTCCGCCATCCGCACTCTACTGCGCATGCGCGTTTCTTCAGCCCCGTCAGCGTTTGGGCTGACGTCAGCGCAGTCCACTATAAAAACGAAAAGTTAGGCGGCGCCGGGTTTCGATCCCACGAATCTCTGGCCGCAACGGGAGGTACGTGGCGCTCTTCCCACTGCGCTACAAACCGAGGCGGGAGCAAGTGCTACGAACGCGCCTTATGTCCTTCACTCATTCAAACTACGTCAAGAAGCTACTGATACAACGAAGGCACGTGAAGCTGAACGTACTCGGAAACGACGAACTGAAAACTAATGGGAACTTCAGTTGACCCCATGGCTGCTTCGCATACTACTCGGGGTTCCCCCACGGGAAGATGGTGTAATTTTTTTGCATTTTATTGTTTTATACTGCTCTGACATATAAAAAAAGTGTAATTTTCAGAGCGTTTTTTTCGCATATATACCCTCTTAGCGCACATGCCGTTCATTGCTGAACGGGGGCAAGGGCCCTGTCTTGCCGCTTCTTGCAGCTTTTTTCCTTGCCCCTTCGATGTACTTTTTTTCACGTCGACGTGACTGTGAGTGAAATAAACTTTGATTTGATTTGATTTGATAACTTGCTCTTGTATTTATCTTGGGACTGTAACTGGTTCGTTGCGATACGAACTTCTCCGGGGTAGTATTTTCTTTTGAGTAGCTTTTTTGAGCAAAGATAACTTTGGTGCATTCATTCAAAGCAAATGGTCGAGCAAGTTCTCCAGCGTGTCCTTTCATTTTCATGGTTTCTGAAGCTAAAGTATAGATCGTAACATAGTTCCCACGTTTCATTAATCTCTTTTGCCGGTTCAGATAGACAATAAAAAAGACGTCCGTACTTTCGAGAACAAAATAAACACTGGCAATGAAAATCGGTACAAAGTAAACGCAACCTTGAGGCTTTGCAACACCACGGTGCGCAAATAACAGCGAAGGCGATAATTCGTGACAAAGCTGATAGTAAGAAGCAAACGAAAAAGAGCATCATCTTCAGTCGACCGCTTTGGAAATCTTGTGTGGATCGTCGGTTTGCGGAGTGTCCCTTAATTTATGCTTCTTTGTCATGGCGGTTCCCTTCCGATTCCCGCCTTTTCATTCTTCTTATTTCATCCACGTCCTATGCGGCTTGCTCATAATCTCCTGGGACATCCTTCTCATATCCGTTCCAGGTTGTGAATCTGGAAATTACTTGTGCTTTTCGATTAATACTTTATTCACAATACGCCTTGCTGCGTGTAATAACTCTTCCGTTTTCTATTTTATGTCTGCGCGGGTCGGGAAGTAAGAGAATTGCAAGAATCGGCTTCTATATTACTGGTCACATCAAGCGAACCTCGCAAACGCGGGAATATCATGCTGTAGAACTGGTCCCAGCTGCATTCAATGTCACCCATGTGCATGCTGTAAGGTAGCGTTTAATTTGTCGCTTTCGTCCTTCCTGTGGGGGCAGTGTGGTATATGGGTCGGCGACTAAAACAGCGTTGCGAATGCTTGACCCAGTGCTACACTTGGGGCTCCGTCTCGCCTCGGGTGCTTTTCGCACTAGCCCTGTCGAGAGTCTGTATGTCGAGTGTGATAAGTGGAGCCTTGAGAACCAACGAACGTACATGGACTTGCTATATGCTTTTAAAATTTCATCACTGAATAATCACCCTTTTTATCCTGTCTTTAACGATACATCAACATCTCTGCTCTTTGCAAATCGCCCATCCGTTCCTCTGCCCTTTTCACTGAGAGTGAGAGAGCGAGCCTCGGATCTCAGTGCTTCGTTTTTAGATGTGTACAGGTCATCCTTTTCTAACAGTTTACCGCCTTGGCAAGTTCGCCCTGTGTCGTGTGACCTCTCTTTTATGAGACTTGACAAAAATCGTGTACCACGAGCTGCAATACTGCAGCACTTTCTGTCTTTGCAGTTTAAATACACATGTGCAGAATTTTATAGTGACGCTTCTAAAACCTCCAGTATGGTGTCGTGCGCTGCTCATGGTCCTAATTTCAATGCAGCCAGAACCATGAGCGTGCACACATCAATTTTTTCAGCGGAAGCGTATGGAATTTTACTGATTGTACGACACATCCTTGAAAATCACATTCCCAATTCCATCATATATACAGATTCTTTGAGTGTTGTTCGCGCACTGTCATCGCACAAGCCCCCCAGAAACCACATAGTTAATCTTGTATTCTGCACTATCATGTCCGTGTATGCACAAAAGCATGAGGTGGTCCTCTGCTGGGTCCCAGGACACGCAGGGATCTCTGGGAACGAGTTGGCAGACGAGAGGGCCGGTGCGGCTGCACTCAGGAACACTGTGGACATTACAACGGTACCCTACACAGACCTCAAGCCACACATAAGACAACACCTGCGCAGAACATGGCAAACACACTGGGACGAACAGACAGACAACAAACTACATGTAATAAAGCCACACTTGGGACGGTACACAACTGACTCACACAACAGACACACGGAAGTCGCCTTGGGTAGGCTGCGGATAGGGCACACCCATGCGACGCACTCGTATCTGCTGACGGGATCTTCTAGACCCCAGTGCGGCAGGTGCGGAGAGGCCCTATCCGTAGTGCACATACTAATCACATGCAAGGCACTTCACACAACACGACACAAACACTTCAGAGAACTCTACAGACAACATATTCCCCTACATCCATCGTTTTTCCTAGGTGATGATGCCATTGTTTCCGTGAAACGTGTGTTTGAGTATTTGTCCGACGTCAAGTTTTTAAACCTCATCTCCTATCACGCATAATCATATCTGGCCCTATACACCAGCCATCACCATTGCCGTTAATTGATTTTATTGTTATTTTGGCTTTAGTAGCCTATATTTTATTTTAGATACTTTTGTTTGGCGCTCTTTGCCCCAGTTGGCCTTGCGCCAAAAAACTCTAACGATCATCATCATCACCTTCCTGTGGGGTACCTCCCGGGGTCGTTCGCCTTCATCCGTAGCCTCTGTGGGAAGCCGCCAGGATGTCGTCACCGCATGCATGGCTGAAAACTGCATTCGAATTTTCCTGATTCGCTTCGGCGTCTCGGGGTGGCAAATCGTCGGGACGAAGATCTCGCCATGCTAGCGCGTCCCGTTGCGACTCAATCTGCACATAATCTGCTGTCCCATCTTTTCCATCTCCGAACCAGGGCGTGAATCTGGAAATTACTTGTGTTTTTATATCGACAATTCATTTCCAACACGTCTTTCTTTCTGCACTAACACTTCGGTTATCTCTTTCATGTCTGCGTGTTCTGGAAAAAATGCAAATGTAGGCTCGGCTCCTTGCACATATTCCTGGGTGCCTTAGCAAACCATGCGAACACAGAAAAATTATTCCGGCAGTAGCCGCGATGGCTCGCTGGTTGAGGCGTTGTGTCGCTGAGCCCAAAGACGTGGGTTCGATCCCAGACGCGGTGGCTGCTTTTAAGATGGAGGTGAAAAGTGAAAACGCCCGTGTGTGGATGTTTCGGCGCACACTAAAGATGCACTGGTGGACGAAACTTAACATAAACCTTGTATTACGGCGCTCCCCATAGCCCAGGTGTGGGTCCAGCGCGTTAAACCACCGAAATTTTAATTTTGATATATCATGCCGGCAAAATGGTCGCGGGAATCGTTAATATCGTCCATGTGCATGCTGTGAGTCAGCGTTTAGTTTCTCGCAACTTTCTTAGCATTTCTTTTCTTGTGTACGGCATTTAGAAGCACATCTCCCGGACTACGGTGTATTCAAGGGGCCACTAAAAATGCAATGTCGCTGCCATTATTAGCTCCTCCAGCTTTAACTGTACTACCGAACTACTCCAGACTTGGCTGGCAGTGCGCATAATTCGTTCAGTACAATTCAAAGAAGACACTGCTTGTCTTTTTGTTATGCACGAGTAGTTCGAAGCAGTAAGTGCAAACTTGCCTGAGACGCAATGTATTCTAACCTTTATCTAGGAACTTTGGGGAGCATAGTAAAGCAAAGTCGCCCGTTTTAACTTATTCATACATACAGAGATAGAAAGTGTTGCTAAAGACAAACTGCAGCTTAACGAATACCCATTTGGACATTCTTTTAGGGACAACGTGTTGTAGTCTGGGAGGATTCTCGCGAAATCCTAGCCGCAATATTATGCTGATTTCTTTCTTTCTCTCTTTCTTTCTTTCTTTCTTTGCTTTGCTTTTTTTCTTCATTTATTTGTTTTTTTATTGCGTTTTGCTTTCACGCCTTCACGGTGGCTTGAGCAAACTAGCCGAGCATCGGCTTGCTTATCATCAAGGCTAAGGTGGCCTTTCCTCGTGTCTACTTGTCGCGCTCACCATCCTGGCCAATACCATGGTGCCTGCTGCAGGAATTTTCATGCCTAAATTTCAGATTTATATTTTTGTATTCTGTTCCAACTTTTAGGAAGATACGGGCAATTGAAAAAAAAAAGAATGGGCACCGCATTAATACCAAAGCATTCTCGTCCTTACTTTCGGAAAAGGGAGTTCCTTCTAGTAAAAACTACATTATGCCGGAAAAAGCTGGCTAGGCCAAAAACAATTGCCGATGTGTGTTTCGCTTTCATTGAAGGGGAATGTAAACGAGCCGAGAAAGAGAGAGAGAGAGAGAGCGTCATTTCGTTCGGTTCCCCACTCCGAGGCTCCTGGAATTAAATAGACCTTCTGCGTGAGACCTTCCCACCATGTCGTTTAATACCCGGACGGCGGGAAAATACCGGATGTCACAAGAGCGGGTATGGGTGGAGGATATGTTTTGGTGGTATCTGGAGCGTCGTGCTTTAGTTTATTCCGAGTATGTGTGCTTGACCGGCGGATCATCTTTACGGACACGGCAAGACGGGGAGGCGCCTACTGCTCGCAAGAAGGGCGTCACGGGTCTTCTACGCTGAGGGAAGCCCCCCAAAAAAAAGCCCGCTGATAGTTTTCCCGTTCCCGGGCGGTGGTCGCTGATCTGTCTTCTCTTCCCCATTACCCCTTCCTTTTCCTGCCCCAACCACCTTTGTACCACTACCTCAACCCATATTTCTACCCCCTCCCCTTCTCTTTCTCTCCCTGCGATACATATGTGGTGCAGGCTGGGAACCTCTTTCCCTCTCACACTCATCTCACCTCACCTCACCCAAGATGGCTACCCGCGGACGCGTTAGTATTTGGCTCGGAGAGCGGCTGATGCCATTATAGACAAACGAGTGTTTCTTAACACGGCAGATGTAATGCAGGCAAGTATGCAAGCGCTGAGCAGCGCTGCGTTGATTGTCGTCTCGCGTCCGCTTGCTTGGAACTATTTTCGTGTATCACGTCGGGCACGCGTGAAAACGAATGATCAGCACTCGGAATGAACGTATTTGGCGCCTTTAACCATGTAACCGAGTGTAAGCGGGTCATCAGGACACCCGTTCACCTGCCGCCAGTGCAACCCGCGTCGGCTGCACCACTCGCTGATTGGCGCATGCGCCGGCTCACATCGCTGAAATGAGCAGGTACCTAAGGGCGCTGTATACTCCGACGATACTACCAAAAGTCACACCAAACATCGTAAAAAATCGCCTATGTGATTTCGAGATGCAATCGCTCGCTTGTTCCCTCCGTTTGTGGAGTCCGGCGCGGAGTCGTGTTTTCCATCTTGAGAGGCACGTTTACGTTCTTGTGCTAAGGAGACCATCTCTAAACCCTCCACCATGTTTGCGAGGACGTTTACTCGCTACTTTTTACATGGCCTTCACTGACTTTGCCCGTATAACTTGTATAGAACAGTTTTTTTTTCACACATCCTTAGGTCTATCAAGAAAAGCGACCGCTCCTGTTTCGCCCAGTTTCCTTCCAAATCACCTCAGAAATGGCCCACCGTGCGTCTACATCGGCAGAGGCTGTTGTTGCAACCAGAGCCCGTCCTGCTCCAATGTTGTTAGGCACCAGCGTGCCTTCTCGAAGAGATGTCTTGCTTTTTAAGTAATGGTCCTTTGTCCAGATGACCTGTTCGTTTGGACTAAGAACCTACTGCCGTGAGGTGGAACTTGAAGCAGCCCACTACATTCGGTTTCCTACGGTCATCTCCGTACTTTGCTTCGTCTTGTTAATTATTGCCGAGCAAGGTTGTCTCCTCCGGCACTCCTCGTTCTCAGGTCTCTCAAACTGTGAAGGCAATAGTTGATCATGGGAATAGGTTAAGAGCCAGGCACAACTGGAGGAAGGAAAACAGGCAAGAAAGAGGCCCACTAACAACTGAGCTTTATTCGCTCCGAAAGTAATTATAAAGGCACGAAAAAACACATGTGATACTAGTTGCACCACGTGTGAAAGCGATTACAAGCGAAAGTGCGCTCTTTTTCCCTTCCTCCAGTTGTGCCTGGCGCTTAACCTATTCCTATGGTTAAGTACCAACTAGCTCGCGTCGACACATTAATTCAATAGTTTATCCATGAGCTTGACATTCTCATTGCCTAGAGCTTCTACATGCGCGCACAAAATCGCGAGTTTGATTCCAGGCGGCGGAGTCTGTAACTAGATGGAGGCAAAAGGGTACAAACATTTTTACACACGAGATGTGTGGTTACGTTACAAATATTGAGGCAGCCGAAAAATTCGTTTACAGTGTACTTTTCCCGACGACTCTTTTTGGGGGTGTTAAACCAAAAATAAATTACGAACCGTGCGACGCCTTCTATAAAACGGGCATGAGTACTACAAGCACTGAAGAAGCACTCTCGTGAAAGCATAAATCAAGGGACCTTATTTTTTTCTTCTGTCCTTTTTGTGCCCTTCCACAAACATAGCAATATGGCACATTGTCTGCGCGTCTTAGAATAGCCTGCCTAAAGCCTACCAGCGGGTAGCATGGAGCAGGCGCTCCACCGAAAAGAAAGAAAAAGAATTTACTGTTTCTTTCTTTTTTTTCTAAGGAGGGGGGGGTGGGGGGGGGTTGTAACAAGGAAGCACAAATTGAACGACATATCCAACGAATGCTGGATAATTCTCCACAACCCGGTTCGCTTATCCTTGCGCTTATTAATGATCGGCGGCGGTAAGTTAGGAGTTGGGCCGTGTAAATAATGATCCTGCCAAGTAACGCAAGAAGTGGAGCACAGCAAAACACAGAAAAAAATGTATGGGAGTTTCTTTTGCATGCCGCCCCAATGCGCGGTCTCTATGGTTGATGACTCGAGCGTGCACGCCGACCGTTTATCCTTCTCCTTGTTCTCGTGAATTATAGGAGGCTAAACGCGAAATGGTGTCTAAGGCATATCTTGAATGATAGAAGCCAAAAAGAAAAAAAAGATAAACAGAACAAAGCTAAAGGGCTAAAGAGGAAAGAAATTTTGTGCTTGAAGTACCTATAGATGGAAGGAGCTGACGCTCTAGCAGACCTAGAGAAAGTGAAAATGAAATGCCGCATTTTCGCTAACTGCAGTTCTCCAAAAATGTTAACTTCAACCCAGAATATTAGTTGTTCAGAATTTACATTTTCAATTCAACCAAGGGTGGAAAATATCGTGTTTGTTTAAAACTACTAGCGCCATCTATGTGGCAGTACGGGAATACGGCAGTACATTAGCGTAGATTTTGCTGCTTTATAAGTGCACTGCTTTACCGTCACAAACACAAAGACCTTTACAAACACACGTACGTAAGCCAGCCTCGCACAAATCGTTTGTTTAAAGATACCTATGTAAGTGGCTGGTTACGAAAACAGGCTGGAAAAGGCGCCGTCCGGAAGAGATCAGCAAAACAAAAAAGACAAAAAAAGGTGAATCAGCGTCATCACTAAAAAGCGGCCCCAGATCTCCTCAAGTAGTCGAAGAAGCCGGCGCCGCGCGCACGAGAAAGGAACCAGGGCATCAGTTTAACATGCACTCGCTTCCGCCTTCACTTTTGTCGTCCCTACGGTAAGCGAAGAAATTTCCTTTTTTTGTAGCCAGCCCACCCGAGCTGCGACCTTTCTTTTGCAAGGTTTCCTCCGGGCGTCGTAACATTGTGTAGTTCCCACCTTAGGTCACATTTTAGGGCATTACCCAAAACCATCGAATCGAGCAACATTTCACTCAACCTCCCGCCAAACTGTCTCTCCCACACGGAAATAGATGCTTTCCCTCATACAATTCACCCGAACCACACGTTTTGTACTCAGTTTTCTGCCCACTGCCTTTCCTGCTTTAATGCAGGCGCCCTAACCGACATATTACAATCGTGTGCATAGCACCCCCCCAATCCTCCTTTGTCCCTTCTAGGTGGTGTCAATCAGTGTTATGCAACATACCATTGTCCCTTAATTGTATATTTTGGTGTATAAAAATTCCGTATTCAGTAATTGCTATCCGGTGGCGCCAATAAATATGGAATATCGAAAATGAATTGAGAGCGCTCGCGGCGTTTAGACACAACCTGGAATAAGTACGGCTGTTACCGTTAGCCTTGATGGCATTAGGACGGAATAAAATGTGTGCGGCGAAATAGAATTCCGATCAAAGTCATCCTGTAAGTCCATTTATTACAATGGATCGTTTAGCGCCAAATGTTTCGAAACAAGCATCTGCCTCTAGAAGTCAGTGAGCGATCAGGATATATTACATATGAATAACTAAGAGCAAAATATACCAAAAATTGCTGGAGCGAAACACTACGAGAAGGTTCCCGGAACCCGTGAAGCGTTACAAAACCCCCAAAGAGAAACTTTTTTCTCAATAAAAAGAAAAAGAAACACACCGCACTTATCTGAAGTTCCTCCGTATAACGTTACGCGCAAAAGTACCCCAATACAAGTCGCCGTTCTGGAATTTCCCCCCGAATCGCATATGCATTAAGTCCGGAAAACGCGACTCAGGCTAGGGAATCATCCATCATTGTGTTTTTTCTGTAAACTGCAGTACTTGGTGCGTAACGCAGTAAAGCTTTCCTTGAGTGGTTACGAAGATGTTGAAAAACTACAACGAGAAGCGATGGGTGACAGGAAAATTACCCAGTCCAACTATCGAGCCGCTGATCATTTTTGAGTGGAGTCGTGTTCACGGTGAATTCGAAATCGCAGAGAAAAGGTATTTTTAGCAACACTAAAATATAAAAAAGTAGTTTAGGTACTCTTCTTGCTGGAGTGATTCCGCCTGTAATACGCGAGTATTACGAAGAATAAACGTATTTTATACAATTCTAAACTTCAGGAGTACCATGTTTTGCTTATAGGACAAGTTTTTGTTCGTAACAGAAAAGAGTGATTAGTTCCTATACAAACATTATATAAGGAATAACCATCACAGTTAGTGTTTCGTAAATACCATTGAGAATTACATTCAAAAGTAACGCATTTCTAGGGACTCCTCTATCCAACAAATTATCGTTGAAGTAAACAAGTAAAATTTAAAATATTGCCGTCGCTCTTAATAAATTAATAAAAAAAAGTCGTAAAAGGGTAGTAAGGGCCATATTTACTAACTCCTTACGACCTTTACTACCCCGCAGAACGGTACGGAGGCTCTGCCACTAGCAACGGCATGGTTAGGAAATTAACTGGGTGTAGGGCGTAGTTTACACTAGATTAATGCCATGCTTATGACTGGTATGACAACGCTAGGACTTTACTAGTGAACGTAGTGGTGCTTACTGCCTGCTTCATTTAGTAACACTGACTAGTGCTACATTTGCTACCTACAGTTACTAAGTACCTAGTGTATACTGGGACAAGCAACTTGATAGTGTTCCGTTATTGAATGCCACAACCCGTTTTTTTAAGAGCTTTCTTGTTTCCCTTATGAGTATGACCCGTGATTCCTCTCCTCCCAAGCTTCTAAATCAAGCCAATCAAAAGCCGCACTCACAGCCGCACGAGCCGATAGAACGCTCCCGCCCGGACATGTTTCCGCAGCTTCCGTTCCAAGGCTTTGTGCCGCAATTCCAAATATTGACTGTAATATGCGGAGCAGCAAGGAACCAAACAATCTCGCGTGTTGCTCACATGGGCCTACCCACACTGCTTGGGCATTCGTCTTTGTATGCACCAAACAAGCTGCCTGAAGATCTGTCTAACAACATCATGGTTATTGTGACGTTCTAATGAATCAAATATGACTGTCTCCTGGAGAAGCAGTCTACAAACCACGACGGATTATTATTGCACCTCGTAGACTTCTTTGCTTCCCACGAAAGGGGTCTATAAATCCACCCAGCTGTTCCTCGAAATCAGCAAAATGACTGCGGCGCGGTTTTTTATTTTTATTAAAGCTTCGATAACGGCGGGAGTTTGGTGAAAACCGGTATTGAGAACTCACGAAGATGATTTGATTGATTGATTAATTGATTGTATGGTTTAAAGCGCCGACGCAACGCAGGCGATGATGCGCGCCATAGTAGAGTGCTCCGGATTAATTTTGACCACCTGCGGATCTTTAACGTGCGCCGACATCTCGTTCACACGGGCGTTTTCGCATTTGCCTCCATCAGAAAAGCTGCCGCCGCGGCCGGGAATCGAACCGACGATGTCGTGCTCAGCAGCGCAAACTCACTAATTTTTTTATTGCCTCTGCTAAACATGTCTAAACATGTCTGCTAGAAAACAATGCAGGCGCAGACATTTCAATATGGTTTTGTGCAGCTTAAGGCTTTCAAAGATAAGACATACAAGCAAACAAACAAGCAAAAAAAAAAACAATCAAACAAACAAACAGACTAACTAACCGACTAACTAACAAGAATGAGCAGAGAAAAGCAAGTACCCGCGGCAAGCTCTAAATGAATGCTCCTAGTTGACTCAGCGAACGTCCCAGGGTGAGCGTCCGAAGCTCTAAATAAATTTCTTCTTGTCGATGCAACAGAACGCTATTTTTTTCTTTTTCTTTTTTCACTTTCGTGACAACAATTTTTGAACGTTAGTGTACTTACTCTTGCTATGCTGGTCGTCTTTCCTTCGCCAAATCTCCGTTATACAGCGATAACACTGAAAAAGCGACAGAGACGCAGCTGTGAAAGTAATGGCACAAATCTGCCGAAGCTGCAGGCCAGAGGACATCGGGTGCCGTTTTGGTTTCCTCTCGTTCTGAAGCGGTGATCTCCGTAGTTGACACGGGCAATCTACGGGCATAAAGGGTCGTCTGATGTGAACTACAAGCACGAGAGAAACTGTAAAGAGCTTTACTTCCGGTTCCAGGAGTCAAAGGTTTCCTATGCGCAAATGTTATTGAGCGCAAAAAGAAAAAAAAGGGTCACTGCAAACAAACACCAACGTACGAACGTTACTATCTCGTTTGAGAATGCCACCTTTCCCTCCTTGGGAACGTTTATGTGTTTAATCCCATTGGCTGAGCTTAGTGCCTTGTTGGTTGTATAAAAACGTTTTATTTAAGTTTTCCAGGTGCAAAATGCAGCTTTTTGAACTCCGACAGTTTTTTTTTTCCACGGGCGTCGCTTTTGAAGCCCATTTCAACTTACGTGTACAACATCATTGCAAAAAAATGGCCGCGTATGCGCTCCTTTTGTTGGAAATGACATTCGCCAAATAAATGCCTCCCTTTGCTTTCCTACTCGCCTCTCATTCTGTTCCTCGTCCGTCCCGCTTCTCCCCAGGTAAACACAAAAGAGGTTTGCTCAAGTCAATTCAAATTTATCGCTCAGGCAGGGCTCCTCGATGCCAGCGCTGCTGTACGGTGGAGAAGCGCGTGAATCAATACGCCCTACTTCAACGTTTATAGAATTACGTTGCCCTATTCCACGTGCATCCGAAGCAGAACGGGGAACCTATCTAGTGAAACCTTTCGTAACTGTTTCCGATTGATTTTTTAAAATGCCGCCAGAAGCTATAGTAGTGCGGGCGACAGCAGGCGACGGAGTAAATTTTTTTTATGCAGTGGATGTAGTATTTCATTTCGCAAAAAACGAAGCATGCATGCATTCTTTATGAAGCAACACTGCAAACATCACTTATGTATTGATTTTCTGACTTATATTTGCGTAATGTCTTGTTCTTGTTCAACAATGTTGACAAATAAAACATTGACACCGGACTTGGACGTTTAGATTTGGCTGTGGGTATATAAACCTATTGTGCAGGTTCCGTTCACTTCGTGCAGTTTCGTTTCACTTTACCTGGCTGGCCGAATCTAATGACAGACAGACAGACAGACAGACAGACAGACAGACAGACAGACAGACAGACAGACAGACAGACAGACAGACAGACAGACAGACAGGCAGACAGACAGACAGACAGACAGACAGACAGACAGACAGGCAGGCAGGCAGGCAGGCAGACAGACAGACAGACAGACAGACAGACCAAAATCTCTGCGTTAAGTAGACCAAGAAAGACTATCGTCTTTAAAATAATTTCTGCTATAACAGTGGCTTGAACACCAGGTATATACACGCAAACAAATTTCCCAACTACTAACATTGGTGCGAGGTCCATACAAGCCGACGTTTTGTATGGCGAAAGGAACCTTGTAAATATCGCAGCCAAAACGTAATTCAACGCCTGCAGCGCTCTTTTATTGAAATGCACCGCATCTCTACTAGAAAATAATGCCAAAAGAAGGCGCGAATACTGCATGTATAAATAAACAAAAATGTGCCCAAATTCAGCCTGAGATATGTTCGGAAAACGTGTTGCTGGGCGAGTTGGTTCATATTACAGAAATAGGATTTAGCGCAGCGAAAGACACGGACGGTGACGGACGGTGGTGATAGCTCCCGTCCCGTCCGTTTGACCACCCGTGTCTTTCGTTGCGCTAAATCTTATTTCTGTACTACATAAAGTAATACACCAAAATACCATGAGAGGATTAAATAACCTCCATTCGCAACGACATTTTCCCATTCAACACTATCAGAGTGTAAACATTTCATGATTGATTTCAGTGCTACGAGAGCAGGCTGCGCAAATATAAGCCCAAGTGCTTCAAATGATATTTGACCAATCGTTCGGTAACGAAAATGTACCAAAATTGATTCCAAATAGCTGCTCTGCGAGAAATTCTGGTAGTAGGCAGCGAAAAAGGCAATCCTTTCCATATTCAATCAGAGCCTGAAGCGCACCTCGTTATGTGCGGTAATAAAAAAGGCGAAATTAACGGGAACATGAAGCGGAAAATCTGTCACGTGTTATTTGAAATTGCATGCTGAAGAGAATTACCACGTCAGCTAGGGATTGGAGGAACGGGAAGCCAACAAAGATTGATCGTTCTCAACCGAAGGTTATTGCATGGGAGCTCGCAGGAATCTGAGAAAAAAAATTACATTGCGGAGGTTTTCCATTATTAATTATATGGCGTGGGTTCTAACGCCCTTTTTTTTATCGATGAGTCGCTTCAAGAAGTAAAGTTCAAGGTATTCAAAACTCAGATGTGTCTTAAATTCCCAATTTTCATATTCCTTTTTTGTTTACCTGGCAGCTTCCTCAATTCTGTTTTACGCTTGAATAGAGATCTTTGCGTCAGCATCCTGTCGCATTTCAGAGTTTGATCCAAGCTATAGTACAAAGCAGGTTTACGTTAACTCTTGTGGAAGCGGAATCCCTCGCGAACCCATACAAATGACCGATGAAAAGGAAGTTTTTTACAAGTGCGACCTCTCGGTCGGTGCTGCATTGTCCTGCCTTTCACGGGATATCGTGTCTCGCACTTCTTCGTACCTCGCAATTTACAAAACCGACCACCATATTGGGCCGCATGGTGCTATTTTGGTTCAAAACTCCTCATAGCACAAAAAAAAATCCGAAAGGGACAGATTTCAGGTCTCCCCACCCTAGTAAAAGTCCGCCCATTTCACACTAGACAAAAAGTTCCTGATACAATTCCTGTTAAATCTAAAAGTTCCTTGGTTAAAAGAAAACGGTCAAATACAAATGAGGCACACATCAGTTTTGGTTTCTTTTCAAAACGAGTACTCTGAACTCTACGATGAGGTATCAATACCCTCGTCTTTAAAATTCGCCCCAAGTCCAAAAGCTAGAAAATGTTTTGTAAACAAAAGTACGCCCCCCTCCCTCCCTCCCTCCCTCCCTCCCTCCCTCCCTCCCTCCCTCCCTCCCTCTTTCTCTCAATCTCGCTTTCCTCTCTCTTTCTATGTCTTCACGTATGCATATTTTGGAGGACACGCAGGGGGCATCAAAGCGGAATGGACGGCTGCACGCGACACACCGGGGAACGAGTTACACAGGCGGAAGCGCAGAAACGCAGTGGCTGCAGACAACGACAGGCGCTGTGAGGCGGAAGCGAAACGCCTAACAATTCGTGTCAGCCGCAGGACTTTGAATAACACACACACTGCAACGTCAGCTCGGCCTTGCGAAAGAGATGGCGGAACGATTGAAACATAGAGGTAGAGGAATAAACATTTATTTAAAAAAAAAAAAAAAGATTTTTCCTGTCCTGGTCGGCTTCTTCGGTCCGAAAAGTCGTTGTCTTCAGCCTTCCGCGCTAACTCTGGTTAACTCTGGTTAACTCTAATCTGATTAATGCTAACTCTGGTTAACTCGCTATCTCTGGCTAATGATGAGGGGTCGTTAGCCAGAGATGGAGATTCAGGGCCAGGTTAGAGAGCAGGTCCTGCCAGAGTGGCAGAGGTGTTGGCAGTGGCCACGAAGCTGCTCTAGGCGTATCGGGACAGTCCCGCATCATGAGTTGCAGTGTGTTCGAGATAAATAACAAACTAAGCGTCACTGTTAAAAGAAGACGTTGAAGTGCTTTTAAACATTTTAGAAACGTTTTATAGGAAGCTCCGAGCCTTCCGCTTGCCTTTGAGAGCGAGTAGTTCCGCGTATGCAGCGAAGATTTTAAATGCAACTAAAATCGATTGGAACTCCATCGAAGTGCACACATTAACGTGGAGCGCTCGACATTCTGCTGCAAAAGGGCTGCGACGGAGACCTCACGTCAACTAGGATAGCCAGCAAGGCCCGTACAAGGCGCGATTATTTAACGACACGGGCAATAATGACACAAATATTAGTTTGAATTACTTTATTAAGCCAAAAAGACAAAATGCAGCTTTACTGGATTTAAAAAGAAATATTTTCCCATAACTCCCACTCAGCTTCCTTCTAGCCATGAAAGACGTTTTTTTAACAAAGAAAGAAAGTAAAAAAGCAGGCGGAAGAAATATTTTTAAAAACTTTCAAATTTCGCGCTATATGGACGTAATGGGGTCGGAGCGACGTACTATGAGCCAGTTCTAAAAATGTAGTTGTCAGCGTGTTAACTGCACCTTAGCATTCAAGATCTACGACTAAAGAAAGCTAGAGGTGGGAAGGACACAGTTGCCCAGTCATATATTCTTGGCGGTTTAGTCGGCGGCCGCGAATCACACACATAAGATTCTGTGACGTCATAGAGAAATCACGGGAAAGTAACTACGGAGCTGCTACTGCTTCAAATATTTTCTTTAATGTCTTGCTTCGTGATAAAATCAGTACAACTGTTATGGCTGGTATTCAATGCCGAAGGACGCATGCAGGCAACCATGTGAGTGCGCCGTCACTGGTTATGTCGGGCTCCGCAGGATGGCGGCACTTGTTCATGCCAAGCACATGATGTCGGACGTTCCAAACTCTACCCCAGCGAACGTAAAGTAATGCCTCGAGTCCATTGTGAGTGCGATTAAAAACATCTACGTTGACACCATCGTTGAGAATCGGGTTGAAACGGAGCAGACGACGCACGCCAGTGTATTTTTTTCTTCGGCGTGCGGGCGCAGTTGCACAAGCCGCGCCATATCTGTGGCGCAGCGGCCATATGTCTGTGGCCGTTTCTAGTGTTGCCAAGCGAAGAAATTGACAGCTAGACTTTTCAATGAATACCACCTATAGGGACAAAGCAGCAATTTCAATGAACAAACTTGCATTTTGTCTTGATGGTCACTTTAAAGGGACCCTGAAACACTTCCGACAAGCGCTTTCACTCTTTCCTTCGAGTCTAGAACCACTGCGAAAGCTATAGTTACCGCCATCACGGAGCGGCACTGCGTGATTTGCTCGTTGCACCAGATACGCCTTCCATTTCTGCTTTGTTTTTGTGGATTTTTTTAAGTTGCTATCGATAAGCGTTCATGGCTGCAACTGAAAGAACCGGCCAACAGCCGCTAAATGACTTTAGTGGCGGAATTCCAGCCGTCGAAGAAGAATGTCAAGACTGGAAAAGAGAGAACAATCTTTTGAGCGAGTTTCCAAGTTACCTGATGGGCATAGAGCAGTAGTTTGTGTCTGAAATACTTTGCCACCCTCTAATCTAAGCTCTTGGCGGGCTGGGTGACCACGTTCTGCAAGCATTTAAGATCTTAAAAAGTTGAAAAAGTGTTGCACGATCCCTTTAAGATAGGCTTTGCGGTAGTTCGCGATAACGTTCCCGAATCAACAATCTCGCCCTCAAATCGCTGGGTCTTGATTTATGTGAACTGTAAACTGCAGGTAATAAGTGAAAGAATTGGCTTTAGCATATACCGTATCATTGCAGAAAACACGGCAAGACAAACACAGAACTAGGAAGTTAGACTCGAAAAACGCCAAAAGGTATCGGCACAAAACACGCCAACCTGCAACCCCCTCCCCCACCCAATCCAATCTATCGCTCGGTAATGACACACTCAACACGTATATAGCGAACCACATGCATACTGCAGTAATCTGATATACAAGCAGCACAGCGCGGAAGTTGTTGTTAATACATGCATATAGGTGCCGGAATAACTTTCGTTTACTAGAACAAAATTAGCTTTCCGGAATGATATGGTTTTATTCTTTACGCTAAACATAAATTTCATCCAATGGGTGGGGCGAAGATCCAAGGCAGAAATTATATTTACAGAAGACGGGTGGTAATCAAGGCGAAAGCCTTGGATCTCTATGTACCACATAACGCGGCGTCCGCTACAGAAAAGAAAGAGGTGGACAAAATAGGAGCGCGTGCCAGGAAACGGAAACAGGAAACAGGAATTTTTTAGCGCCTTCGCAATTTTTGCAACGCAAGCCATTGGCGCTCATACTTTAGAGATTTCAAATGCTGTGAAAGTCTTCATTCCTTTCTCATTTGCACCGGTAGTTCAGGTTAAAGACTGGCCGCAAACCCAGAGTCGGTCGTTGTGGTTTTTTTTCTCTATGCGGTTTTCGCCACGTAAGACTTCAACCACAGCGTACGATTTTCTTTTCTGAAATGTAACAGCACCCAAACCTTCTGCGCGTTAGCTTGTACGCTAGTCTTTGAGAATGATGAATCCGTTAACCACGAAGCAGAACACGCTAAGCATTGCGTGTTCATGAAATGTAATTAATAAGGAGCATGGTGCAATATGGCGTGACCGAACGGACGCTAACGCATAAACAGCACGTACCGAAGCACACGAGGAGGAAAACACGTCGTAAATCTGTCGCGGGCGAAGAAGTCAGTCTGTCCACGTGTTGGGAAAGAAGAAGGGGGGATGGACCACGGGTATATTGGGGCTCAGGAAACACCATTTTGTGAGGCCTGGTCTGTTGCCGAGGGGAAGGGTCGGCCGGGAGCTCAGCCGGCAAGGTGAGCGCCTTGATTGCGGGGCGCCAATTAGGAGGTGGCCCGTGGGCAGGGTTGAGGAACAATCCCTACACCCGGCTCATTAGTGGCAGTGAAGGTCCTGCCTGCATCCCTTTCTCTCGCCGGCCTGTCACCCTCGATGAGAATGTAAGCGTGCCCGCAAGAAAGGTTGGCGGCCACGTCGGAATTAGCAGCTGCGATTACGGCTTGCGGATTATATAGAGATTAATTGAAGGAAAGGAAAAAATTAAGAAAGCTCAACTTCTGTATCTTCTGCTGTTGTCTTAGCTTGTTTAGAAGAATTCTTAATCCAATTGTAGCGGCTTTAATTTTTTATAATTAAAGGTAATCTGGCGCGTGTTTTTACATAATAGAATTCTGTGATCTTCGGTAGTGTTCTTACACTCGGCTCGAAGGTCCTCAAGCATTACTTTTCTGTAAACAATGTTGACGCGCGTATTAACCATGCCGCAAGTGGCAGTAGGTTGGAAAAGTTATTTGCCTATACCTTGCACTTATTCGCACGGTTATCGGCTGGTCCCTGTAACAGAACGAAGAAGCACAAAAATAAACTGTGGTTGATTCCTCTGTCATCGGAATTAGTAAAACACGAAAGTGGAATGTGCAGCGAAATCTGCTGCTGAGAATGATTCGTGGGTCGGCGGCTGTCTTGTGGATGTGCTCGGCGAGTGACGTCCTGCTGGCGGGTCGCTTCGGCAAAGGTGTACTGGCGTAATTTCCGTGACGGATATGACGTCAGCGAAATCTTGGGGTGTCGCGGCATAAAGTGCTTTCGTGTTAAAATATAAAACCCGAAAACGAACAACCCTAACTATAACGTAATCTTTGGTACTAAAGGTTGCTTCCCCGCAAGAACACCTGTGTGCAGGGGCGCAACGTTTAAAGGCCGCTTGATTCGTTGTACTGGCGTCACTTCCGTGACGGATATGACGTCAGCGGAATCTTCGTGTATCCGCAAATAAAACACTTTTGTCTTAAAAAGCCACACACCTGTGCATGTTTGTGCACCCGTCGTTCCTGTCTATCAGTGCTCTTCCCTCGTACTGCCCGACTGCACTGTCTCTAGAAGCGGCTGACCCCGACATAACGCCTTCCTTCGGCGCCTCCCTTCGGCACAGCTTCTTCCCGTTTTGTTGCTTGTCCCCTCGCTTCGTTCACCTTCAGCGGCGGCCAGCTTAGGCCGTGTAGTTTTCCTGGGCCAACTGTCCGACATGCCGACCCCTTCGGCTCTGCGTCTACCGACGAGGTGGAATGGAGGCCAGCCAGAGAAGAAACCGGGGTGCCCCGGGGGGCAAGGAAAATGTGCCCCGCACGCGGAACATCATCGATTCATTATCGATCCCAGCTGCCGCCTATCAGGGCCACAGATCGGAGACCACAGCGAGAGCAATTTTTCACGTGCATGGCTTGTTTGTAGCTAAGGAGCGATTTATATTATAGTCCGCAACGCGCTCCTCGCCCGGCTATTGCATGAAAATTATGGCCCACTGTAACTTGCGAATTTTTAAGAGAGCATACAGGTGCGAACTGCCGTTGGTTTCCCGAGGGAGAGTCCGGCTGGAGTCAGACCGCGAGCCGTTGCCGGTTGCCAGTGGGTAGAACGCCTGCGGTACTAAAATTATGACGCATTCTGTATCAATAGTTTATGGCGAAACGGACTGCTTTCTTGATGGCTGTTGTTTTAGGCCAATGCAATGTTTGTGCGGGAATCTGTGTCACCAATGTCAACATACAAATTTCACACTCTGCAGTTACGGGATTGTTCCAGTATGTTGCAGACCATCACTAGCTTCAACTGCTGTTTATTTAAGTTTTGTTTGGGATAGTGTTACGTCGTTCGCGATTCTTTTTAAAAGACTAAAACAACTTTTACAGAAACAATCGAGCCCATGCCCTTTATTTATACTTTTGATTGCTGAATGATCAGCTGATAATGTCGGGAAAGCTCAAACTTTTAAGCAGTAATGCGTTTTGTTTTTTTCGGACTAATGAATAACCATTAAGATATATTCAAGGCGGTCTTGCAAAATGGGGAGGACGTAGGAGGCTGCTTTATTTTCTATCTTTTAGTGTGACCTACATTTCAGTTGCAAGAATTCAGAAGTTAACGCCGGGATACCAAAGAATTCAATCTGTAAGTTAGTTACTTCTGGACGACGACATTTTGCATGCTGACTACTATTTCAGACAGGGGCTACCCTAATTGCGCGTTCGCAATGCACGAAAGCAGCAGAAATATTTTTAAGTCTACCACCGTCAGTTTTCTGCCAGTAGACGAAAAAAAAAAAAAGGTCTTGAAGATTTGTGATGTACCTTTCCAATTTGTGTACGTTTGGGTTATATTTCAGCATTATCGGCGTCTCCGTGAGAAGCATTGTCAAAGTTATCGGCCTCTATTATATTGTCACGAAGACAAAGTGAAGGTCTTATATACATAGGTCTTACACACATACACACATACCAGGTCGTGAAGGTCTTAAGAAGGGCAATAAAAACAAAACATAAATAAACGAACCCAATGCATGGTTCGCGGTAATATTAAGGCTCTATAGTTGTTCGGACACCCAACTATCACGTGCAGTAGATAATAATAACAAAAAAAATGTAATATGTGTGAGCTTGCTAACGCAATGTACATAGAGTCAAAATAATCAGGCTGCTCAGCCTTCTTTACGAAATATATGTTCAGCCGATCTCGCGCCGGCCTCAAAACAAAAATTCCTGCCGTAAAAAAAAAAAAAAAAAAGGTCCACGTATCTGCTCCTCTCGTTGCAAATGTCGACGAAAGATGATAGTCGACTGGCGCCTCCGCCAAGTAAACGCCTCCCTTCTCTTTTCCGCTCACCTCTCATGCAGTTCTCCTCCCGTCTTGTTAATCCCAAAATAACACGATAGAGGTTTGCTCAAGTCAATTTAAATTTACCGCGTTCCACTGCTCCAAGTCGGGTGTCTCGATGCCAGCGCTGCCGTGCTACAACGTTTATAGAACCACGTTACCCTACCCCAAGAGCGTTGTAAGCGGAACGTGCAACCTATTAGTGGAACCTTTCGTTGCATTTGCCGCTTGATTTCTTAAATGGAGGCAGCACCTAAGAGCAGGCGACGATTTCCTGCAGTTGCGAGGCGACGGTTTTCTGCAGTTGATGTAGAATATCCTTTGCTATCGCAAGAACCAAGCATCCAAGAATTTTTTAAATAAAGAATAACTGCAAATATTACTTATGTATTGATTTACTGTCTTACATTTGCGTAATGTTTTGCTCTTGTTCAACTGTGTTAACAAGTATGAACAGTGACACCGGACGTAGACGTTTAGATCTGGCTGTGAGTATATAGAAATATTGCGGAGCTTTCGTTTCCCTTTGACCGGGTAGCTGAATCAAGTCACAGAGAAACAGACAGACAGACAGACAGACAGACAGACAGACAGACAGACAGACAGACAGACAGACAGACAGACAGACAGACAGACAGACAGACAGACAGACAGACAGACAGACAGACAGACAGACAGACAGACAGACAGACCAAAATTTCTGCGTTGAAGTACCCCAAGAAAGAGTATTGTCTTTAAAATTTATTCCCGTCTATAAACATAGCAGTTATCTCAGGCTGGCACTTTCTCAACGCAACGTATTGTTGTTTCTGTACTGTTCTTAATGGCATTTTAACCTACCGTTCCCTGGCTAAACCTCTGCGGGAAAAGTCGTCTTCACCGGCCCCTTTTTATTTCCCAGAAGTCAAAGTATAAATAAAATAAATGAAGCTGAAACCCAGCGACTAAAGTTTTTCATTAAATGATATAAGAAAGGAAAAAAAAACACGTGCAATGCTTGATGGCTTCTGGAAAGTCATTTAGACAGTTAGGCCAACCCAGGGTGCTTAGGAGTTCAGCCGGCCGCTTTAAACGATCATTAAAAACATCGCTGCGAAAGTACTCGAGCAATCTGCATCCAGCAGCTCAGCGCACTTAACCAGCCCGTAGTTCGAGAAGCGGTTTGAACTTGGCGCGCTCACTCTCCTTCCGCAACGAAATGATTTCTTGTCCTTGCTTCCGACCCCTGAACCTTTTGCGTTCCTTAATCGCTGAGCTTCTCGTTCGCTGCTAAATTGGGGTTGGCATGCCGAAAATAAATTTGGGGATAAAACTTCCCCCCTTCGAAGGAATCCGTGAGAACACATAACAATTAGTCAGGCAATACATGTGAGCATCCAAGGTGAATTTGTATGTATGTATGTATGTATGTATGTATGTATGTATGTATGTATGTATGTATGTATGTATGTATATATGTATGTATGCATGTATGTATCCATGCATGTATATATGTATCTTCGTACGACCTCGAAAGATGCAGTACAGGGCGGGCAGTTGGGCATTCGCTGATTTTATTAAAGCGAAGCTTTCTATGTCTTACTGATTCGGTCGTACACGGTGAAAACGCACTGTAGGGAAAGCAACTTTCTGAGACGATGATGACGATCTTTTAAGCGCTCCAAGAAAAAAGCGTTTCCCCTGGTCGGAATCAAACCTGGGTCCCTCACGTTGTGAAACTGACGTCTATCCGATTGCGCCATTCCGAGACTGTCAAAGCAGTTTGGATTTGCATGCAAAGCAGTTTGGATTTGCAAATTGCGTGCGAGTCAAAGCCAAAGCACGAGTCAAAGACCAAACCGCCTGCCAGTCAAAGACCAAGCTCTCACAACCACCAAGAAATCCCTCACGAGAAATCTTTACGTTCAACCATCATCGTCGTTAGAAGGAAAGGTGCGTGATATTTAGCTGCGGAGTACCTTAGGACAGAACATTGTCCGTCCGCGTCCGTGCGCATAGCATTTACAATCGCAAAAAAAATCACACAGGCAGCGGAAGGGTTCGAGTCTGTGTCTGGTAGACCAGACAGAGTTAGTGTCAGTCGTCTTACCCATGGGCTAGGACCGTGAGTTTGTACCCGAGAGTCAAACGGCTTACTCCCTCGCCTGTGACGGTGCGGAGTACCTTAGGACCTCCCAATGCCCGTCCGCGTACATCCGTGCGCACACCACCATCAAGCGAAATTCGATTTGAGCCGTTAGTTGCAGTTTCATTTAGGGAAAAATCAAGGTGGACTAGTGGCTCAAATCGAATGACGGTCGGGGCGCAAATCGGATGTCACTCGGGGCGCAACTTGGGCGTCATTTTGAGTCCCCGTACTCCACACCCTCGCCATCACCCGGTAATTTTTATTTGAAAACATACGGCCCTAAGGGTATTGCATTTCAGCATCATGGTTTCCAGACCAAAGCGCCTTTGCTCTTCGCTGATGGTTTGCGAGGTTGCTGTCGACGCGACTAGGTTTCAGATAAATCTGTTTACGGGCACTTTATTACCGATTTACTGTCTTAAAAAAGCTACAGGCTACACATCGAACTGCATTTATTGCATGAAACAATAGGGGTCGATTTGTGACGGACATACGCGTATCCGCCCAACCATCATGAGGGTCACAACCCTCTGACCTTGGTGCTTCTTCCCAGAAGCATGTGAAGCGTGGTGATACGCCACTGCGCCCTATGCAACAACAACAAAAAAAACCCGTTCGTTACTGAGAACGCCGTGGCATAGCCATATTGTCCAAAACGTTATATGGAAATAAAAAGGACAGTTTGGAAGCCCCCCAGGAAATCGTTGTATGTGAGTGAAGGATGGTGGCACCAAATCCGCATCAGCCCAGCCTCCCCGCAATCGTCTGGCGGCAGCTCAGGACTTCGCCCCACAACGAACCAACCTACCGTAAGATGTTGATGAATCAGTCACCGTTTTATTCGGCTCGTCAGAATAAAGGCGGCTTTTTGAGGCAATTCTGCTTTCTATCCCGAGGAAACCGGCCTCGAGACGCACGTCTGTATTCTTTCTTTGTCTGGCAATAAACCTGCTTCTACACCACCTCACGTTTACCATCTTGCCGGAGTTTGCAGTGGATCGTTCCTGAAAGCGCTACAGGCGTCACGCGAGCAGCCCTTCTCTCTCTTTAGCGCCAGGTGCAAACCAGGGCATCTTGCTTGATCCTGCGCACGATATGTATCATTACGCAGTCGCTACACGTACTGCGGAATAAATTGATTCGTGCCCCGGAAGCAGGGTCGCCGGATGAAGTCTTCTGGATTTTCCGAGAGCGAAAGAAGAAAAGAAGCAACAGACGCCGACACTCGACGCCGCGGATTTCCTTCACGCAACAACTGCTCTCGAAATCTAAATCGAATATGGGAGACTCGGCGGCTCCGTGCCTGTTTCTCAAACGCTCTGTTTGCCTAGTGGGTGTGCGTTTTTCAACCAATTGTTTCCGCAAGCCAGGCTCGCACATGTGTCAGGTGCGTGATGGAATTACGCGAGAAAGAAAAGTGATTTAGCGTCGACGTTTTATTTCTACTTTGAGCGGATTCCACGGAAAACAACAGATGTCTCGGAGGAGCAAAAGAAGAAGTTCTCAGTGTTCAACATACGTGACTAAAATTGGTTTGAGTCTTAGGCGAGTCGCGTCGCTGCACCCTAGCACGCCTGGATTGGAACAAGCAGGCTTACTGCATCTTCCATAAAATCTAAGATTTGATACCAAATTTTCAATTTTCTTAATTCTTGTTCAGATTCTGAGGACTGTTGAGGAAATAAAAAATTTGGGAAACCCACATCCCTATAGAAGGTGCATCCTGCGCCACTTACAGCGGCTCAATAAACTGTTTGCAAGAATGCTATTTTTATGGCGATTAAACTGTCTGTGGACTGAAAAAAATGGCAAAGAATAAAAGCCTAGATATTACAATTTCGATTCCTTAGACTAAGTATGTCGTTCACGTACAGTACGGAAGCTTACACCATTGTTAAATTCAACTCAAATTTTCGTTTCGGTTCGTTTTGTTTTCAGTTTAATGTTGAAAATATGTTCGGAGAGCGCCATTTTTTTTAACAGCAGATCTGTTGTTACTGGCCTTGAGTCCTCCGTCCCAGAAAAATCTACAAAGAAAATGCGGACCACTCGTGAGCGCATGCCTCGTGGTGACCGCAAAGCCTCGACTCGTGCATTGGCTTTAGCGAAAAAATAAAAAAATAGCGCACCAATACACTCTGCGAACGTAGTTGGAAAGCGCAGCCGTAAAAGACACCCACAACGATTAGCCATGAGACATCACTTCAATTCACCCAGGTGGCTATACAAAGCGAGAAACGACAGACAAGTGAAATGTACCTAACAACACACTTATTACTTCAAAGGGATATTCTTGCATATGACGCCGATTACTAGCACCATAACTGTTCAAATAAATAATGATACTGAAAATTAACTATATCTACCGCAATGGTCCCCTACAACAGCTTCGCCATTAACGTCCTGCGCGTGAGTGCAAGCTTCCCTGAGTTTTGTTACTACGGTTCTCTGCTTTTCGTTTGTAGAAGTATGTATTCGTTTTTCCAGGTTATTATAACAAGTAAATGCAGAACATAACGATGAAGGACATTATTGTGGTGCCGCAAGTAACATTGGTTGCGTCTCCGCTGAATAAAGAAGATGAACGTGGGGTTCTTTAGTATTCTACGCCAGAATAAGGTCTAAGTGTCAGTGCCGACAGTCCAATAAGGGCTCTTTTCTTTGAAAAGATTTCCTCGAAAAAACTTTCGAGGGCAGCTTTTCTGGGAAGGTAGCCCTCGCAAAAAAAAAAGCGCAAATTTGGGCGTCTCCATGAGATAACTTTTTCAACACCATGCTGCCTTCAACATAACAAGGACAGATTATCAGCATACTCTAATAATTTCTTTGTTAATTTGTACCCGCGAGGTGGAAATTCGGTGGTTATAAACTAAAGGACTCTCAAACTGGAACGCTATATAACTCAAGCGCCAAAATAGGGGATACAACGTACAGCCGCATTATGGAGAAGCACTCATCAGAAGCACGGGCTTTGAAAGGTGCCATTAATGTAGAATGCGTGCTTTAACAACGACGAGCCTAATCTATTTTGATACTTATGTTCAATATTCATTTCCTTAATTTAGAACACAGTTGCCAAACTGCTTCCAGTTTGCCTATCTACTCCTATTCACTATTTCCCGTATGAACTGCATCTTTGCGTCAAGACATTATCGAACAATGCTTACTATCTTGATAGTAAACTTGAAGAACGTGAGAAAGTGCCTGTATTGCAGTGGCCGATACTACCATTTCGCGCTCACGGTGCTGGGAAAATCGAGCCGACGCAGACAAAACGCGAGTTACGTTCTTGCTGGCCGCAGCGCGCACCACTCCCGAATCGATTCGCCCGAGATGCTCAGTTGCTGTTCCGAAATGTTCCACGAGAGTGGAATCTAATTTATTTTTCTGCTTCTAAAGTCATTTGTTTCGAAATAAAGTGAGTGCACACCACACAACTGACCCTGAGAGGCTATCGACGCCAAATTCGAATTTGTGCTGTGCTTCGCGACAACGTTTGCTAGCAATAAAAATGAACGAGCTTTCGGAGATCGTTTATACTGGCGTACCTGTACATTTTTACAAGTTGTATTTTTATCTAAATGCTTTACGCGTACCCCAAACGCGGTACCCCAGGGGGAAATTCAACGATGCTGCTTTCTGTTTCGGTGTCCCCTGCCGGAATGCCTTTCGGGGGCTGTAAAATGCTTCGAAACAAAGCGTAACAAATGTTACTTAACGACCTTTTCTGGGCCGTGAATCCATTCCCTAGCAGTTTTTGCGATCCCGGTGCCGACGCTTTGCGCTCAAAATCGTCCTCGACAACGGAAGCTTGCTCTTATCTTTCGATAAAGTGTGCTGGACGACCGCCTGCTTGCACTGAACCAGGAATATTATACCGTTCATGGCTGCCTGTCTGGCCACCGCCAATCAAGCGCGAAACAAGGCTTTCACTGCCGCTTTCACGGAAGCGCAGAAATAATGAGAACGACGGTCAACAGAGAACGAAATGTAGAAAAATGGTAAAAGAGAGCAAAGCCAGTGCGGCGCATCGTAGCATGCTGCATTCGTTTCCGATTGCTTTCCGTGATTTGAGATCGGAGCTCTAATTAAATCTGATAAAATAAAATAAAATACATTCAGCATTAGAGCTTTATAAATCTTAAAGTTGAGTATCAACTTAAGAACCTATTTACCGGGAAAATTTCCGCAAATGAGTAATGTTAATCTCAGCGTAGTCTCATACTATTTTTCTCGTCAGATATTTACCATGGGAACAGATTAAGCGCCAGGCACAACTGGGGGAAGGAAACAAACAGAAAAGGGGCGCATATTTCCTGCCTGTTTTCCTTCTTCCAGTTGTGCCTGGCGCTCAATCTGTTCCCACGATGAAGTACCAACTTTACTTCGCATCGACGCACTAATTCAGATATTTACCTTTTGCTTTAGAGTCGTTTCTTCATAATTGCTGATGATTTCTTCACTGTAGCGCTTCGCTCGAAGCCACATTGCACGCCTCATTATTTTACTTACAGCAGGCGCAGGAACTGGCAAGTAGGTCGAACGCGCTTAAGCAGCCAACATCCACGCGAATACGCCCCGCGCGCGCAGAAAGAGCCGGCCCAGGTGCGTTTTGATAAAAAAAATGTATGTATACTGGCGCACATGGTTCTCGTTTACACCGAATGCAGTTAAAAAAGTCTGTATTCATAAAGGAGGCAACCCTTTGTGTCGAGGCTTACTAGTGAAAGCGAAACCACACTTATGACATCTACCAAAACACGACTAGCACCGTACGTTCGTAGCGATTATTTGAAGGATTGACTACAACGAGGCTTGCATAGAAGCCGTCGCTACAAGGATACTGAATTCCAGTTAAAACTTGATTTAACGAAGCCACTTCAACTCAGAAATTACTCGTTGAGATATTCGTTAAAAACACGAAAGCATTAGTGCAGTTGGGGGAGGGAGGGGTAATCCAATATTGTTCGTTGCTACAAGAAGTCCGTGAAATATGGTTTTGTGCGGTCGAGGTTTAGCAATGTCTACCTTGCTCTTGCACCACTTGCCTGGGGAATGACAACAATTTCCCAAAACGAATCACTGCTTACACTGAAAAGGAGAGTAATCCGCCAGTTTGAAAACACACGGTATAATGCGATCACCCGAAAGCTCTTCAAAACGATGACTTGATCACAGTATAACACACTTATACGATGAAAAGGTCTTACACATGCAAAATATAATAAACCCTCAGAAAAGTAATGTGGAATGAAATATCTGATAAAACACTCCGTTTTGTCACTTTTGTCATCCCTACTTTAAGGTTTCAAGATAGCGTTACAGTTTGAGATAGCGGACATTGGCCTTTAAAGTACCCCACCATTTAAAACCCGCGCCCCCTGCAACTCTATCCTTAACAAAAAAAAAAAGGTCTCATATGAGAAAATAAAGAAAGGCGTTAATTGAATGCTGACTCCGAACGATATGTCAGAAAGCAGATCAATTTTATCAAACTTATGATTTCCTCTAGTTTTTTTATGATTGCTCTTTTTTTTTAAATCTTGGTGCATGATAGCTGGGACACCCTGTATATGGGCGAGCTAAAGTTTTGCTTCAAAGATCTCTAGTAGGGCGTCAATATCTCTAAACTAATGTAAGCACCGCATTATCTGGTTTAGCCTTAGGAAATAAAGTGACATGGTTTTATATGACTCGCAAAGTGTTCGCGCCAGGAAAACACCGCCGGCCATATTGGGTTACCCGTGCCAGAAGCAGCAGAAATATTACCTCTATCGTTACTTTTTCACTGCTTAATTCGACTAACGGTGCAAAAATTTTCGGCGTTGTGATTACCACGGAAAGATATTTCACTGATTTTTTTCCAAGGAGCACTGCGCGCTCTCTTCGCCATCTTCTGTATTCGCATTTTTAGAATTAAAAAAAAAAAAAACAGGAAGAAGAGATCCGTATGTTATCAGGTGTTTTCTGAAAGCCAGCACACTGAGTGAGAAAGTGTAGCAACATCACAGCCCTGATACACTCGAACGAAAGAAGCACGCGCGCCGAGTAAAAGCACTTTTCCGTGGTGCAGACCGTCGATCGCAGGGAGATATTTATTTTCCTCAGTGTCTGCACGACAGCAAGACAATGGAGAGCGCCTTTGCGTGAGACACGGAACAACTGCTTTGATAGCGGTCCGTCTGTTGGCGGTGGCCTCCCCCTTGACAGTCGCTAAGGGAGATGCGGCCTCATCCGTTCCACCTTGCCTCTATCCCAAGACACGACACCGCCGAGCCATGATTGCTCCGCGGTTGATGATTGTGCGGTCTCCCGAGGACCTGTGCCGCCCGCCTCTCTCTGATCACTGCTCGATGGCGCCGGAGAGAGAACACATAGACAATCGTTTCTTATTTCCAGACAGATTAAAGGAATGTTCCTACTGTAAAGGCGGTCGTAACAATGACTACAGTTCCACGCTGCAAAAGCATCTGACGCCACGCGAGGGATAAAGAGTGCGAGCTTTTATTCGTTTCTTTAGCTAAAGCTACTGCTGTTTTGCGGACAATCATCGCTGAAATAAGTCTTCAAGCACGCGAGTTACCGTGTAGCCATGGCACGTGGCTTATGGTTTAGTTAATAAATGTTCACATTTTTCAATTTATTCGCTTTGAACTGGAATAATCAATTTCACTTTGCTCTGTGAACCTTTCCTTACATGCCAACTCTCGTCATGTAGTGCGCACTATTAGCTCATCCGTTTTATCCCCTTCACGCCTCTGTGTTCTGCGTCAACGGACAGAGTAACGAACACCCACATCAAGACGAACATATGGCGCAAGGGCTGAAGACAAGGGATATTCGACGAGGCTGACGCCAATAACCTTGAATGAGTTATAATTTCGATGTTCTAGAAACCTATCTTTCGGGCCAGGCAATTACTCCCACCAGAGCTTACCACTTTTCCGACATGTCGAATATAGCGAACAACAAAGTTGATGTTTACCCCCAGCCAGTGACGTGCAAGGTAAAATGGCCGAAATAATATTTTCCTAACTGCTTACTCGACACACTTCAGAATACAAAAAGTGGGCGCAAAACTTCAATATTGACAGAAAACAATTACTCACTTGTCACTCCGTGTACGGTCATTACGCGATTGGCACAGTCTTTCTTGTCAACGACTCGCATCTTTAGAAAGGAAAGCAGAAACTCAGAGCCCCCTTTTAATAGACATAAATTGTAGCCACGCCCGTAGTTTATACTCGTCATTGAAGTAACAAGGAAAAAGACGTCTGGCTTCTCAGTAAAGGCTCAAAGGTGAACCACGTTTTTGAAAGGAAGCGCTTTCATCAAAAACGAAATATTGAACAAATTATAGCGGGTGCAGAACATTCACGCTGCCGCAGCAAAAAAAAAAAAAAAAAAAAAAAAAAACAGGCAACGGTATCACACACAGAGGGACAAGAAACAAAAAAATGAGGGAAACTCCCACTAACCCTTAAGACTTGAAGGTTGCGAAGCTGTACGCAAATTCCAAAAATGCCACTACGGCTTAAGTCTACAATTTCAGCCGATTTTACTTATTCTTCGCTGCCTGGACGACCTTGATTGATTGATTGTGGGGGTCTAACGCGCCGACGCAACGCAGGCGATGAGCCGCGCCGTAGTGGAGGGCTCCGGATTAATTTTGACCACCCGGGGATCTTTAACGTGCGCCGAAATCTCGTACACATGGGCGTTTTTGCTTTTCGCCTCCATCAGAAAAGCGGCCGCCGTGGCCGGGAATCGAACCCGCGACCTCGTGCTCAGCAGCGCAACGCCTTAGCTGCCTGGACGACCTTTACACCATCATTGTTGCTATAAGTGTGAGCTTCCTTCATTTTTTTTAAAGTGATAATGATTAAACATCACCTTGGAGGGGCGTAGCTATGACGTGTGTTTCTTGTTCCGGGAAAGTGTTGCCCCGATTACGGCGAACGCTGGAGTTCTTTTCTTTCTGGCCAGTCTTGGCCAATATTTCTTGTTGGGTATGCTTGGCTTGGCCAACGTGCGCCGGGGACGCTTGGTGGTCACCGCGAGCCACGCACACAACAGCGCTGGGCGGTCGCCCCGAGGAATGCGCTCACGTGCACTTGGCATTTTCTTGGTATTTTTAACTGAGGACCCCGTACACTAACGATTTGTTCAACAGCTTTTTTAGTGCATCAAGATTGCACAATTTATTAAAGACGATGGTGTTTCTCGGGCTACTCGAACGCGAAAATTTTGGTCTGTGGGTATGTGTGTCTGTTTGTCTGTCTGTCACTCGATTCAGCCGCCCGGACAAAGTGAAACAGAATCTTCAGAATATGTTTATATACCCACCACTAAATCTAAAGTCAAAGTCCGCTGGCAAGGTTCATACTTGTCAACATCGTTGAACAAGAACACAACATTACAGAAATATGCGGTAGAAAATAAATACAGAAGTAAGCAGTGTTCCTTTATTAAAAAATTCATGGATGTCTAATTTTGGAGATAAAAATGCAATACTAAATCTACTGTAGAACAAAAACACACAACGTCGCCTGCTGTTTCCTTCGCCTTTTTAGCTTCTCACAGCATTTCAAGAAATCAAACGGCAACAGTAACGAAAGGTTCCACTGATATGTTCCACGTTCCGCTTGGAACACACGTGGATCAGGGCAATGTGGTTCTATAAACGTTGCAGTAGGATGCCTCGATTCACGCCCGTCTACACGGTACGCAGCGCAGTTATCGAGTCACCCGGCCTTCAGCAGTGGAACACGGTAAATTTAAATTGACTTGAGCATTCCTCTAGCGTCTTTATATCGGAGGGGCGAGACGGGAGAGGAACAGCTTACGAGGTGAGCAGGAAATAGAAGAGAGGCAATTACTTGGTAGGGGCTCCAAAGAACTATCGTGTTTCGTCGACATTTGCAACGAAAGGAGCAGATACATGGCCAATTGTTTTTCATGGCGCACAGTCAAGACGAAAACTACATAATTCACATTCCTATAGCACCATTTCTTTACGTAAATAACACAGTGGCAAAGTAAAACAGCACATTTAGAACACATTTTTTTCCTTTTGAAGGCGTATGCTGGGAAGTGCTGAGTGTGCAAATTCCTTGTTCTGTCGAATTCACACAATGGAAGGGGATTGGAGGGGGTTTACTAAGCCCCAGAAGAGCGTAGCTCCTCCACGTGCACGTACGTGTGCACACAAATTTGTAAGCTTCCCCTTCGGTGCTTACCCTTTCCTCAGAATTCGGTCCCTCAGTAGTTTCACTGCATGCGAGCTCAAGTACAACGTCATTTAATGCACAGCGTAAAAAGCCCAGTTGGCGAGGTATTCCTTTGTTTCCACTAGCAGCCACGCACATCCTGTGGAGAAAAGGACAGCGCACTGGAAACGAGTTCACGCCAAGCAAACCGGCAGAATAGCGAAGAAAACACCCTTGTTTCCGCACAGCGCTGGGCTTCTGAACCTCCTCGTGTTCATTTTCATTTTCTGTCCGGGCTTGGCACTGCCATTGTTCCCCTTCTAGCGAGTGTGCCTCGCTTTCCAAAAAAAAAAAAAAAAACCGCATCGGCCAAGCAGTGTTGTATGCAGACGGAGAGAGAAATTCCAAGGGACGTGGTTGGCTTTTGTCCAACATTCTTCTTCTCTGTAAAGACCTTTCTCGGCGCTGTGTTGCTGACGCCGCTTTTTAAACGAGTTCTGCCTGTGTTTGCGACAGACTGCGGGTACAAAGGGGACATACGAAAAGATTAAGCTTGACACGCTCTCATTGGTCTATCTAACTTTTTTTTGGTTTCATGCCTCCGGTTGTAGTTTTATACTGCATTCCACTTCGCAACGTAGCGTGCACGGGTCGCCCACTCATTGAGGAGACGCGGCGGAAAGAAGCGTCGCAGTAAATGACGCTCGCTTGTCCGCCTTCGCGGGTAGGCCTAAGTCACGTGACATTAGCTCGTCAAATGTTAGATGAAACGTAGTAAATTGTCCTCCTAGGTGCCCATTGTGTCTCTTCCCTATGCCACTCCCATGAATTCCATCGTAAGACTCCGCTGGAAGAGCTCACGACGGCGCATTCCACGCTTACCTCGTAAGCACCGTGATAGCTTTCGGTCTTGGACTGCCGTGGCAGAAGAGATCGCTAGCATCGGATCGATGACGCCCGGCGTAATGGCTGCGTAGGTGTCATACGCAGCATGAGCTTTAGCCTCTCATGCGCGTGGCTGGCAATGGGGGAAATTACAACAAGCATTTAGTTAAAACCAATAGATGCCATCCAACGTGCATTTTTCGCGTTCCTCTAGTGTTCTGCGTGGGGATGGCATCATTGTCGTCCGGTTTATTGCTGACGGAATGTTGCATATAGTACATAGTTGCCACCTAACTCTGTCGATGTAACTAACCCCAAATTTGATTTTATCGGGTGAAATTTTTTTTGGGGTCGACATTATTAACAATGTTCGTTTTCTAAAAAGAATGGCAGATGGGTAATTGACCACTTTCGTGTCAGGGCGTGGCTCACTGTATATATACCTATGTGTGTTCAGCTTTCAGAGAATTCTCAAAAGGTGCGCATGTTCTAGGCTCCATATTTTCTTTTTTTACCCTACCGGCTGATGTCCCGGTCACTTTCTTTGCTCCGACGCGAATTCTGCGCGGAGCGGGGTCTATGAAAACCTTTACTCGCCTGAGAAAAAGTTACGGGAAGACATTTAAAGTTGAATGAGCGCCTTTGGCTTGTCACTTTGTCAAGGTGTTCTGCCCCACAGTTGTTCGTTGGTGACAAGACCGTACACTCTACTTCCCAGGCTGTCAGCACAACTTAAAGCAAGAATTAAAGCACACAATAAGAGTACATTCGCATATCTTGATTGTATTTTATGTTGCTGTACTTTCAGGGCCTAATGCTGTTACAAAAAGAAATAAAGTCGCAAGCGCAAATATGCATGTTTTGTAAAATGCGGAAACTCTCTTTGGCTGCCTCAACTTTTGCGGTAGCAGGCTGGCTACAAACCTATCTAGCCTCTTACGCTGAATCACCTACTACGCGCTTGCCCTTGCACACTTGACTGCAATGTAAACGTTATCATTGATGCAAAGCGTACACCCTGCCCTCTTTCCCTCCCTGCTCTGCCCTCCCTCTATTCGTGTTATTCGAACTACCCACCCCACAGGTTTTTTTTTCTTTAAACATCCAGTGACAATTATCGGTGAACGAGTGCAACATAATACGTAGGTATTCTCCTCATCCAAAGAGAGAGAGAGAGAGAGAGAGAGAGAGAGAGAGAGAGAGAGAGAGAGAGAGAGAGAGAGAGAGTAGAAACCTATTTATAGAGTATAGACTACTGTTGTGGTTCTCATCTTGCTAATGCGGTCTCCTGTCCGCGATTCCTTGGCTTTTCGCTGCCCTTGCCCGCAACCAGGTTGAGCTGGGTATCTGGGTCCAGGCTGGCGCGGCCAGGCGAGCTCCCCTGTCTTTAAAGGGACCCTGCAACACTGCTGATAAGGGCTTTCACTTTTTTGCTATAGCATGAAAGCACTGCGAAATCAGTAGTTGTCGACAGCACATAGCGGTGCTGCATGCTTTCTCGTTGGAGCAGGTAGCGTCTTCCAGTTTCTGCCTTACTTTTATTGCTATTTTCTTTCAAGTGGCTATCCGATGCGTTTATTGCTGCAACTAAAAGGAAGCTGGCCAACAGCCTTAATGTAACCTGAGTGACGTCAATCAGGAGCGCGAACAAGGCCCAGACGAGAAAAACAATAACATCTCTTGCGCAAGTTTCTGATGCGTGTAGAGCTGTATTACTTAAGGCACCCATAGCCCCCTATTCTAAGTTGTGGAGGCGTTTGTTGACTAGGGTCTGAAAGCCTTTAAAATTTAACTAAAAAACTGAAAAGAGATTGTTACCGCGTTCTTTGAAATACAACCAAAAAAAGATTAAATACTATTATACAGCTGTAATCTTTTTGTGCTTTGTTATGCAAACATTTTGTACCCCCATTTCGGCCCTTGCAATGACTGCGAACGACAACAAGAAACTGTTCTCCCCATTATCCGCATCCAGTAAAAACACACTGTCAACTAGGTTGCACCAAACCAAACGGTCACACTACATCAGAGTGAGACGTTTCCTGCACAGTCAAATTTCGGAATATTGTAGAATGGTCGCGCAATAGAGCAAACCGATGGCAAAGCGAATATTCTTGATCGTGAGATCGTGCCGGCGCATTCTTGTCTGCTGCTGCGGCAGAGTTCTCGACGACGACAAAGCGACAAAATCCCATCGAAAGCCACCCGCGGTCTTTGCAATTTTTTTCTCTACTGGCACCGGAAGGAACAGAAAAAAAGAACATCGGATAAGCCCCAACCAAAGCTACCGCACGGTGGGCAGCCCATTCACGGAATCGTTCCATTGCGTCCCAAGCCACCTCACCGATCGCTGAATTTAAATCCCCCCCTGCGGCTACACACCACCCACGGTGTTCGAAGCACATATTTTCAATAGAGCGGAACAAGTTAAGAGCGGAACATGAAGCTGCATTTCCGGCTTTAAATCTTTTGCCCGTTTTCTTGCCCTGGTATGCGCGAGTGCAGTGTGGGCGAGAAATACTACAGCATTATAACCTTCCCTAAGCTAACAACACGTTAGCGACGTTTTTTTTGTTGTTGTTGCCTAAGTTTTGCTGCGTTAGTGAGTACGGATTTCCTGCATTTTCATGAATCAAATAAATCTCTTGTTTTAGAGAGCTGATTGATTGAAGACAAATTAGAAAATTATTCTTCAATAAATGAACGATGAATAAATTACCATTATTAATAATGATTATTACTTAATAGTGTTTATATTTGATTGATTGATTGATTGATTGATTGATTGATTGATTGATTGATTGATTGATTGATTGATTGATTGATTGATTGATTGATTGATTGATTGATTGATTGATTGATTGATTTCAAGGATTGAGCGTCCATAGTACAGGGATACTGAAGTTACAGTATTACAGCTCCCGCGTGGAGCTGTAATACTGGGCCGCCTACTATGTCTGTTCCTAGCCGCCTAGTATTATGCGCTTCATCAAAAGTCCAGACTTCTAGTCTTTTCCGCATATCTTTTGGCTTTATTCTGTTTCGCTCGCACAGCTTAGTCCTGGCTCACTCTACTGGCAAGCAGACAACTGTATTAGAACTGCGGCGGGGGCGTCATGACGAGCTTATAATCGCGCCTTTAATAATCTTCTCCACGTGCGCCGCAGTGTGAGGGACGTGGGGTAGAGGTTGAAGGGTCGCTGCACGCAGAGAAGGCATGAAACTTAATTACGGGAACATTATGGCTCGTCGTAATCCAATTTACATGAATAACATTTCGAGCCGCGAACAAAGCCCATGCGGCAGTGAGGGGCATAAAGATACCCTACTTTTGCGCAACGACTAAGGCCTAAGGGAGGAGGTGCTGCTGGACTTAATTTCTACATACGAGAAAAACGTCAGCTTGAAGGAATTTTCAAGTGCAAAAAAAAAAAAAAACTAATAGCCGACCTCGTTTAATTTCGTGTCAATGGGTTGCAACTTCACGCAAAAACCTATTTTGTGAAGCCACCCGTTTTTTGCAGCTTATAACTGGTTTGCGCAAAGTCGATTCCCAGCAGACGGATGTGCGACGCGGGTGTACAACGGTCCGACGTTAAGCTTAACACCCGGTTTTTTGTTCTAACCTTGTCAAACGGTTCCCACAGCTCGACGTACAGTGACCTAATAAATCTACCTGCTTGGGCAGTTGGCGCATGGCATTTTAGTCATGTGTTACCGCTGGACAAGCAGAACACACCACAGATGTAGGGACTGTTGCCGACAAAGCGCGAATAGCATTTCCGCTGTCAGTGCTGCTAGAGCAGGTTCGCGTGAAACAACTGGGTTTCGGGTAACATGGACAAGTCCCGAGTATTGCCATTTGCTCAATATTTTATGCCCAAGTTCAGGGTTACCGCAACAGGGAGAAAAAAAAAATTTCCGCATCTCCACGAAGTGAATCATGACGAGTTGGCAAAGCACTGGGGATCGTTCTTACCGTAAATCACCTGCCCGTGGCATTGCCCACTCGCGCATGTAAATGAGTGACAACGCGTGTGCATATTATATACAATTCCAATCCAATACAATCCTATACAATTCAATTTATTCCAATCCAATCCATTCCAATGCAATCTAATCCAATCCCCTCATCCGCCTTCTCGGAGGACGGAGGGGAGCGCCGACGCGGTCACTGAGCGGAAGCGAGCTGGACGGTGGAATTGACTTAGGTTAACACATGGCGAACCCCTTCGATACACTTCGCCGCTCCCGTCACACACACACATACACCGCGAGAAGAAGCTCCAACTTTTTTATTAGGTTGTAATTTTGTGGCTAAGAGGATTTTGTAATTTTGTTTGCGTTGTTAAAAGAGCGCCCACGACAAAAATATATTGGGTGATGTAAGGCTTGCAATACTCCTGCCTGCCAAATTGGTTCGGTCAACACCCTCGCTAAAATACTACCGGAGAAGACGTTGCAATGCAAACATGGGCTTTACTTAAGCAGCGTGCAAGGGACACAAAGTGGGGAGGTCGAACGAAAACAAGAGCCAAGGACTCACAAGCGGCAAACAGTCATCCCACGCCCCGACGGGACGAAAGATTGTTCGCTTGCTGCCATTATCCGTCGATGATGGAAGCGGCTGGGGTGTGGCTGGCTGGAGACTCCCCGGGCTGACGGCTGCCCCTCTGATGATCGGTCCGCCGACCCTCCTAGAGCTGAACCACCGCTGCGCTTTTGTAGAGTCCGACGTCGTTGCCACGCCGTTTAAAAAATCAGACCATCTCTGCTGTCAGCCGATAGATGGCGCTGGTAACAGGGGTCAGTCGGGGCGGGGGGGAGTCTTTCGGAATAATGTGGCACACGTTGATATGTTTGTCGTATCCAGGTAAGCAGCCTTTCATGTGCAGCTTGGTCCTTGAGGTTTGCAGGGAAGTATTTTTCGGAGAAGGTTCTAAGGTAGGGTACTGGTATCGGCTCACCAGGAAGGGATAATAAAAACAGGAACTTCTCCCTCGAAGTGAACACTTGTTGGCACGATGATGTAATGCCGTATCATTTTCCTCCACTCGCCATAAACAAAGAGTATAAAACATTGATATATTAGGCTTTTTGGTAAGATGACATGTAATTACCCCATTACAAAGGGGATATCACTAACAATCTATCAAAAAATCTACAGTTTGAACGGCGCAACGTGAGAGTTCACAGGGGACAATCCCTACAGGCTCTAAAGAGAGCTGTGAAGGAGCGTGGTGATATGATTTTACGTTAGTGTATAAACATTTATTGGAGTCGAGAAATAAAATAATTCCCAAAATCAGGGAGCGACCACTGCTGATTTAGCCCGATATACCAGACGTTCCTGAGCTTCCATCGGCTAGCCTACACTCGCACTACTCCAGGCTGGGCGAAAGGAGGGGATTCGGGTGATCGCGGTATGCCCTTGCAATGGGGTAGGTAATATTTGGGGTGTTCCATGTTGTACAGTTGCACGGGTATGTAGAGAGAAATGTGGAATGAAGACTGAGGGTGCAGAAGCATGTTGAAGCATAGTCAGAAAACATTGAGGGGCGGTTGAGGCGTAGGTAGCGCAGACGGCTCCGACGATAACCGTGAAGGATTTTTTGGTAGCAAGCGGGAACGCGAAAGGTGGAAGGGGGCGAGGCAAATTCGCCCGTCCGCCACGTGCCCCGAGTACGATATCGCGGGTAGTGAAGTAAGCCACCTCATTTTCTTGGAGGGAGGCATGGCCTGCGGCTCCCTCCGATTTGTAAGTAGGCCGGAGTGTTGATCGTCTGGAAAAGCTGCTGGTGGAGGGCTGTGGCTATACAAGGGACGGTGGCGGCATTCGTACAGGTTACAGAATTTTCTTTATACCTATTCTTACCAAACGCCTGTGAATTGAACCGTGTTGCAAGATGCTATGTGGTGGAGGCATGCTGGTTCTTCTTTAGTATCCGGCAACATTCTTTTCCCTGGTCCATTCTACCCCCTCCCTATACAAGGTATCCCGGGTAACTTGGACAACAAATAAATATAAAAAAAGACAAAGTGTTAAATCAAAATCGAGGCAACTATGTGTTATCGGTCGTCGTGTGTAGTAATCAGTAATTTTTATCATAGAAAATCATTTAAGTCAATATATTTATTTAGAGAATCTAATCGCGATTGTGTCACTTGGAAAATTGCAGGCAACCTAAAAAAACCCGGATCAGAAAACTGCTTCCCGATACACGTTCTGTGATCGATTTTGGTCGTTGGCAACAGAAAATGTTTGGATGCAGAATTTGTATCCAATGATTACCTTTGAAGGCGAAGGTTTGTTTGTTGGGGGAATTAGTGCGAGTAACGCGTGTGTATGCGTGCGTGCGTGCGTGCGTGTAAGGGGGAGCATCCATAGGGAGATTAGTGGAACGTGTTGAAGGTTACGTGAAAGAGCTACGTGAGTTGGGTGTTATTAACAAGGGAGGTCAGCGGATAGGGTGGGGAGATGCAGTGATGGAGAGATGAAGTGCCTTCTTTGTATAGTGCAGCCACCGTCACATTACAGGTCCTAATGATATTACAGATATTTGACGTCGATCATAAATTTGGTAGGCCCGGCCAATGCTATTGCATTCTTTTCTTTGATTACAGCTAAAGGTAGAACCGTTCCATTGGTTACAGCGAAAGGCACATGAGAAAAACGAGGAAGACGAACAGCCGAAAGACGCAGGGAGGCTCTTGAAGCTTCGGTTTGTTGCGACGACACTTTATACACTCAACGCAGTGAACCATACTTTTCTCCGAGGCATTTTCACCCCGTACAACTGCTATTTTTCATCGGTTGTATAGTGACGCAGATACCCTAAAGAAACTCCGGGCATCGCGAAGGAGAAGATTTAGCTTTCCGAGCCACAGTGGGGCACTGTACACTTTCTAAGCAAGAATATTGCTTCAACAAACAAACTTCGTGACACGCGCATCGCCCTCGAATTGATCGATGATCGGTTGGAAAAATAAAATCTGGCGTCAACGCCGGCATCCTGTGAGAAGAAGACGGAGTTGCGGCACCAGTCAGAGGACTGCGGTTCAGCTGAAGTGGGGCCGACGCCTAGAGAGCTCGCCGTGGCGGTCGTAGGAACGGTGTAATAAACACGGCCGTCTGCATGGTTCCGGACGCTCGTGAAAGGACGGACGAATGGAAGACACAGAACGGCAAAAACGATGCTCCATATGATATAGGTTTAAAGAAAGAAAAAGAAAAAGAAACAAAGAAAGAAAGAAAAAAAGAAAGAGAAAAGGAACGGAAGGAAGGAAGTACGAAAGGAAGGAAGGAAGGAAGGAAGGAAGGAAGGAGAGAGAGAGAGAGAGAGAGGGGGGAGAGAGAGGGAGAGAGGGAGGAAAACATTTTAATGATGAGAGAGAAACCCTAGACTGAGAATCCATGCGTTGCCCTAGTCGTCTTGGCCCGTGTCACCAGGAGAGTCTGGTCCTCCGGTTGACAGCTGGTCAACAGTGTCTCCCAAAGCTCAGGAAAGGAACGGGTGGAGAGGGGTAATAGGGCTGGATTGTGACCTCATTACAGAGTAATAAACCGGAGGGTACATACCCGTACATAAAATCATAGAGCGCTGTACTTTGCGGAAAACAATGAATACATTCGAACCAAGAGTACGTACGTCCCTGCTTTTAATTGTCTGAATGTTATTTCCTGAGTTTTGCTGGGGTATGGTGAGGGCACCCGGATTTTTGTCTGGTGGTCTGGTTAAATTGAGGGATGTCCTGATAGGTAGGAAGTGGCGTCGGAACTGCGGTGACTTCGAGGGCTCCATGGGCCAGTTCGCGAGCCTGTTGGTGGGCGAAGTTGTTGCCCGTTACACAGGCATGGGCAGGGGTCCAAACGATCGCCACTCGGTGAGATGTACGGAAGTGCTGAAATATCCATAGGGTCGTGGGTGCCACCCTCCTTGAAAATAAACTGCGGCAGGCTGCTTCAGAGTCAGTGATAATAATTTTGCTGGAGCATTGGATGAGGGCTAAGGCATTGGCGAGTTCTTCGGCGTCTGGAGGGGAGGTCGTCCGGGTGGACGCGCATCTAATTAAATGGTTTTTAGATGTTGTAACTGCAACCATGGTTTAGTTGTCAGCGTGGCTTACCGCATCGGTGTAGGATACGTCAGAGCGATCGCCATAAAAGCGTTCGTGGACTTGGTTGCAGGCGGTCCTGCGCCCGGGATGTACGTCGGGGTTCCTATTCTTTGGTAGGGGTCGTACCGATATATGTTTACGCCCCTCGTGTTACAATGGGGCCAAGTGAGCTTGTTCTGTGCAGGGCCAGTTGATGCATTGAAGAACAAAGCGGCCTGCTTGAGTGTGTGTCAGGCGGAGGCGCTGACTTGCTAGATGACCTTCAATGAGTTCCTTGAGGGTGTTGTGAATACCCATTTAAAGAAGCTTGGTTGTCGAGGTACTCATAGGGAGCCCAAGAGCCTGTTTAAATGTTTTCCGAATGATCCTGTTAAGTGTTTCAATGTCAGATTTGGTTAGGGCCATGTATGGGGCGCCATCGGTGAGGCTAGATATGACGAAATCTTGAATTAGTCTCATTGCGTCCTTTTCTTTCATTCCTCGATGCCGGTTAGTAAGCCGCCTAATCATATGCCCAACTTGATCAGACATATTACGTAGTTTTGACAAGGCAAAGTCGTGTCGGGCATTGGCTTGTATGCTAAAGCCTAATATCTTGAGTGACTGGCTAGGTTTTAGCGAATGGCCATCAAGAGACATTTCGATGAGCTCGACGTGATGGGATGGAGGGTGTTTCCGAATGGTGATGAGCTCTGATTTCTGCGGGGAACAATGTAAGCCACGAACCTAGGTGTAATGATTGACTTCTTCGGCAGCAAGCGGCAGTGTGTCCTGCAGCCCTCCAAGAGCGTACGTGTCAGTCCAGAGTGTGATGTCGTCTGCATACAGTGCTCCCAATTTCGGCATATGTTCAAGCTGTAGTGGTAGTCACAGCACAGTGATATTGAAGAGAAGCTGATACAATACCGACCCTTGCGGTGTACCGCGACTGCCAAAAGAGATTGGTTTAGATTTTATTTCTCCAAAATTGAGTACGGCCTGGCGAACTGTGAAGTAGTCCGAAATGTAGAAATAAATGCGGTTGCCACAGCCAGTCTGAAGGCGGGAGAGAATCGCTGCGTGGTCCCCGTTTTCGAATGTCCCTTTTAGGTCGAGAGCCAAAATGGCTCGAGGGTAGTGGCGAGTCGCAGGTGCAATTACTTATTATTTGAGTCGCAACATAATATCTTGGGCACTTAAAGGTTGCCAAAAGCCGAACATCGTTTTGGGCATTTGGTTGGTGTCTTCTAGGTATGGCTGCAGCCTTTTGAGTATAGAGCGTTCCAGTAGCTTCCCTGCACAAGAGGTAAGGCAAATATGCCGGAGATTGTCTATATATGTGTGGGTGTTTTCCTGTTTTAGGAATGAAGCGAACTTCGGCGGTTTTCTATTTGATAGGTAGGCGGCCAGATGTCTAGAATTCATTGAAGTGTTCAAGCAGGACGGTAAGATCATCGTCACCAAAATTGGCCAGGAGAATATAAGTTACTTGGTCAGGACACGGGGCACTCTTGTTCTTACATTCAGCCAGGGCTGCTTCCAGTTTTAAAAGTTCGATATCTCGGTCCAGGTCTTTGTTGTGGGTACCAGAGTAGGGTGGCGGAAGGGAAAGGATCTCTGTTTGGAGGTATTTAGCCGTGAAGTCTTGAATGAGCTGCTTTGGAGCGCCGGGGTAAGCGTGAAGGATGCGAGCCATGTGTCTATTTCATTCCCTTTGCTTTTTAGGGGGTCAATAAGATACCGAAGTATGTTCCAAGTTTTGCGGGAGGTCATCGTGCCCTGGAGGCTGTCACGAATCTTCAGCCAATTTTCTTTGCTTAACGACTGCGCCTACTCCGCCGCCTGCTGAGATAGAAGAGAAATGCGCCTGCGTAGCTTAGGACTGCGGCGTTAGCGTTTCCATCCACGAGTAAGGCTTTGGCGTGCTTCCCAAAGGTGCATCAAACTCGCGTCCACACAAGGGGTCTGGTAAGTCGCGGTTACAGATCGCGTATGAGCTTGTACTGTCTGAAGAAGGTCGTCTATCCATGCAGTGTAGGAGTGATCGGGGATTGGCGAGTGGCTGCGCAGGGACTTCTGGAAATGATCCCAGTTCGTAACCCAAGCTTTTTGTAATCGTGCCTTGTAGTTCCGATTATGGAAGAGGAGGTAAATGATATCGTGGTCTGAGCCTAAGTTAGTTTGGTTGAATGACCACGTGATATCGAGCTGGCCCGCCAACGAAGACAAGTCTGGGGTGGTGTCCCTGCAAGTACTGGCGCCAGTTCAGGTCGGGGTGATTTTGGTCGTTACGGAGGGTGAGGTGAAGTTGATCAATATTCGAGGGAACTTGCCGACCTTGTACTATGCTGTACTTGTTAACCCGAAGTTGATGTTGGGCATTGAAGTCTCCTAGAATAAGAGCCGGATGGAAGCCAGCTAGGGAGATGACTCCCTGTATCGTAGATTGAACGTCAGGTTTCTTGGTGGTGGGCCAGCAGTAGATGATGAGATGAATAGATTGGATTTCAGTTCGGTCAATGTGGATAAAATTTCTAATAGTTTGTGTTCGCACACTTTTTGTGGCGTGGTATGCTGTACAGAGGCTGTTGAATTTCGGAAGAGAGTGACTGTGGCTTGCTTAAAGGGTCTTCATAAATGATATAGCTAGGAAGCTTCCTGAAGCCATCTGTTTCTTAGAGAGCAATGACATCTAGTCCGGGATAGATAGCGTTTATATATTGTTGTAAACAGCCTTATTTGTTCTTGAATCCTCGACAGTTCCACTGCAGGAGTGCAGTGGCGAACTTGTTAAGCTGTGTCGTGGCCATTGAAGTATGAGTGAGAGGGTTTGACTTCGACGAATCTGGCATAAGGGGCGGGTCGGCGGTGGGAGCGAGAACTGGCGCTTTCAGGTCTATCTTGACGGGTCGGGCCGGCATAAGGTCGGGTCTCTAGATGGCCGGACAAGGAACCAGGTCGGGCCTCTAGACGGCTGGACAGGGCAGGGAGCGACATTACCTCTTGACAGAAGTTTAGGTGCTCGGTTCGTAGGGAGTTGATTTCCTGCTTTAGGAAGTTGTCTATGCTCAGGTTTTGAATTTCTTGATTTAAGGAGTCCCATTGGGCATGAAGCTTGGTTAAACATGGACTAGAACCATCACGGGTTGTTGGATTGAGGTTTGGCCTCTGCGGTTTGGCTTTCTTGTGGCCTGCGAGGGGGCACGAAGTCAAGGGAAGGGGGCTGTGGAGTTAGGTGTATTGCGTTTTTCGGTCACAGTACCCAGTAATGAAGGTAGGAAGAATGGAGGGAGGGAGGTAGGAGGGAAAGGAATGGAGGACGTAAGCAACAAGACGGGAAGAAAGACAGGGAGAAAGAGAGAAAGAATAAATAGATAAAAATAAATAAATAAATAAATAAATAAATAAATAAATAAATAAGTAAATAAATAAATAAATAAATAAATAAATAAATAATGAGAAAACGCCACCGTTGGAGAGGTACCGTACGATGACTGAAAAACTGCAACAGACGGTCGTGTATCTGAGTCTGAGACCGATCTGTGCGGGTGCTAGGAGAGCCTTCTTTCCGTCCCTACATCATTGAACCATGATCGGGATTGTATATGACATCGCCCGCAGTTCTAGAATACTGTTTACTCGGATATAATATCTCCGGTGCTCTTGTTTTGATCACTGCTGCCCATGTACTGATGCTTGTCGGCCCTATTTTTGTTCTTCCGTACCTTCCCTCTGATCATACTCTCGCAATGTACAAACTATGCTAGTGACAATGCTTGTGCACTTCTTTAAAAAACAAGGCTCAATCACTTCACTTCATTGCCTCGTTTTTCTCGTCGAGCAATCGCCGGTTTTCTTTCGTGACATAATTTGTTTTCGGGTGGCAAAAACATATTTCCCATTAACTGAGCACGCAAGCCTTTTTTTGCCTTTACAGAGTGTTGACCCCGTAATTGATTCTCACTGATCATTTCTTCTAACCGTCTTAGGCGTTGCTCCAGTGATGCGTACTCGGCTGCTTGTGGCAGCGAAGATGGGGGACCTCGCACGAGGCCCGGATAGGTATGTGATCATCCAACGGAGAGCGACGGAGTGATGCCAACGGTCCCATCCTTTTGTGCCTGTTTGGCGTCATGGAGCCAATCGATTTCTATTCATTTTCTTAGTTTTTTTCTCTCGTGTAGTTCTGCAGCCTGAGGGCGTCGTTTGGGCGACGATAAATAGCGGAGCCAGGATTTTACACCTGGCCATCAACTGCTGCTGCAGAGTCCTAAATGAAGCGGGACCCACCTGCCACCGTCTAAAAGAAGTGTCGAGAAATAAGAAACCGAGAAATAAATGTATACATTTGGTACCTTAATGCAAAAATTACGCAAGATTGCAAGAATTATGGATTATGTTCTTTGCGGTGTGTGGAAAACTAGGAGCATTTTCAGCCTGCGATGTCGTTTTTCATCTACGTTTTTGTAATGGGCGATTATTTGACGACCAGTTAATGGAAGCCTCCAAAATGGAGTAAGTTTCTTCGAAGGAAAGGTCTACCGCTATTAAAGGTATGAACATTCTCCGGTGCACATGTGGCAAAAATCGATGTTTCGTTCCACTGCATGTAGGTGAATGTATGTGCATTGCATTATGGCCATTTTGTATTGGTTTGCACTACGATGCATATAGGAGTACTACATTACATCCGTATGCTGTAAGAAGGAATCTGTATACCTACTGTATAAAGGTAAATAAATTGTCATGGCATTCTTTTCCTGTATTTTGCTGTTTGCACTGTACATGGCATATTTATCGCTGAGCACCCACGGCAGGTGCCAGTAAAGACTCTTCAAGTAATTTTTATACCTTTTATTTTCCTAAGAAAGCTACTGTACCTCCCGCTTACTCCAAAGTTATGAGTAGTTGGGAGTAACCAGCTTCTCGTTTTTTTAAGCTGACGTTCCAAATAACTCTCTCTCTCTCTCTTTCCCTTGCACTCCGCAGGATAATATTTTGACAACCAGCTAGAATGCAATCTCACTCCGCAGTGGAAAGATTTCCAGAAATGTGGCAGGCGAAGAACAATTCATCCCATACCGGGTGCAAGAACACGTAGACCGCGCAGACAGCCTGTAAAGGGTACTCCATAGCATACATGGTGTTACTGCGGTGAAGCACGTTGCTCCTAAACCCGGTATTTTAGATATTATTACCTGCCGAGAAATGGGTTTCTGTCTCTGGCATCAAAACCGTCTTCACGCATGTCGCTGCAATTAGTGATATAAATACGCAGGTGGTGCAAAACATGAGATATGTCGTCGTAATCACGCATGCAATGTCCGAAATGATGCCAATACTCTCTCCCCTCGTACAACTGCGTTCTCAGACAATTCTGCTTCCCCTTCCCGTGGTCTTTGACGTCCGATTTGTGCCTCCGCATTGCCATTTACTATTGAACCACTCATTCTCTATAAACCATAAGTATAGATCCCGTTGCCAACGTTCACGACGGCTCAAATGAGTGTGCTAACTGAAATGTCTTTTAAACTAAAATGACGATGATGATATGTCATGAGGCTCAAATGCCGAAGATGGATTGCGGGCTGCCGTCTATTTTGTAGCGTCCGCACGGAGAGTGGGGCTCACACCGCCGAGATCAAACAGACAATCGCGCCTAGTCTGGCGTAATGAAAGCAATCGTTAGCGTTGGCGGAGACACGCCAGTGAAAGGAAGGAACCAACGGGGTGTCTCTGTGTGAAAGATGACTCCAGCCGCATCGGCAATGCACCGATCGTCCCAACCACAAACAGACGGAACGATAGAGACAGTGTGGGTTGTGGACCCGTGCGGCAGAAAAGAAAACATGGCTTCTGCGAACACGTGAAATGTGCACTGTCGGAATGGCGAAAGCAAATATTGCGTGCCCACGTCACAGATTGAGTTGTCGGGACAGCGTGGGCTCCTGAACTGCGCCTGCTTGCGTCGCTCCACAAGAAAAACGCAAAAAATGAAAACAAGTCTCTGACGATCCCACAAAAGCACATGACGAACCCGTACAATCGAAACCCTAAACTCTACCGGGATCTTCAGACGAAACTTCCCCCAAGCAATAAAGCTGATTGTTTTAATTTTTAGTTATATGAAAGTCGATTTTTGTGTACGATCGACAATAGCAGTGTAGGCAGGGCCGGCCGTCGCGTAACGGGGCGTGCCGCCAGCGCCCACAAATTTGCACGGCGCCTGTGGCCGAAGGGCCAGGGCAGCGGAAAAAGGAGACGCAGACCCAATGCTGGCATTCGAGCCTAGGGGCTAACCTCTTTTTTCTATTCACATCACACTGCACAACAGCCTCCCGATGACGACAGTGCTGTTGGGAATGCTGCAACAACAACCTTCATCCGGCAAAGCGTCATGCATTAAACTTGCGCGCACGTATATAGTTCTCTTCACGAATAAACGCAGCGTTAGAAAAAAAAAAAAGAGTCGAGAAATGGCGCTCCGTTCTTTTCGAATGTACCGCCACTTTTGGTAGTTTTCTTTTCTCTGCCGCAAGTCTCCCCCCAGCTCTGACGGCGACACAAACGTTACCGGCCTTCCATTCCGAATAAAGGATTTTACTACTACTACTACTCTGAGGCGTCATGTTTCAGCGCTCGCTACCATGGATCCCGTTGTATTTGACTGAGTGCGCCTCCGATAAGTCCTCTCGGCTCTCTTGTGTCACACACCCCGTTTCACGTGCCTGGAGTAAAAGGCCAAGTGCATAATGCGGAAATTCTCGTTGCGTGATGTTAGAAATAAGTACGATTTTATATTGCTCTCAGCGCATGTGGCGCAGTAGAAAGGGCGTTGCTTTGGAATTAAGCACAACGGTTTGTTTAGCACAGCGTCGTTGACCATTCGGTCGCTGAATGAGCCCGTCGGCGTGCTTTAAATCACCACATGGGTGCTCCAGGATCATGCAGGTGTACATAAGTGAATCGGACGACTTCTTAGGAACTGAGGCAAAGCAGTGGCCTTGAAGCGCATTGCCGTGGTGACTGGGAGCCAGAACTAAGACTTTGAGGCACCCCAGCGCTATTGCTCGTGAAAATGGGAAAGAAATGCACGAGTGATAAAATTTACGTGCAGGCATGCATTTGAGGGTATGGAGACGGAGCATAGGCAAGTGTTCCTGTACTGCGAGGTCTGGGTGTGAAGGTCGGCCCTTGGCTTGGCATGGCGAGTTGAAAGGCTACTTCATGAAAAAAAGCGTTCATTCGAACATCATACAGCACGAAAATCCACGCCGCAGGCGGGAACAAAAAAAGGCACAAACGAGCGTGCGCGTAGCAGACCTTGCTTGGGTCTGGCGTGATGGCACCGAAGTGGCGCTAATGATTAGCTAGTGATTACGGCACATAGGGGTGCTACAGTACAGAGTGAGTGTTTTTTTCTCATCCCCAAACTGCTTTTCCTGTCAAAGTACTTTTTGGCTACCACCATTTTCTATTTACTTTATTTGGCTTTAAAAATACAATAGCGTTGCTCGAGCGAGTTTTTTATTGCACACCTCTTTAAACAAGCGGAAACCCGGAATATATACACGGAGAAAAAGGTTCAGGTTCGAAAATATGTCTCGTCATTCTGAGCGCAACGGTGCCTCTATTCATCTAATATAAATTGTACCAAGCACGGTTTTTGTTCGTCGAACAGCCAACATAATTGCTTAGTTTCTCGGACCATAAACCACTAATAGCCGCTGTTAAACCCATTTCGTACGCATCGCGTACGCCGTCGAGGGTATGTCTTCTTACTATGTTACGATGACGCACGCAAACCGCGATATAAAGTGAAACAGTACCAGGCGCATTAAGAACTGCGCCAAGCGTCTTAAATAACCGTTACGCAGAACCACCGCAAACTAATTGGCAGGCTGGTGCCCTATTTAGCGGCATTTTCAACCACTTCTTTGGCGTGAGGCACAGTGGCCTGCAGCTGCACCAAAAATCTCCACAGACCTTTTGTGATCGTTTACCAATGCTTCTTACTGCATTTACAGCGTCACAGTGCCAACACTTCGATTACACTTGGCCTACATTATAACGGCCTCGTGTTGCTTAGGGAGGTGGTTGTAGTGACGAGGATAAAGTCGTACCAATATTGAGTAAAAATGGTGGCTGTACATCAGCGTCCTGTTTTGCAGCGATAATTCGAGCACTGCAAAAGAGCTCACTTCCCTGTCTGCATTGCTTCTTCGATAGGTGTTGATATGTGCTGATGTTCATGGCATATAATTTGTAATTTGTGTGAGTAGACACTAAGGAAGCCAGTAACATGCTGCCTTTCTAAGTGACAAAGAAGAGCAATACAAAAAACCAGACAGACAGGGAGCGAGCGAGCGAGAGAGAGAGAGAGAGAGAGAGAGAGAGAGAGAGAGAGAGAGAGAGAGAGAGAGGGATATTGGATGGATGGATAGATGGATGGAAAGAGAGAGGGGGATGGAGAGGGGGAAAGAGATTGCTGTGTCACCTTCATCGTTTTTTCTCCTGTCCTACGGGGCACTTGCTTTTCTCAAGCGCAATACCAACCAACCTGGCGCGTACCTCAGCTTTGTTATTCCTGCATTACAAAATCTACGGGGCATATACGTTCGTGCACAAATAGAATGTCGTGCCGCGATAAAATAAAGAACGATAAACGGAGGCAAGAAGAGCGCGAAACGCAATACTGATGCTTACAAGCAACGAGAGCTTTTCTTCAGAGTTTGATTTTTGTAGCCAGTAGAGAACGGGCTCGGTGTCTGATTATTGCGAAAGTATTTTCTTGTCTGCTCTTTTTCACCCCTCTTCTCATCTCTCATACAGCTGCTAGCCGGAAGCAGCATCTCTGATCTCCCGGTGCAGCGGGCCGTGTTCTGCACCCGATGAGATGAACCGGAAATAGACGCTATAGGTGCGATATAGAGCGGGCCGCAATTGAATCTCAGCTGCCTCGTCCGCGGGAAATTGGTTTGAACCAGCAGTGCGCATCGGCATCCTGGGCAGTCGGGAAATGTAATCTTCGGCTTAAGGCGATAAGAATTTGAGTCGGCTGCACCCGAAAAAAGCGCTTCTCTTGTTGAAACTAAAAGCTTGAATTCTATAGGCCGATACCTCATGTACCGCAGTTGGTAAAATAGCGTGACGCCGCACGAGATTTTTGATAAACCTGCAATGCCGAGGGGGACATAAAAGAAAGAATGGGAGGAAGCTATGATAAAGTATGTGAAAAAATTACGGAGTTGTTTGCCAAAAACAGCTGTCCAAAATACTTTCGAAAAAAGAAAAAGAAGGAAACATTTTACGTGACCTCAAAGACATAAAAATAGCCGGTGGTATATATAAGGTTTAAGGCAGCCTAGTTAAAAGTACACTAAAGTTTAAAAGCAATCAGCTCACAGCTTGTCGGGGATTGGCTTCGTCCGCCTAGCCTGGTGACGCAGTCTCTCTTTCTTCCCGCCGGCCGCTTCTCTAGTCCTGCACACCCACACGCACGGCGTTAGCACCAGGAACGGGAGCGCGTGCGTGCGTGCGTGCGTGGATGGTGTGTGTGCGTGTTGATTGATTGTAGGGTTTAACGGGCCGACGCAACGCAGGCGATGAGGCGCGCCGTAGTGGAGGGCTCCGGATTTATTTTGACCACCTGGGGATCTTTAACGTGCACCGAAATCTCGCACACACGGGTGTTTTTGCTTTTCGCCTCCACCAGAAAAGCGGCTGCCGCTGCCGGCAATCGAACCCGCGACCTCGTGCGTGTGTGTGCGTGTGTGTGCGTGCATGTGTACGTATGTGGGCATGCATGCGTGCGTATGTGTGCATGCATGTACGTGCGCGCGTGAGTGAGTATGCGCATTCGTTAATTAATTCATAATTATTAATAATGAAATAATTACTGAATGCACATAACCAGCTGCAAACAGTACGATATGTGAGAGTGCCGAGCTCCTTTCTGTGCAGATGCCCGAGGATGGTAAGTGTAGAGGATGACGCCGGAAGGAAGCAAAATCGACAATGCCACAATTGCAACAGATGAATTCGCGCGCCAGCGACCAGGGTTAATTTATAACAGCTTGTGACAAAGGTATGACGGCACTCCGTCGTCTTCTGACAAACGTGCCACCGTCGTGTCAAGCGGTGACACCACGCAGTCGTTGCATGGAACTGAAAAGCGTATCTACCCACGCGTACAGGCATCGACACGACGGAGTCACAGCGGAAGAATGGATCGAACTATAGTAGACACGCGAAGGTGCTGCCGACATCACCGTTGCTGAGTACGTGTTGCTTCCCTAATTAAGAGGAATTGCTCCGAGAGGTGGGACGAAGGAGCGAAAGGAAATGAAGGAGGCGCGCAGTGAAGAATGCTCCTGAAACGGCGACGAGGTGCAGAAGGTGGGACATACTACAGGTTGTCGCGTCTGGAACACACGATCGGCACAAGACTCAGGCTGCAGGCCAGAGTCAGAGTTCCAGCCGTCAAGCATGTTAGGCCGTTTAAAGTGATCTGGAAAAGAGCCCAACCTACTTTGAGAGCCACTGACCTGCATCGAAGAACCCGTAATCCGCAAGAGAACGCCGTTGAAAAAACCACATTAACTGTTAACTGAGATAAAGAAAGCTTCAAACGCTGTTTGCTTTTTGTTTGCTGTCATTAGAACGTGTACGTATTTTAAGCCGTATTGTTTTCCGTGCAACGAGGAAGTGACGCACTTTGATATTTCCTTTTTCTACGTCCATTTTCTTATTTCTCAGTCACTTCTCATTTTTGCTCAGCTTTCAGAGTTTTAAATCAATGAACTGGATTTCTTCAAAACATCGCATTGTTATTTGCCTCTGTAGCTAGGTAATACCCCAGCCTATGGGGCCTTTTAACGTACAAGGGGGGGGGGGGGGGATGTATATCAGCGGGACCTGATAGAATCTCGTCTGCCATGAATCGAAGCTACGCCTTCATGCGTATCAATAGGATTACTCAAGAGAATCCTCAATCTTTCCTCGCGTTAGCCGCTATGCTAATCCGGGTCAATATGTTCTTGTTTAGATCTGGATTACGGGTTCCGTTGCGCACGTGCCGACTTTCTGCAGGCTGACTTGTCTGAGGCGATGTGATCAAAATAATAAAACAAAATAAGTTCCTGAATTTCAACGCGGGCGCTCCTAAATGGTTGTGCATCTACCTGACCTCACGAAAGCCGTTGTAATTTACTTTGCATTGTAAACAAGATCGGGCCACCGACGCATCAGAAAGTTCGAAGACAAGCGCAGGCCTATAAAGAGCCTCGTGCTTGGGCAGGCGAACCTTGGCAGGCAAGCCAATTGCTTTCCTTCGAAGCGCCTACTTGCCCCGTGGACTGTCGGCCAGGCAGTCGGAAAAAAAGGATGCTTTGCATACGGTCCCACCAGGGAGCCGCCAGAGCCGAAGACATGGCCAAGGAGTGTCCCGCAGCTGCGTGTGATGACTGCTCGGGCATTAGGCTTTGCTTCGCCCTTAACTCCAAATGCGATGCCTGCGCACGGAGTCACTATACTGAGCCACAGCACCATTTTCTTCTCGAACCCTTTCTCCCCGAAGCCTTTCGATGATTTCTATTGCGATTGCTGGCGGTCATTTTCAACAAATTATACTAGATTATGTTGCCTACTGTATGAGTTGGTAATTGCCGTAAAAAGGCTGTTTAACTGCTGTAACTTAAAGAAAATAAATATAAGATAACAGGAATAACAAAAAAATGTAGGTCTTTTTGTGACTGCGAAAATTTATTGTATTATAGAAAACTATTCGAAAGTGGGAGGTTTAAACGATTGAAGCAATATTAAAAAAGTTTTTAGAGACTGTACTTTTCCGTTTCCGTATGCGTCGTAGCCATTGTCGGTTGATAGAAAAGAGCCAAAGACCGGGAGACCCGAAAAGAAACACAGGTACAGACAGGACGGAGCGCGAGACATCATCTTGACTCTTCATTCAACAATAAACACAGACACATACTGAGACAATAAACTTGTGCATACCAACAAATTTTATGTACAAAAACCGTCTTTAGGCCACTTGTAGGATGGGGATATCGCAAGTTACACATGCAAAAAACGGTTCGTTTACGCAATTTGGTTGGCTGGAGACATCAGATGACGCCATTGTTTTGTTGTTACCACAGTTGTGATAACACTATGGAAATGGCGAAGCGGGATGCTCAAACGTCAGAAGGAACAAAGTTACCGTTCCGTCAGCAATTAACTAGGGGGCGAAAATTCGTCGCGACCTCATTTACGAAATAACATCGGTGGATCACTATTTTGGGCAACATGCACGATTCCAGGGAAGATGAGTTTGTAAAAAAACAGGACATTGACAACATTTCAGCCGTAAGTACTTGCCGCTGTGAAATAACGACAGGCGGTTCTATAAAGCCGCTGAAGACAACAATAGCTGTTCGTTTGGGCTGTAAGAAAGTTCTCAATACGTTTAGAAGCTGTTTTTTTTTTATGCAGACGTCTTTGAAATCTTTCCTACGCCACAGCCTAGAACGCCCAACTGATTGTGAAACCGTTAGCTTCGCCTTTCTGATCTAAATCTGACAATACAGCGCACTACAAAGGACGCAGTTATGAAACAACGCGCACGCGAGGCAGAAGGCAGGATAATAAAAAGCAGCACCGCGACACTTCAACGTGTGTGGACCGAACTGCCTGAGACTGAAAAAGAAGGTAGGCAGCAGAAGGCACATCACACAGAAAAAAAAGAGAATGAACAACCGGGGTGACATACACAGAGAGCTATCTCCTCCGGTGAATGTTTAATGGGTGTCGTGAAGGGACCAGTGGCCATAAATTATTTAGAAAACATATTTATTAGCGCTAAGCAGCACACACACTGGGAAAGAAGAGAAAACTTACACCTTGCTATGAATAATTTTTCCCAGCGGGGTGGCTAAGCTGATGGCCGAACCATCTTGTCAGGAGCCCTGTACGTAGGAAGAAGAGCAGGCAAGTGAAACTGCCAGGGAGAACAGTGTGTTAGCACACAGAAGACACATGAAGGGCCTTTTCTTCTCGTTTTTCAGCTCTTTAAAGCATAGACGAAACTGGCCAGCGAAAAAGCAGTATGGTGTGACAACTAAATTGTCTTCGTTACAGTTCTCAAGGATGAACGGTTTGGTTTCCGTTCAGCGCAGGCACAAAAAAGCAACGGTTCGTAAAGGCTTGTACGGTTGAAAAAGCTTGCGCGAAACATAAAACAATTTTAAAAAAAGCTTTCTTTAAATCCAGTAATACTGCGAGATGGCAAACGAAAAAGAATTTTCTGAAAAAGTTAAAGGGCGAAGTGCATTGTTACTCACAAAAAATGGCAGCATCTCCACTACGTGGATGATGGCGAGGGTGCGGATTACGGGGACTCGAAATGACATCCAAGTTGCACCCCGAGTGACATCCGATTTGCGCCCCGACCGTCATTCGATTTGAGCCGTGAGTTGCACCTTGATTATTCCCTAACTGACACTGCAACTCACGGCTCAAATAGAATTTCGCTTGATTTTCGCTTGATGGTGGTGTGCGCACGGATGGACGTGGACGGACACTGGGAGGTCCTAAGGTAATCCGCACCGTTACCGGCGAGGGAGTAGGCCGTTTGACTCTTTGGTACTAACTCACGGTCGTAGCACAATGGGTAAGACGACTGACACTAACTCTGTCTGGTCTACTAGGCACAGGCTCAAATCCTGCCTGTGGCTGTGGGATTTGTTTTTGCGATTGTAAATACTATGCGCACGGACGCGGACGGACATTGTGCGGTCCTAAGGTACTCCGCACCTAAAAAGTGATTATGTACTTCGAATGACGAAGCCCGATTTGGGAAATTCACTCAATACGTTCTGAATTTGAGTAGTCATAAAAGCAAAAACACCGCTGCATTCGGCCTATTGCAATTTGGATAATGCAGAACATAAGCACCATACCTAAAAATGCCTTCGTACAAAACGATGTCAGAAGTAGCACGTCATAAAGGGCTCTAACAACATAGATACACCTTTGGCCTCATAAGGCAAACTTCAGCACTGATCACGCTCGCTCTACGCTGACCTTGGTGGCATGCATGCCAAACGCTAAAAGGTTCGTAGTAAGAAACGTGTTATCACCGACAAAAGGTTTATTAGAAAAGATAAAAAAGATGTTTCGGCATCCGTATGGAAGCCGAAACGACTTTTTTTACTTTTTTACTGAACCTTACGTCGGCGATCACACGTTTTTAACTATAAACCCTCTACCCGACCAGACGAGATTCCGTCAAACCTAAGATTTTAAAAGCTTATGGGCCAAGGTGTGCAGTTAAGGGTGGCGCTGACGTTTTTCCTCATAGCGCTGGAATATGCGTTTGTGTTCCTTAGAAAGCTGATTCTACCGCGAGCATTCTGAGCAAAAAATAATTATGAGTCGTGCTTACATAGATGTCCACTGAGGCTGTTTTCTAGCCGCAGTTGATTTACCCTTTAGAAGAGATTCGAGAGCATTTTCATGTTGACTGCCACTGCACACCAAAAAAAAAAGTTTTTTTTAGTTTTTGTCTGGAGGGCCACGTGAAAGAAGGCGAGCTTCCTTTAATGTCTCCATTGCCTGGTGGTGGTTTGCTCAGCCGGAAGGCGAATTTCAGAAGTTCGTGCAATCGACACTCCTTTTCAGTGAAAAGCTCTTTTCACGTACAGGAGCACGCCTACTTCGTAGTGCGGTGACAAGTGGTGTTGATCCGTGGATATCGTCGCGTCACAAAATGTCGATATTGTAAGCGAGTGTGTTCATGAAAAGAGAGCTAACAAAGGTGGTCCTTCGGCACGGAATATAATACAGTGGCATCACGCAAAAGCCATTTGACACAGCAGGGAGGTAGCAAAATATGCACATGCCGGTGCTGTTCATTGATTCCTCGGGAAAGGTGACACGCTAAAGGGGAAAGGCTCCTCTTCGCATCATGTTATTAGTGGCGCTCTTTTAGAATAAAACGAAAGTCTGCTGTAGCAACCCTGAAGGAAAGGCCCCGGATGGGTGCAGTGTTTAGCCGTAGCAGGTAACAAATTGCCCCTGGATGCATCGCCCTCTGCATCGCCCTCTGCATCCTGCACTCTGCATCGCCCTGATAAATTTAAATCAAGGCAGTGAAGGGATGCACCGCTGATTCTACTTGTATTAATGAGACAATTCGGTTGAAGGGAAAATACCGCCTTTTGCAGTCCTTCTGGAAAATGTCAATAAATTTGGATATGGCGGTCGCTTGCCTCGTACGTGGTAATGGTGATCACGCGGGGTAACCCCTACGCTAAGCGTCGTCTCCAAGGGAAGAAAATACGTACATGCGGCTGAATAGACGATCGAAATTATACAAAGTTAAGGAAAAAAACATTCTAGAAATAGCTTGCCATTACAAAAAGGAGCATAACCGGCATTTTCTCTATGATGCATAAAAAAGGGGGCCATTAGAAAAGCCTAGTCGCTTTCCCATGACTCCACCAAAGCTCGGGTATGCGTCGGTCGGAAATTGTCGGGCGCGCAAATTGAATGGTGCGATATAAAACAATGATGGCTCCGTTAGAAGAAAAAGTACGTTGAATTTGCGGGTGTTTACTAAACTGGTCAGCAAACGTCGGTAGCCGCTTATTTGGAGGGAATAGAATAAATATGAAGATCGCGATATGAACAGCGCTGGAATCCTTCCTCATATTGGACCCCTTTACCCCAAATTCTTTTACTATGCATCCAGCTTTTATTACGCTTGCTTTTAAAGAAACATGCTTTGTTTTCTGACATCCGTATGGGTCCCCAACGCCGTTTTGATGTCCCTTCCAACATCGCACTTCCCCAATCAAAATCAATCTTCAGGGTAAATTAATTCACTGTGCAACGCTACCATTTCGAAAGAAAATCGAAGGGAATCTGTTTAAAACGACTGCTCATTCAGCTTATAGCACCGCGCGTATACACGCAGACGTGAAAAGCTACCACTCCACGGTAAGAGTGCAATGCCGGCCACATACTGACTGGGGGAAAAATGAAAGTCTTGGAGGAGAGCTTCTCGTCCACCTACTTTCTTGACATGTTTTTTTTCTTTCAAGGGTGAGTGTTCATTCCCTGCAGTAAATCACTTCGGCGTTTTGACTGAACATAGCAGAAGTTATGCAGTGATTAGTTTAAAAGTTACGCTAATATTACGGGCGAAGCTCAGAACTTTCGAAGAATGTGAAGGCGAAATCCTAGTTGGAACCTCTGCTAATCTGCTGTTAAACTTTTAGATGCAAAGCGTCTCTTAGTCGACCCTCCGTCGTCCGTCGACGTCCGGCGTCCGCACCTCTCCACCTCTCCACACCACCTATGATAACACCATTCTCTCCCCTCCACCTCCCCAAACCACCTGTGCGCTACGCGCGCTGCTCCTCCTCTCCCCTCTCCACACCAGCTGTCCAATCACGCGCATGCGCGCTGCTCCTCCTCTCCACTCCCTGTGTTCTGCAAATAAACCCCCTCCGCGCTCCACTCAGTTGCTTCTTCGGTCTGCGCCATCCGATGACTGGAAATGGACGCCAACGATTCCGTCAGCCAACTGTCTGGCACACCTTCAACTAGCGCCAGCCAGCACACTGTCAGAACCGCGAGCACCTCCGAAGACAAGGCTGTACAGAGGAGGGCTCGCGACGCCGAACGTAAACGCCAGCGTCGAACAGCAGATTCCTCGAGAATGAGAAGCCGCAAAACGTTTCCCACTACTCGATAAATAAAGAAGACATTTAATACGCTACTACACGTGTCTTTACTCTAACAACCAATTAACACGCTACTACTCCACGGCTCTGCAGCCCTTCAGGGTTCAGGAAGATGGTGTAATGTTTTGTTGAACATCGCGGCCGAGCCCGTGACCACTTCTTCAGCTCCCTGCACAACCACACCCCCGCCCCCCCCCCCCCCCCCCCCCTCCCCGACTCGTTCCGCTCACTCTCCATCGCCTCCTGTTCGCCCACATAGGCATAAATGCACCTCTCAAGGCGGCTGGTATTGACTGTGCGGCAGCGGAATAACCTCTTCCGGCGACGCTGTTTTCCTTTCCCGGCGCGCGCTTTTCAGAGCTGTCCATGGACATGTCTCGAATGACGTGTCACCTTGGTGGTGACCATGTTATAATATCACACCCGTATGGGCGTTCGTTGTCGAACGACTCGCGCTCTAGAAGGCCTAGCGCCAGCGGCGGCCATTTTGTTGTTGAAGTCGTGTGGTGCTCGTCTCAAAAGAAGTTCAAATATTTGTGACTAAAACGGAAAGATAAATGAAATAGCGGCTAATAATACCGAAAGGTTGTCGCAGCCATTTTCTTCTCGAACTTTAATTCGTGAACCGTGAGTAGAGTACGTGTTTTACCGGTGGAGAAGCCGGACCCTGCCAGGTGCAGCAGCAGCAGTGGCCGACTTTAGCGGTGGTGGCAGCGGTGGCGGTGTTAGTTGCCGTTGTTCCTCCCAGTCACGTTCCGCCAACGATAGCCAACGTGACTCCCCGAGAGGACCGCATGTATCTCGCGTCCCTTTCTCGTTTCTTTACTTACCATTATTTTCTCTTTTATTATCGGCGCTGGGTTTCCAGCAATGCAAGTTTGTACAGGACAACATCTCTGTGAAATTAATTCGGGCTTGCCAGGTCCGGTTGCAACCTGTTTAGGCAGGGAACCACATCCATGGCGGGACGAACCGCATCAACCGAGAGCTCGTTATCTCAAAGCGTGAGGCGACCCTCTAATTCCGCGGCAGATTTATTAAGGCGGAGCCTTAAAGTGCCCCATTGCGCGAAAAATCAGGGTTGTTGTTGCTCGATACAGAAAATGGCCGCCGTTGTAAGGTGGAAAAAATACACTTGAGTTTGAAGGAGGATGAAACTTCGACTCCAGGGTCCCTAACCCAGCGTCCCGCACACTGCGGCGGCCATTTTTATGATCGAGGCGAGAGAACAAGAATCTCTTTAGATTCGTATATTTAAAAGAAAACTTTGTCCCCATTTTCGGAAACTCATTGAATATTTTACGATTCAATTGCGCAATAATGGTTTCAAGATCTGCCGGTGTGTAATAACTGATTTGTCTTCTTTCGCGTAAATTTTGTCTGTGTCATTGCTGCCAATGCTGTTAATCGCATGATGATTGAGGTCCGTCCTCCCTCATTGACTATGAAACATACTTGATTTTTTATTCTGTACAAGCACGTATTGCAATTTCAAAAGTGGTGATGTGTAAGGATTTTGCCGCAGGTTTAAGATCCCCAGGCGGTCTAAATAATTGCGTAGCCTTCGACAACAGTGCACCTCATAGACCACCTCCTTCCTGCTTCGGCACACAAAATCCCGGTTTTGTTTCGGATAGACCAGGATTCAATAGTGCTTAGTAAAGAAAAAAACATTTTCCAGCTTTCCTACACAGAAAACGCCCTCGAAAGCGCCTTTGGATTGGGCTTCCCAGAAAAACAACACAACTCGGAGTGCTTGCAAGCGTTGACAAGAAGCATCGCAATCGTTGGCACACGCCGCCCAGGCAGGCTCGGCGATAGAGCATCACGCCTTCCCCTCAGTCCTTTTAAATTGCGATCATGCAAGTTGCCTTCATTGTTTTGTTATTGGGCTCCTGGCGAAAACCCGCCTCGGCAGGGGCGCGAAAAGCAAGCGGCCGTTGCGAGATTCCTAAACGTCCTCGTGACGCATCTGCACATCCCGCATCTTGCCGCATTTGCCAAGCACGTCGCCTATCTCCTTAACTGGTTCCTAAAGGAGGACGCAAGCAGCTTGGTAAGCAAACTTACGGGCCAGGTTGATGCGCGGCCTTCACGCCATTGGAATGAATGCTCTGTGCGAAGGCCTAGTGCAGCGCCTAAAGGTTGAGAGAAATTCGACAAAAAAGAAACTTATGTTAGGTTAAGATATTATCTAAAGGTTGGATAATTAAGAAAGTTCACGTTGTTGGTGTTTTTCTATGTTCATTTGTGCGCTTAAAATAAGCGCAGACGCATACAAATTACTACAGTGTCTACGCTGAATTTCATACCACGAAAAAGGAAAATGCAAAAAAGAAATCGCCTGTAGTAAAACTGGAATGGAAGATTCGGTGGCTAAGTTTAGTTACAATGGTGTTGTCTTGTTTTACAAGCGAAGTAGATACTATGAAATTCTGTGGAAATATGGCGAAAAATATGAAATAGCGGCCACTACTTTAAAAAAGAACGTGCGCGCGAGGTAACGCTACAGCTGCGGTGATTTCATAAAATGGTACATAAATACAGCAATGAAGGTCATCAAGAAAATAGGAAGAATTGGACGCTGCCAAACAAGATGTACATAATAGAAAAATTAAGCTCTATGATATTAAAAGCCTAAAACTCGAAGCTCTCCATTATGCGAGTGTGCCCCAAGGCATATTCACATGCAAATTGAGCCTTTCGTTTCCTCTAAAAGCTTCCGCATTTAGTTTGTCCGAATTTGCCCTAAAAATGTGCTGAAGCCCACGCACAATTTAGACAGAATATCTATCCGTGCGGACGATTTAAAACCAGCCGCAAGAGGGGAGAGTAAATATACTGGCTTCTGCCTGCAAGAAACAGGACCGTACATCTTTGAATAAACAGTGATCAGAAGGTTTTAATTTTTTATTGAATTGGCTCAAACATTGTTGGTAGGGAATGCCTAAGCATGCTGTAAATCCTGCTGTATAATTAAGTGCTGCATTTCTTGGAACACATTAGCAATTAATGTAACCTGTACCGTCACCAACCTCACTGCATTCTGCAATTCACTGTTATCATTACTCGTTATGTGTTGTTATCACTCCCACTCGGGTTCTGGTACCAGCTAGCCAAGTAAACTAAGTTGACGGTAGACGGTGGGTCATTCCTTCTGTTCTTGCATTTTTTTCGTGCTCTCCGCATTTTACTTTGCTTGCATCTTCTCTTTGCTTCTACTGTATTTCTGCACACGGATGACACAAGAAAGACCCTGGAATAAAATAAGGTATAACAAAATACCTTTGCCCAAACTTTGCCCAATGATGCAGCTTTTTTTTTTGTAAACCGGCTGCCATTGCTGACCTACAGAGAGTCGCATTTTTTTGTCGAATGCGAAAGCGCCTTCTTTTTTTCTTCTCGACGCAAAGCTTTTTTCCTTCTCCCTTACTGTGTTGCGGCCTCTTCGTCGTCTGTTGAGCACCTTTGTACGCCGTTATGAAGACGTTACTATTTTCTTTTTTTCGGTGGCTTTAACGAATGCTGGTAGGGGCATTTAAAAAGTCCTCCTCTGTCACCACCAGTCTTCTTCTCTTTGTTCTTGATCTCTAGCTTTTACTCAACACATATTCCCCTTTCCCGATGCCCATATCTATGCGTTTGCATGTTATAGATAGCATATGCTGCGCGAAATCGCTTTATTTCGGAATTTTTTTTTCAGGGGAATTTTGGAATAATTACCTACGCTCACACTTCGAAGATAAAGAATCATGTAGACGAAAAGCTCTTGCGATGCAGCAAATTAGCTTGAGAAACATTATAGAAATGGCACCCAAAGCTTCGTTATTAAATATTTGCCAGCGCCCTAAATAGAGCCGGTGTTGGACCCACGGTTCAAAGAAAGAACGATAGACAGGCTGGTCAACAGTTTGACCCGGGAATGAGAGAACTTCATTATAGTGCTTGGTCCCACGTGACCCAGGCCAAATTCTCGTATCTTGCCCGCTGAAAGGAAATGCGTGTCCCTACTAACAAGTCCAGGCCAATGTGCCCAGCCAGCTCAAGCCTAGCGTACATATATGTACATATATGTATATAAGTACATATATACGCTTTCCCTGTTTCTGCAACATAAATTGAGTTGAAGTTCTAGCGTGTGTTTTGTATCCTCTTCAGCTTTGTCCCTGTGTTAATGTTCGCAAATACGATTCCTTTGTGAGTGGGCGTCGAATCCTAGTACTCCCTGATGCACCCAGGTGTTTGCTTATGCATAGATATACTTGCGTGACTTGTACTACAAACAGATGAAGAGATGTTCTAGCTTTTCGCACGCGACTATTCATTCTTTCACGTTGCATCTGGTAAACTCTCGCGCTCACATGACCTACACCGCTCATTAGTATCCGCTACTTTGTACAACCTTTGTCTGGTACCCTGGGTTAAAGACCAGGTACGCATTAGGAGCACAACGTGGGCATATACTAACGTATATGCCCACCGTCATTATTTTGACGATATAATAGTCTGAATACTAATTAGCAGTGTAGGTCATAGTGAGCGCGATGGTACACGGTTTCCACAGAGGCGCAAACGTAGTGGCGTTTGTTTGCAGCTCGCAGATTCACCTCGGAAATGGTACGGACTGAAAAAAAAAAAAAAAAAAAACATGATCCCTGGGTTCGGGAAACGATGGTTAGCACAAAAAAAAATGGCCAGAACAAAAATGCGCGCGCTCATGAAGCTCTGAATGATTTATCGATGAAAAGAAAACGAAAAAAAGGATCTCGATCAATGCCAGTCAGCAGACTCACTGTGGCTGGACCAGCAGAAGGTTACGTGTTTGACACTTCTATTTCAATATATAACCCGATTTTTTTTAATGCGTCGCACTCTTTGCTGATTACCCCACAGGCAGGACCGTGTAACGCCCTGCATTTCAAGAATAACGCCGATTTCGCAAAATTTCTACCAGCAATCGTTATAATAGCGCAAATGGAGATCATTGGTCGAACGAAATTTTGAAAAACGAAGAGAATGGCAAAAATACAAACAAAAAATCGGAAAATGGCGAACCGTGCAACCCCCGGCATTTTCACAGTAATGAAGATTTGGCAGAAGTTCCACCTGTAATCGTTAGAGTAGCGTAAATAGAGGTCATCAGAAGAACAAAATTTTTCGAAACTTAAAAATAAGAAAAATATAAAAAATAGGGAGAATGGCGAACCGCGTAATGCCCTGCATTTCCACAAAAACGCGGATTTTGCGGAAGTTCTACCTGTAATCATTATAGCGTAAACGGAGATAATTGGTCGAACAAGTGTTTGACAAAATAAAAAATAAGAAAAAAATATTAAAAAACACGGGAAATGGCGAACCGTGTGACGCCCAGTCCACAATCACGCAAATTTTGTGAAAGTTCGACCTGTAATTGTTCTGGAAAAGAACGGCATGGTCAGAAGAATTATCATCTTTCCACAACCTAAGCATCTTTCCATACATTTAGGTTCTTCTTTCCATTTCAGTTTTTCTTTTGAGTTTGCTCAACCCTATGCATTAATTTGTGCTCTTCCAAAACTGCACGCACAGTAGCAGCAGACTGCTTCTGTAAGACCTCTCTGCGTAGTCTCCTCTCTCTCCCCCTCTCTCTCTGGTTCTCGCTTTCTATTTTTGTATCTGTCTTGAGCCGCATCCTCCTCCCCCTCGCCCCTTTGTTGTTTCCAGCATTCTAGATTTCACGGCCTTTATCGCAAGTCTTCTTTTTTCAGATGTGATTTCTTTGAGTGCTCAAGCTTTGATATTCGTAGCGCGTGCTCGTAGAGCACTCTGGTCGTTTTCTCCCCAGCCGTAAACCGTCCCATCGGCGCCTGCGAACTATCGCGTGCGCAGTCAAATGGCTCGCTGGGTTTCCCGACTAATGCGCGCCTGGAGTGTGAGACGACCCATAAAGCTGGAAAGGAATGGTGGCGGGCTGCTTCGACAAACAGCACACTTGCAGGAGCACTTCGTCAAGCTTGGATAAACAACGACCCCCTTCTTTCTATTTTAGGCTTCGAGAGAGCAGCGTCCCCAAGTCCCAACAAACGTCTAAGAACATGGGGATGGCCAAAGTATTTCGTAACTATATACCCCAAAACGCAAGTTTCTGGAACATGTTCTTACACCCGCCGCGGTGGCTCAGTGGCTAAGGCGTTGGGCTGCTGAGCACAAGGTCGCGGGTTCGATTCCCGGCCGCGGCGGCCGCTTTTATGATGGAGGCGAAAAGCAAAAACGCCCGTGTGTACGAGATTTCGGCGCACGTTAAAGATCCCCAGGTGGTCAAAATTAATCCGGAGCCCTCCACTACGGCGCGCCTGATCGCATGCGTTGCGTCGGCGCGTTAAACCCCACAATCGATCAGTCAACATGTTCTTAGCCAGATACCTGGGTATAGCTTTTCTTCCCGTGGTTTACGACATGTTGGAGCCGAGAATTTTCACGGTTAAGTGCAGATACGTGTGGAAACGGGCCAGTTAGTTGAACCTAAATCGCCTGAATAAGCTTCAAACCATGATGACTTGTGTAGCTTAAAAGACGCCGTTGAGCGCCGCAAGCCAGAGTATCTATAAACTGGCGTAGTATCTGAAGTTTTTCTTTTTCTGTAATTACCTAATTTGTGTCGTCCCTTGAGGTAAAAACGCGTCGTGACTTACGGGACTCGCGAAGTAGTATTTGCACCGCACTTCCTCTCCTCCCATGAAGGATCTAGCCAGTGATGTCGCCTGGATGATCTTGCAGTTGGTTTGGGGTAGAGTTGTGGTGGGAATGGGGCAGCTCTTTCTCCAAGATATGCTTTAAGAAAACTGTTTTGTTTCTTTTTTCTTTCATGAGAAATCTAGTAGAGCCCAGTAAAGCTTCAAGTCAAAAGAACTGTCATTGTGAAGGAGGACGTAGCTGTGTCGTTAAAGGCTATAACAAGAACTACAAGCAACTCTACGGCACTGTAAACAATACTTTCATTGTGCGTGAAGCCCTTCTCAAGAAAACATCTAGAAACTCTTCTGAGGCATGGAGACAGCTCATGATTATGTGGCAGGCATGTCGAAATATCACAGTGAGAATTGACAAAAAAACTAGCATGTAGCCGTCTGTCTCGCATCCGAAGATGAATGCGGACGAACAATGATAAGTAAGCAGCAGCTAACAATTGGAAATAGATGCACTAATTGAACCAGCATAGCGTGCACAATAGAACAACACTATTATGGTAAAAAGGTAAGCAAGAGGTAGAGTGGCTCAGAGAGATTTACAAAATAAGGAAATAGAAGAGCATTTATGTGATCTTACCCATTTTAAGCTCCCAACGGTCACGTTATTTCTCAGGTTGTATCAAAGCAGTCACAATGTTATTTACTGCTTAATCTCCTTGATGCTAATATCCAGCCCACTAGCATTCAAGCGTGTACTTCGGTGAGATGAAAACGCAGCCTTCACTTAGTCACCTCTGTCAAATTTTGATAAGCCTTCGTACAAGTAGAGCTTCAATATCACGTGCCTTTGTTGTCTCGCAGGGTTCAAGTGTAAACACTTCATGGACAACAAAAGGTGTTCCTTTCTGGCCTTTCTCCTTTTTTCCTGCATAAAATGTAATGGTCCTTGGTTCTAAAAGAGTGCTTGGAATGTTGTTGAAGGAGCAGCACCCGAAGGCAGCTAGTTATCGGGACATAAAAGAGCAGAACGGCAAAGCAACTTTTGCGTGCTCAAAGCCCACTCTTCGCTCCCTGTCGAAGAATCACGAATCTGGTGCCGACAACAAACCTGCCCACACTATAAGTCCCCTATCCTCACCCACATCTCCCTCTCAAGCTTCGCGCATAACAAGTTCCTGCCACCACTGGCCCCCTCGTCTTCCTGTGTCCTCAACACCATGCCCCTCTCCCTTCGCCTGTCCCCGAGCAGTGAAACTGTGCGTTGACCAGCGCGGACATACCGGAGCGGCGCAGCCTGATCCAGCAGGCCACACGAGCACCGGCGGCGCGTGGCTTCGTGAACTGCGGAGGCCACTCACCGTATTTTACGTCTTTTTCTGTTTAATAAATGTTTTACCTAACTAATCTGTACTGTTATCTTTAACTTTTTCCGCCATGTTCATGTTTTCTTTTTTCTTTCATTATTCAATTGGTTGTAATGAGATGTGTCGGCCGTTGGTGCCTGCCCTCCGTAACGTCCCCTCCTGTAGCATAATCAAGATATCTGAAGCAAGCGAAACATTAACTCCACCTATTGAGAAGGTCATCAAGATGAACGGGACGCTAAGCACACGCTACTGGGTCCTAACAAAACACTTTTTCCGTGCTTAATTTCCAAATGCAAGTGAGGGTCATTACAACGCACCTAGCATCGCGTTTGTACTTCGTCGCGCTTGCTCCGGCCTAGGCGGACCAAGAAGGAGTGTGAAAAAAAGCACGACTGCAGCAACCCTGGTGCCAACAACGCCGACAGCGCCTGCGCCAGAGTGTCGTCGAGTAGAAAAAGTTGTGGAGTTAAAGGGGTCCTGAAATACCTTCCGCCGATGCATGGATGTACATGTAACCAAATAAGACAATGTATTAGCAATCTCCTCCCGCAAGAATTTTCTTAAAGCGATGAGTATTAGCTGAGAAATCGTAAATCAAAAACCGCGCATTATCGTCGCGCCGCGTTTCCTCCTCTTTTCAACTGTTGACGGCGCGCCAGCACTCTCTCCCATGATGCTGCGCTAGTCAGCGGTGACGTACTTCCGCATTACGCTCCTCCGACTGCTATCTGCTACGGGCAAGTTTTGTTGACACCATGAATTCCGCACTCCGCTCAAGGATGGATAAGCGAACGAAAAATCTGGCCGCATGTCCACATGTGCGGTGGCCTGGCCTTGCCCTTTCGCGGTGTGCGTTGCTGCAGTGCAGCACGTGACTTTTAATCGGCGGCGAACTCGCAGCCGCTCGGGGTGGATCGTGCGCTCGGTCCCTTTCATGCACCGCGCACTGTTTATCCAAAAAGCGCCGTATCAGATGTGGCCCCGCTGGTGCCGGGTGTTATTTTGCGGTGGTGGTAATTCCTGCCGGCGCCATGTGAAAAAGACATTTTAAACCGTTACAGAACCCGTGCGCAAAACGCTTCAATCATGTGACCAGTTCAGCTTGGGGCGACGCGTGGTGGAGAGCGGCAACGTTGGCAAAACATGCTCCGGCGTGGCTCTGAGCTTTCTAGCGCTGGAGCGAGCGCCTTTCTTTGACGATCTCAAACATCGGTTGCCTTGACAACAAGGCACAAACCGGCCAGAGGTCAGTTACGCTTGCGTGATCCCGGTTCAGCTCGGGGCCCCACCTCGCGACATGTGGGCACTGCAGTCGTACCACTCACTCTCATTAGGAAGTGTGAGATGCGTTTGGCATTACAGGAGGCGATAATGTGTGTGTTGTGGACGCCTTTGTTTCGCGATGAAATGCGACATTGTGCTTCTGCGGGTGGATAGTGCTTCCCATGGTCTGGATTATCTTTCTCGAGCGACGTACGACTCAACCTCGCATGGGGTATGTGCAGTGTGCGTGGCTAAAAGCCATCTCGGCTTGCGCGCCAGAGTTAAGTGACTTGCTGTTCGTCCCCGCAAACCGCGCGCGAGGTGAGTGCCAAATTTACGACGGGCAGGAGGAGGCAACCCATCGTCTGTCAATCGCGGTTCAGACTTGCAACGCATGTTGTGACGTTGTGTTCGTTCGAAACGCATCTCTGGATTGTTTTGAAGTGGAAAAAAATGTATGCGTCAAACCCGGGCATTCGGCTCAGGGCGTTCTCTGCGATTGCACGAAAGAAGTGCCACGGGGCTTCAACGCTTTCTTTATGGAACGTACTCCGGTAAGAGAATATCCATGTCGTGTTATGGCCGTGTTGCATTCAATACGAACGGTTAAGCGTTTGTTTACACTTGTTTCGTTTGTCGTAAAATGTCCAAGCACTCCGGCACTACGCTGGCAGATCAGCCGGCGAGTCGACGCTGAGCAGACGACTCATCTCTTTGCCGGAAGTGCGTGAAAAAGCCGCCCAATAGCAGGATGTCTAGCTCATGACGAACATCGGGGAATCGATGATGTAGACATGTGAAGATGGCGCCGTCCAAAAACACGAAGGAAAGGGTGAGAAAAAAGCGACAAACTTTGCAACAAAGGTGTGAGCTTTCCGCTGCTCGTAAAAGAGTAATACTTGGCCCAGATGACCTTGACGACCCAATCTAACGATTGCGCTACTTCATTTAGTGTGCTCAAAATGCCTTTCAGGGCCCCTTTAAGTGAAAATATCTTTGGACATGTGGCGCTTTTCACAACATCGGCTTCCCTCAGCCATGGCGACGTTCGCTAAGGATCAGAAATAGCAAACTCTTTGAGTGGAACCCTTGCTCTAACGCCACATCGCCTCTCTGTTACTCCCACTGTTCTTTCCCAAGTTCGGAAACTCGGCATTCATAAATTGCCAAAGCGCGTCGAGATGCTGGCAGCAAGGGTACTCCTTGAGAAACCAGGCATTTTTTTTTTCTAATCTCTTAGAACAGCCACAAGCGCCACGGAAGTAATGAAAACGAGGACCAAGTGTACAACTGTTTATAGGAAAAATACTTTTCTAAAAGTTGTCTTTGTACCACTGTCCTCCCTCTTCTCATTCATCCGACGCTATTCTCTCCCGCGTTCCGCATCCCTTCCGCAACAAGGCGACCGGAGCAGCGAACGCACTGTGCAAACACCTTGTGCCCCGAGGGCGCAGGCCTGGCTGCAGCGAACGTGGAAGAGTAATCGGGAACATTTCCGTCCCCAAGCGCCATAAAAGCTCTCTTTGTAGTGAACTACGTGCGCTCGTTAACTCGCTGGTTGAAACGCCTGGAGCTCTGCAGGGGTGAACATGGCTCGCGTATATAGTCGCCGGCGACCAGTTTTCTCGCGCATCTACGCGGGTGCTGCGCCATGGGTTCGGGATACCGAATTCCTGCCAAGTGTATGCAGAGAACAGAGACGTGGGTAGATTCATTCCCACTCTACTGCATATTTATCAAAGCAACGTTTACTCATTTAGAATGCCGCTTCCACAAGGATTTGGGTTTGTCTGGCGGGGGTATAAAAGCAGCGATTATGAAACTCAAAGTTTCGAGTTCACGAACTTTTTTTCTAGCATGAAGGTAAAATAAATGCAAGGCTTTTTCGAAGTGGTTCACTTTTTACTTTTTATTGAATCGATAACCGCACTTCAATCACCGACCTTCGATGCCTGGCTGCCCTGTTTCCAATGCTGCCGCTAACCTGTACCCGTGCGTTTCTTTTATCCAAACATTTAATTTCTTTTTTTTTGTGGTGTTCCCATCTCAATGGCAATACAGAAACGTTCTCGTTCAGGATATAATCGAAATGCGTAATAATTCCCCAAAATCACGGATATATACCGCAGCTGTATCGCCGCTCGCGTGATAGAGTTTCGACACACCCGAAGCGTACTTTGCTCAGGCATAATATCCCTGCGCATAATCCTCACATTTGATGAGTGGGCCCCACAACTTCTAAGAATAAATTTAAGAACAGTTTTAATGCTTGCATTTCTTCTAATATTTCATATTTAAATAAAAAAACGCATTTCCTCGTCCTTCACGCATGGGCGCATTCGGGCCCGATATCTTTTCCGCCCTGTTTCTAGATGGGGATGTCATTCAGCAGTGATGACAGCTGCTTGTTTCCCCTTATTCGCGACAGACATCGTTAAGCTTTCTTTTAGGAAAATGGAGTGCACTCCTTGTGCAGTGGCTGATAATTGAAACCTGTTATCTTAACTGCTCAGCTGTTCAGGCTTGAGCTTGGTCCGGTGGCGTTAGCAAAAAAAAAAGAGAAACAGGAAAAAAGGACTGCGGCGGATGTAAAGATTACAACGTTGCAGACAGTGAAGCCGGTATTTGTGCCTGTTAGAGCGTGAGCTCAAGAGTGCATATGCGTATGCGCGCCCTTTACTATAGCATAATGAAGGTGATAGCCATAGCCTTTCTTGGGGTAATGAAACGCAAGAAATTGGAGCAGCTTGCACTAGGGGTACAAGGCTGGAGAAACAGCGGTGGTGGGGGTCGACTTAGCTTTATGTCTTCTGGGATCCGTGTGAAGAGCCGACCGTAACGACCTTGTAAAATCCGGCTAAACTTGGCTTCACCCCTCAACACCTAGATTAGCCCAGCAACCACATCCCAACACCTAACAAAGCTAACCAAAGCCTGGAAACACCTAGACAAACCGGAAAAAGCTAGGTCGACCCCCAGCCCCGCTGCTTCTCCAGCCTTGCACCACTAGTGCAAACTGCCCCAATTTTTTTTCGTCATTTCTCGGGTCTCGGGTCACATTTTTTGAACGCGCCAATTCAGAAGGCCTGTAACAATCGCTTGTAAAATGCGAACAAAACCCCGAACATAAGCATTGCTTGTATTTGCATTTTAGTGAATCGACATCAGGATATTAAAACGAAATTCGCGGGGCTCTATATGCCACAGCAATTGGCAACACAAAAGGCATTTTCACAAGGCAACGCAGCGTGTCTCAAGATGGTGGGTTGGCCAGTGGGTGTACATGTTTGATGGTAATCGGCTAACCGAAGACGAGAGGGAAGTCAAGGACAAACCTAACGCGCCTCCTCAAATAGTTGACAATGTTTGCTGTGTCTGAACTATAGCAAAGGCCTGCTGATATTTGACGTTGCTTTCGTTTAGGGTACACTTTAACGTTTTGCCGTATCAAAGAGAGGTTGTGTTCTACGTCTGAAAAATTGGTTCTTGACCATTTACAAGGCTACGAAGCAGGCTGATGAAAAAAATTACGCCCACCTCCTCTCGCGGGAACCCTGGTATGATGCCAGTCTGAGGGGGGTTCAAGCGCAAGCGGAGAGCAACCGTCGACCGAAAGGCCGCCGGGGAGCGGCACACCGGTTATATGCGCAGCGCGTCCGAAGGAGAGGAGGCCGCGGAGAGAGAGAGTGCCGCGGCTATGACGCAACACAATCCAACACAATCCACTTTAATCCAATCCAAGCCAAGCCAAGCCAAGCCAAGCCAAGCCAAGCCAATCGAATCCAATCCAATGCCTCTCGCGAGAGAGTGTCCGCTATCGGAGAGGAGAGGGGAAGAGTGGCTGCGGACAACAACAACGGACGCACGCAGGAAGGACAGGGCCGCAGACAAGAGATGCCCTCAGCGTCGCATATAAAAGTCTACGATAGCGCTATATGCGGTGGTGCAAAGTCCTACAGGTATCTGCACCAGAGGGCGAAGCTACAACGAAGGTATCGCGGAACAACGAGCGGACAAAATACGGAAGACAGGAGGCTGCACATCTGGGCTCGCAAGTGAGAGAAACTAGGTGGCGACACTGTGGGACAATCCTTGATTGCACCCTTGGCCTGCGAATGTCTTGGGCTGAGGGAGCTTACTTGCCGGAGCTGTCTACAGAGAGGAATCAGATGACACCGGAGGACGAGGAACGTCCAATAGGCAGGCACGCAACTTTCGAGGGAAGGAGGTGAGTGTGCACAGAGCTTCCACGGGAAGACGAAGTGCTCGCCAGTATAAAACAAGATTGATTGATTGATTGATTGATTGATTGATTGATTGATTGATTGATTGATTGATTGATTGATTGATTGATTGATTGATTGATTGATTGATTGATTGATTGATTGATTGATTGATTGATTGATTGATTGATTGATTGATTGATTGATTGATTGACAATCTTTGTGAGCACGCATGATTTAGCATCCTCACCTCAGCACGCTTTAGCAGTTGTGGGCCAGTTCTAGCCTGCGCTGTATGCGAGCCACAAGAGTAAGCTGATTGGCAAGGTGGACGCCTGAGTCAGACGGGCTGGCCGGACCGAGCGAGATGCGAAAGTTTGAGAGAGAGAGGTGATACGACATAAGGTGTATAGAACGAACATTCCCACTGTACACGAATATTATTCGGATAGCCTGCGCAATAATGGGAAGCCATAGAAGAGTCGGTGGAGTGGGATGCCGGAGATCGGCTTTTGCGCCTTTCAAAATGGCAAATGTCCGCACCTTGCGGGGAATAACGAGAGGGAGAGTAAAAAAGAGTACTGACGCCGTGCATCTTGGAGATGTAAGCAGTTGAAGAAAAAGATTAACACTCTGGAAAGAGACAATTGTTTTCTCAAGCAGGATAAAATTAAGAAAAAAACAGAGCTTTCCAACGGAATTCTTTGGTGATGCAACTCTTGCTGGACGTCGAGAAACTTCTGTATAACGTCGCATAATACAGAGCCCGCAAAGAAGTTCGGTCGAAAGAAGACGTTTGGAATTTTACGAAGCACCTGAACCTGCCCTCGTAATGAAAAGGACTTCGCTTCAACCAACCCTTGAGCCCCTCACCGTTTGCGCAATGCTAAATTCTCTTTGTTGTGCAGCATGTGAAATAAACTGGCTAAACAAGCTACGCAATATTACCGATGGGGATGACGTCAAAAAACCTGTGAACATGCATTCCAACCTCTATGCCCAGAAGGCTTTGTCTGAATAAGCGCCCACACCCGCGTCTGATATTCCCGGCTAATTTCATATTTCCGCGCCGTTCGGGGAAAGCACCCCCCTCCCCTCTCTTTATTGAGACCACACCCCGAAATCCACCATACCCAGGCAACACTGGCATGCTACAGCTGGTCTATAATCCAATCCAACCCGATTATGGTTAGCAGCCCGATAGCACTATCTCTTCGCCCCATTACTCGTTTTTCTTTTTTGTGGTGTCGGTTTATTTTGGCGGGAGCATGTGCTCGATTTGGTTGCCGAGGCATGGGCGGGCCGCCGTACCTGGGGATACTGTGGCACGGTCATGCAGCGGCTGTGGAACTAGAAACACACTAGATGGCCCAGAGGAAGGCGACTTGCAGTGTGGATTGGCAAATGTTGGAGCCAGGGCACCAGGAGACCGGGGCGGACTTCAAGCGAAATTCTGCTTGACTTTTCAGCGGACTTTTCTTTTCGACTTACTCAGAGGAGTCTTTTGAAGGTTTGGAAAGCGATGACTCAGATAGGTGCATGTGCATTCCGCATTTTTTTTTCAGGCAGGGGATCGTTGCAGCCGCCACCTTGAATTGCGGTCTCGTTCCTCACAGCCCCCCCCCCCCCCCCCCACACACACACACGCACACTCTTGGTCGGTAATCTCGACTTGCAAGCAAGGTGGCGCTTGCACTGGGTTTTAGAGTATATATATTTTTAATGCTAACGAAATTACCATGTCGCATTTTTTACAGCTCCTTGCGAAATCACAACTGTTTCAATTGTTCGTATTTTTTCTAAAAACAGGAAAAAAGAACGGGATTTTTATGCCCCTCGAAATTATCTGAAAGTTTTCATCTTTACTGCAGCTGCCAAAGAGGGTACTTTGCATACGGGGGGGCTTGTCATGTTTAGCGGCTACGGTAAACAATGTATAATTTCTTTTCACACATCTGCGAAACAAGCTTTCCGGAGCAGTAAGGAAGCACAGAACATACGAACAAATGAGTCCACACAGGCAACACCGTTTACGCCTCAGCGTCAGCCACCTCTTACGAACGCCAAGCGACATGACTGCGCAGTACTTTACGAGGATTCGCCACCTTCAGGCTGAACACTTACGCGCCGCATTCAGGGCAGCCTCTGCGTGCTGGGGGAAATTTTTGCATGTATCTCTCCGCTTTAAATCGAGGTATTTGTCCTCGAACCAGATAAAACAAAACGAAAAGAATCAAGGACAGGCAACACACTTGGGCTTTTTGGATGTTGAAGAACCGAGGCGAGGACCGCGGGACGTGAGCGAATCTTTAATGGCGGATGGGACTTTACAATGATAGTGATAGTAGGAGGCAGCTGCTAATGGCCACCTCTTCTTCCTTTCGGATTTTTCCAACATCCTCCCGGCCTCGCGATAAATGGCGGAGGAGAATGGGCATTACGTGAAGAATTGCAGTTTTCAACGGTCATCAAGCACTCGTCTTTTAACACTTTCGTCTAAGGTCCCGTGATCAGTTCAATGTGCTCAAAATCCTTGTCATGAACGTCGTAGCATCCCTGTGTTAGTCTAGTCTATACTTTCGTTTCCATCGATGCTTGGTGCGTTTGTGATACCTGCGCCTTGCAGAATCTGAGCAGGGTAATCGACTCGATTGCACCGTCGTCCGTCCTGGAAGACGACCTTGCAGACTTCGTACAAACTTCATGCGGCATGGTCGTCGGGTTGACTGTCGGGTCCTAAGGAAATTCAAGTGCCGGATGTGAACGAGCTTGATTCCTTGCTTTTAGTCTCACATTGTACTGGATCACACGTTTCGGTTGAGCCTTATTTGTGCTACTTGTACTTGCCTGTGGTAGGGTTGTCCGGCTTCGCCATTTTCGCCTTCGTTGTTTTGGCATCGGGGTTATAAAATCTTCACGTTTTGTTCTATTCAATAAAATCCCCTCCAAAGTCGTGTTTCCGTGATGGCAACATATAATTGAACGATCGACGGGTGCGCCTGTAACTGCGGCAATCTGTCTCGTGTTTCCGTGATGGCAACATATAATTGAACGATCGACGGGTGCGCCTGTAACTGCGGCAATCTGTCGATGTTTCAGCAGTGTTCTTTGGTTCACCTTCGGTGTTCCCTGAGGTCGCTCGTTGTACGCTGAGCACTTTTTATTCTCTTCAAAATCTTCCGCAGAAGACGACGTCTCTTTAGGTATCTCACTGTGTTGCCGTCGCTTTTATCACTCGTTACACTCATTGGAGGTAATGAAGCCGGTTCATCGTTTGCAGCGTCAACTGTGAAAAAAAGCTCAGGTCAGTTCGTCTGGACGAGCATCAGGAGCGGCTGTCTGCACTTTGTCAGTTGAGGCCTTATGTTCGTCTTTGAAGGTACCAGCTCGTTCGGTGACATGGGGCTCCTGACGATCGTGTTTGGAAGGTGCCGCCAAATTGGTGTTTTTGTTAGGACGGCCACTGCTCTTTAGTGCTGACTCTTTGTTCTTTATGGTGCTGTTGTCTTGTTCGGAGGCTATTGCTACAGTGTCATTGCTAGGATATTTTTGTAACTCCGGGAACAAACGCTCCATTCTAAATTTTGTCAGCAGGATTGAATCTTCGAATTCTAATGATGCTTCATATTCTTTCTCTAAATCGTCCAGTTCGACAAGCTCTTCAATTTCACCGTCCAGTTTCTTCAGGATTTCATATTTTTCTAATAAACGTTTTTTCAGGAACATTAGCTCACCGATTGATGATGTCTCGTCAGTCATGCGGGATTTAATGTCGTCGATCAGTGCTTTGACGTCCTGTAGGATTAGGCCTCTTGTTTGGCAAAGGCCTTGCAGGTCCATTCTCGACGTCGTTAATGTCTCGGTGGTCGTCGAGAAGGATCACGCTCGGTTGAATGTTGAAGCCGTTGTCGTTGATGTTGAAGCCGTTGTCGTTGTATTTCAGTGGTCTACGCGAGACGTCCGCGGAGAATCGGTAAATCGTTGAGAGCTTGGGGTCCGCTGCACGTCTGGCGCGTCCTCAAGTCCTTGTGTTTTCTCCGCGGACGCTTTCGGTCAATGGTCAGGAGCAGCAGTCTAGTCCCATCGTTGCGGTCACTCACGTCATCGTTGTGGGGCGGTGCGCACTCAGGTCTTCAACTGTGTTATCCTTTGATCCTGGTCACGGCACCATTTTGTTGAAGAACCGAGGCGAGGACCGCGGGACGTGAGCGAATCTTTTAAGGGCGGATGGAACTGTACAATGACGGTGATAGTAGGAGGCAGCTGCCAAGCTACCTCTTCTTCCTTTCGGATTTTTCCAACATTGGATTAAGTGCCCTCCAGGGATTAAAGGTATCCTGCGCTGGGGTCTTTTCTTTTTTCGCAAAATGTTTGTGGCCACTCTTTATTGCGTTGTTTTTTTATTGATTGACTGATTCTTTTTCTAAGCAGCAGGTTTACGCGACGGCCTGGGAGAATGGCTATCCTTTGACAGAAACCTTTAAGGCAGTGCATCTTTCTTTTTTTCATTATCGTTTCCTTTGCTGCCTCCCGTCATTTTCCCAATTCGCCACAATAAGCCGTCAGTAGTTATCGTGGGATTTGATTATCCATAAAACGAGTTTTTTGTTTCAACTAACTTTGTGAAATGGTAGGTCGCGAAAAATGTTGTATGACATTTTCAATACAGAGCTGCGGTGAGTTAGGACATCGCATGCGGCTATTCGATGAAAAATGAAACTGAAAACCTCAAGAAGTAGAAAAACGAATCAGTCAATAGAAGGTACTTACAAGCAGCTCTACCGCGACTTGGCGCTGTTTTTTCTGCTGGTGATAGCGCCCTCTGCTACGTATAGTCGCTTATACTTGAAGCGGGAACCGGGGCGCAGTATGTGCCGCTTACATGACGAAAAATTACAAAATAGGGGAAGTGCTTTGTCAGCAGAAAGCCTTTACGGTCAAGAACACCGGTCTCAGGAAGTGCCTATATACGGGTGCTTTCTTATCTTCGTAATTTTTTTGTGTGCCCTGACTGTTTCTTTCTTTTTCAGCAGCGATAAACCACATTTTGGGAAACATCATTGCATGTGTTATTTTGTGGCACTACAGCAGAGCGTAATCTTTGAGTAACAATAATCATGTTTCTGTTGAGGCAACAAGTGCCTGCAACTAAAAAACAAACAAACAGGGAATTCCTCACAGAAACAAAAAACACTGGGGAAGCTCGCATTAAGTCGCTCAAGACTTAAACCAAACGAATTTACATGATTTATTTCTACGTGAGCAGTGAAGGACACATCAACACGCATTCGCCGAAGTTTGAAATTGTTTTCTTTAATAGTTCTGGCCACGTTAGCCTGGCAAAGGGGCATTGGTTGCTACACGAGATATATAAGAAACAATGAATGATTTACCTTTGTTTCTCGCGTGATACTGGTGAGGGAATAAAAGTTGCAGTGGCCCCTATTAGATTCTTGAACTGCCAAGCGCAAATAACGTAGGTCTCAAATTTTTCGCTCATCTATTGCCAGAATCCCCCTCCATTTCTCCGGAAATAAACCTTAAGATCGCTAATGTCCCCATTTATATTGTTATCTAGATCTCGAATAGCTTCTAATTAAACCTTAATTAGCCCTTTTTAAAAAGCATTTTTCAATGGTTTTTTTTAAAGCACTGTTTTGGTATATTTCCGGTTTTGCAATCCGCACTTTTATACGGGTGTCACATTGTGAAAAGTTCAGTGGCTTTCTTTAATAGAAACACAATGCGAACAATAGGTTAGGTCTGACACATAAAAAATACGGGCTTTTTTATTGGTTTAACGCGCCGAAGCTGCGTCTTGGCTGAGAGGCGCGCCGTAGTGGAGGACTCGGAATTAATTTCACCAACTGGGCTTTTTACCGCGCGCCGGAATGCCGACACATTGGAGTTTTTGCTTTTCACCTCCACCTGAAAGCGGCCACGGCGGCCTGTGTAGAACCCGTGTCGAGGCAAGCATACAGGCTGCAGCTACATCGATTAATGGAACGATCATACAGCGCTCCATGCTTGCCCACTACCCACCCGCGACCTTTTTAACGTCAAGCAGCACCAAAAATGTGCGTTTGTGCGCGTGAGGCCGTCTCGTGGTTGTCAGCTGTTATGCCGTCTCCCGTGAACTTTCACTGACCTTCTCAAAGCACCAATTTCCTTAACATCAGTCACAAGAAGTATTTTGCGGTCAGGCCTAGGAAACCAAGAACAGAGCTATAACAAATTGTTTAACGCATTTTTTTTTCACGTACACTCAAGAACCAACGCACTAAAGAGGGGAGTGGGAACACTATAAAGTAGAGTTTAAATATCATGTTTAAGTAAAAGAAATATTTCTGGCTGCCAGTGAGTGAGTGAGTGAGTGAGTGAGTGAGTGAGTGAGTGAGTGAGTGAGTGAGTGAGTGAGTGAGTGAGTGAGTGAGTGAGTGAGTGAGTGAGTGAGTGAGTGAGTGAGTGAGTGAGTGAGTGAGTGAGTGAGTGAGTGAGTGAGTGAGTGAGTGAGTGAGTGAGTGAGTGAGTGAGTGAGTGAGTGAGTGAGTGAGTGAGTGAGTGAGTGAGTGAGTGAGTGAGTGAGTGAGTGAGTGAGTGAGTGAGTGAGTGAGTGAGTGAGTGAGTGAGTGAGTGAGTGAGTGAGTGAGTGAGTGAGTGAGTGAGTGAGTGAGTGAGTGAGTGAGTGAGTGAGTGAGTGAGTGAGTGAGTGAGTGAGTGAGTGAGTGAGTGAGTGAGTGAGTGAGTGAGAGTGAGTGAGTGAGTGAGTGAGTGAGTGAGTGAGTGAGTGAGTGAGTGAGTGAGTGAGTGAGTGAGTGAGTGAGTGAGTGAGTGAGTGAGTGAGTGAGTGAGTGAGTGAGTGAGTGAGTGAGTGAGTGAGTGAGTGAGTGAGTGAGTGAGTGAGTGAGTGAGTGAGTGAGTGAGTGAGTGAGTGAGTGAGTGAGTGAGTGAGTGAGTGAGTGAGTGAGTGAGTGAGTGAGTGAGTGAGTGAGTGAGTGAGTGAGTGAGTGAGTGAGTGAGTGAGTGAGTGAGTGAGTGAGTGAGTGAGTGAGTGAGTGAGTGAGTGAGTGAGTGAGTGAGTGAGTGAGTGAGTGAGTGAGTGAGTGAGTGAGTGAGTGAGTGAGTGAGTGAGTGAGTGAGTGAGTGAGTGAGTGAGTGAGTGAGTGAGTGAGTGAGTGAGTGAGTGAGTGAGTGAGTGAGTGAGTGAGTGAGTGAGTGAGTGAGTGAGTGAGTGAGTGAGTGAGTGAGTGAGTGAGTGAGTGAGTGAGTGAGTGAGTGAGTGAGTGAGTGAGTGAGTGAGTGAGTGAGTGAGTGAGTGAGTGAGTGAGTGAGTGAGTGAGTGAGTGAGTGAGTGAGTGAGTGAGTGAGTGAGTGAGTGAGTGAGTGAGTGAGTGAGTGAGTGAGTGAGTGAGTGAGTGAGTGAGTGAGTGAGTGAGTGAGTGAGTGAGTGAGTGAGTGAGTGAGTGAGTGAGTGAGTGAGTGAGTGAGTGAGTGAGTGAGTGAGTGAGTGAGTGAGTGAGTGAGTGAGTGAGTGAGTGAGTGAGTGAGTGAGTGAGTGAGTGAGTGAGTGAGTGAGTGAGTGAGTGAGTGAGTGAGTGAGTGAGTGAGTGAGTGAGTGAGTGAGTGAGTGAGTGAGTGAGTGAGTGAGTGAGTGAGTGAGAGTGAGTGAGTGAGTGAGTGAGTGAGTGAGTGAGTGAGTGAGTGAGTGAGTGAGTGAGTGAGTGAGTGAGTGAGTGAGTGAGTGAGTGAGTGAGTGAGTGAGTGAGTGAGTGAGTGAGTGAGTGAGTGAGTGAGTGAGTGAGTGAGTGAGTGAGTGAGTGAGTGAGTGAGTGAGTGAGTGAGTGAGTGAGTGAGTGAGTGAGTGAGTGAGTGAGTGAGTGAGTGAGTGAGTGAGTGAGTGAGTGAGTGAGTGAGTGAGTGAGTGAGTGAGTGAGTGAGTGAGTGAGTGAGTGAGTGAGTGAGTGAGTGAGTGAGTGAGTGAGTGAGTGAGTGAGTGAGTGAGTGAGTGAGTGAGTGAGTGAGTATGCTTTATTTAGACGAGCTTCAGGCGCTGATGGTTGGGCGCCCGGCCGGTGGAGGGCCTCCTCTGGTCCGGGAAGCCCTGGCCCGCTCAGGCGGCCGTGGCCCTCTCCACCAGGCTATGCTGGACTCAAAACAAAACATTTCACCAAAATAATGTAGGTATTCGACGCAAATATATACAGGATTTCCCCGAAATACACAATAATCATTGAAGAATCCAACGCCGCAGCTATGGATGAGGCCAGTGTGGAGATCTTCCATGTTACTCCCCCTTTGTACTAGTTCCCTTTTTCCGAGCCGCTTTATGGATCAAATCGCATGAGTTGACAATTTAATTCTGTTTAAAAATTGGGGTTCTCAGCATATTTTCACGATTAAAAATAAATAAACGTAACCTTTTCCGCAGCTGCAGGACTTTCCTGCACCCGCGTTATTATTCTGGCCATGGGTGAGTCGGAAAGAGTGTCAGCTGTGCGCACCATCTCACCTGCTTCTGCCCGGCCGCTGCAAGCAATTTCTATGACTCACTTCCTCGGATCGGCCGTTTATCACCGTCTAAACAACCTCCTGTTCCCCCTTATGCGGGTGGATTAAGGCGATGACGTATTCATCCCGTTCAATGTTCAGCGGGCTCATTTACTCACCCTTCTATGCTACGTCATCCGATCATGACCAAACCAACCCCTTATTCCGAGGAACTTATTATTCACGGCGGAGATATCTGAAGATAACCTCGCCCGCCAAGATCTCTCAATAGCCTTGTACGGGAGGAGGACTTCCTTCACCCTAGAATTCATTGGTCGTCGTCATGCGTGGAACGCCAGCTGATAAAAATGCCCGATAAGGTTAACTCATTTAGCGCCCGTTTCCCGGCCTCAGTAGGAACCCAGGCTACAGGCAAGCACCTTGTTATGCCCTTCCGTACCTTGTCTTGCCTCCTCCGAATATACCCTCCCCGCGATCCCCCTCTGTCATTGAGACTATGTTACGGGTGCCCATATATAACACCTTGACTTTGGAGCACAAGCTTATTTCTCTTTAATTTTTAGTGTCCTATCTTTATTTTTTATGTTATTTGTATGCCGCGGAGAAAGCTGTAGCGGATCAAAACATATTTTGTAGCTGTGCGGAACCATACAAAAAAAGTTTAGCTTATCTATAAGCCGATAATTTATAGGTGGTAGTCGGTGTCGCGTTAACACTGGTATAATGTAGTAGATGCCACGAGCTCCAAAATATGTCTTTTGGTCACAGTTTGACTAGAGGGAGGGAGCGAAGAAATTCGGAATAATTCATTATGAAGACAGTCTTTATGAAGAAATTCGAAATAATTGCCCAACCTTCACAATAAAGTATTCTACATCGTTTCAGCGACGCTCGCATAGAGCCCGGCGTTACTTCGTCTATTCGTACTTTCGTGATACCCAGCGCCATCGCACATTAAACACGAAATATACGCCTCGAGCGCGGCCTGTAGGGGCGCGACTGAAATCCCCCTAGCGGCCCGCTTCGAAAGCAGGCGCGGGAGTCCCCGGCCCGTTCCTCACTGTCGCCGTAGCTTTTGGGGCTCGTTCAAGACAGCGATTTACCGTTTGTCCGCTTTCGAAATACCGAATAACGTGGAGCAGGCACTCTGTTTGGAAGCGTGGTATGTTCACGAGAGTATAAACGTTTATGAGGCGATCATAGTGAGATCTATATGAGCGCCGGGCGTGTGTCACAGGCCGGCGTCCCGAAGCCAGAATTTGCATGCAGCTGATTGCAATTCCGCTGCCTTGAAATTTCGTGACTGTGTCTTCGTAAGCAGTGTTTCCTCCGATGGTCATGTAGCGGCCATACACACTATGATGTGAATCGACTTTGTGCACTTAGAAAATCTAGCGGAGCACTCATACCTGACAGCACGCAAGTTACGCCTGCCAATATCACATATCAGATATTGATCAGTACCATCAACAAGCCAATGCGGCATAAATTTCACAAACATTGTACCAAAGAAGTACGATGGATAATGCAAAATTACACTCCGGAGTCAGCACACGACGACAAATTTAATGCTGGGTTGTCTTGTCCCGAGGTGAGCGCTCGCAAAGATTCATCTGTTACATTTATCCTCCACGAGAAGCGCGAAGATGGGCTTATAGAGTAATCCGCGTCCGTGACCAAACTCTTCTTCGAAACACCGTCATATGAGTCATGACACAGGGAGACTAAAGAATCTAGCATAAACCGAAATCAGAGACCCTTATCAGATACGGCACTCTTCCAACGAGCCCGTGTGTACGAGATTTCGGCGCGCGTTAAGGCTCTAGGTGGTCAAAATTAATCCGGAGCCTCCACTACGGCGTGCCTTATCGTCTCCGTTGCGTCGGCGCTTTAAACCCTGCAATCAATCAACCAACTCTTCCAACGACACCTCGTATCGCTTGTGAACTGCCTACCCTGTATTCTTCAAAAAATGAGTCCGCCGAGTGATCAGCCGTTTTTCAAGGCGAAAAACAAACGAAAAGGGAACACGCAGCGTGTGTGTGTGATTACTAAAACGTTCATTCGTTGATTTCGCTCCGCATTTGTAAACAACGATAGTTGAGCGTCCTCCTCCTAATCCCCCCCCCTCCCATGTCTAGCGAAATATCAGTGCATTTCGCATCTAGTTGGTCTGGTGAATACTACCTTGCTCAAACAAACGTCTTTAGCATTTCAGAAGCTGCACTCGTTTTTTTTTTAATTCCCGTACGACTATTCTATTTATTCCTTTCTGCAGACCATTCATTTTCCCGTGGTTTCATTACCATATACCTTGGCTCTTACTATAAGGCATGAGTGGGCACATATCTGACTTAAGATTTTATTTTCTGTACTTAACATTTTCGCGTGGCTTATATTCCCATAAAAGGCACACGTTTTTGTCAGCTATTGGGTTATCACGTCCCCAAAACATATTTTTCTACGACGTACATATTCGAAGCAAGGCCGCATTTGTTGTCTGCGCTGCAAAACGAACCAACCTCTTACAGTGCCAATATCAGGTCTAAACGAGGCGACAATAAATAGAATTCACTTGTGCTGACGTGTTCGAAGGTGACAGCGGTGATATGCTGCTGCCATCGCCGACGCCCGCAAGAGCGGCCAAGAAGCGCGCAGAACCGCCTCCCCGGGTAGCTCTTGTTGGCGTTAGAGCGCTCTACCAAGACGCAGCTGTTTTTTTAAGTGCCCTAAACGTGCAGTTAGCTTACAGACGTCACCATAACAAGTTGTTTAGAGCGCGAAAAGGCAAAGAGAAGCGAAAGAAAACCAAAACACTGCATGACCACATATCAGCCACGCAGCGCTAATCCCGCAAACGCCGCGGAGAAGCGGCGGCAGGCGGCGCAGCGATCGCGAATCTCGAGGCGTATAGTGTGGTCACGGTCACGAAACCCGTGCGGCCGCGAGAGACCCCGGGTATTTTTTTTTTATTTTGCTTTGCTGATTAGCTAACACACTTGATTCCAAAAAAACTATATTATATGCACACGCTTTTTAGCGTACAGACATGGTATTATATGTTACAGTTTGTGCATTTTTATGTCAGTTACCCCCATTTGACCTAACCGTGCGTACTCCTCTCATGAGCGCCGGTGTACTTGAATTCCTTAGGCGCAGTACAATTTTAAATACTTTACAACTCTGCTGCCATTTAACTGTTACTCAGATATAAAAAAATGATTTGATTTAATTGATAATGAGGTTTAATGCACCGACGCTACAAAAGCGAAGAGGCGCGCCATAATGGTGTGTTCCGGATTAATTTTGAGCATCTGAAGTCGTTAACGCACGCCTAAATCTCGAACACATAGGCGTTTTCACTTTACGCTTTTATCAGAGAAGTGGCCGCCACGGCCTGGAATCGAACTCACGTCCTTGGGTTCAGCCGCACTACGCCTAAGCCACTGAGAAACTGCGGTAGGCTAGAAATGGAAAATACTCGCTGAGGTTACCATGCATTGGTACTCGCGGTCAAATGCTAGATTTTGGCTCAAAGACACGAGAATTCAAACATCATCTGCACATTTTTTTGGTATGGCAATCGTGTGTAGTTAGCATCAGAAATCCCACAAACAACATTTCACTACTCGAAAGGTGCGATGCTTTCAACCAGCATAGATAATTCCTAAGATCAAAACAATATATTTTCATTTCAAATGCGTATAAATGAAAGCGTCTGTGGACAATCAGCTTCAGAAAATGAGGAAGTCGCATAATACAAGGGGTTAAGGAAGGGGTCACCAAAATTTGCGTCCTGTATCAAAGAATTGTACAGGCAAAAGGTTTTTTTCACCTGACACTGTTGGGAGTTTTTGAACTCAGTGGTGCCAATTTTGCGCAATTGACATTTCTTCTGTTCATTTCTACTACGGAGCTCTCTAGGTCACAGTGCTTGGTCGCCATATTCGTTACCAAAGAAAATTGTAACAGATGTTTACATTTTGGCAGTACATTATAATCTTTGAAAGCGTAGTAAAAGCATCGCTATTTCCGGACGCCCTGTCAAGATGCACAGAAAAAACGAACGGTCGAAATAAACATGTCCGAGACCGTCAAGAAGTGAAAGGCGACTAAAGGTTATCTGAAAATATGTGACATCTAGGGAAGGACATCATACCACTCTTAGCTCGCTCCTACACCGCCGGCCTGCACAGCATAAGAAAAAGTACAGAAGTGCAGCGGATCATTTTGATCGTACAGATATAAAACGCATAGGAAAAGCGCTCAGCGAATGAGCGAAAAATTTTTATTGCAAAGCTTTTTGCTCTTGTCCGACAATCTTGACAGGTGCGGCTTGAAGCCACATTTTTAAGACAGGTTTTAGGGCATTCGACCCCCATTTCGCCCTGTAATAGGTGCTGTTACGGTCTTTGTCTCTTCCTGATAATGTTGTCCTACCTCTTAGCGTGCAATGAGAAACAATGTAACTTGACTGTTACTTCTCCGGGATTTTCTGTGAATGTAGCCAAATCGTTGCTGTTATTTTCTGCAATTGTCCACGTTGACTCAAATTAATCCCGTGAAGCCTTTTTCAGGTTTTTTTGTAATTTTTTTGGCATTTGCTGCATGGAATTCGTGACAGAAGTTCGTTCGTTCGTTCGTTCATTCGTTCTGTCACTCACTCACTCACTCACTCACTCACTCACTCACTCACTCACTCACTCACTCACTCACTCACTCACTCACTCACTCACTCACTCACTCACTCACACTCACTCACTCACTCACACTCACTCACTCACTTACTCACTACCCGCCGCGGTGGCTCAGTGGCTAAGGCGTTGCGCTGCTGAGCACGAGGTCGCGGGTTCGATTCCCGGCCGCGGCGGCCGCTTTTCTGATGGAGGCGAAGAGCAAAAACGCCCGTGTGTACGAGATTTCGGCGCACGATAAAGATCCCCAGGTGGTCAAAATTAATCCGGAGCCCTCCACTACGGCGCGCCTCATCGCCTGCGTTGCGTCGGCGCGTTAAACCCCACAATCAATCAATCACTCACTCACTCACTCACTCACTCACTCACTCACTCACTCACTCACTCACTCACTCACTCACTCACTGATGCCACCCGCCGCGGTGGCTCAGTGGCTAAGGCGTTGCGCTGCTGAGCACGAGGTCGCGGGTTCGATTCCCGGCCGCGGCGGCCGCTTTTCTGATGGAGGCGAAAAGCAAAAACGCCCGTGTGTACGAGATTTCGGCGCACGTTAAAGATCCCCAGGTGGTCAAAATTAATCCGGAGCCCTCCACTACGGCGCGCCTCATCGCCTGCGTTGCGTCGGCGCGTTAAACCCTACAATCAATCAACTCACTGATGCCCAAAGCACCCTCTCGTACTGTAAAGGGTACTCTACCTCGCAATGAGTGTACAAGTGGCAAAGCATGCTTACTACAAGAAAGAATCGTTGATGAACATTCGTCAGCACACCCATGAATTTCGTAAAAGTGTTCATGTATTTCAGCTCGAGGTTTAATGCCTCTGTACAGTTACACAATCCCCCCACCACCACACACCCACTGATTTGTGCGCCTTGCTTAGTCAAACGAAGTAATTGCTCGAATAAGTTTAGCTAAGTTATTTCAGCCAAACCATTCCCATGTGACAAGGTGCCCTCAAAGCAAAAAAAAAAAAAAACAGCTCTCAACACAGCCATAGAGAGTTGTTCCACGTTGTTGCCGCCCGTAGGTTGGAAACGAACAATTGTCATCGACAATATTTGCTTCCACGAATTTCTTTCTACAGCTTTGGTCGAGTTGCATAGAAGTTGAAATTAAAGTTATTACATTATTTCCCACCCACGTGCATTTTAAGCTGTCGCATTCTCTTTGCCGGGATCTAGTCCCCACTTTTCTCGCACTCAATATACGCCCCTAAACACCCCCAAGAATGGGTCGATATATTATTTTGAAGTATTATTCACTTACTTCTAACAGGCGACTACGCTTGTAACCGTGCAGACACGGCCCTGATGGAATATAGCTTAACACTTAAAAAGCATAGCTCAAACCGTAAAAGAACCCAAGTGGGCAAACAATGTGAGTGAATGTCGTTGCGCGCTTCATAATATCACATTTTTGTTTCCCCGAGCATGGCTTGTGCTATACCACCGTCGGGGTAGTCGCGCTGTTTTCATGTTTTAAATTCTGTTGATGGTGTCCACTGGTGCTACGTAGTTAATAGAGGGTTCCTAAACAAATCCAGCAAAGATGAAAATCTTGTTTTATAGAAAAGCTTGCATCCTTGAAACCATTAAACAGACTAAACGGGGAAATGTGGATGCTCTAAATACGTCTCAGTTATAGCACTGTACTCGAAGGAAGCGAGGGCTACTCGATCAGGAAAAGATAAGAAGATAGATGCGGGCTGTTTGATGATGGAGATGGCCGCATTCCACCAAGCGCTCTTAAGAGGTGCTCTTCTCGAAATTAGGAGGCCAACTGCAGCCCGAAATCACTAAATTGGATTCGGTTCAAACTTGACGTGAAGTGGGACGCACGCATACCGGACTCAAAGACGGGTGGGAGCTGGGCTGTCTTCAGAGAATACACACGACCATTCGTGTGTGTTTGCGCGCATGCTTCCGACTACTTGAAATGGCTTTCACGAGGTTAACCAGGCCAACATGAAGGATCGACAGGCGTGATCGATGCTGTACTTCGTGTTTATATTTATTTTATTTGCACGGAAAATAGCTTTCGTTGTATTTATGATGATACGAGAGGAAAATTTGTGCCTTACAATGCGCACATGTGCACGAAAAATAATTTGAAACAAATTAATCGACTCTGTTGATACTGTGCTGGTTGACGAGAACAAATGTTGTGGTTTTAGAAAGGCGGAGATGCTTACAGAAGACGGGGGTGGGGGGAGGGGGAGAGGGAGGGGCGTATCACGGTGTCGTGGAACAGTAAGAAATGAGACAGGAATTTTGGGTTGGTGCAGCTCGCTAACATGGCAGAAGCCATGTAGCGAGCTGCCATCGACCACACGATGGCAGCTCGGTACTCGATACTCCTTCATATAAATTTGGCGCTTTCAATATCTAAAAGTGCCCTACTCGTACACCTTTAACTAAAAGATGTGATGTCGTAACAATCTGTGTTAGCGGTAGTTATAAGTAGAGCTTCAAACCATGCACAGAGAAACAGTGGTAATACCGTAAATACTTTGAATAAAACATCATGCCGCCCGACAGGGATAAAATACAAATAAAACACATTGAATCAACCATTATGACTAAGTTACGATGAATCTGATAAGATTGCACAGAGGCCCGCCACCGTGGCTCTGTGGATAAGATGTGCTGGTGAGCCAGTGCGCGCCAGTTCGAACCAGGTGGGAGCGCCGTTTTACCAATGGAGACATAAAACAAAAAGCCCCTGCGTCGCCGTTAGGGACGCGTTATCGATCCCCAGGGAACGAAAACTCACCCGGAGCCCTCCACTATGGCACACCTTATTGCCAAGGTGAAGCTTGGACGCCAAAATCCTCCACAGTTTGCAGATTTAACAAAGCGTAACCTCGCACGGCAGTGTTACTTAAGTACCTGTAAAGATGAATGAAGGACCCCTTCACTCTAACATTGTTCGAGGAGCTATTCTCCTAAGCATAAGATACAATTACATATAAATACACCAGAAAACAAAAAGGAATTCAGCCTTTTTTTTAGCTAAGTTTGTGCGGTATTAAACGTGTTATTCAGAAAGGGTGGCCTCGGATCATATTTGCTCACGATTTTTCTTTCTCGCCATTCGGAAATTCCCATTTTGTAGAGAACAGACACGAACTGCATTCAATATGCCCTGCTTCGTATTCTTTACTGTTGGCTTTCATTTCCATATTCCTTCAATAAGCCCGTCATCCCCTATACGTATATGTACACACCAGCATGACAACATGAGTGAAATTTTCATACATCAGTCGTTGGGCCTGTAATTCTGCACCGTTGTATAGAAACTGTCTTTCTCGACTACACCTAGGTATGTTGGGGCAAAAACAGGAAAAAAAAAGCGCGCCTTTTTGTCCCACCGTGGGTTTATAAATCCTGCAGAAATGAAACACGAGCGAACCGCTGCGGTTTCGCGTGCTCCCAAAATACACTATTTTATTTTTCCCGCTGCACGCGTCCTCATTTTAAATTCAGAGTCCACAAACAAAACGCAAAGATGTACGGGAACCAAAAATGCGGCAACACAATGTAGCGAAGCTTTTCAGGCTTTCACGCGAAAATATGAGTCTTTCGCTTTCACGGTAGCCTACGAGATGAGTCAAATTCACTGTGCAAAAAAAGGAAATACTGGATCGTCCTCTTATGAGTTCCAAAGTAGAAAATATGTGCACGCGCTGTGGCTACACCATCGATCGTAAACTGGAACAGGATGCTTCGAAAGGGTGAACACTAAAAATAGCTGATGTGTCGAGCTTGCTGTACTCGAGGTGAGGTGAAAATCCCTAGTGCCAACCTAAATCCCATTTTCTGACCCAAAGATGTTTCTTTCTTTTTTTTTTTTTTTGCAACGCTTGTCGCTGAATGTTTTTTTTATGACTTTTGGTTCCTCAATATAGACGCCTCATCCAGGGTTCCTAGGACATGACGGTTGCGCGGCGCATTTTGTTGTACGAAGTAACCAATTGTATACAATGGCCTATTTGTACTCATAAATCCAGGGCCTTTATGAACGAGCTCACTCAAAAGTTGCGTAGTTATGTTTGTCGGCCGGACAGGCCGTCGACAGGTCATCCTTTCTGACATCATGAGATCTTCCTAACAAACTCATTGTCAGTGCATAGATGGTTGCCCGTGCCTAAAAACTTGATATAGGAGACATAAGGGATTTTAACATACCCATGAAATTTGGGCAAGAAGATGTAGTATTCGGAAAGACGTTTCGAGTGATGCTACATATCCGACTGAAATATCCAAATAAAGATTTCAATGTGGGAAATAAAATTCAACTGATCGAAATATTTAATCTTGTTTACATCATTTAAGAGTTGTTAATTGAGGAAGTTCGTCAGTGCGTGAAAGGTTGAAATGTGTGAGAGCAGAATACACAACCTAGTTTATGAAGGAGTTGCATGGTAACTTTGATTACTTGTCGTAGGTTTTTTAGTTAACATTCATGTCATATACGCGTTTGTGACATAAAAAAATGAAAACGACAGGATAAAAAAGTGAAACAACTCATAACACGCCATGCTGTTCGTTATTATAGCCATGAATAACCACTCTTATAGGTAGTAGCGAATGCCTGAATGAGTTGTAATTGAAATGTCTTAGAGATGGGATTCCGATCTAATGTAAACCAAGCGATATGATAAATCATTGCTCGTTAAAAGTAACCTTCAAAACTGGTTTCGCATACGCCGATGGGGTACAAAAAGGTCTAGGTGAGGGCATAGCGAGCGCCATAAGAAACGCCCAATATTTGGTAAATGCGAAAAAGGACGCAAGATTGATAGATTGATTGATTGTACGGTTTAACGCGCCGACGCAACTCAGGTGATGAGGAGCGCCGTAGCGGAGGACTCGGGAATAATTATGACCACCAGGGGATCTTTAACGTGCGCCGAAATCTCGTACACACGGGCGTTTTTAGATGCAGAGCATCTGATTCACTAGCCTTGTCCCTCCGGCGTCGTCGTGGTTGTCGTCGGCGTTGTCCACCCCTCCCCCATTCTCCTCGCCGCGCCAGCTGCGCTCTCCACCGTTCACCCCCTCTCCTCTCCGATAGCGAACACTCTCTCGCGAGGGGCATTGGATTAGATTCGATTGGATTGGCTTGGCTTGGCTTGGCTTGGCTTGGCTTGGATTGGATTGAATTGGATTTGGATTGGATTGGATTAAAGTGGATTGGGTTGGATTGTGTTGCGTCATAGCCGCGGCAGACGCGCTGGGGCCGGCGCATGTGCAGTACTCTCTCTTCCGCGGTTTCCTCTCCTTCGGGCGCGCTGCGCATATAATCGGTGTGCCGTTCTCCGGCGAAGCAACATCCACGCTTGGCTCAAACACCTAGAGTCCATGCCGCTTTACAAGTACGCCAACGTCGTCATCGACTGGGACCGGCTTACGCAGTCCCCTCAACGTTATGCGCGCTATAAAACGTGGTCCCATCGCCGCTCCGCCTATGCGTCCCATCTAAACAGGGGTTCCCGCGAGGGGAGGTGGGAGTTTTTGCTTCTCGCCTCCATCAGAAAAGCGGCCGCCGCGGCCGGGAATCGAACCCGCAACCAAGTGCTCAGCAGCGCAGCGCCTTAAGCACTGAGCCACCGCGGCGGGTAGGACGCAAAAACAGAATGTACGCATCAAGTAAAGGTTGTAAAGAGAGGAGACCAACGCACCTAATAACCATGTTATTTACCAGTTAGGACTTATCATTGTACGAATTAACTTTTAAAATGATGTCCGATAGCTGGCCTCCGTAACCCTGCCGAACATCCATTGATACACATTCAGTCGACATCATGCGCGGAAAATCCAGCATACTTTTTCGCTTGTTCAATAGACATGCCCGGTGCAAAAGCGTGCAGAAAGAAATATCCGAAGTGGTACCTCTACTTCGTACCCCAAAATCTGAAGCCAAGCGCAGTGATGCGACTACCTTTTCGGGCGAATTCGAATCTGCGGCTTGCGAGGATGTTTCCGAGTGTTCGGGCGCACTCGTACGTAAGTCGCTTTACCACTGGAGCGTGGCAACTACATCACGAGCCTCAGCGGTTGCAGGGCACGTAAACCGATGCTCTGGATTGCGATACGCGCGGCTCGTATCTGGCTGTGGTGGTTCCAAGTAAGCGTAGCGGCGAGTGGGAAGATGGGAAGACGGGCGGGAACTGTGCAAACGCTCTTAGAATGAAGCCAAGCGCGCCACACTCTGCCATCGGGTACAGATAATCCGCTGGGGTTGAAATATTAGAGGTAGCGATGCAGCCACTGAAAACTGTGGTTTGAAGCACATAGCAGACGTTTCACGGGCTTCGTCTTCACGGACGATGTGCTTAGTGCGGGCGTCCGAGAGGGTCAAGGCAAAAACAGAGTGAAACACTCCGGAATGGCAGCGACTCCCGGGCTGTCTGCTTGGCACCTAAAATTTTTACCTCTTCCGTCTAACGTAAGAGTAAAATAGCGGAGAAGACCCGGGGTTCGAATAACAGCGAATTTCTGTCCAATATTACGAAATTCTACCAATCTGGATGGCGTACCCTGCGGTGTCTCCAAATTGCTTTGTTAATACGGCCCCGGGTGTGCTAGATAATTTGAGCGCATAATGTTGATCAGATAGCCCACCGACGGACAACCATCCCACCAAAAATAGTTTCGTACGTCATTGGGCTTTCCCCAAGATGTTTTGCTAAGGGATCAAAGATGTGGTGAAGTCACACCAGGGTAAATGTCCTGAATATTTTCTGACGGTCGTTACTGAAGTCGTGAATATCTGAGATAACTGATACAAAACACAGCTGCATCAGGTGGCACGTGTCCAAAGCACGGAATCTCCGAAATTAGACCCAAGTAGTAAGCATGCCATACTCAGTCTGTGTTCCCATTTGAGAAGTTCTGCCGTATTCACGCAACACTTCGTGAACGCGCTGCCAGAACCATGCAACGGCCTTCCCTCGAGAATTATTACAGGACGCCAGCTTCATCGTGCACGCACCAAGTGACGCCACCACAGTCTTTATCAACTCGTTAAACCGGAAGCTGTGAGCTGGCATGCGCATGGTCACGCTGGAAATAGCGTCAGCCTGCGCTCTACAATCTTCACAACCTCGTATAATGCACAGGACAGAAGAGAGAAAACCTGTGAGTTTTTTTTTTTATTATTGATACACAGCAACACCGTTATGATATGTTTTTTTTTTTTTTTTTTTTGCGGAAGGGTAAAATTTCTCTGCGTTCTGAGAGACCCGGCGTGCTCGACAGCATCGGCAAAGGGTTTCTTAGTACTGCATTCGTTAAAATCTACTGATAACACGTGCATTATTTCAAGAAAGATACCTAGGGCGGAACACAGGTAGTAAGAAAAGAAAATTTTACCTGACTATGACCGCAGGCGAATGCGTACAAATCCGCTGCTCTCCTTCAGGGCAGAGAAAAGAACTATTAAGTTTTTGGAGCTTTTGTGACATTAACACGTTATGGATCATTGGGCACCTTCACATTTTCAAGCATCCCACCCAACTAGAACACTCTGTAGGCCTCAACAACGACTGGCATAAAACTTGGTACTAGATATTCTTTAACGAAGCCCAGCTCTATAGTGCGTTTGTAGTTAACAATCACGGTCATTTTATTTGTATGGAGGCCGCCATTACAGCTGCACGAAGAATAGCGAAAGAAACTTTGAAGAAGAATCGAGCTATCGATACACTGAACTTACTTTTTTGCACCGGAGAGGAAAAGCCGGGGCGGGGGAAAAGAATGCTTGATGCTCTGCACTTTCGAGCCCGACGTGCAGACGTAGTCAAAAGAAATTTGATTTGTTGCTTTTGAAATGCGTTCTGCAGGTAAGCAAACTGCAAGACAAAGGAAATAAGGGGAATTGTTTCCGTCTCGTCCCGAATTTTTAGGAATAGTGCGCGCGTCCCTAAGAGTCTCGTATATTCATTGGGAAAGAGATGAAGCAATATCCTTTTTCTTCTTTTTCTTTTGTGCTGAGATCGATATCTGTAGCCAATTCTAAAGCTCGCCGTTAGCCCATGTTTTTCTTTTCTCGCTGTTCTTTCCACGAATGAATCGACATTTATTTATTTTAGCTGAGTTGTATTTGATTAGGCGCTGTTTTCAGGAAGAAGTAGAACATGATGATGCAAGGGCAATGTTTGCCGTAGTACGCGTCGGATAATGTTGACACTTCTGTAGGCTTTTGTAAGCAATGCGAATTACGAGTAAGCCCCGATCTTTGTGTACCCAACCATCCAGATTGTTCAAGTTCATATTGTTCATATCGTTCTCAATTTTTTCGTAGTAAGTTCTCAATATCCTTCATATGTCGTTAGCAAGTATATACATGTGAGTGCCGTTACTCGCACATACAAAAACTGAATGGAGCTCACACTAACGCGTAAGACTTGAAGGTAGAGAAGCCGTAAGCAACCTTCACTTCCGTCAAACCGGTTTAACCCCACGATTGCAGCCGATTTGGTTCTTCTTCGCTTCCACAACGACCTTTACTCCATCATTGTTGCTATAAGTGAGATCATCCTTCATTTTTTGACGTGATAATCATTGGACATCACCCTAAAGGGGCCTACGCTAGGTCGTTTCTTTCTCGTTTCGAGCAAGTGTTGCCACAATAACGGTGAACGCTGGAGTTTTTTTTTTTTTTTTCCAATCTTGGCCAATCTCCTTAAGTGGCATGCTTGGCTTGACAAACGCGCGCCGGGGACCCTCGGCGGCCGCCGCGATGACCGCTCACATGAGCGCTTGGCGTTTTCTTGGTTTTAACAGCGAGGCTTTTGAGCAAATCGTTTGTGTATGGTATATGCCGTTAAGAATGCCAAGAAAATGCCGAGCGCTCGTGCACTCCTGCCTCGAGCGCACGTTCCTCAAGCGAAGCTTACCCACTTAAGGAGATTGCCCAAAATTGGCCTGAAAAAAAAAAAAAACTCCAGCCTTCGCCACGTGCCCCGAGTTCACGTTCGTCAAGCGAAACATACCTACTTATGGAGATCAGCCAACATTGGCCACAAAAAAGTCCAGCGTTCGCCGTAACGTGGCAAAACTTGCTCGGAATGAGAAAGACTCGTCATAGCTTACTCGTGAGCGTGTGCCTCATGTTGAAGAAAAATGAGAACAACGGCCACGACGGCAGAATCGGTTTGGCAGAGTCAGTCTATTTACCCACTCGGCCACGACCGTGGGGTAATACCCGAGAGTCAAGCGGCATATTCCCCCAGTCACGACTATGGGGAGAGGAATCACGCCACCTGCTCGAGCCGAAACACGTGATATTATACACGTTGAACCTGTGGCGCCTATAGTTAACGTGTGAGCGTTCTGTTCCTTCGTTCCTGGAAAACCCCTTCGTCGCGTCATCCACGATTATAGCCGATTTGCTTATTCTTCGCCGCTGTAGCAACGAATTTGTAGTAAAGTTCGTTGCAGCAGCGAAGAAGAAGCAAATCAAATGGAATCGGAAACTTAAACCGTCGTGATTGTCGTGAAGGTTGCGTACAGCTTCGCTACCTTCAAGACTTATGCATAAGTGTGAGCTTCCTGCATTTTTCTAACAGCCAGGCGGCCACCACGAGGCACGCGCTCACGTGCGGGCACTCACGGGCGCTCGGCATTTTCTTGGTATTTTTAAGTGCCGACTCGCAAAGTAACGATTTCCAACTCAGATTGTCTGCTAAAACACGCATAAGTTACCTCAGGTTTTGGAGCGTTGAAGCAGCGATAAATATAAAATATAACCGTGTGCAACTGTTGATAGAAGGAGAACGTACACGTATTAGTTTTCCTTAAATAGCACATGTAATCTGCAAGTCTGGAACTTCACCGCACGTCGCCCTTGACATGCGCTCTGTTTCCTTCAACTTTAAACTCTGTTCAGACTCCCGTTTTCGCGGGTACCAGAAAACGCTTGTATAACACCTCAGATCGTTTCTTGTGGCAGTAACAGCAACAGTGTAAGCAATAATAATGGCGATTTTTTTATTTGCAAGGAAGATACATTCGCTCGAAATGAATTCAAAGTAGAGGACTAAATAGGTTCAGGTTAACAATGATCAGATCGTAGCTAAAGATGTAGGAATATCTAACGCCACGAATTCCTCCCTCTAGAAAAATTTAATAAAAGCGAGGGAAAAAATGCGTTAATTAAAGATTAAAGAATAAAGACATGGCGAAATATATTTCTTGTGCGATGTTTAGTTCCCCCCTAGATAGGACAATGATATACCAACCGCTTCCCTGTAAAATAAGGTACCGACACAGGATCAACAATTAAGAGTATTACCTGTTCTTTCTCCCTCTCACCAACAACAATTTCTCTCTGCCTGAATAGATGAAGACGAGAAGAACATGAAAGGTCTTGGCGACCGAAAAACTAACAAATTCACTGAAAAAAAAAACGTACTCGCGTAAGTGGTGTGTATTTGGGAATTGACTAAGGGAATTGACTAAACTAAACAAACCACGACATCGGCTGTTCGCTCATGGGGAGGTGGCCCTGAATAAGTAAACAGGGGTGGTGACAGGATCCCGTCTGTCAACAAAATAGGTGTGATAGGACAAACAAATGATTCAGCGCCAGACACCGCTTGTTGGGCGTGTGTGTGTGTGTGTGTTTTTAGCGAGAAGGCGTTCCTTGAACTAATAATGCCTTCACTAGTGATAACAAGGATTGAGTAAAGACCGTGTGCAGCGGAGAATATAGGAAGAAGACACAGTAATCCAGGTATGCGAAACAGAAAAAAAATTAGAGGGGGGGACCATGGAAAACGGTATTATACCAGTGTTTTTGATCATACTTACCGAGCACTATAACGTTGCACGCAGCGAACGCGCAGTCGCTTTTCTGAGACAAGGAACGCATCGAGGGTGAAAATGGAGAGGTGTAAACGATATTCAGCATGCTTAATTTCCGAATCAATTTCCCTGGCACCCAGGAAGCCCCAGGGTCATCTTGCCCAAACAAAATTGCTTCTCACTCAACGGACCCTCTAGGAGGCGGGACTCGTATACGCTTCATCACCGGAAGCCTGGGAGCCACGTCTCAGCCGTTTCCCTTCTTTCTGGAGTTGTTTTAAGTACTTCTTAAGCGACCCTGAACCTGCGTCCACCGGCGATGTCCGCGCACGTGGAGATGGGCGCGCGCAGCCTGGCCGCTGACATGGCACATATCCACGTGGGGGATTGGCCAAGAATCGGGCGTGAGAAGGGCTAATGCACCTGCTTAAAGGAGTACTGACACAAAATTTCAAAGCTGAGATCCGCTCTAGCAATCAAGTACAACGACAACACAAATAGGTGTCTGTGAATAAATGCATCTTTCTTTCTTTGTAGTTGTGTGTGTGTGTGTGATCTCTCTTTCGCGAACATTACCGAACCGCGCAAATTCAACTCGTGCATTCGCACTTTCACATTCTTCCCCTCGGGGAATTGCGGGGAATTTTATGTGCAGAGCACTTTATGGGCTCGCCTTGTCGTCTTAGCTCGCTAACCGTCGATGCGACTGCCGGAATCAGGTAGCACAGTGAGATAACGGACCCAAGTAGAGCCTTCTGCACCGGGTTCAGGGAATCACGCTGAGGCTTCGAATAACCAGGCGGTTTACATAGTCATAACTATTCTAACCTCGTTAACCGCTGGCGCTTGTCATACACCTCCCCGTTGTTTAGCGCAAACAAAACTTCAGGCACATTTCAGGCAAAATCTGTGTAAATAACCAGCAGGCCCCGCGTTCTTTAGTGAGGAACGCTCGTTGGGGAGGTTTTTACCACAGTAAGAGAAAAAAGCGGCCGCGCAAGAAAAAAATGGCGCGTTCAAAACGACGCAGAAAGGCTCCAGCCACGCAAGAAATCAATTACGCGTTTGTAATGACACAAAACAGCTCCAGCATACGAAATTAAAGCAAGCACAAAAAGAACAGACTCCCGCTGGCGCAGTTTCAGGCAGGGTGTGCGCGAGCACTGGGAAGACGGGAAATTTTAAATGCATTGGGTGGCAGCAGTGATCGGATAACGGCACTCCAGCCCATTATGGCGAATCACTGCTCTGCACTTCCGACAGCTTTCACATTGAGTGGAAGGGCTTTAATTTTTTATACACAAGCACGTAATGGCGAGGTTGCTGTAATAAATTTATATTGTATAAATTTTAAACCCTGAGTCTGGGGATGGTGGGCTCTTGACTTGACGGTCCAGAAGGGTTGTGGTGGATTTAATGTTGTAAGCTGTCATGAATCTTGCATCGTACGAACGTTTCTCCGAAGTTCCCATGCGTCACTAAAATGGCGGGTACGAACTGAGCTCCTGGTCAAAAAAAGCTTCGTATTATGACCACGTACCAGAACTGGAAAGTTCGCCATACTTTTTATAGCGTTTCTATGGACGCGCATGTTTAAAATATTAAGCGTAAGAAATAGCAGATATTGCAAAGCGCCCTTGCATTGAGGACCAGTTTCTTCTGAATGGGCGCGGAAGCGAGCCGCAGACACTGAAAGATCTCTTTACGAATATGAAAGCTTCAAAAGGGGTGCATAGTTGTAAGTACTTGCACGAATCCACAGATATCATTTTATTATAAAGAAGAGTTTGTTTTAAAATAGTAGTAGTTTGCCATGTATCATTCTCACCGGTCTCTTGACCTTTGTTTTGCAACACAATCGCAAGCTGGCGATGCGGCAGCATTTAAAGAGCACCTTCGTCTTGTATAAACTGGTCTTTGCAGAACATGATCTTTAAGTTAAGTTACTCAACCACTGAACAGGAAACATGAATACTTCAAGCCCTGTAACAAGTGTACCAATCTGCATTACGGCCCTGTGAAACTACTCGAAGAGATAGAGAAAAGTGCATAGTGTTTCCCTTTCTTCCTTGGTTCCGGCCAGATGGTAATTTCCCGCATGTTGGCAGAGTAGAACTCAGCTGAGACAGCTGGCGCCTTTTTTTCTGTATCTGTGTGGTCCTGTCATATTGTTATTTGTACTTTTACCTTAAAAAAATAGCATAAAATGACGCCCTATGCAGCAACCAAAGAGCCTTGAGCGATATTAGCCTTGGTTGGGCTGGAACGATCTAATCATCATATAAGAGCGATGTTCCCCCATACAAAAATAAATGAACTCGTATGTTTGAAGCAATAAAAAAGACTACGAGCAGCGGGTTTAGTGGCAGAAATAATCAGAAAAAAAGGAATACAGTTAAACCTGGATATAACGAAGTTGACAAAAAATCCCAATTTTTCGTTACATGCAGGTTTCGGGTTAAGGCTCACGTGAATGAAGCAGAAAAGAAACCAAAATACTAGACATCAGTGATGGTGAACTCATCCTTAAGGATTGATTTCACAGTCAAAAACTGCGTGATTTGCGCTTGCTGCTTTCCCACGAACTTGGCCACTACAGGGAACTCCAAATAAGCAAAGTCTCTTACCCACGTGTTCACATGCGCAACCTAAGTATCAGTTGCGTATCAGTATCAGTTGCCTTTTGAGATTTCGGTACCTCAACCCGTTTCAAGGACCAAATGTATGCTGAAAGGGCGCGTTTTAGCGAACTTGATGCTCTTTGCCGCAGCACTCAAAATTGTTGAGGGTGCTAGCTGGGATACTGTGCTGGGCGGCGACGTCTTTCTTTCTCGCCGGCGGATACGGAATTCAAAATTGCGAGCTTGTCTTGAAAAGGCAAACTTTTTCGTTTTCTGGAAGCAGAAATCATCACCGACGAACCGAAACCACACGTAGCAGTGGGGGCAAAGTAGTGGAATAAGTGACAAGTAACTTCCATGATTATTACGCGCTAATGACTACACCACAAGTGACGTGATGAATTAAACTACGTGAGAAAATCTACGGCGCGACAACATCGAAACCAAGGCTACGCACTAGGCCTACTTGTTTCCCCCAAGCAGACCGCCCAGATTCTTTTTTAAGTGCGAATGCACTTTATAAGCGACCCCAAACCATCCACCGCCGGCGGCGGCGGCGGCGGCGGCGGCGGCGGCCTCCGCAGTGCTCCTCTATATTTAAAAAAGAAACAGCATCCGGCGCCAGGTTTCGATCCGAGGACTTTGCGGCCGCAGCGCGACGCTCTACCGACCAAGCCACGGACGCGACGCTGATATCAGTGTTAGTGACGCGCCTTATATCTTTAACGCATTCAAACTACCTCGTCAGCGGCGTGCGTTGGCGACTCAGCGGCGTTATAGCGGCTTGATAACTGCGTGGTGTACACGTGATACTACAAACCCGATGGAAGAGATGGAAGAGAAGGCGGCGAGGCGGTGGGCTGCGGGGGCCGAGCGCAAGCGCCGCAAGCGGGCCGACAACCGTGCATTCGCACTTTCACATTCTCCCCCTCGGGGAAATGCGGGGGAATTTTTTGTTGTTGTTCTTTGCACTCGGGCAGGCTTCGTATCCGCTCAAAACGATTGCCAGGTCTTGTCGGGCATTATTTTGCAGATCGGGTACTTTTGTGTGCGCTATATTCGCTTCGGCAGAGGATGGCGTTAATAATCAGGTTTATTTTGGCGGCAAACCCTTTCAGTGCTTTCAGCTTTTCGTGCACACGAGACATGCTTAATCCGCTTAGCTTCTTATCATCCTGTGAAAGTTGTAAGTCCTTGCAGTCGGACCGTGAACTGCGCCGAGAGAACATGGCACAGTGCAAAGAGATGGGAGTGGGTCCAATTTTCCCAGCATCGCAGCATGAGCTATCAAAGTATATTACTTCTAATGTTTGCGATGAGTATTTCCATTCACCCACAAACTCAGACATGCACAAGTATTTCAAGAGGAGTTACGTGCGCTGAAGCGTTCCGGATTCAAGGGAGTGAGGCGTCAACAGCGTCCCATCTCCGCGCAAACCCGAAACCTATGAATTGAAGATCGCTTCTGTGAAGAAAGAACGTAATACCGTTCAGCTGCGCCTGATCGGTATTTTCCCACGGGATAACGCAACTGGTAATCGCATTATGCGGCCACGACAACTTTGGAGCATAAAATGCGTCTTTTTCGTACAGGAGGGAGAAAAGCAATCCATATAGGGATTCTGGATAAACGGGCCGCGAATCGACCTTCGCCGGCAACATAAATGCAGCTCCGGTACTGATACGCCCCCTGCTATTTGCAGATCACTGCAAACGAGTCGAGACCAGCGCGTCCTCGTTCACGTTTCACCCAGTCTCCCCCTTCCTTTGATCTTCTTGCAAGTGGCTCGTGAAGAAAAGGTTTCAACTATACACTTGCGGGAGAGCACTGCAGCAAACGAGCCGCACGAAATGAGCCACTCATGCTACGTGCCTCTACGGTGTTTTGAGTTTCTCTTGCATCCGCTGTTTAGCACGAACATCAATTACCGCACTGGAAGTACCACACACGCAGAAATAGAGAATCCAGACGAAAGATTACACCGGTTTTTCAGAGACCGTTTCGTGCTTGAAATAATGCTGAGCTGGGACAGAACTATGTAGGCCACGCGCTTGAGTGGGCCTTTCAGTGAATTGGTATAATTTCCATGATTTTAGGAGGCATCATTAGCTTTTAATTACCTAGACCTAATATGAAAGAAAAGTTTCTTCCTATTGCGGTTGCAGAAACTGAAGCATGACGCACCATATTTCTATCACAGCACTCCTGTTACAACTGAGATGATGATGATGATGATGATGATGATGATGATGATGATGATGATTGGGTTTCTAGAAATGGTCGCAGGTGGGCTTCCCCACAGCACAGAGAACCACCAATCACCGTGACCAAATGTGCAAATTTGGCGAATGACGAGACCCACCATGCGATTACAGCAAAAAATAGTATTTGTACTGTGATAACCGCGCAAGGCGTGCATCTGGGCTGTTGCCACAACGCAGATACGACTGTTTCCTGTGTTCTGCAGCGTACGGCAGCAGCAGCACTTCCAGCTTTAATTTCACTGGATTCTGGTTTGAACCTGCTACGAATCTCGTCGTGCCAATGTTTTTATATATTTACGTCCCTATTGCGTCGCATTACGCGTAATTTACGCTCAATGCGGCTGATAACGGTGTTTGCAACATTCTAGATCCGTCTGATCTTAATCTCCGCATCATCAGGTGATGCACAGCGTGGTTTCGGTTCTCTGTTGGCCGTTCACTTGCATCTTATTAGCTCACCGGCTGCAGACCAGCAGTTGTGGCCGGGCTGGGAAGAATTTATTCTTTGGTCTCAATGTTTGGGGTCAAGTTTCTTCTTTTCCGACTTTGATCCGCTTTTCTCGGGCTCGTTCCGTGCTTCTATATATGCACTACACCTGATCTGATACGACTGCTCTGACCGCATACCTCTTTGACGTTTTCTTCCGCAGCGCTGGCTCAAATACAATGAAGTCGTGTTTGTTCATGGCAGCAGCGGTGTAAGGTATATTTTAAACTTGCACCTGCGGGACAAAAAGCTTTTTTGTCATTTCTAGAAAAAAATTTCGCATAGGTCTTTGATAGCTACAAAAAGGCACCACGTGGTGCGCTGAAATCTAGCCCTTGTCATACTCTACCCTCCATCGTTTTTGCTCACCCACTCCAAAATGGCGTTACGTTTCGCTCAGCTGATGTTTAGTCACCTCGCACGGGCTTTGTGCCAGTCACACGTCCTTGCTTGCAAGGAGTTAAACGCACACGGTGTGTTTCGTAAATAAATGGTACTTACGTCTGATAGACCTGATTACCCCGTTAAATTGTAAGCCTTACGTCTCTCCAGGAGTTTGGCTGCCAGTGGCGACTGCCGCTGAAGCCAGAATCCGTAGAACACCGCCCCAATCTTATCGTCTTGAGAAATATGAGCAGGTTCCTTTTTTGGCTCAATAACCTTCAGGTTCCGAGCAGGCACGGAACTTTCGTTTTAAAGCGTGATTCAATAACGCGCAAGGCAGCCTATCGTAAAAGAGCGTCGTCCGTGCCGGTAAAATCAAGTTACTTCGTACAGATTCCAGGAGTGCGGTGTTCCAAGTGAAGAAAAAAAAAAAAAACGTTGTTCCGCTCCTATGCCTGATGAAAAACATTCCTGAATCTTCGGTAACTCAATCTGCTCCGTTGTCTCATAATGTCTGGTTTAGTCTTGCGTATGCGCGCATTCGCTGACCGTAAAGCGCCCCACACCCCTTCCGTCCTCGTCCTGAAATGCACTCGCACTCGAAGACAATAAAATATTATTCACCGAGTCAAACGCTACACGACCCGGATAGCAGGATAGTATTAATCGGCGAAACGCCTCAGTGAAAAGTTGTGTCTTAATTTCACTGGATACCATGCAAACTGTCGTATAATGCGGTACCGCTCCAGTAGTCAAACTCGTTGTCAAATGACTTTAATAGTAAAAATGCAGTCCAGAAGTCCTAGATTCATTCATGCTCTTGAAAGTACCAGCTAGGCTAGTACCTTTATTTCTTGTTAGAACTACTTCCTTACACAAGGTAACGGTGTAGGAATTTAACCTTATGTGATACGTTTGTCAAAGCTTCATAGGTGACTAATAAATGTGTATAATTGTTTTGAGGCCATATATTCGTGTGCGGTGGTGCCATGTATTAATTCTTGAAGAAACTTGTGCTCAGGGAGCTTACCCTAAAATATTCAAGTAGCGGCAGTACAATAATTGAAGTGTAGTGCGCAACTGCTCAGCTGGAGTACAGAATGACAAACCCGCGCAAAATTAGGAATCCCGGATGATAGGCTTGACCGACGGGCTTAGAGAGACAATGAATGTCTGGTTGAAAGATGAGACCACAAAAAGTTTTCTTCGGGTTTTCTTAAGGGGAAACTCCCTTGTAGCTTTGCTTCTGGTAGGATTGTTTTATGTTGACTGGTTTTTACTTTTTCACAGCTCGTACGTTGTTTCGCGAAAGGGCACAAAACAAGTTGTGAGCTGTCGAGCTAACTCAAGAAACTTTGCTTTCGAGTTTCTGCGTCATTTTTATGGGCCCAATACACAATACAGCATCTGTTGCGGGTCCCACGCCATCCAGAAAGCTGAGCTTCAGTCCACAACGTGTGGCAAGGTTTTGCACTTGAGTTACCCTTCGGAGATATCATGTAGTGGGCCACGATTCTGCAAATCCTCACCCCACAAGAACCTGCCTCAATATTTTTTGGGCGAGAATGACAAATTTTTGATCAATAAAAAGGATAAACAGAAATCATCAATATTAGGTTGGCCATCTAGGCCAGTATTTTAAGCCGACCTCTTCTTCCAGTACGCATGGTGGCGCAAAGCTTGCTACTGCACCGATCTGCAGCTGAGCGAACACGTAGGCATTGCTTCCTGCAGCGGTAAGACTGAGACTATGCCTTTCCAGAGATGATGACGGCGCTGTTTTTGCCTTTTCTGTTAAGAATAGCTGACAAATAGTTACCAGAAGGCTCAAATAAGGATGTAAGCACCTACTTCACTTTTGACATGTAACTCTTTGAACATATTTCTGCAAGTAACTCAAAAATTTCGAACGCTGCTGTCGTCCCCAGTGAGGCTCGCTTAGTAGGAAAAACTGCATCAAGAGCAAAAATAAGCCTTGACGACCGCTCTAATTAGAAATTAATATTCATTATCGAGAAACAGGGCACCCTCAAATATGTTTGAGGCGCTAACTACTTTCAGAGGTTCTACGGGTCTTCGTAGAACTTTTATCTGGCTTTTCCCAGACACCCGTAATTGAATTACCTAAGTTTCTATTTCGTGTTCTATGTCCTTATGAATCCGCGTTACTTTTCTTGCTGTATCTCATCTCTTTTGATGCTGAACTTTTGATAAGTGACGATCGCAATAAGCAGGATTGGTGAATTGGCGAAGCAGGATCGGCCGGTATTTCTGGTCGTGGAATTTTTTACACATTCAGTTTTTGTTTTACATGTTTACTTGTTGGCACAGAGTATACTAACCCTCCTAGTGACCCCTCACTTTATCCATAACGCTGTGTTACCTGTTTGGTCTAATCGATCGCGTTTCATTCGATTCACTAACTACGCTAGCTTACAGGGCAGTCATCCTTGAAGTTAATCTAATTGTTTAGATAAGATGATGATGATGGTTGGGTTTTTATGGCGCAAGGCCGACTAAGAGCAAAGAGCGCCAGAGAAAAGTTTATTTAATGAAGTGAAGTGGTTACCACAAAAAAGTAGGTAAAAAAACGTGTCAACCGAACAGAGTAAAATCAGTTAAAGATAATGGTGATGGCTGGTGTATAGGGCCAGATTTGATTATGCGTGATAGGAAATGAGGTTTAAAAACTTAAAGTCTGACAAATAATCAAACAGACGTTTCACAGAAACACTGGCATCGTCACCTAGAAACAGGGATGGATGTAGTGGGATATGTTGTCTGTAGAGTTCTCTGAAGTGTTTCTGTCGTGTTGTGTGAAGTGCCTTACATTGTATGAGGATGTGGATCACGGATAGGGCCTGTCCGCACCTGCTGCACAGAGGTCTTGGAGATGCAGTGAGAAGGTGCGAGTGCGTTGCATGTGTGTGCCCTATCCGTAATCTGGCCAAGGCGACTTCAGAGTATCTGTTGCGTGTGTCGGTGGTGTATGGTCCCAAGTGAGGTTTTATTACGTGTAACTTGTCTGTTTGTTCACTCCAGTGTGTTTGCCATGTTTTGCGAAGTTGTTGTCTGATGTGTGGTTTCACGTCGGTGTAGGGTAATGTGGTTATGTTTACTGTATTCAAGAGTGTAGCAGCAGCAGCCATTCGGTCCGCTGCTTCGTTCCCGGCTATACCGCAGTAACCAGGGACCCAGCAAAGAACAAGTTCAAATTTGCGTACATACACAGACATAATACCCTTGACGATCAGATTGACAATGTTTACAGATATCATAAATGTCATGCATTTTGTGGTCAGTGAACTAGCGAATGCTCCTTCAACAGGATCTGTTGACCTTTTTTGGTTACAACTGAACATAATAGTTAACGTAAAATCAGATAAATAATTTTGCGTTAGAATTCAGCCAACTGGGTTAGCTTTATTTCCTAAACAAAAAGAAACTATATAGCTTGATTTTGCTGACAAAAAACGGAAAACCATATGCTACATTTAATGCAAGCCCATACATGCTGACGCGCGGACTCAGTTGTTCATCTGATCGTCCGGAATCCCCACCATTTGTGACATCTGTGACCTCGAAGTTTTTCCGGCGTGAGCAACCCAGCTGAAGCTTATTGTGAACGCTGTGATAAGCGTGTTATTGTGTTGAGCACGTTAAAGGGGTCCTGAAATACCTTCCGCCGATGCATAGATGTACATGTAACCAAATAAGACAATGTATTAGCAATCTCCTCCCGCAAGAATTTTGTTAAAGCGATGAGTATTAGCTGAGAAATCGTAAATCAAAAACCGCGCATTATCGTCGCTCCGCGTTTCCTCCTCTTTTCAACTGTTGACGGCGAGCGAGCACTCCCTCCCATGATGCTGCGCTAGTCAGCGGTGACGTACTTCCGCATTGCGCTCCTCCGACTGCCGTCTGCTACGGGCAAGTTTTGTTGACACCATGAATTCCGCACTCCGCTCAAGGATGGATAAGCGAACGAAAAATCTGGCCGCATGTGTGCGCTGTCCTGGCCTTGCCCTTTCGCGGTGTGCGTTGCTGCAGTGCAGCACGTGACTTTTAATCGGCGGCGAACTCGCAGCCGCTGGGGAGGATCTTGCGCTCGGTCCCTTTCATGCACCGCGCACTGTTTATCCAAAAAGCGCCGTATCAGATGTGGCCCCGCTGGTGCCGGGTCTTATTTTGCGGTGGTGGTAATTCCTGCCGGCGCCAAGCGAAAAAGACATTTTAAAGCGATACAGAACCCGTGCACAAAACGCTTCAATCCTGTGAACAGTTCAGCTTGGGGCGACGCGTGGTGGAGAGCGGCAACGTTGGCAAAACATGCTCCGGCGCGGCTCTGAGCTTTCTAGCGCTGGAGCGAGCGCCTTTCTTTGACGATCTCAAACATCGGTTGCCTTGGCAACAAGGCACAAACCGCCCCAGAGGTCAGTTACGGTTGCGTGATCCCGGTTCAGCTCGTTGCCCCACCTCGCGACATGTGGGCACTGCATGCGTACCACTCACTCTCATTAGGAAGTGTGAGATGCGTTTGGCATTGCAGGAGGCGATGGTGTGTGTGTTGTGGACGCCTTTGTTTCGCGATGAAATGCGACGTTGTGCATCTGCGGGTGGATAGTGCTTCCCATGGTCTGGATTATCTTTCTCGAGCGACGTACGACTCAACCTCGCATGGGGCATGTGCAGTGTGCGTGGCTAAAAGCAATCTCGGCTTGCGCGCCGGAGTTAAGTGGCTTGCTGTTCGTCCCCTCAAACCGCGCGCGAGGTGAGTGCCGAATTTACGACGGGCAGGAGGAGGCAACCCATCGTCTGTCAATCGCGGTTCAGACTTGCAACGCATGTTGTGACGTTGGGTTCGTTCGAAACGCATCTCTGGATTGTTTTGAAGTGGAAAAAAATGTATCCGTCAAACCCGGGCATTCGGCTCAGGGCGTTCTCTGCGATTGCACGAAAGAAGTGCCACGGGGCTTCAACGCTTTCTTTATGGAACGTACTCCGGTAAGAGAATATCCATGTCGTGTTATGGCCGTGTTGCATTCAATACGAACGGTTAAGCGTTTGTTTACACTTGTTTCGTTTGTCGTAAAATGTCCAAGCACTCCGGCACTACGCTGGCAGATCAGCCGGCGAGTCGACGCTGAGCAGACGACTCATCTCTTTGCCGGAAGTGCGTGAAAAAGCCGCCCAATAGCAGGATGTCTAGCTCATGACGAACATCTGGGAATCGATGATGTAGACATGTGAAGATGGCGGCGTCCAAAAACACGAAGGAAAGGGTGAGAAAAAAGCGACAAACTTTGCAACAAAAGTGTGAGCTTTCCGCTGCGCGTAAAAGAGTAATACTTGGCCCAGATGACCTTGACGACCCAATCTAACGATTGCGCTACTTCATTTAGTGTGCTCAAAATGCCTTTCAGGGCCCCTTTAACGTTGCATCATTAGACCTTAATGAATGTAAATAGCTTGGAGTTGTGTCCAGGAAGCCAGATGGCGTCCCGAATGATGTAAGGGACGCTGGGCAGGCGAACGAAGACACCGATGATACTGTGCGCCTTGCCTCAAATTCAAGCCTGCCGCCGTCCCATATTTTCGTCGCAGATACTGGGTTTCATGTCATGTCTGTATAAATGGCGGAGGTGTGTCGGTTTCGTGGCGACGGGGCAGATTGCATACGCATCTAACTGATCCGCAATACATCCCCGTTCCGCGCGTGTGTGCGCGCGTGCGCGTAGGCGCGTTAGTGCGTGCGTTCGTGCGCGGGGACATGCGTTAAGGACAGCCCCAACGAGATCTTCTCCACAAAACCCCCTCTACTCAGATCAGATACTGGAGGAGGAAAACCGACCGCAACAGTATCAGGGCATGTGTTGGCCGCCAGATGCTAGTTTCATTCAGAAATAGCGTTAGACGGGTCTTTGTGGGTAGCTTTAAAGCGATATTTGTTTTCCGTTGGGTGTTCTGGGGGACGTCGTTGTTGTGGTCTGGACATGCTCCTAAAGAACAGTAGTGCAGATGGCACGGGGTTATTGTTAGCACGCGATTGACTCGCTTTACTTTAAGTCAATCCATGAACGGTCAATCAATGCTAATGCTTTTTGAGGCAAACATACACCACGCTTTGCGAATAATAAATCTAAACTGCATTTTATATTCATTCGGAGAGTGCTACGGTAAAGCCATAGATGGACCGATACATTTCTGTTACGGGGATTTATATCACAGTGGTTGGAAAAAATTAGGCGTCCGAAATTTGAGGTGTGGTTGTTATTATAGAGAAATGTGAGCAAAGATATCAGACGAAACAAGCGTGTGCGGCTAGTAAAAAAGAGCATAAACATTCAGAAAAGGTTACTTGACTCGTGTGACCTTCCTGTCTCTTCCTCATCTTTCTTCGTGAAAGGCGGCAAACGGTTGGGCGCGTTAACTTCCTTTCTTTTTCTTATTCCTCTTTTTCAATAGCTTCACTGTTAATCGATTTCACAAGGGTCACGCTCCCAGTGCATGTGTTGACGTCTTAATACTACACAGAAAAAGTGCTAGCTGTGAGGTTACAAAACCTTGAGGCCAACCGGGCAGTCTCCGTCTCCAATGACATGTTGACTCCGCAACAAAACACAACAAAGATTGAACAACTGTCAGTTCATGCAGATAAACAAGGTAAATAGTTAGCATGTTCGCAAATAAAATGCAATCAAGACTTTGTGAACTTCCAATGTAGGTTTGACAAAGCAACAGCTCATCAATTTTAATGTAAACACATAACCTCCTACACTTCGACAGTCAATTTTGCGTTCTTGTCGGCTGAGGAGACGTTACGTTCTTGTTATTGCGTTGGCCTCTCACCACTTTTACAAAGCTCGACTCAGCATTCCTACTTCTTGTCGAAATGAGCGGTACATGACAAAGAGATCGATGCCACGACTTTGCTGGAATGGCTGCAATAACTAATTAAGGCAGCCTGCACCCGCTGTCCCGATACCAGTCTTCAGGGGAGATCTGCATCGACACCCTATGGAAATTATTCGAATAAGAGGTTTTGTGTAAGGCCACTCAACAGCATTTGAGAACAACGCTCTGTCGCAGAGGCCCCGCTGGGTATAGCGCTCGTTACGAAGACGTCGTTGCTGGCGTAAACCACGACCGCATTAGGATCACTCTTTGAAGGGAGTAAAAAGTTAATTAAGCTCTTATTTTACGTTTACATTGATAGGGCAGTGCATGGAGCTCAAGGGTATAGAAAAAGGTACGCACAATCAATACAGCACCCAATTCTTAACACGATCAAAACGCACATGTCAATTTTAAAATATATAAAAAAATTGTGAGTAGAAAAGGAATAAATAAAGATGAAGTTTCAGAAGAAGGCTGAGCCCTTTTTCAATGCATCCTTCTGATGAATAGTATGAATGTGAGTTTTCCGAAAGCGGTCACAGCATGCTTCAGATTTTCATGACTGGTTTGCTGACTCGGCTTATGACGCTCCAAAAACAGCGATGTTTACGGAAACAGCGTAAAACAAGACTATGTCGATAGGCAGGAAAGAGCATCAATAGCTCACCCTTTTTTTCCTAACAACTAATCGCGTTTTGTCTTCCCGGTTAAAATCACATAAAGCAGGTATGTCGTCTATGAATCAAAAAAAGGTGTGAAGGCGGAGTGGTTTCCTTTGCCCCTTCAGAACCCGTACGGCCTGCGGGTTCATGCCCCAGTACTGGCATGTATTTCATGTTTCAATTAGGCAGGAAATTTATTTTTAGTGCATTTTCTCACACCCAGTCGAAACTGGGAAGTTTCGACAACCGGATAGTCAGTGACAAAAAAAAATTACACCATCTCCCCGAAGGGAACTATGTGGTGATGCAAAGCAGAATTGTTGACGTTCATTCAGCTCATCGGACGGTGCAGCGTGTCTCAACCGAAGCAGCAACTGAGGAAGCGGCGCACGGAGCGGGTTTATTATATAGAGCAGATAGAGTGGAGAAATGGAGATGAGAGAGGAGACGCGCATGCACGCTTATCGCGCAGCTGGCGTGTTGCCGTTATGTTGAGTGATATGGTGTTTAGTAGCGCCAGAGGGAATTTCACGTCCGGGTCCACACCGAAACTAGTCCATCATGTTTTTGTCGATGTTGTCGTCTCTGTGGTAGAATCGGTAGTCTCCGTCAGCGTTGGTGAGGTAAAGGTTGTTGACGTTGGTGCACCGGCTGAGAGCAACGTACACGCCCTCCTCTTCGCAGCTTTGTCTTCTTCTCCTTCTGCGTCTTCAGCGGTTCCCCTACGGGAAGATGACGACGGTGGTTGAACTCGAAGCTGTCTCGTGATGGATTCTTTGGTTGGCCAGTCCCTAGGGGCATCCTGCCACAATCATCATCACAGGCGCTGCGGACGGGGCACGGACGCGGGACACTCCCCCTGAGCAAGAGACGTTAACATCATCCTACAAAGTTTTCAGTTCGTCGTTTCCATTGACGTTCAGCTTCGCGTGCCCTCGTTGTATCAGTAACTTCTAGACGTGGTTTGAATGAGTCTAGGACATAAGGCGCGTTCGTAGCACTTACTCCTTTCTCGGTTTTGTAGCGCAGTGGGAAGAGCGCCGCGTACCTCGCGTTGCGGCCAGAGAGTCGTGGGATTGAAACCGGGCGCCGCGAACTAATTCTTTCTTTATAGTGTAGGGGGAGAGGTGCGGGCAACGGACGAACGCCGGACATTGCCCCGAGCAAGAGATCCTTTGCATCTAAAAATCGCCCTTGCGTTGTCTGATTGCCTGAGAATATATTGCAATGCAGAATGTAAGGCAGCAGTTTCTTCAGTCGTTGATGCTATTTCGCAATGCCCCGCAGCTCCAGCTATTCCCAGCTTTGAGTCCCAGCTTTTTTTTCTCAGCCACCTCTATTTTAGGGTAATTGGATACAGTGAAGGAAAAAATGACTGTGCTTCAGGGTAACATCATACAGTCCTTGCGCTTGTCATATGGATTAACTTGCAATTCTTGATGCATTGATGACAATCATCTGAGGTGAGTACACTAAGTGCGGGAGTGGAGATTCAGGCTGATTTTGATACGACGGAGGTACAAAGCCGGAACTTGCAAGAGTGAGCAGAAAATCAAAGGATGTCGAGGCACCAGACGCAGTCACAGAATACTTTTCTTTTCCAAACAGCTAGCCACGTCGCCAAAGTGCTTCTGTTAGAACTATTTTACTGGAGTATTCTGATAAATCATGCGATTAACAGTTCAGGACTTAGAGAGTAAACGATTTATGGAAAATCCATTAAGCACTACACAATCGCACCACTGAGAGGTGAACAGATTATCGATAAACGTCCACCGAAATTCTGCAGGCGTCAACTGGAATCTTGCGGAATCGTGATATATTCTTCTGCGCATTACTCCTACTGCTTCGTTGCGCTCGTAGATTTCGGTTCTGCCTTTTCTCAGTCGCAGTCGTTTATCATTGTCAGCTACAGCGTCTGTATTCTGGTGTTACTAATAGTCTTGCATCTTTGCTTGTTGCCTAAATGGCAGACGTTGGCATAAAACGCATCAATTACACCGGTGGCCGTCCATATTCGCGCTCTCCAAGCACACTGTGCATTTTACGAGGTTGCTGAAAACCCGGCGTTTGCCAAGTTTCCTATCCCGCATCGACGCCAGTGTAACCACGCCCCAGCGCTGCTATGCCTATGCGCCGAGAAGAAAGCACGACGTGCCCTAACCATTGCCCGCCATGCCACGCTTCAACCCCTGTTGACCTCGTCAGTGTCAACTAGAAGGAAGCCGCTACAGCTAAACAGACGCATGCCCTTTGCACCATCACCATCCCTTTCAGACCCTCTCCGCCGACACCAGACGATCAACCTCTGCTTTTACCAACGAATTCCTCGGTAAATTATGTCTGTTGCAAGAAATTGCAGTGACAGGAAATCTTGTCCACTTCATGCATGCTTTCACCAGGGGTCGCTCCGTGCATGTGCGATTAGGGGACGTTTTAAGCAGCACTAGAAGTGTATCACGAGGTGTGCCGCAGGGAAGTGTTCTGTCCTCTACACTTTTCAATGTGGCTATGGCGGGCCTCCCTCGAGCCTTAAAGAGACCCTGCAACACTTTTGATCAACGCTTTCACTCTTTCCTTCGCGTCTGGAAACACAGCGAAAGCTACAGTTATCGCCAGCACGGAGCGGCACTGGGCGATTTGCTCGTCCCACCAGATACGCCTTCCATTTCTGTTTTGTTTTTGTGGCTTTATTTTTAAAGTTGCTATCGAAACGCGTTCATCGCTGGAACTGAAGGAAAATCGGCCAACAGCCGCTAAATGGCCTCAGTGACGTAATTGACAGTGACATGGCCCACTAATTCGGGGTATCGAAGAGCGTCAAGACCGGGAAAGAGAAAAATCTTTTGAGCGAGTTTCCAAGTTATCTGATGAGCATAGAGCAGTGATTTTTGGCTGAGGTACTTTACGATCCCCTAATCTAAGTCCTGGGTGTGTTGAGTGACTACGTTCTGCAAGCATTTAAGATATCAAAAACAGTTGAAGAAAGTGCTGCAGGGTTCCTTTTAAGAAGTATTGCAAGTCAGTGCACTTATCAATATATGCAAACGGCATATGTATCTGAATGTGCGGATATCAACGCAAGCGGTTGGCTATGATAGCTCAAGGAGTAATTCGTTCCGTTCTAGCCTATCTATCGTCAGTGGGGCTAACGGTGTCCGCTGAAAAAGCTTGTTTCATTTTGTTTCCTATAAGGTAGCCGATAGTTACGCGCCTCGGGATAAAGTTTCGCGGCGCCACCATCAACTATAAGTTACTCTGGAGGCAGACCGTGGAGTCGCTTGTCACGTACGTCCTCGGTATCCACCTTAAACGTGCTTCTATGAATAGCTGGAACAAACTGGGAGAGTCACCCGTCATCTATGCTTTGGCTCTACTCGGCGCTCATCCCGAGTCGGGTTCTTTACCAACTACCTGTTTTGTCTCCTTCGGAGTCCACTCTGCTCGTCTGGAAGCACTGCACCGAAGGGGCGTTAAGATATCACTAGAAGTTCCTCACGCGGCGGCAAACAAAAAGGTCCTTGACGAGTCCCATTTTCGAGCGCTCCGCTTGATGGCGTCTTAGCGGCTGCTTTTACAACTCGTCCAGCAGCTGGGAGAGTCCTATGCCGGTAAGGCGTTGCAAGGGTGGAATCTCGTATACACGCAACACTCAACACTCTGAGCGTTCTCTACCCACCATGGCGGAAAAATCAACACCACTTGAAACCACCGTAGTCTTTCGAGAGTTTGGAATGTCAGCTCGCCATTCCGGGCATTCGCTCGAAGAGATTTACACCAGTGGCTGAAGCGAGAACGTCAGCACTTCAGCACTTACCGTAAAAACCCGCGTATAATACGAACCCGCGTATAATACGAGGTGTAATTCGGGGACAGCAAAATCAGAAAAAAAGTTTTCATCCGCATATAATGCGAGGTAAAGAGCACAGAAAACATTTATTTGCACTGCAGTTACCGTTCAGTCATTGTCAGTTTTCGCTTGCACTGTCTCCCGACGTGCGTGCAATCATTGTCAGGTTCGCTGCCGCTGTCTCCTGAAGTCGCCTTGTCGGAAATGTCTTCCCTCAGAAAGTGGTCCTCAGTGCCATCAAGGGCGTTCGAGATGCCGAATTTCTTAAAAGAGCGACTGACGAGCTCCTCTGGGATGCTGGCCCACGCAATCGCGATCCAGCCACAAAGCACGGCTGGAGAAACCCGCGTCAGCGATTCGGTAGCTGTCGCTTACGGGTCTCCTGACCTCATCCACTTTTGGTAGCAGGACCTGATGCTGTCTTTGAAAGGCTTGTTGATGCAAACGTCTAGCGGTTGCAGCAGGGATGTCATTCCTCCTGGCATGACAATGAGTTCGGTGCGGGGTTCTCGCAACAACTTATTCATGGAATCGGCCAGGTGGCAACGAAAGGCGTCCAACACGAGCACTGACGGGAATCCCCGAAAGTGCTCCAGGCCGCCGACACCACACAGACTTTATCCAGCCAAGCACCAGTTGTTAACATTCTGCACCCACGAATGTTGCCTTCGGTGACGCCGAACTGCCATCCTGCGAAGCAATTCTTGATGGTCTCGGCACATAAAATAACTTTTCTTTTAATTGTAGCCGAACACTGTTTTCGTGCACCCGACATCGTGATAGACTTGCGGTGAACGTGCCGAGATTCTTCGCGTGGTCAAAACAATAAAAATGGCGCCGGCTGAGAAAAGCAGCAGCCAGCTAACGCCACCACAAGATGGCGCACCCTCCGCTGAAACCGAAAGTGAAAATTTTTGGCTGAAAACTTTGGGATCCACATGTAATACGAGGCACCAATTTGACATAGTCAAATTTGGAAAAAAAAACTCGTATTATACGCGGGTTTTTACGGTAAACCAGTTGTACGGAGATTGTGTTCACGTGTTTACGGACGGATATGTCGACAGAGATATAAATACCAGCGCAGCGGCCTTTGTGATTCTTGGCATGAACCTTTCCTTGGCGGCTCGCATTGACCATTTGACGTCATTAACAACGGTGGAGTGTATAGCGATTGAGGAGGCCTTGAAAAACATCAAATCGCTTCGGGTGCGGTTTGCGGTGATTCTAACAGATTCCAAGTCAGCCCGACAACTTTTGCAGCTTGGATTTCCCGCAGATAAAACTTGCCAGCGCTCCCTACGTCTATTTATTCAGCGAGATGAAAACGTTCTTAGCGTTCCCTTCAAGTGGGTTCCTTCCCACGTAGGAGTGCTTGGAAACGAAACCGTGGACAAGTTGACCAGTCAGGCGACATCTTGTACTCGCTTTCTGAAAGTGGCTGCATACGAACGGTGAATAAAAAAACATCATTAAAGAACACTTCCAGCCTCTGTGGCGACCACGACGTCAACCTTGTGTTACCAAAGGAATGGAGAGGACAGACGCATCCTTATTGCTCCACATCCGGGCCAACTCAGCGCGGACACCGACCTGGCTTCATAAGCTGAACCTTATCTCTTCAGGTGTGTGCTTAACGTGTTGTGTAACAGGTGACATCAGACATTTTATTTTGGACTGCTGAGAGATAGAGAGAGCGCGCGCGCGAGAGAGAGAGAGAGAGAGAGAGAGAAAACTTTATTAGGAACAGATGGGTTAAGGAGACGGGCTGGCCACCAGGCTGGTGGCAACTAAAGCAGCTCGTTCAACCAAGAGCTCTTGGGTGGCCAGGTCGGAGCTGCCAGCGCCTCCTCCCCCTGCTAACTGCTGATGATTGGTGCCCTGCCAAGCACGTGCGACGTTGCGGTTATTTTAAAGACGATAGTATTTGAGCGGGAAAGCGAAGGGAGGCATTTACTCGGCAAAAGTCGATGAACACTATTGTCTTTTGTCGACATTTGCAACAAAAGGAGCAGATACGCGGCCAATTTTTTATTTAAAGAACTTCGAAGGAGAGCTGCTCCGCATGCCTGTTTGGATGATGTCATTTTCCCCAAATGACATTGGATCACAAGGCAAGACATTTTGCGCCGCATCCTCAAGTTTTTAAGGGACACAAGCCTCAGTGACTCCTGGCGATTTCCCGGGCATAGCGGCAAAAGGTGTTGATCGTGGGAGCAATTGCCGGCATACCACGCAAGGCCAGGTTCATCCGTTAATAAACATCATCACCATCACCACCACCACCATCCCTTTATATATGTCCTCTTCGAGTATGCCTTATATTCATGTACCCATTGCATCACCAGAAAAGGCCCAGCGGTGTTGGTGTGGACTCCAAATAAATAAATAAATAAATAAATAAATAAATAAATAAATAAATAAATAAATAAATAACCACTTCAACCTTCGAACGCAAGAGGTAAAGATTTCGCGCCAGAAGCCGCCCTTGAGAACAGCCGACTGGCGCTTGCCTTCCTTGAAAACTCTCGGGAAAGCGTGATGGTGCTGAAAGCGTGCACAAAACAAAAGCACGCGGGTCTCGTCCATAGAACAATGTTCTTGAATTGTCGAGTCAGCTTGTTCTCGTTTATGTTGTTGTTGATGATGCCATTGACCTCATTTTTAACAAAAATAAAAGAGTGAAGCCAGCATTTAAAAAGAATGTAGACGAAAAGAGACAAGGAAAAACTAACGTCAGGAAACGGGGCTCAACTCTTGTCACCGTCGGGCGCCGAGAACCATAAGTCCCGCTGCTTCGGCTTCATTGACGTCGAAGCTGTTTTCGGCCGTCATCACCCTTACTTTCAGCGCCGCGGTCCGTTTTTCCTAAATTTCTACTTCGAGCTTTCCTTTTTCACGACAAGGGTTGTGTACGAAGCCGGAGATGCTACGCACGAGGACAGGCCAGATTTTGCCTTTGGGGCTGGAGAGGCCACAACTATATTTATTGTAGCTTCGATCACGCTTGAACAAGCACCGTTTTCCGGAAGGCCGAACGCGTTTCCTTCGATCATATGCCGTTCATAAAGCAGCTCTTTTTTTTATCGTCATGCAAAAAAAGAGGCATAGCACTGTTCCAGCCTCCTGGATGTTCCCTCTTCCAGACCGTAAATATATCCGAGTGATGGGCAGGAGAGCTAGCTTTGAAGGCCCTCTATAATGACATGTTCAAATATTTGGTACAATGAGCACTTCTTATAAAGTTTACGCAGTTACTTATGTACACAAAATATAATAAATAAATAAATAAATAAATAAATAAATAAATAAATAAATAAATAAATGGTACATAAAAATTTAAAAATAAATAAATAAACATGTAGAAGCAAAACACCCCCTCCCCCCCACAAGGACAAATTGGGGTGAATCACTCAACATGTACCCTTGTTTCAAGTGTTCTTTGCCCTTCTGCGCATCAAATTAACACTGGTTTAAATTTGACTACATAATTGGTCGAACGCACTTGCCTTGCGCAATTTGCACACATTTGCTACATACTTTGGTATCAGACAAGTAGTGAGGAGCGAAGATATGCAAGCAATGGCAAGTACGTGTCTGCTCTTCACAGTTTGATGGAACGGTAACACACGCAACAAAATGGCTTCTACGTACCAAGGAATGCTGTCACAAAGAACACAACCATAAAAGCGATGGTCTATTTGCAACTGTAGCAACTTCGCTCGGCGTCGGACCCTGTCCGAAAGTACAGAAAAACAAGGGGGGTATGAGGTGTAGCGAGGTAATTCAATTACGAAAAAGTTCTAGTTGTATCCGACCCCTGGTCCTGCAACTGTATTACTCCCTTAGAATCGGGAAACCGCTGGACAAAGTTCCAGGGAAAACAGTGCGCGGCGTGGCCCGTGTGCGTGCTTTCCATGCAAATAGCCATGGCCGGGTCTTCCAGAATAGAAAGTCCCTGGACACGAGCCCTCGTCCGTGTTCAAGCGTTCAACACTCCCTCACTTACTCGTATATACGTTCTTTTTTATTGAGTCGCCTTATCAATATAAATTGAGTTCCCGGGAATCGAACGGGTGCAAAAAATATTTCCGGCAAAACAGCATGCATGAAGACGACACCCCACAAGCAAACAACCTACCGAACCATTCGCGAGCTAACCCGCTACCCAAGTGCCAACATTATTTACAGAAAATAAAGCTTTGGGCACCACGAAGGCAAAACACAAGGATATAATCGACGTCGGTGGTGCTCTTTTAATAAAAAATATGCACGGGGAGGATTTTTCTCAGTACAAATTAAAATGCCCGAATCTAAGATAAACAAAAGGGAATCGCAAAGGAACGATGTACACACCTGTACAAAAGAGATGTTTCATTGAATTACCAGTCGGCAACTGTGCAACTAACGCGAAATGAATGCAAACAGACCAATCACGAAAGCGAATGTGGCTTGAACATTTGTTAACTTCCGGTTTCCCAGCGACGCCGCAGGATGCGCAACTCTAACCCGATGCAATCATATCCGGACAAATTACACGGTTATCATCCGGCGCTCACTGCGTTTTATCAATCCCGGCATTCACAGCAGCAAACAAGTCATAGACACCACCTTGGAACGACGGTGTCCATAGCAGCGCGTGCCGCGTACAACATAAGGACTGGGAAAGTGGCCGAACTAGATGTTTGGTTAGAAAACAAACTTTAAATTTCATCCTGGGAATATCTTTACTTACTTTCAGTAGAAGCTGCCTATAGGGTTCACTTGAGCTCGCTTTGGGATTTCAACCTGAAATGAGGTGATTCGCCAATGGTCAGACCAGTGGGCTTTGTAGTTGATGCTCTTGAAGTTGGTACCGAGTACTTCTAAGATGTTCAGTTAGCTCGCATTGTCGCGTTGCAGCTTCGCTGTCTGCAGCCTTTTCCGACTACATCCTTATTAGCCGCCTTTCTAGCTAAGAGCATTACGCTTCGCTTTATTTCGACTTCCCTTTCGAATCGCCTCGGTCCAGGCAGATCGCCCTCAATTAAGCGATTTGGTTCAACTTAAGTATTTTCTCCCGGACCCATAGGCTCAGATATTTTATTTGCAAGGGGCATTTCTGTCCATCGTCAATTTCTTCCCCATTCGTAAACTAACACAAGTGAGGGATAACCAAACCACTTCATTCCACGAGAAGCGATTGGCCTCGTATATTCCACAGCAAAAGGCGGGTTTGGTTGGCTGTCAACTCCAATTCACTCTGATTCCATCCACGCAAATTAAGAGCCCATCACGTGGAATGCATTGCGTCCTGGAACAGAGCCGTCTATAGTGCTACGCGCACATCACCTCTTAACGAAAGAGATTACCGCGACGCCACTCCAATTTAACCTAGCTCATTCAACTCAAATTACGTGCTCATCCTTCATCGTTCAGTGCGTCCTACAAGCTTGTTCCTAACCGTGTTTTCTGGCACGGAACCTGTGATTTGATCGTTTTTGACGTATCGCGATGAGGCGGCGTTCGCCCTTTGAAGGGCGATGAAGAATCTGCGGAGGATCTGTTCCGTGGTGCACCCATACAGACGTATAACTCCAGATATTGTAAAAAACTCACCTCATAATTCAATTTCAATTTTAATTTATTTCGGACAAAAAACCATCCATGTAGTAATGTCCACGAGCCGTCGCAAAATTACACTCGTACATCTCCTCACTAGGCCGCCGCCCCGGAAGTACACATCGGAAAGCAGTGGACACAATCAAAGAAAACAGAACACTGCAAAAACTCTGCACTAGAACAAAAGAACGAACACTTCGGTGATATGATAAAGGCAGAACAAGTAAGCACTCTTGGGACAGTAAACAAATAAGATGTTGATTACATGCGCAGCGAAAGCTAATCACATGTCTAAACAATAGGTTACTGCAATTGTATGTTTATACAAGATAAACCGCTACATATAACAGCATGAAATTCTGTTACAGTTGGAAGACATCACTCTGCTTTATTCCTCGCTTTCTCTTTCTATGCAAAAATTCAGGCACATTTAATGCTGTTGAAATTTGTTTGACGTGTACCACTACCCCGAATGGAAGCGTTACTGAGAACTGTTCAGCTTTCGCACATTACTGTTTTTGTATTGTTTTTTTTAAACAGGCAATTAAATACGATTGTTTCTTTCTCTATCCCTTTCCCTTTTTCCGTCCATCCCTCCACCTGCCATGGTGACATCTACTGGCTGCATCGATGAACCTAGCATGTAAGTGTACCTGTACATATTGTGTACTAATTGCTTGCTATCCTAACCACTCACACCTCGCTTCAAAAACAATTTTGCGTAGTACGAGTGGCTGCATTTTGGTAAATACTTGGCGCTTCCCATAACGTCAACAGCTCATCCCAGGTCACGTGAGCAGCCTGCTATGGCTCCAGAGTGGTATAGTCGGCAAGCGAGAGGCAAGCTTTGTAACAGTTTACAAGGCTCCAGACCTTTTTCAAGGAAAAGCGCAGCTAAATGTGGTAGCATTTCTCCAGCAAGCTGTCATGTACACAAGCTAAAAAATTAATCAAACAGACTTTCAACCTTTATAGAGTGTTTCGAAAAGAATATAAAAAAGGTAAGGATAAACTACGTATAGTCAGGGGACCAGAACCATGAAGAGCAAAGAGATTAGGTTTAAAAGTCACTGTACAGGCACTGAGAAGCTTCTTCTGTCTGCAAGAGCGAATGTAAAAAGATTTGTACCCGTCCCTCTTTCCAGCACAAGGCTCGTGGAGCCCTAACAAGTGATGGGCCGAGTATAACTCCTGGAAATTTAGAGTTTCGGGGCCGTCGCGTACTTCCGCTTCTTTGTCTTTCAGGCGATTCTGGCCATCGTTTTATGATCAATACCTACGAAAGCGCCAACAAAACCCCCATAAACAGTCATAACTTTTCCCCACTGGAACATTTGGTCAAACGGCTATATTTTGGCTGTGACGGAGACGGCCGCTCTTGTGATGTCAGTAAGTTTCTGCATAATATATCCCGAAGAACTTCTGGGTTTTTTGTGGTCCGACTAAACGTGAAAAGGACGGGCCACTCCGATTACGTCTCAGAGTTATCAGCACCTGACACATGTGCATACTCAAAGTGTGGTATATTAGCCCTTTCGTTCTGTGTGGTCGACCAACGACAACATTTGAGCGCCCGCCTTGTGCGTCTTATCGACGGTGGCGAGCCAACAAGCAACAGCGTTGAGAGCTGTCCGGTGGGTGCGGGAAACGGGTGCAAACCTGGTCTTTTCCTTGGACCAAGGATCGGACGTGATGACTGGGTTTACAAAAGGAGAGAAAACTAGGCAAATTGGTGAAATTTTATCTTGCTGGAAACAGCGCAAACCGACTTAGTACAGAGCGCCGTGTCCTCTGCCTCCTTCTTCTTTGTGCTTCGCTGGCTTACGCTGTTTCTAGCAAAAGGGGGGTTACAGGTCCCAATGGTCATTTTTACATTTCACTGCTTCAGGGCTGGACAAGGTCCTGCAATGCAAACGTTACTCTGCTGCGGTTTCTATGCACTGCCCTGGAGCCATCTTTCAGACCTCGGGAGGCATGGTTTAGCGCGGTGTATTCTAGTACACCGTTGTATAAATTGTGTGATTATAAGCTGAGAAATTTATGTCTATGCTTTTCAGCGCCGGAATTCAGGATTTACCCTTCCATTTCCTATGTGCCAAACAATTGTTTTCCTTATGACTGCTCGTGTACTTTTCACCACACTCGGTTCAAGCGTATATAAACAGCAAGCATGGACATGATGCCACAAGACTGCCAAATAGCATGCAGTTCTACTTCCGAGCTTAACGCCCTAGTCGACAACGATGCCAGGTGCTCATTGGGCATTTCCAAACGGCGTCTAGAGTTGGCCCGAAATTTTAAGCGTGAAAGACGAAGGCGTCGAGCTGAACAAACTTCCCAACGGCACGAACCTGCGACCAATATCTTCGATCGCGAATTTACTGACAACCCCTTTTGCTACGCTCGTTCCGTGTGTGTCTGCGTAGGGATAAGTGGAACGTGAGTTTAAATTCGGAGGGATTGGCTCATGTGCTTCGAGGGGAATTTTGCGACTCCGGCGTGACTATCTTCGTGTTTTGCAACAAGTGGAAGGGCTTTTTCACACAGAAGAATAAGCAACGGTAGCAGAAATGTAAGAGAAAATACATTTACACGAAGTAGGTGTTCTCTTCGTGGAAGCGCTGTAATTTTTTCAAAAAAAAATGTCACACTGTATAATCAAAATTATTAGACAACTTGCAAAATTTCCAACAACTAGCCCCGAAGCAAGTCCAGTAAAGTGACTGAAAAACGTCACAAAAGAATGAAGATGATAAATATAGAAACACACAGTAGAATGTTGAAGCTGCCAAAAATGTAGAAGCGACAAACATTGGAGTATTTGGCAAGGAACATTTACCGCTTTTGGGAATTGTCATCATTTTGCACATTTTTTTTCGCCTCCTCTCAACGTAAATTGCGTCCGCGTTGCCCGTATGCACAACCACGGCTGCAAACCTTCGCTTTCACCGCACCAATCTTGGGAGGTCTATATGTAGCTCGGGGATAGAACGGGGAGTTGGGGGGGAGGCGGATGGGGAGGTTACTGGGCGCGTGCCGAAAACCCGAGAAAAATAAAGTAACCAAGAATATCAAGACGGCAAGGAAGAAACGCTGAGATAGGGGACAATGGCTTTTCCATCCCGATGAACGAAAATGGCTTATATCTGCTCCATTATTCGTAGCCTTCATCTGGGAAACACCTTAGAGGATCTTACTTGCCCTGTTTGCTTGGTTATTTTTACGTTTTCTTTTTCTGCCTACTGCTGGAGCGAAAATGGGATTGTGTAATAATCAGCGCATCCTTGTGGGAAGCAACTGGGTTTCTTTCTCGTTTTCTAATGTCTTTTTCCTATTTTGATTAGTGTGACAGCAGAGGGGAAGACATATCGAGTGCCACACTAGTTATTACAATTCTGTGGCTCAGGGGAGTAGGAGAAGGTGTAAACCTGGAGCTTCTGAGCGAAAGTGGACGGTTGGGTTCGCGCTGGAACGCCTTTGTGAGAGACGCGCGCACGACGCTCGTCATCTTGCGCTTCGTAGTCGACACACCGTTAGTGCTTTACGCTAGTTCAGTTGGCCTGTAGCTAACGCAAGGATGCCCAGGAATGCGTGCGCGCGTATCTTACGCATTCAGAAATGTTAAACTGCAAGTACAATCTTTGTCAAAATTTCGTAGGTTATGGCGATGGGGCCGGAGCAGGCTCCCGGCCAAGCAGAACCGCTACGGCTGCGTCTATCCTTTTGTAGCGCAGCTAAAAAGAGCAAGGAGAACTTTCGCTCTTGTCTCCGGTGCGACAAGTCCGGTACGATGTGCTTGCTTTGAAAAACCGGCCGTGCGCTGCTCTTGTCGCGCCACCCACGCTACGAAGGCAAGAGCGAAAGTTCTCCTCCTCGCTTTCTTCATCCGCGCTACCAGCTGATTACAGCAGCCGCAGCGACACTGCTTGGCCGCACGCCTGCTCCGGCCTAGGTCATCGTGGCCTACAAAATTTTGACAATTACTATACCTTTCTCAGCACCACTATACTTAGTTCAGGACAGTAAACTCGCTCCGCGCGAACTTTCAGAAGCGATTTATGTACCATTGGGTTCTTTATCCAAAGGAGGGAATGTTAAGCCATATTTTATCGCCATGCTCGTAATTTTCGGTAAGTTTTGAAATACCCGCCAAATAAAAAAATTCCTGCCGCTCACTCAAACGGCGCATCGCAAAACTTACACAAGAGGCGCTCACGTACGCCCAACATCTCCAAAACCAAAACTGGCGGACGTTTTGCGACCAACTGAGCGGATCCCTCACAACAAAGAAAGCATGGAATATATTTCGGCACCTGTTGGGCAATACGCCATCCAAAACCGCCACTACTCACCACATCACCCGCCTCATTCACAATCACTCTCAACCCCCGGACCAGCTGCTTTCCTCTCTTCAAAAGAAGCTTTTTGGCTCCTCGCTAACTCCGTCGTCTGCTTCCCACCCTAATTACCGAGGGGCTCCCAACCCCAACCTTGACGAGCCATACACACGCGAGGAACTCTTACAAGCACTCGCAAGGTTAACACGCAATTCGGCGCCGGGGCACGACCAAATTACATACAAGCTGCTTCGGAACCTGAACGACGAGCACTTGGATTCCCTCCTTGACTGCTACAACCGGCACTGGAAAGAAGGAACACTACCCTCGCAGTGGCGACACGCTGATATTACCTTACTGCCAAAACCAAACAAGTCCTTGGGGTTCGACAACCTACGACCCATTTCCTTAACCTCATGTGTGGGTAAACTATACGAACATTTGGTCGCTCGACGCCTTACAGAACTCCTAGAAGATACTGGCCGCTTTCCCCACACCATGTTCGGCTTCCGGGCACATCTGTCTGCTCAAGACGTACACCTACAATTGAAAGAAACAATCATTGACCACCTCAGCAAAACGAACCCAAGCTGCATCGTAGCCCTGGACATACAAGGGGCGTTCGACAACGTAACCCACACCGCCATCCTACAACAACTCCAAACCACGGGATGTGGAAAGGCAACTTACAACTTTGTCCGCGCCTTCCTCACAAACCGGACGGCTACCTTACACCTCGGACCATACAAGACAGAAAAATTCCACACCCCCGCCCGGGGAACGCCCCAAGGATCAATAATCTCCCCTTTGCTATTCAACATCTCCCTATTAGGCCTTCCGGAACAACTTGCACAGATACCTGACCTACATCACGCTCTATATGCTGATGATCTCACGCTCTGGACCAACACAGGCTCCGCAGGTTACCAGCAAGACAATTTACAGCAAGCAGTCGACGTCATCTCGAATTACCTCCGTACGTGCGGTCTCTCATGTGCCCCATCTAAATCTGCCCTCCTCGTTCTCCGAAACAGGACCCGAGGACGACCACCGAACCCGACACCCGACCCCACAATATACATCGGCAGCCAACTGATCCCCACTGTCAAGACCCTGCGCATTCTGGGGGTTCACTACCACCACGACGGCTCCGGAGCTGCATATCTCCCCAGACTACAAACTACTGTGTCACAACTAACGCACCTGATTCGACGAACCTGTTCGAGAAGACACGGTCTCAGAGAAGCCGACACCTGCCGCATTCTCCAAGCAATGCTAACCAGTCGGATCACATACGGAGCTCCATACCTTCTCCTCAAACCGCGAGAACAGGCCAAAATTGACATTCTAATTCGGAAATCCTACAAGACGGCGCTTGGCTTGCCCGTGTACACATCGACCGAACGGCTACTGCAACTCGGTCTCCATAATACTCTCACCGAATTGATGGAGGCCCACATAAACAACCAGTTGCAACGACTGCAGCTCACCCCAACGGGCCGACACCTGCTGCATAAGCTCGGTCGACATGTCGAGCAGACTCCCGATACCCCCCAGCGAATACCCACTGCTCAACGCGCGAACATACGGGTGCTTCCCATCCCACGCCATATGCACCCCACGTACAACATTGGACGACGACAGCATCGGACCCGCCTCCTTCTTCGAAAGTACGGCAGTGATTCAACTGCCCTTTACACCGACGCCACTCCCTACCCCCGACAACGAGCACACGTAGCTGCCGTAGTGCGCTCCGACGCCACCACCCTCGTTGCTTCCAGCCTGCAGACAGCATCAACGAGCACGGCAGAAGAAGCCGCTATAGCCCTCGCCATCGCTCACGCTACGACTCCAACTGTCACGGTGCTCACGGACTCTCAAGCTGCCTGCCGCCGCTACGCTCAAGGCAGAGTTTCCACCCTGGCACTCCACATCCTGTCCCAACGCCCCACTCTACCGTTAACCCGCATCGTGTGGACACCGAGCCACACATCCCTCCCTGGGAACGAAGTGGCTCACGCCACGGCCCGCGATTTTCTTACCCGGGCCCTCCCAGACGAGGCCTGCCGCCCCAACCTTGACCATGGTCCCCCTGCTCTGACCCCTCTCCAACAAACCTACACCGACATCCTGTACCACTACAGGGCCTCCCGACGCACTTATCCCCCTCCTCACCCTTCGCTCTCCGTTCCCGACGCCCGCATCTGGCGAAGACTTCAAACTCACACATACCACAACCACGTCGCCCTCCACCGCATCTCCCCAACCTGCTATGCACCCAACTGCTCACGCTGCGACACTCCCAACACGACCCTGCACCTTGTCTGGATGTGCCCACTGAACCCCCAACCACCCGATCCCCCTTCTGTAGAGCGATGGGAGAGCGCGTTGCGCAGTTGCCAGCTCGAGGACCAGGAAGCCCTGATCTCTCGGGCGAAGGCGGCGGCGACCCTGCGCGGCCTACCGGAATAGGATGGCCACCCACCGCTCCTAACTCTTTCTCTCCCCCTCCCCTCTCCCTTTTTCTGAATAAACGTTTTCCTCCTCCTCCTCCTCCTGCTCACTGTCAAAACTTTTATAAATCGATAGTAAAAAGCAAACACCTGGTGTTTGACAAACTGCTGCCTGTAACCGCTTTTCAGTTTCTATCGCGCGATGTTTCACCTTCACATGTCTCACCTTCAACACTTGCAAACCCAAGCAGTACGCCTGGTTACATTCAATACTGTACAGAGAACTCCCCTTCCAATTTACCGGAATATGAAAATTCTTCCGCTCACCTGCTCACTACACCTAAAGCTGGGCTTTCGAATTCATCTAACTCGACATAAAGGTACTGTCATTGTTGATACTTCTGCCCTGCAATTACTAAACCCTAATAATGCCAGATTCCCGGTGCACAATATATGATACTACCAAAAGTGCGCACAAATTACGGGAAGCAAACAGTCCTCTTTTCAGGAATAATGCTTTGAAATTCACTGCCCTTAAACATAAAATTCATCCATTCTGAACGCTTATTGCGAAAATAATTAAAAAAAACCCTTCTGGTCAACAGTCTGCTAGTAATCAAAGATCATTATCTGCAATGAACCTTCCTTTATTATGTACTACCGTGAAATATGTATCCCATTCTTTGCATTTATCTCTTTTTAATTATGTCCTATTGATATGTGTTTTTTTGCTTTTTATTTATCTTCGCCAATACTGCTTCACTGATCTGTAACGCTGTGCCTGCCTGGATGTATCATTTTTTTTTGTACTTGGCACAGGAGGTCCCATTGGCAATGTCAACTCTTGGACCACCTTCTTATTAATAATTGCCCTTGTTTTTTCTTGTATGCAAATATTTTTCAATACCTGTAACCTGAAGGTTTACCTCGAACTCCTTAACCATAGGGAAAACATTTAACGAATTCTGGCCCTCCAAATTTGTTCAATGCTGTTCAACATACTTAAGCCTTGGTGAGCTTTACCTGCACTCCGCCCTCTTCCGTTTACGTGCCTCAATTTCTGACCCGAAGGCGCTGTGTTAAACTTAAGGCAGAGTTTTCCGTTCTGGTCAGCGCGTTCAGCTTTTAGAAATCTATAGTAAACCCTTTTCGACGCGCACTCAAAGACGCCGGCAGTGCAGACGGAAAAAAGAACAATGCAAAACTATGGACCAGGGTGATTCTTCTTGCAACTGCCTGGGCAATCGATCACCCGTTTATACTGCAGGTTACCTTACAGGCCCGTGCGGCGGGTGGACTGCTCATGGGCGATGATCGATGGTGACAAAACGGGGCGGGCTCCATAGATGCTTTCTAAACGTCACACTTCGATGTATGCCTACCAGAAAACAACTCTGGTCTTCGTGTGCAACCATCTCTCCCGTACTGAATCCTGGAGGGGATTTTGCGCGAACTGCCAGATTGAATGCCGTTGCGGTATGTCGTACTCCTGCCAGGAGGCTAACTGTGGGCGAGGTTATAGAATGTCGCTTTTACTGTCCGCAAGATGGATGCTTCGATCCCAAGATCTCAGACCCCACTTCTGGAAGCAAGCACACCAAAGACGAATAACGCAAATTAGGAACCATTAACGACAATGGGCTGCTACGCCACTGCTTTGGGATTTGAGGAGATTCGATGAAGAAGAGTCCGATACCGTGGTTTCCTGACACCGTTATTGCTGTTGCTGCTGCATTTAGGTAACAAAAGTGGCAGCTTAAGGCGCCGTTAAAACAGCAGTCACTAAGCAGGCTATTCACTAAGCAGGCAAGTAACAGCCCTTCAGCCGTCTGCAAAAGTCAGAATGAAGAGGGTAAATGATGGGAATACTAATGGCTAATTGTTCCTGGTGAAGAAAAATAAAACGCTACACGGATTGTGATGACAGTGATAAAACTCTCCTACTCAACGTGTGGTATACGCTGAGTAAAGAGGCACAGTCGCCTACCGGTACCACCTGGGTATTACCGTAGAAGAGAGAAAAAAACGATCTATAAAAATGTAAATTACTAGACATCAAAACAAAACAAAAAAAAACGGGTGAAAGGAGAAACAAAGAACCAAACCTACAAAAAAGCAAAACTTTTCACTCGTAAGCGTGTCTGCAAAGAAGAAGAAAAGTAACTCAAACCTCACAAAAGCACGTTTTTGGGATCCCGGCGGTGGGAAGGCGCTGAGAGAGTGAAGGGTGTTTGGAATAAAAAAATAATATTTTTTTAGGAATCGCGTGGGTGACAGGTAGAGCTCTTGCGTTCGTAAAACATAAAATAAAAAGCTAGTACCGAGAGCCGCTGCTGGCAAGACGAAATTAGGTTCAGGTGGAGCTGTGCGAAGTCTTCGCGCGAACTGGCAGCTAGATGATTGATACTGAGGGATGGCTTCTAGATTCTGCGAGAAGCGCAGTAACACTGTTCCTGCGCACATTCCAAAACGCTGCGGAGATCATGACGAAGATTTCTTAAGTTTTCAGATTCACGAACCACTCTACTTTCTTTATCCCTGTATGCGCGTTACGTAGTGAATTTGAGCCTTTGAGGTGAATGCTTAAAGAAAGCATCTACTTTGTGCCAGAACAAACTACTGCTTGGACGAAAGCATGCAGAGGTTTCACATATCTCGAATTCCTCCCTCCAACGAGACCCCTTGTATTGTTCGCAGTCATTCGCAACTGGTTTTTTTCGTCTTGATTGGATCAGAACACAATAATGGCGTTTCTTTGACGTTCCAAACCATGCCCTTCTCATTCCCTGAAAACATACGCCGGGCAGAAACGTAGAGGCTTAGCCGCTCCTTATATAGAACTTGTTGTTGGTCTAGTTGGTTTAAAGTACAGTAGAATCTCGATAAACGGAAATCGCTTAAACGGAATTGCCGCTTAGACGGAACAGTAGCCAGTAAGTTGGTTGGTTTTGTATTCAGATGACGTAAAAAAACTCTCGGTAATCGGAACTGAAGTTTCCACGTCACCGTTTAAACGAAACCTGATATGGAACTTCTTGTGAAACCAATTGGCATGAGAATCAGCTTTTTACGGTTCCGGCTGTTTCGTGATTGTTTTTTTTTTCATCCCTCCTCGTAAGCCTCGTCTCGTTAGCGGTCAGCCGTGTTAGCGCAACGAATGCAACATCGCAGTTCCTGTTCCAGTCGTATGGTCTCGATTTAAGACGCCGAGATTACGGGGCTCTGCTCCTATCGCCTCGTTCGTGCCATCGTGGTGCTATTCGCGCTTCATTACCGCGTTGCCGTCTTCTACATTCGGTGGCTCGTAAGCACTCGCGAAGTTGAGGCCTCTAGCATCGGTGAAGATGCCGTTGCAAGGACTCAAACAAACATATTTGATGCATTTGATGCTCAGGGACTCATTGTTACCAAATTAACTTTGTGACTGCTGTGCCCAAACCTCTTTTAGTTTTCATGCTTTCTGAAAAACTATCCGCTGCATTCACCTTCTGATGCTTCGAGTTCCATGAAATGGTATTGATAGTGTGTACGCACATACATTTGCGCTTTCATACATCGATTTCAGTAAACGGAACTCCTGTTAAACGGAACTAATTTTTTCGGTTCCTTGAAATTCCGTTTATCGAGAGTCTACTGTATTCGCAATAAACGTTAGCGCAGAACAGACAACCAAACAGAGACATACAGAGATAGATGGGCGAGTTGGTAAGGTTGCATTATTGAGGAGGTGCGAAAGCAACGACAAAACAGAGGGGAACAAAATAGAGACAGTTCGAGAGACAACAGCAACTTTCCCGTCTATCTCCTTGTGTTCTCTGTTATGCGCATAATAGTTTATTGTGATTCCCCGTAACTACAAATATATTAGGATTGGCGCACGCCAATCCTAATGTATTTGTAGTTACGAGGGATCACAATAAACAATTGTCAGGCGGTGAGTGACAGCAGTGGTATCCGTGGTCAAATTGAAGTGCGCGTGCATCTGTAATCAACGCGAAGGCGAAACATACGATACGTTTGAGCTGAGCGGTATACGCTCCTAAGTGTGTTCTGCCTACCCTGCGCAGGGCTAAGACTTTTACTTGGTAAGGCGCATTAAAGTGCACGGTGTTAGATAGCAGTACAAATAAAACAATTTTATTATGCCTGACCTAAAAGAGCGTGCTGCGTATATGCCGCCAATGCTTGCCATAAATTATGAACTATCAATGAGCCGCTCCTTGATATGACAGAACCAAATACCGCACTCTGTTTCGTGGCTTACCTAGATTGTGTTGCTTTGAAGCTGGGTTGTGGAAAAGGTCCCGCAAAAAGGCTAGGGAGGGGATGAGTCATCAGACTATTGAAAGTATAAAGCACAAGTTTCAGCCAAAATGAATCGGAAGGACCGACTGCCACTGCTTTATTATCTGGTACCCCCACCAGAAAAGGCAACATGATAGCCAGCAGCAGCACCAACCAAAAAGGTCGATACAGCTATAGATAGCTGCATGCCCAATGTTCGAGCAAAAAATTTATATAACTAGGAAATAGCAACATTGGGGCACATTTATTCAGTCAAATAAGTGTAAAAACTACAGAAAAAATGACGAGTGTCGTTGGTGCGGCCTGCTGAATCAAACCTTGCCGGTAATAAAGTGAACCGGGTTCTGTTTCTCGGGTGGGGGCGAGCGGCAAGTTTTCCCGCGATTAGTTGGACATCCCGCTGTTCGTTACGTTTCAAGCATAACCTACCATCTCACCCCGGGGTTTTAATGACACAATCAATAGTATTGACAGGAAAGCTGCATCAGCAAAGGGCAATTAACGGAGCCGAGAGAATGCTCCGGGCGTGAGGAATGTGTGGGAGCAAAGTCCACTAACTGCACTCGTCGTTCGAATAGAACGGGAACCAGTCAAATGCAGAAGCCTGAAGTATGGACACGTTCCGTCAGAGCGGCAAGGGATCGATGCGGACGGCATTTTATGATAGCAATGGCTGGTTCTGCCGCGCCCGCTTTTATTTCAAGACTGATAATTCATTGCTAAGCCATTAAAAACAACCCGCTTAATCTTGATTCGAACTTCCATATCTGAAAATAAATTCCAGGAGGACCGGATTATATATCGCAAGAATTTTATGTACTTGGTATACCGGGGGAAAATTAGCCAACAATGCAGCTTGAACAAGATGAACCACCCTCGAGCGTTGTTTTAGCCACTGAAAAACAACCTTGCCCATGCAATGCACAAAAAAGGCTAACTTTAAGGCGGTGAAAGCAAGGAAGAAGTAAATAGAGACAATCTTACTGCGATGGGTTATAAATTATGAGCATTTAGAAACCATCCCGTTCCACGTATGCCTCTTTGTTTATAGGCTGAGTGTGAAGATTTTGTTGCAAAGCATTTTTACTGAAAGTCAAAAACGAATTCGATTCTTCAACGATAAAGGAAGGGGCTGGATTTCTTATGCATGGGCAATTTTCGAGAAAGGTCCTCTCAGCGATGAGTTCTGTGTTTACCAATGCGCGCACAAAGAGCCGCACAAACCAGTGGCGTAGGAGAAAATGAATAAACGAGAGAACAGTGAACAATGAGCCAGAATTCAAGCACCGGGGGCAATCAGCAGTTCGTGGGAAGTTGAGAGGCGAAACGAGTGCATGACGCAGGCAGTGCATTTGACGCGTGAATGCTGAGGAATGAAAAGGGGCTCAGAGGCGAAGCGAGCGCGGCCACGAACGCGCTGCGCAAATCGTTTGCACCGCTACCGACTTCTCGGCTTTCCTCAGTTTTACCGGTTTGGATCCCGAATACGCCGATTAATTTCGAACGATTCTTCACTTGTTGTTATTGTATGCGCGGCTTTCATCTTCCTGTGGGTTATTGCACGTTTTAATAACCTTTTCTATTCCTTATTATTGCCTTTTTGTGCCCATGCAGGTTGAAATGAGGTAATACACACAAGTATGCTAGGTCATAAATGTGCGTTAGGACTCGAAGCGTTGAAGTGATTATGTATGAAATTGAATGTTAGAAACTGCACCTCAATGTTAAAAATCGTAAAAGGACAGCAAAGCGTCCGTGCGGGCAACTAGGTACGCGCACAGCAGACCTCACTTTAACGCGACCTACAACCTCAAACTTTCTGAAACTCAAACTTCTAAGCTGACTCTCGAATTGAAACCCTTGACTTTAAGCACGCAGCCGTTGAAGATGAAGTCGACCTTACGAGGTCAAAACCACGCATATTTCCGTTCACGAATATCTTCCACACGGATAATAAAGTGGACAGTTAAAAAGAACCAGCGCTTGTAATTTTTTATTTTTTTTCAGGCATAAGGTTTGCAAGGCTTTGCAAGGCTTTGCAAGGCTTCCTTTTGGGGACGAAACCGCTACGGTAACAAAGTGCCTTTGTCATTCGCTCGGGTAAGCAAAAAACACCCAGCTGCTTTTTTCAGCTATAGCGAAGAAGAAAACAAATTCTTTGTGTCTTCCGCCGCTGTTAGAAAGCAAACAATATTATCAAATTTTTCGAATTCAAGGCAGGACCCTTTTGCTTGAATGATCATACGGCTGTCTAAGTCTTGAATATTGGACAGTGCATCTATATTTGTAAAAGGGTATGAGCACGTTTTGCGCGCAAACTTGAAAGGACTGTCGTATTAGGTCATCCAACTGTTTCCGTACTTGCTGGGACGTTATATATAGCGCGCTCCATTCAGTGGAGAAGAAAAGACGTAGTAATCAAATTATCCAATCGATTGGCGTAAGGGTTCCCCTCCTGGTAGGAATCGGGAGCGGCGTTGAGAGCAAGGTGATTGATGGCGTACTTTTTTAGCCTGATAAGCTGACCTCGTTGACGACGTTTCGATCTAATCAGTGCTTGTCGGAATACTGAAATTAAAGAAAGTAATATTTTGACAATGCAGAAAAAAAGGAAAAACTTGAGCGTAAAAACATTGCAATAAACTAGAAATCCCTTAGGAAGAATTTTTCTGGGAGTCTGGATAGTTTATATTCCTACGAGTGCACACAAGTACGTGGTTTTCTTAGGTAGTGGGCTGCAAAGCCGACGTAACTTAGCACAAAAAAGTGAGGACCTTACCTAACTATGTCATTATTTGTTATTTTCTAAAAATTAATACCAAAACGGGTATTCAGGTCGTCGTATTACTCTTTTTTTATGGTTTAACCGGTGAAATACGTGTGTAATGAAAAGCAGTAGTTTCCACAACACCGGTTCACCTCCAATATCACTCCGTCTAGAAATTTTGAATCTATCCGACATCGATGAACATACATGAATTATCCATCGAAATACTTCGAAAGCGCACCAATCATTCGTAAATTTTACGGAAGACTTTTATACCTGAATTCAATATTTGAAGCCGAAATATTTTGCAAACTTTAATTTTATCGGTAAATACGTGATCCCAAAGAGATTGCATGCAGTTTGATTTCGATGAACGAAACCTCGAAGGAACCTGAAATATTTTTACGACAAATAAAATGTACCGTTTCGCGATGGGGCATTATTCCCAAAAAATACTGTATTCAAAACACTCAACCCTTTTTACGATGCTGTTTTCGTTACATGGTAACTTCTTTTAAGCGAGTTCTGTTTAAAAAAAACATTCTAATGGATACGTGCCAGCGCTACACGTATGTGCATACGAATAGTTCTGTTATGGGTTCAGACTGCAAAGGACGTTTTGTGCCCACTGAAGCGGAAGGCACCCGTGCTTTCCTCCACCAGATAGATGATAATGTCACAGCACCAATACAGGACGCCAAAATTGTGAAGAGAACAAGAGAACCGAAGAGCGAAAGGAGCAGTCTCAGAAAAAATCCGAGACGAAAATGAATAATAAATTAGTGGTACAAAGAGGGTAGCCACTGCATGGGTCAAGTTTCATTAAGAGAGGTGTATGGTAGAAGCTCTATACGCAATTGGTTGCATTAAATATCAATAAATTGGTGCTGAGACGCTTTTTGTGTTCTTTGCGCACTCATAACTACTTGTGAAGTTAGAACTATTGCGGGTTTAAGTTTTTTGCCGTATTTTAAAACTACTATTCGGAAAAAAATTCCTGAAGTAACTTCAACATTCAAGTTTTTGAAGAAAAAAATCTCCAACGTTAATTTTTGTCGTATATCGCAGGTTGCGGTAAACTAGTTCTGCTTGCAATACACTATTAGACGCATAAAACACCACATTTAATAAACACAGTTTTTATTGGCTGGAAATGGGACAAATAGATGTATCACAAAATGTGCAGTCGCGGATCAAATGAGGGCTCATAATGACTACCTGAGCACACTGCAATATGCGGACTACAAGAGCTTGCTTGATTTCGGATGCTGTCAGCTGCAAGGGTGCGTTCCATCTAGCGAGTGCGGCAGCAACAAAACAAATCTGTGAAGGCCGAATAAACTCAATGAACCAGTCGCAGAGAACAAATCTATAGAACTAGGCAGCACCAAATGAGGAATACAGTGTTCTGTGGGAGAGTGCCAAATAGCAAATCAAATGAACCGTGACGTTTTCTGCTTACTCTGTACCGCCAGTCTCTAAATTAGTGAACCGATAACGATTGCGGGTCAAAGAAACACTTAGGGCTATCGAAGCAAACAAATCATGTGTTGGCGGAAGTTGGCCGAGTCGGCAAGTTAATTGCTAGCCCCTGTTTGCCGACCCAATTAGGCCTACCGTGTAGGCGAGTGACGCGAAGTACAAAAACAAATCACAAATAAAAAGAAGAAACCGAGCAAGGGCTATTCCCACCGCTAAAGAAGGAGATAAAGTCGCAGAAATGAAGGCGTATGCGCGAGGCCATGCCTTCTCTGTTTTCGATTTTCACCTGGGATTCACATGTACGGGGGGACTGAAAGAAACACGAACAACGGAGCCCACAGCCTCCAACGCACACCGCACCATCTAGTTGACCTGTCAGTAAACTGCTCGCATGCGTAGTTCTTTTAGACCTGGCTAAGGCGTTGCGCTACTGAGCACGAGGTCGCGGGTTCGATTCCCGGCCGCGGCGGCCGCTTTTATGATGGAGGCGAAAAGCAGAAACGCCCGTGTGTACGAGATTTCGGAGCACGATAAAGATCCCCAAGTGGTCAAAATTAATCCGGAGCCCTCCACTACGGCGCGCCTCATCGCCTGCGTTGCGTCGGCGCGTTAAACCCCCACAATCAATCAATCAGTTCTTTTAGACCGTTTGAGAGTGTGGACTACTCTTAGGAGAAATGCTCGATAAAGAAGCGACGCTGGTCATTTACTTTGAGGTGTCTTTTTATGCTCTGTCGCCACTGAGTAGCGTGTTATGTATCTACAATAATCGGGAGCCAAGCGCGCAGCAGGCTGATTGCAGCTAGCATGATGCCCCTCAACGATCATCCTGCTCAGTGGCGACGCAGCGTGAAAAGGCCCCTCAAAATAAATGAGCGGCCTCGCTTCTTGACCAAGCATTTCCCATTAGTGTAGGCGACATTCTCAAACGCTTTCGACGAAGTGCGCATTCGCGCAGTTTACTGACTTTGCCGCCAGACAGTGCCGCATGCGGCGGAGGCTGTGCGCTCCGTTATTTGTATTTCTTTTAATTCCCCCTCTACGATGCAGCGAAAAATCTTACCCGGACAAACAAAGCGGTACATGAGAATATAAACGCTTGAAAGGGGCAACATTTGGTTTGTGGCAATATTCTGCTGGAATTGAAATTTATTTTGCAATGCTACCTGGAAGCTAGTGTCAATTGATTTTCATTTCTGCCACGGGCTTCATACTCCCACAGCATGTTTGCACTCGTAAATTAGCATTTATTGGTCTTGATTATAAGCAGTACATCGTTGTTGGTTTCTCACGTTTGTTTAATATGTGTGCTTTTAAAGGTTTCTTTTTTTCTTTACGCTTTACTCGCTCTTCTTCTTTTTAGATGCGACGCATCTCTTGCTCTGAGGCATGTCCCTCCTGTGTCGGCGTCGGCGTCGGCGGCGTCCGCACGCCACCTGCGCATGCGCGACTCTCCTCCGCTCTTCTCTTCGACAGCTGTGCGCAACACTCTCACTCCGTCTCATTATCATAAACAACAGCTGCGTGCGCGCGCTTCGCTCGCTTCGCTCCGCTCTTGTCGCGCAAGTGCGCGCATGCGCGACTCTCCTCCGCTGTCTCCTCTCCTTCAGGCGCTGTGAATATAAAGCGGGTAGCGCGCTGCGGCGGTTCAGTCAGCGCTCGCTCTCGTTCGACTCCACGTGACTTCGATTGATGATTTCGTGCTTAACTTGATTCTTCCGATGAAGACGTGATGGAAGCGACGGTCCCTTCAGCGAGTGGATTGACGCAATCCAATACCAGCGTCACCCCAAACGCTCGAGGCAACGTTACGACCATAGAGAATCAACCAATAGAAACGCCAATTGAACCCCCCGATGCGTCGCATCACATCAGGGTTCCCCTCGCGGGAAGATGGGCGTACTTTTCTTCTTTTCTTTCAATACCGACCCCAGGGCTATTGGGTGGGCAGTATTGCTTGTCGTTTTATTTTGACTTAACGGGAGTCTTTAAAGTGCTTAAAAATATTCTACACCGAGGGCTTTTTTTGTGTTTTGCTTCAATAAATAGTGTAGAGTGAATGCCAGGCAAGAGAGAGACGGCACTGGACGTCCTGCCGCAAAAAAAGCCGGTTTTATTGTGTGTGCGTGGCCTCGCCTCTCACAAGATTAGTGCGGTGGCTAATGATAATGCTGGCACACAGGCGCTGATGATGATAGGCGTTTCACTGGTCATGATAATGATGCTGGTACAATAGAATAAAAAAAAATGTCGTTGATCCCTGTTTCATGGGAATCCGTACAACACGAAAGTAAAATGTGCCTTCACGGGAACAGTTGAATGCTTATTGTGCATCGATGTGAACTTGCACATCGCTATTTATATTTCATCGGTATGGCACCGCTGGACGCATCAACATTAGACACTGGATTACACGCACCAGGGCATTGCGTTAATCCGACTGAAACCACAGGCGTTCGCAAACCATTCGAACAAAACCGATCTGGTTGTCAGCGAATCGTTCGGTGAACTCACGGTCCGCTGCAGCGAAAAGAGCATGATTTGCGTGTCGGCATCTGTCTTGTGGGTGTGCTTTGAGACCGAATTCTTGCTGCCGGGTCACTTCGGCAAAGGTGCGACCACTTCGGTCGTGCTCCGCAGCCTGTACGGCAGACGGTTGAGTTGCAACGAGCTCAGCTTGTGGAACCCGAGAAGCAGAGTTCGCGGCCCGCAGCATTAGCGCCAACTATCGGCGCCCATTAGCGTCACAACGCACTACTTCGTTTCCCCTCTCCTAGACGACAGCACCATCTCAATAGAGAATCGTATAGTGAAGAATGTAAGGCGCGTTTGTAGAGTTAAGATGGCGTGAGTCATAATCCAGTTGGCAGAGCATCTCACACCTCCAGTTGCGGCCAGAGTGATCGTGGGCTCGAAACCTAGCGCCGCGGCGTTAGTGGAACTTTTTATGGCGATGTCATTACCGTGACGGGTATGAAGTCGGTGAGGTCTTGTTGTACCCCGACAGAAAACACTTTCGTGTTAAAATTATACACAGCCGAAAGCTGAAATACATATCTCGTACCCATGGAGTAACAACGCCGTGTGGGTGCCAACATAACTACGGCGGTGATCTTAGCAGACAAAGGCTTGGCAGTTTTGATGAGCATTAAGGTGATGACTGAAATACAAAATTCGGCAAATGACGCAGGTATGTCGCTAAAGCCAATAAACAAAAACCAAGAAACTAGTTTTCAGGTTGGCACTCACTGTTTTCTTTAGCTTTTGACCGACGTTTTATTAGCACTAATTTGCAGTGCAAAATATTTTTTTTAGATATGCATCATTTGCATACTCTTTTCCTCAGGCACATACTAGCTCTTGCATCTCCTGTACATGCACAATTCATTACCTTCTTGATAATATCCACAAGCTAGGCGACAACTTATTCCCCCTTCGTTGGAGCTCTGTAGGCATGCAGACGTCATCGATACTGCACAGTTGGTCTATCTGGAAAACGAAAAATTAACGACAAATTCCCGAAGTTCTGAATACCAGTCAGAGCAGAAAATAGTAGCAAAAATTCTGCAGACATTCACTTGTCTAGGGTGTGATTTCTTTACAACCAAATGTTTTGGTTTTTATAAATTATGCGCCACCAAGTATCTGCATGCATGTACGCAATTATAATGATTACAGGTATTACTTCTGCCAAATCTGAATCTTTGTGGATATGCAGGGCGTTACAGGGTTCGACATCTTCAGGATTTTTTTAATTTTTCCTATTTCTTGATTTTTCGAAAATCTGCTCAACCAGTTATCTCAATTTACGCTATTATAACGATTAAAGGTAGAAAAATCTGCTTTACTGTGGAAATGCATGGCGTTACATGGGCCTGCCTGAGGGAGTGCCCAGCAAAAGAATGCTACGCATCAAAAGCCGGCGCATTGACTCATTCCGGATGCCCGCGATTTTCCCGGTGGCCGTCGTATTAATGCACATCCGATGAAAGCCCATTAATTATCCCTCGAAGCTATCCGGCCCGGAATCTATCATAGCCCACGCTCCACTGCACCTGATTGAAGGAAGGAAAGAGCCCGATTTGTATACTGCGTGAAGTAGCTGGGCCACGGAAACATGACATGATAAATAGATTACAACGTAAAGAAGAGGCGCGCGAAATTCAACTGTGATTTCGCGCGCTAAAGCTATCACTGGGCTGCGTAATATTTAGAGGAACCCTGCAGCACTTCTATCCATTTTTTTTTTCAAAATCTGAAACGCTTCCAGAACGTAGTCAACCAACACATCCAGTGCGCAGATTAAGGGGTTCGCAAAGTACCTCAGCTAAAAATTAGGAACCTATGCCCGTTCATATAACTTAAAACCTTGTTCAAAACTTTTTTCTCTTTTTCCCGGTCTCGGTATTCTTATACCGTCGGAATTACGTCATTACAGCGGTGTAGCGGCTCTTGGCCGGCTTTTCTTCCGTTGAAACACTGAACGCATTCAAAAGCCACTTTAAAAAGAAAACCAAAAAAGCAATGCAGAAACGGAAGGCGCATCTGCTGCGTTCCGCGTAGTTCCGCACGAGTAAATCATGCAGTGCAGTTCTGTGCTGGCGATTTTTTTTTTTTTTGCTTTCACAGTGCTTTCAGACGCGAAGGAAAGAGGAAGCGTTTGTCGAAATTGTTTCAGAGTCCCTTTAACGTTCCCTGAAATCGCTCACAAGGGGGCGTTTTAGTGCTTGGCCTAGATGATAAAATCAGCCGCCACAGCACACGAGCTCCAGCTAAGTGGCCTCAGCCACTCAGCCACCGTGCTAGATGAACTAGAGTTGAGCAGTTCAGAAGCGATCGTACTTTCTGATTTAGCGAAATAATGGGTTCTTTGTGGGTGTTTAGGGCGCATCAACCACCGAAATGATACGAGCAAACTCACCAAAAATCACAATATTGGCACCTGAAGCGACTTTTGTCTAAAAACATTTCGTCCTGGCACCTGATGCTAGAGCTGAGAGGTTCCACGCACACGAGACCTCTTCGGGGACAGTGTGTGATTTTGAACGTCGACGCGACTATAGAAATGCTAATGCTCTGCCGGTGCACGTGTGTTTACTCCCTGCCAGGAACCCCTGCCGGCATTCAAGATCTTAGGGATCACTAAGTTGCTTTCTGTATGTTCGCTCTGGCGAACAAAGAAGCGTAGCTGGACTTTAATCTGCAGACGAGGATGCTTGTACAAACTTTGACCAGCAAGAAGCGCTTGCCGCTTTTTTTTTTACAGGGTCGGAAAATCTTCATACTAAATGGAATGCTAACAAAACACGTGTCCGGTCCGTACATTGCAATTGTGAAATTCATGGTGCGCAAGCAGAATCAGAGGCGTATTCATTGTTTCGACGCCAAATGACCCTTTAAAGGCATATCTTCGTCGCAGCTTTTTCGCTAAGGGCAAAACATTGTTTCATCGTCGAGTAATGTATAAAAACCTACATGAATAGAGGATCCTCCTGCTGGAAAATTTGAAAACTCGACCGTCCCAAACGCCAATCAGCTGTGAAAAAACGGCGTAGTAGTTATGATTCAAGCTTCCGAAAAAGCCGGGTGTGAGTGTCCTTCCTTGTATATGCTCATGCACGCTTGCACACTGCGATATTAGTGGTTGGATTGGTTTTTGCAGAGGGCATTAGTCGTTGTAAAAATGTCAGCGTCCTCTTGGACAGTCCCCCAGCGATTCAATGTATTGACTTCAAGCCGCTGCTCTCCCCGAAAGTTAGGAATTGCAAAATACGCGGGAGACAGGTGGTCATTAAAGGAACCCGGAAAACCTTTTCTCAACTGTTTTTGACATCTCAATTGTTGCAGAACGTAGTCACCCAACACATCCAGTACTAAAGTTAGGGGGTCGCAATGTACCTCAGCCAAAAATTACTGCTCTATGCCCATCAGATAACTTGGATACTCGCTCAAAATATCTTTCTCTCTTTCCCGCTCTTGACGTTCTTCGACGGCCCGAATTACGTCAATGAGGCCATGTAGCGGCTGTTCGCCGGTTTTTCTTCAGTTGCAGCAGTGAACGCTTTTCGCTCGCAATTTTAAAAATAAAGCGACAAAAACAAAGCAGAAATAGAATGCGTATCTGGTGTGACGAGCAAATCAGGCAATGCCGCTGCGTGCTGGTGATAACTATAGCTTTCGCACTGGTTCCAGACGCGAAGGAATGAGTGAAAGCGCTTATCAAAAGTGTTGCAGGGTCCCTTTAAATGCCCTGTGTTGGAGCGATGCAAAAAGCGGATGTTGCAACTTCTCTCCGAGAGTGAAGTATGCAAGTAAGCAACCACCCATGGCAGTTATGACAAAGCCTTAACAGTTCACCCTGAGTCAAACCACCTGTCCAGTTCCCAGCCTAACACAGAAGAATTTGGGATTTGCGGGAGGCTACAAGTGACGCCAAAAATCAAGTCTGTAACTCTCATTGGCCAGTATAATCAAACTTGTCATACCGTCATGCCATAGACCGAAGTAGACTGTGATTGGGGTGCTAGTGGGCGTGACGTCATGAGCTAAACGCTAATTGGTCAGCCAGCAATCTTGGCTGACAATCTCAGAAGTGATCACTGCGCAAGTTCACCAACCGAGGTGTTAGGCCAACGTGGGGCACTTGATTGCCGTAATGTTTCCCGCTGCTGAGTCAGAAGTGCCCAGAAATACGGCCATACAGTTTTTTGTTGGTGGCTTCATCAGTGTGGTCCTTCATTGATATAACCCCATAATGCAAAGGCTCTGAAGTTGACTCCCAATTCCTCATCGCAACATTAGGCAGCGAACGAAGCTTCTGAGCAGGGATGCAAAACTGGCAATCGTATCAGACAATGCGGCGCATGATCCGCTTTAATCTCTCTCTCTCTCTCCCTCTCTCCCAATGCCATACTTTCTGCTGTAGAACAATGACTTTTCCCGTTGAAAGGTTTTTGGCCTATGACTTCCATTTGCGCCGAATCGACGTAGCCTTTTATTGCTAACGGGCCCAGAAATGACGGCAAAGCATGACCGGTAGTAGATCTTCGTTTCAAAGTGTCAAAAGTTTTTTTAGGTATGTCATCACATCCGGAGTCGTTCCTTTTCAAATGTTTTTCAGATCCCTCCAGATTTTAACCCTTCAAACGCTCACATCACATGGCGTGGTGTTTGTTTTTTTTTTTTTTTTTTGGGTATTTGGCACTTCTCAAGCATTGACTAGGTCTACCTCGGCAGGCACTACCGAGCAGGCGTGAAAAGAGTGTACAGTCATTCCACTTTGCGTAGCCTCCTTTCCACCGAGCACAGTGTAGTTGTCCACCAAAGCGTTCGCAGTTCGACTGAAACAAATAAAACGACTCGTGCACAATAGCGCAAGCGCCTCTTCACTACCGAGTCAAAATTTCTTTTTATCCGGCCCCGTGTTGAAGGTTTGTTTCACTTTTCAATCCTATGAGCGCCTCTCCCTGTTCCTTCTTGAAAGGCGTCTTTCACCAGGAACATCGATGCGCTCTTTACTCTTCTTAGCCGCTGCGGGCTGAACTATACAAAGAACGTTACAGATGAAGGGACCGAAGTTGGGGTAAGAGTATATGGCCGGGGGAGGCGAGGCTAAGGCCCTTCTCTGCGTTGATTGGCTATTGATCTCAAAGTCTGCTGCCCATCGATGTGATGACCCAACAGCTCGATGAGGGGCCATTTCTCATTCACGTCGTGAAAGCTTGCAGACAGAGAGAAAAGGTTTGGGTATTTTAGTAGCCGCCTTATCTTGTTGAGTCAGCGGTCTTGGGTGAGCGATGACTCGTTCTAATTGCCACGTTCGCACGGTGTTTCTGCTGTTTTTCGTAAAACTAAACGGCAAAAGCATGAAGGGACTGCGATTACGGGGTAACTATTTCTTACTCCATATAGAAATTCAGGCGGCTCAGTAAGACACAACGGAGCGTTAACAGTGCTGACACTGGCGCGAACACGGAAGAACACTGTCATGAAGTTGACGTACGAATTTCCGACAACCGCTGCATAAAGATAGCTCCGACAACAGCGCCGAAATAAGAAACCCAGACAGACAAAAAGTGTCAGGTTTGATACTAACTACAGAAATACATAATTATTGAAGGCACATACTTGTCACCTAAGGTACACAACTGGCGCAGATAAGCGCACGTCAGCTGCTAGAGTGTGAAGTAAACCGCCAATGAGAGCGTAGAGTTCCCGGTGAGTGTTTTTTTATCTGTCAGCCGCTACTTTTATGGGTTCACTGAACGTTTTCCCCTGTTTTTCATTTCTAACACCGCTGCCGTTTAATTTGTCCTTGGATGGTCTCAATGACTGTGGACCCTACAGATATATTCTCCCACTGCAACGGCCAAAAAAAAAAATCGAGGCAAATCTTCTTGAAACGCACTGGGCTGTGAAAGTAGAATGAAGTAAAATAGGGCTGTGAAAGTAGAATGAAGTAAAATACCGCTATTTATAGCTCCACCGAATACGTGTTCATCAATGTGCGCTCCCGATTGCTCAATCTTTGTGCAATCGACTGGCGCCAGCTTTGCGACTGATGGCAATCGGGGGCGAAGAGTGGCGCTGGTGCTGCTCCGTAATTAACGTTTAAACCATATTGTGATCACAGCTACAGAAACAGCCCAAATTCCTATGGCTGAACAACCTATGAAGTCATTTTTATTCCACCTTTCTTGTCCAGCTCACTTGCACACGCAATCCTGTGGTGTAGCGAGAAATAACAGGGAAGTCATGATGTAGGCTGAACTAATCCTGATCTTGTGCTGCTGGCTCTCTTCTGTCTTACTCAGTCCTCCTAATGCCATCTACTATATAGCCTAAAAAGCTACTTCAAACCCGCTCCTTGTGATAAAATTAAAGGGATGCTTAGAACGTTTTAACATCTGAAGCAGTTCGGCTTTGCTGCGACCGGCAAGGAGCGTACGCTGAAGCAGTGGTTCAAAAACACCGCTGTTTATTCGGCGCTCACAACAATTGATACTTGACAGTTGAAGACCAACGCCAGGGACGATCTTCGAAGGCCGGGTGGTCCTTCCCGAGTAACGGCGGAGGCGCGTTCACGGCCGGCGCTGGCTGCCCTCGGCTGCGGTCTCCGGTGCTTTAATCAGGAACCGTGAAGACCGGCGCCGTCCACAGCGGCTCCCACGAAAGGAATGAAGGGTGCCACAGTCCATGAAGCGGATCTCATCGCAGGAAATGGAGGAGCCGCTGTCTCGCTTGCTTCCCCGAAACAGGCGAGGTTCTAGCTTCCTGTGCCAAATTTGCGCATGTGAAGGCGCTACAAGCGATGTAGACAAAAAAAAAAAAATGCTGGGGAAATATCGTTAATTTTTTACGTGTGTGTTTGGCCGGAGAATACGGCTAAATCTGTTACAAACTAATGCGGTGGTAAACAATACAAAAGAAAAAGAATACAGTCCCGCGGGGCAGTAGACTAGACAGAAATGATGCCCGGCGAAATTGCCGACGCGTACAAGTTAACAGTCTGCCAACACTGACAGCAGATAGGCGGTCACGTATAACGTACGATACAGCAAGACGGATTGTGCGAGCCGGAAGAAAAAAATGCGTGCGCTGACGAAACTAACTCCACCGAGTTCTTTTTCTTGAGGTACCTTTTATTTATCTCAGTGCTTCCTTATTTCGCTTCACAATATCAGATAGCAGGAAAACGTAAGTGCAAAGCGTGCAAGCACTTTCCAAACAGAATGTGTAAAATTAGCACCTTTTTGTCAACATTAAATAGCTACGCGATTTGTCAACAAAACGTTGCTTATTTTCCCTGCTAATTGGGATATTTGTTGCCCAATGTCATAACACAGAAACATTTCATTCGCAAAGAGTGTTTCTTTTTAAGCAGGGATGGATGAGCGCGTTGCCCTTTGTATATTGTTTCGTTCCTAATGACTGTAATAAAAAGCTCTTGTTATGTATGCTATTGCTGCCTAAAAGAAATATAAGATGATAGGGTTGTAGCGGAAGCTGCTCAGCACCACCGCATTCTTTTCTATCCCGTCAGCAGCCGGCCGTAGACAGCGCGCCTACTCGTGGCGCCAGCGCCTCGCCCTCCGTGTAGGGGGAACAACTTGTTGTCGGGGCCGGCTCCCGGGATTAGCCCTGGCGGCATGCTACGTCTGCTCGCTCGGGGGCCCCCCTTTTCTCTTTCTCTTTTAGAAGAACGTGGGGGTGCCTCCTTCTCTCCCTCGTCGGGGGGAACTCTCTGCACTCGGACGTAAGGAAAATAAACAGTTTGTCTTGCAACTCCAAACCACCCGCACGTCTCCTTTCTCGCTTCATCCGGCAGCCGACATTCCCGGCTGCTACAAAATTGGTGACCCGAACGCTTCAACGAACACGCCGCGATGAGCTCCGACGACAACGCTGCTGCCTCCACGCCTGCGGTCATCGCCACAGAACTGAAGCTACCAAATTTTTGGCCGAAAAATCCAAGAGTTTGGTTCAGCCAAGTGGAGGCCCGTTTTCAGCTCCGGCACATCACCTCGCAGTCAACAAAATACCTTCACGTCATCGCAGCCCTGCCCCCCGAAATCGCCGACGCTATCGACGACATTTTGGTTTCACCCCCCGCGCAAGAAGAATACGACACCCTCAAAAAGACGGTGCTGGACCGCCTCGAGGCGCCTGAAGAAAGCAGATTGCAGCAGCTCTTGTGTCGCGAAGAGCTGGGCGACCAACGACCTTCCCAACTGCTGCACCGTATGCGGCAACTACTCGGTGTGCACGCGCGTCAGGACGGCCAGCTCCCACTTCTTCGTGAACTTTTCCTGCAACGGCTGCCCCAGTCGGTGCGCGTGGTTCTCGCGGGTTCAAATGAGAAGTCCCTTGATCGACTAGCGCAACTTGCCGATCGCATCACGGAATACTCAACTCCAACCTTTGCGCCCATAGCTGCTGCAAGAACACATGAGCAACCAGATCGACTGTCGCGCCTTGAGGAGAAACTGCAACACCTTACCGAGACCATGCAGAAACTTGTGCTATCTGGCGCTCCCCAACAGGACGAGCAACGACGCAACCGATCCCCTTCAAGACACCCAAGCTCTTCCCAGAGAAGCGAGGCACGAGATAGTCAGGACGGAGTTTGCTGGTACCACCGTCGTTTCGGCACGGGTGCTAGCCGCTGCACTCAACCTTGCTCGTTTCCGGGAAACGCTCCGGCCAGTCGTTAACGGCGGCTTACGACATCGGCCCTCCACCCAGCCGCCTGTTCTTCGTAGTCGACCGCGTAAGCAACTCGCGCCTGCTAGTCGACACGGGAGCCGAAATCTCTATTGTCCCGGCAACCCCCGAGGATCGCCGACGTAGCAAGAACACATCGTCGCTGCAGGCAGTGAACAACACTGCCATCGCTACGTACGGCTTCCGCTCGCTGACAATAGACGTCGGACTCAGGCGCCTGTTTCGCTGGGTCTTCGTGGTGGCGGATGTTAATTTCGCCATACTCGGAGCAGACTTTCTCAGCCACTTCAACCTGGATGTGAGCGTACGTGACCGTTGCCTCAAGGATAACAACACATCCCTCAAAGTACGTGGTTTGGAGTCAAACATCTGCTCATCTGGCATCTGCGCCTTCCAGCCAGTATCAGCCTACCACCACGTCCTGGCCGAATTCCCCTCGCTCACCAAGCCCCGCAACACCGAACAGCCGGTGAAACATAACGTGACTCACCACATCGTCACCACCGGGCCGCCAGTCACCGCCCGGCCACGACGGCTGTCCAGCAAAAGGCTTCAAGCGGCACGCAGGGAGTTCGAGCATATGCTGCAGCTGGGAATTGTTCGCCCTTCGTCTAGCAACCATTCATCGCCGCTACACATGGTGCCTAAGGACGACGATTGGCGCCCGTGTGGTGATTACAGAGCCTTGAACGCATCGACAACGCCGGACCAGTATCCTCTGCCACACATTCACGATTTCAGCGCGCGGCTGGCAGGTACGAAAATATACAGCAAGATCGACCTCGTAGCGGCATACCACCAAATCCCCGTCGAACCGCAGGACATACCAAAAACAGCCATAACAACTCCGTTCGGCCTGTTTGAGTTTGTCCGCATGCCCTACGGCTTGAAAAATGCCGCACAGACCTTTCAAAGGTTCATGGATGAGGTCACCCGGGGTCTTCCTTTCATCTTTGTCTACCTGGATGACATTTTGGTGGCCAGCAGAACGCCTGCGGAGCACGAAGAGCACCTCCGCACGCTCTTTCAGCGTCTGGATGAGCACGGTCTGGTGTTGAAACCTCAAAAGTGCGTGTTTGGAGTAGAGGCGCTCAACTTCCTCGGCCACCACATCACTGCTGAAGGCATTATGCCATTGGAATCGAGGGTGGAATCCGTCAAGAAGTTTCCAGCTCCAACATCTTTTCGCAAGCTGAGAGAGTTCCTCGGGCTCTTAAACTTCCACCGGCGGTTCATTCCGTCTTGTGCTCGAGTGCTCCAGCCATTGACCGACCTGCTGCGCCGAGACGACCAAAAGGCACCAGAATTTTGTTGGTCTGACGAACACCAGAACGCTTTCCAGAAAGCTAAGGACGAGCTAGCCGCGGCTACCCTCCTCATTCATCCACGGCCTGAAGCTCCTACACGCCTCATGGTGGACGCTTCCTCCACATCGGTCGGAGCAGTGCTGCAGCAACAGGAGGGCGCCCAGTGGAAGCCACTGGGCTTCTTTTCGAAACGTCTGAAGCCTGCAGAAGCACGGTACAGCACTTTTGGAAGGGAGATGCTCGCAATCTATTGTTCCATTAAGCATTTCCGCTACTTCCTCGAAGGCCGTGAGTTCTACATCTTGACAGACCACAAGCCCCTCACCTACGTATTCAACAACAACAGTTCCTCCTACTCAGAACGAGAAATCCGTCAGCTCTCATTCATCTCCGAGTTTTCTACAGACATCCGCCACGTTCCCGGGGTCGAAAACGAAGCAGCTGACGCCTTGTCTCGCGTCAACGCTTCCGGCACAGAAGTCCTGGACTTCGAAGCTATGGCCGCAGCTCAGCGGGACGACCCCGAGTTGACAAGACTGAAAGGAGGGGGATCTTCACTCGTGCTCTCGGAGGTTGCACTTCCCTACGTCCAGAGCACGATAACCTGCGATACCTCCCAGGCAGCACCAGGACCTTTCGTCCCACTGAATTTTCGCCGAGTGGTATTCAACACTTTCCACTCCATCAGCCACCCAGGTGTCCGCGCCACCCAGCGGCTGATAACGCAACGCTTCGTTTGGCCCGGAGTCAACGCGGACGTGCGACGTTGGGCTCGGACATGTGAAACGTGTCAGCAAGTGAAGGTGACTCGCCACAATCGGGCTGCACTACAGGAATTTCGGACTCCTGAGTCGCGGTTTGACCACGTTCACCTCGACCTCGTGGGACCACTACCGCCCTGCCAAGGATTTAGGTACCTGCTCACATGCATCGACAGGTACAGCCGGTGGCCCGAAGCTATACCAATTGCGGACATATCAGCTGAGACCGTCGCGCAGGCCTTCATTCAAACATGGGTGTCGCGCTTTGGCTGCCCCGCCCGCATAACAACTGACCGGGGACGGCAATTCCAGAGCAACCTTTTTTCCGCACTTTCAACGCTCCTCGGCACGAAGCTGCAGCATACTACCGCCTACCACCCCGCCAGCAACGGAATGGTTGAGCGCTTCCACCGGCAACTCAAAGCCGCACTGGCAGCGAAACTTGACCGCCAGCACTGGGTGGAGAAGCTCCCGCTCGTTCTTCTTGGCCTACGCTCAACGGTGAAGGAAGACCTCGGCTTCAGCGCAGCGGAAATGGTCTACGGCTCAACAGTGCGCCTCCCGGGAGAATTCTTCTCCGACCAGACACCTTCCGCCCCAACAGCCTCCGATCACATCGAGAAGCTGCGCGCATGGCTTGCGCAACTCAGGCCTACAGCACCTCGCATCGCCCGCAACAGGAAAGTTTTCACTTTTCCTGACATGGACTCCGCTACCCATGTGTTCGTGCGACACGACGCAACGAAGCCGCCCCTTACTCCGCCGTACGATGGCCCATTCAAAGTTTTGGGACGTACTAACAAAACCATCACAATCGACGTGCGGGGGAAACGAGAAGTCGTCGCCGTTGACCGCGCCAAGCCTGCTCATATTGAGGTTTCCATTCAAGCAGCCTCTCACGTACGATTTCACTGCTAACCATTGGACTCTGACCTTTCGCTATTCAGCCCGTAACTGCTGTCCTTCTTTAAAAGCTCCGCAATCTAGGGGGGGAGCCTTTGTAGCGGAAGCTGCTCAGCACCACCGCATTCTTTTCTATCCCGTCAGCAGCCGGCCGTAGACAGCGCGCCTACTCGTGGCGCCAGCGCCTCGCCCTCCGTGTAGGGGGAACAACTTGTTGTCGGGGCCGGCTCCCGGGATTAGCCCTGGCGGCATGCTACGTCTGCTCGCTCGGGGGCCCCCCTTTTCTCTTTCTCTTTTAGAAGAACGCGGGGGTGTCTCCTTCTCTCCCTCGTCGGGGGGAACTCTCTGCACTCGGACGTAAGGAAAATAAACAGTTTGTCTTGCAACTCCAAACCACCCGCACGTCTCCTTTCTCGCTTCATCCGGCAGCCGACATTCCCGGCTGCTACAAAATCCTTTGTAGCGGAAGCTGCTCAGCACCACCGCATTCTTTTCTATCCCGTCAGCAGCCGGCCGTAGACAGCGCGCCTACTCGTGGCGCCAGCGCCTCGCCCTCCGTGTAGGGGGAACCACTTGTTGTCGGGGCCGGCTCCCGGGATTAGCCCTGGCGGCATGCTACGTCTGCTCGCTCGGGGGCCCCCCTTTTCTCTTTCTCTTTTAGAAGAACGCGGGGGTGCCTCCTTCTCTCCCTCGTCGGGGGGAACTCTCTGCACTCGGACGTAAGGAAAATAAACAGTTTGTCTTGCAACTCCAAACCACCCGCACGTCTCCTTTCTCGCTTCATCCGGCAGCCGACATTCCCGGCTGCTACAGGGTAAGGATAGGAAAGTACCTCATAAAATAAAATTACCCACAATGCGGAGAATGTTCAAAAGGAGGGTCAATTCAACCAAATGCTACTACAAATTGAACTTTCTTGTTCGTTTAGCTCCGGTTCGACGGATCAAGAAAATATACCGGCTTAAAAATCGGTCCTGGGACACCGAATAGATTCGAAAATAGGATTAACTTGCGTGTTTCTGTCAGCTGCTAGTATTTTTATGTTGAAGTTGTTGTCTGAAAGGTACGCAGACACCGATGAGCACCGATCAAAACAACAAGTGTGTTCGTCTCTTCGTTCAAAATTTGAAATGGCTCATGATTTTTTATTTGTGTTACGGGTTTACGCTGGCGCAGGAACATCCTCTTAGCAGCTGCGCTTGGGAAAGGTGCGGCATGATAGGCAAAGTGAAAAAAATTTAAGGTTTTATTAAATTTCAGGTGCCAAAAGGTTCTCATGCACACCTGGCCATTAATTTTGGAAGAGGAGAAACATTTAGGACACGATTAAAACGGAGTTAGCTCTTTCACCTCAAGCAGTATCTATAGGCTCCGTGTCCTAATAGAAGTTTCGCGGTCAGAAGTTCTGGCGTTCTCATCGTTTAAAAAAGAAATCCTGAGCGTCACGTGGCCAAATGTTAACACAGGAGTAGGGCGACGTGACCGGACCACCCAAAGCACGGGCCTTTGGGTCCCGAGGAGTACTTAGGCCACGGGCGAGAAACAAAACTTGTTCTGTATATAAGATCACGAGGAGCAGCAAGAATGAGGGAACAAAAAGAGCCACGGTTCTGCGCATTCTTAGCTCCCTGGCAGCCCCGGTTGCAAATGAAGGAAACAGAGTAACGTAACGGCGCCGCTCTTGATTGCACGACCACGCTCGATTCCTTAGGGAAAATAGGAAACGCAAACGTGTCCCCGCTAACAAGTACGGACAGCAAAGCGAAATCAACTGAATTAAGCCCTCCGGATGCGGCAAAAGGGCTCCTTCCATTCGCTTGCGAAGCCAGGGCGAAAGGGCGAAAAGGCGGGCGAGAGAAACGATAGAGACACTCGTTCCGGACAAAGTGGCTGCGAAAATTCCCCAGCAGGGAAATTGGGTAAGTTTACACGCAGGTATGCCAGTATTACCTCCGTGTGTTACCCGTACGCCAAAGAAATTTGAAGTTCCCTTTTTTTGAACAAAAAAGAAATGATGAAGATAATAGGGGGGGGGAGTTGCGGCAGACAAAAGGGATCTTGTTCGAATTTGCCAGTTGCCATTGGGAAACTCATTTCGTTACGAAGTTCCTTCTCTGTGCTTCATTGGGAGAGCTGCAATTAGGACTCGGAATTTTTGACGTTTAGATTTTTTCGCTCCCATCTAATCGGTGTTTTTGAGGCGCCCAAGTTCGGGGCCTGAAAAAATAGCCGCGTGTCGGGGCTTATGTTTCGTTGCGTCGGGGCACGTATTCTTTGTATTCTTGTACAATATTATGTGAAATTGCAAGATTGTATTCTTGAATGGATACTGCGGACCTAAATTGAGATTTTAAGCACTATAGCTACAGCTAGAAGTAACCCTGTCCATAGCACGCTACCCGGCTTTAACTGAGCGTGCCCCAAGTCCACCCCAGCAATAATCATGCAGTAATGCCTTGCCTCGCAAAATTCGCTTCACCGGATCGGTCTTCCCGGAGACGTGGTTGCCGTAGTCAACTGTTGGCATAAATTACTGATATTACATTTCAGTAATGTACACTGACATTTAATCCTTTTTTAGACCCATTTAGACCCCATTTAGACCATTTTCCGCCTCTGGATTTGTGTGTTTTCTCTGCACTACTTTTATCCGTGCCCTCTGTAATGATTGCCAGATGAAAAACAAAATATTTTATTTTTGTTTCTTTGTCAGCTGAAATTACGCAACGGAAATTCTCATGCGAGAAGTTTTTGTTCCCGAACGCTGCAAACGTAATTTTCGCCCAATTTAAATGTTTGTTTTTTTATATTTCGATGACGCAATTATCTGGAAATAACACAAAACTGTTTCAAATGAAGAATAATTATCTACTGAAAATATAAATAGATTGTTTCCTCTTATTGCTTGATAAGACAACTTTGTAAAAGCTTGCAAGTGTTGTCAACACGAACATACACAGCAGTTTTGAGGTCCAATGGCAAGCATAGAAAACAACACGCGCAGGTGTAAAAACTCTTCTAGGTCCGCACTACCTTTCGCTGGCCCGTCTTAAGCTAAGAAATACCACAGAAATAAACAAAGTTGAAAAGATAGAATAAATTTTATATTCTTTGAATTGTTTTTTCTCTGCGATAATCGTCGGCATCCAAAGTGCGTTGCCAGATTGATGCGTGCGTTAAGACGAGAACGACAAGCGGTTATGACGCAACGACGCCTTTTTAGATACTTGCTTTGGGCTCGTGGCTCATCGTGGCTGAGGTGCGTGGCTACGCGGCGGGGCTAATCACACTGTTAAAAAAATACCCATCAATTTACGGGACATGTTCATGCTAACCTTGTTGCCACAACATGTGCCGTACTACAAAATTATGGCACATGTTCTGTAGCATCAGGTGATGGGACGTGTTCCGTGGTTCTAGATTATGGAACAAATTCCATATTACCTGAATACAGGAAATGTTCCGTACAAATGGGAAGCAGTACAAGTCCCGTGTAGCTAGGCTACGGAACATCACCCATATTTATAGCGAACAGAGAATGTTCTATACAACATACCTACAGGAAATGTACCGTACAACATGTTTACAGAACATTTCCTATTCTTTCTAAATGCAAGAATTGTGTTGCAATGTCTTTTTATGGCACATGTGTGGTAATGAAGTAAACATGCACACTTACCGTAAACTGTTAAAATGGTAAATGTATTGTGTGCTACAATAGAGCTTTTGTAACGTAACACACACTTGCAGCGTGCGTGCAGCCAGAGAATATGCTGGAATTCAAAGCACTTTTATTCAATCTGAATTGTTTTGCATTAAGGAAGCTTTAAAAAAGCTGCAAGCTCAAGACGATTGCGTCAGTGAAATTGTAGCAACAAAAGCAGCAACAAAACAGTCTTGAGCCTCTTCTTAAAGCTCCTGAATGCAAAACTATTCAGACTGAATAAAAACGCATAGCATCCTAGCAAGTTCTCTGGCTGTGCGTATGCTGCAAGTGTGTGTTACATTACAAAAGCTCTATTGTAGCACACAGTACATTTATCACCTTAACAGTTCATAGAAAGTCAATATCATGCACTCTGTCAAGTACCAAATTTTCATGCTCTCCTGGAATCGGCTTAAGTTGGAAGATAGGCTACAAGCTACATTCAGCCTACAAGATAGGCTGAATGCTGCATTTGTATAGATGTTTTCAAAGTTTCTGACATGAAGATAATCCACATTGAATTTTCATTCCTGCTATTTTTTAATCAGCGGTACAAACTGACATTAAAAATAAAATAAAATAGCATGAATAACCCAAAGCCCATTGCTGCTACTGAACAAAAAACGTTTACAGTGAAAATTCAAGCAAAAAAACAAAAACTGGCTTAAGGCACACGTTACATTTACACTAAGAGGAAGCGTAAACTGCCAAACGTTGCCGACAAGAGTGTCCTCACGGCGCTGCACCACAACTGTGGCCTCACCATGAGTGAATTAAAACACTTCTGTAAGGCTGGAACGTTTATTTCGACTACATGTGCTACATGGTACAAGACTACTAAAAAATAGGCATTACGAAACCAAAGGAATGAACGAAGTAAAAAAATAAAACGGTTGCGCAAAACTTAAAGTTGCGGACTTCAAAACAGGGCTGCACAATCGAACCACTTGCTCCGGAATGTCTCCAATTTTTCGAGAGCGGTCCGGACTTTGGGGTGCATGGTAGTGATTTTTCGAGATGACTGCCGGGTGCCCTCTTCTGGGTTCATGCCTGCAAGTTTCCTGAAAGATAAGACGTAATATTATGTTGCACAATTTTTTAGCCCATAACCAGTTTCTGCGGACATACATGTTTGTATCCTCACTAAAAGTGCAGATTCAGTAAATGCCACCATGCAAACTGAATGATTTTGATTGTCCTAAAGCTACCCATTTGCCCCTATACTGAAGCGGGGGTGGAGGTTAAAGAAGGGTATTATCTATCTCGTTGTGGTCCTGCAGGACCGAAATAGCAGATGTGAAGACCAGATGTGAATGTGCCTGAATGTGTCTTGGGTCATTTCAGATAAGATCGAACAAAGCATGGCTGTTCGACCTCTTCAATTCGCTTGAAATTTGTTTACCTCATTACCGCATGCATGTAATGTGCGGATTCATAAATATTTTCGGTGGAAATAAGTTTGGCCGACAAAAAAAATTGGAACGCACCGCGTGGACCCCGGCCGCTACCTACCCCTGCGCCGCAGCCAAATTCAGCGACGCCTACCAAAAAATATACTTATCAGGCGGGAATGGTAATTTTTATTTTTAATGTACACCTGGTGTACATTTCCCCCCACAATATCGTTGGCTAGAAAAACATATTTCTAATAAAATGACAAATCTTGCTCAGAGCGCATTTTGTTCTGTACTTTGTGAGCCAGTATTATCGTAAGTAAGGGAGCCTTCAAATTTTAGTGAGGGCTACTCCTGGCAAGCACAAATAAGGCCCGTAGATATAGCGTCTGTGCAAGCTACAGTTAAAAAGCAACTGGCGCGCAACATTGAAGAAAAAACGATAACACTCCAAGTTCAGGGGCTTATTCAAAAAAACACTTCTTCGATTTTGCTGAAATTCTCTTCAATGATCATTAAAAACATGTTGCATCATTTTCTTCCTGACGCGCCTACAGCGCGAGAACAAAGCCTCATATCGTCCAGGTCTTCACAAGGTGCTGAGACACGAAACAGTGAGAGCAATTTCCACGGAATGTGCAGCTATTTTATAATTTTTTGCACCAAAGGAAAACGATTACTCACGGAGAATTCAGAAGTGAAACTGAAATTTTTGTGTAAATTTTGGGACGAAAATAAACAATCTGCGCACCACTAAACTTGTACAGTTTGGAGAAAAAACTTGTAGGTTGAAGAAAAAACGGAACTCCAGGCTCACGCGTATTTTTTATAAAACGCTTCCAGTTTTATAAAGCTTTCCACAGATATTTTCCTCTAAACTTGCTTCTGTGAGCCCCACAAATATTGTGCGTCATTGAACACCGCGGATACAGCGCACCTTTTTTTAAGTTCTTCGGCTCTAATTTTAGAGCTTCCTCTAGATTTTGCCAATCGCGGTCACTCTTTGTCTTACATTATCAACGCTCTTTTCTTGTGCGCACTGCTGCCATGATGCGCTACATTTGGTTCATAAGATCAGCTATTTGACAAGGTGCACGCAGTCTTGTTTTTTAACTCGCCTGGAAGTAACTTTCGTTCGCCAGAATTCAGAGGTTCAACGGAAGCCCGTCCGGTCGGCAGCACACATGGCAAGTATTAAAAACGGGCATCGGCCACACACGACCCTGGCGCGGGTAACGCCTCCAGGTAGTGCGCCCCTCTTCAGTCCTTCTCCGGACACACTGGTTCAATTACTGAATTAGCGACCAAACTGGCTCACGCAAGTAAATTTAGAGGAAACTATCTGTGAAAAGCTTCATAAAACTCGAAGAAGCGTTTTTTTTAATGCGTGTGAACCTCGAGTTCCTTCATTTTTTCTTTAAGCAGTACACGTCTAGCAGTGCGCAGGCTTTATTTTCATTCCAAAATTCACATAAAATTTCAGTTTCACTTCTGAATTCTCCGAAATACTATCTATAAGTAATCGTTTGCCTTTGGTACAAAAAATGATAAAATGTCAGCACATTCGGTGGAAGTTGCTCTCACTGTTTCGTGTCTCAGAATCTTGTGAAGAACTGGCCGACCAGGCTTTTTGTCGTGTCGCGCTGTAGCGCGTCAAGAACAAAATGATGCAACATGTTTTTAATTATCGTTGAAGTACATACATACATTTCAACAATAGTGAAACCTTTTTTTAGATAAGCCTCTGAACTTGGAGTGTTTTCGTTTTTTTTAACTCGTGCGTCAGTTGCTTTTTAACCGTAGCTTGCACAGACACAATATTTACGGCCCTTATTTGTGGTTGCCAGGAGCAGCCCTCAATACAATTTGAACGCTATAGCTCCAGCACTTACTATAATACTGGCTTCCAAAGTACAGAACAAAATGGTTTCTGAGCAAGATTTGGAAGTTTATTAGAAAAATATGTTTTTCTAGCCAACCATATTTTGGGGGCGAAATGTACACCAGGCGTAGATTAAGCATAAAAATTACCATTCTCGCCTGATGTGCACATTTTTTGGTAGACGTCACTAAATTTGGCCACGGCGCAGGGGCAGGTAGCAGCCGGGGTCCACGCGGGTGCTTTCCAAATTTTTTTTTCATTCGGCCACAATTTTTTCCACCGAGAATATTTGTGAATCCGCACATTATATACATGCGGGAATGAGGTAAAAAATTTTAAGCGAATTGAAGAGGTCGACAGCCATGTTTTGTTCGATCTTATCTGAAATGACTCTCTTGTTATTGATATTGCATAACCCAAGTCATGAATTAAAAATCGGCACTCGGTGTACAGACCACCCCGTCAGACTTTCCAGACGTCAGAGTTTCTGCTATACCCAAACTTAAAGTTTGTGTTATCACTTTGGACCATCATATTGGGATTAAAGCCCAACATATAACAACCAGGTTTCCCAGTTAGTAATCCAGGTGTACACGTCTCTACAAGTGTAATTGCATGGGGTACCCTGCACAGAACTATCGTGCAGTCAGATGCCGTGTTTGCAAACACAACAACCTGTTTTGGCGACTTAAAAATGATCACTAGCTTTCGAACCAAACAATGTAGCTCCTGAATGACTTGTCCAAGTGGTATGATGCACAAGAGACGCTCTGCGTGCGTTTCTCTTGCTGGGCATGATGCAAAGTTGCCTTCACGTGACTTCTCATTTGCGCATTGCACCGAGTAAATTTCTCTTCGTTTACCAGCACGCTGTTGCGGAATTACTGTAGAGTGTTATTGTATGCTTTGCATGGTGCTGCAATAAAGCACACCAAAGATCACAGCTGACTGGCACAGCCACCGTACCAGTGTTGTTCATATCTAACGGTGGCACTATGTTCTGCGGCCAAGAATGGCTTGAACTTCATGCATAATGGTGCCCTGTGGGGTTGCTATGTTATTACATAGCTACCAAAGCTGGTTCAGGAATCAGGCTCAAGCTTTCAGTGGCAGCATAGAGTTTGTCACAAAAATATACTTCAGGGGAAACAGGTGCTTCCAATTGCATAAGCTTGAACACTTGTTACTGTGCAGTCTACTGATAACAATATAGAATCTGAAAAAATGACTTATAACCAATCATCCCAGCACATCTCGACTCTCATAACAAGATGATGCCCAACATTTTTATAGCACCTGACTCAAATTTTCCACTTGCGGTGCAAAATAAAAATTGCGCAGCATACGGTTTGAGAAATAACGCCTGCATTATATTACGGTTAACGATAGCCTGAGCGTTGGGTGTCAGTTCATTTCACTTCTGCCATGTGCGCAACATACAGATTCTGTGCATACACTGTTCACGTAGCATGACCATGTGAATACTTTCCGTCCATAATTCCGCTGCACCAAGCACGCCATTGCCAAGCACTAACGGAAACACGGACTAGTTTTTAACCCCTTCAGCATTATTTTAAAGTGTTTTAAATATGGCTTAGAAGTTGTAAATGTATGCACGAGAAAACATCTACATTTCCGTTGTCAACCTTGGTTAACCAACACACATTACGCTTGCTGCATCTCTTTTGTAGCAGGCAAACTGCATTATATGCGCACAACTTATTGGACATCTTATTGGGCAATGGTACGGGGAGTTCGAGCAGCAGTATTTCCCAGTTTAACGGAACTGTAGGCGCTTCGTAAATTTCAGCCAGTAGAATTGGTTTGGAAAGCTTGTTAAAAATCAATTGAGACTGTGAACTGCACAATGAACCAGGAAAACGTGTGAACAGTGTACCCCAGAATACATCCATAGTGTACCCTTAGCCTCTGCGATAGGGTACGTCCAATGTTCCTTAGACACAACACAGGGTAAATTTAGCCCCTTCAATAAAATTTTCTGTGAGTGGAATGAACTCAGAAAGAGCTGTAGAAGTATTCACAGCATTTTTCTGATTTTAAGTTCACCTGTGAACCTACCAAAATTCTAACCTGAATCCCAGACAATGAATTTACATTCTCACCACTACGCTTGCTGCATCGTAAAAAAATGAGCACAGAAAGGAAAAGGAGTTTTGTTGTACATAAAAAACACCTGTCAATGTCATGCATAAGCGAATTCCTGACAAAAACATGCCGCCAAACAGTTTGTGTGAATTGATAAAAAGGAACAAAATAGCACAAGTAACAGTAAAATAGCTCGAAGAAGCCAAAGAATTAGCAAAAAAAGTGTAACAAGATGTAAGAAACAGTGCATGACTGCTAGTTCTGCTACATGTAAACTGATTTGCGTAACTTTAAAAATTCTGAACCAAATGTCATGTTCCCGATTTTTTCTACCCCTTATTCCTTGAAAGAGCTGCAAGTCTGCCAACAACCACAGAGCATAACAAAGAGAAAGAGAAGCAGACTGTGGTTTTGTGCCCCCACAAAGCTCGACTGCAGGGTGAACAATCTTGCCATTCTATAAAAACATTTGGGGAAATGGACATCCACCCATAATAATCGATTGGCACCCATACCTACGCGCATAGCAGACGGCACCAAACAGCCTTGCGGCCTTGCTCACTGTTCACGGTGCATATCCACATCAAGTTTTTAAGATGCTATGATACGCACAAGAAATAAAACCAAGTTCGTGATTTCAAGTACTGAGAAGCACCTAGAGACAATACTTGATGATATGAATGAAGCCAATTGAGGACGTCACTTTTCCTGCATTACTTTTTACTTTATTATTGCTTTTTGCTTGATGTGATTCCTCCTGTTTCTTAGAATCACAACAACTGTGTACATTTTTGGCAGGCTTCACAATGTACAAAGAACGAGTTTTGGAAAAATACCTAGTACTACCTGAAATCATATTTTTACTAATTGTTGTGGCATGTGTGAGGGTGTGGCTTGGTCTGTGCATGCCAATAAGGGTGATGAAGTATTTACCTCCACAACACAGAAGAGCGACGCAATTTTCTCTTTGAAAAACAGGCACATCAGGGGAAAGAGACCGATGAGCAGCGCCCGTGGACGACTTTGTTCTCGTGCTGCCCTGTCTGTCTGAAGGAGCCACTGCAGTGATTCCTCCGTTTTGACATGGTGTCGGAAAAATGCATGAAGCAGCTCATGATCTTCCACGCTCGATTCCGAGAACAGTCCCCGCAGTCTCGTGCCAGTGAGTCTGGAAAAAGAACGAACAAAAAAGTGCCAGCACGATCATCAGCAGCCAGCAGGATGAACAAGAACTTTATTTAATGGGCAGCCGGGGCAACTATAGAGGTGGAGGATTGCGCGCTTGCATTATTGTAAAATGGACAGTTAAATGGCTATTCTTTAATGTGAAGCATAAAATGGCTGGCATGTCATTGTGTAACTGAATTGTGCTTAATTTTTCGTCATCTTTCCGTCATTACAAAAAATTTTAAATTGCAATGCCACAATTGCCCACAAACACTAACACAAGCATGAAGATTCACACTGCAAGCATCCAACAAGCGAGGTTTTGTGCAAGAAGCCTGATGGTAACAACCAGGGCTCACAGAAAACAAGCAGTGTCTGTGACACCAGTGTCGTTTGACAGCAGCACGAAGGCTTTGACAAAATGTGTAGAAAGGCTCTGAAGTTGTACTATACACCACTGCAATTAGATGAAACCAACACTTAAGGTTCACAAGCCTTATCAAGCCAGAGCCCAACATTTTATGACCAGCTGGATGAGAGATGAAGCAGCCCTAACAGTGTTAACTATCAGGTAACTAGAAGCAATTTGTATGCCATCCACTGCTAACTTTCAAAATCTGTATCAACAATTCTACCATTTTATTCTCATTAGCTGGGACAGCGTGTGCAAAAAAGCATTTTTTTGTAACGAATTCGAATATTGTTCAATCATCAGCCATACACTGCAGTGTGGCTTTACTTTGGTGCTTACATAATATACGTAATACTAATGGCAATCATGAGCTTCGGTTAGACGTAACTTTTCTGAATAAATGGGTTTTCTCAGTCCCATCAGATTGGTATTAATGAGTGTAGAAACAATTACTGCATGCACAATTCATGAAGTACCTTTCGAAGTGTGCCAGGAAGTGGTGCTGCGTAAATAGAAGGGGCCACTCTTTTTGCACATCGCTGGCCTTCGTGCCATTTGTGTTGATATTAAGCCGCACCGATGCATAGAACGTTGTGAACAGGTGTTCCTGAAGACGTAGATCCTGCTCCTCCTCTGATTTTAGGCTTTCATCCATGAGAACCTTCTTAGCCCTTTGGACCCACTACTAACTGAAAGGCAAACATGGAAGAAAATACACCAAAAAAAGCAGCTGTAGTCAAACTTCATTTGTAGCACCAAGGCACTACCGTGCACCATCGAAGCAACCACGATGGATTCCGGTATGCCCGACATAAACTTAGATACTATGCTTTCTCGGTGGAACTTAAATCGAAAAAAAAATCGCTCCGCTAATTTTGTTAAGTGGTGATTTGACTATGTCATATCACCTTCTCACAACTTTCTAGAAAATCTACTCGGAACGCGAGCTAGGCGATATATGGCTCAAGGCTTATAGCGTGCTTTGCTTCCTGGTTTCACTGTGGTGAATTCGTTTGCAAGGAACTTTTTTTTTACCTCGCACAGATACACATGGGCTGCTGCTGGGTAATACTGCCAGCGGTGCCAATAGCCACACGGCGGAACAATAGAGCGTCAATTTTGCAATGTACATCAGAAGCATGTACCGCAAATGCCAATATCGCATCAACCCTAACACCTTATTTTGAGTGCACAGATACATTTAAATTTTCTTTCTTTCCACAAACAGTGCAAGAATACAACTTCCTAAAAGACTCTGTAAAAGGATTCACTTTGGTTGTTTTGCTAACTGTGTTTTGTTTGGGTCTGTAAACCTGTTCTTGTGTGTCGAATTCTTTCCTTTTTCCTTTTCCATTTCTGCCTTACTTTAGTGCCTGTATATGTACTTTTTACTTGTACCATACGTGCCAACCTGCTTGATGCAATAAATGAAATGAAATGAATGGAGAATCGCTTTCCTGCTCGCAGAAAATTCCCTGCTCCACGCCGTGTTTAAAGGTGCAACGCCAGTCGCGCGCTAAATAAAGGCCGGAAATTCCCGGCGTCAGAAGCACGTACACGCCTCCTAACTTCATAGGTTTGTAAACGGGAAGCATTAGCATTTCAAGCGTGTTTTGCCCATGACGATGTTGAGGACAACGTATACACTTCACGTACGCTGAAAACAACCTATACACTAAAAACAACCAATTTAATCCGACTGGGAGCCATGTTATACAAGGGCATCGCAATACAGGAGGCGATGACAAGGGGTACACCTTCGTGGGGTGCTCAGATGGCGACTGCCCGGCGCTCCGCTTCCCGCCGCCCGCGAAAGCCCGAGGATCGGTTTTCAACTTCAAGCCGCGCGGCGAACATTCGTAGGCCGCAACCGCTGAATAAAGCACTGCATGTGCCTGGGGCAGCTGGTATGTATGTAATTTTATTCTGCGCTTTCGGGTGAACACATTTCTACCACGATCGGTCCGGCATTGAAACTGGCCGTCCTCCATGTCTTTTTTTTTTTTTTTGTCCAATCCTGGAGGCAATGAAATGACCTTGCGAAACACTCACTTATATTTTTGGGTTTTTTTTGCCCTCGGACAACAACGTAAAGTAAGTTGGTTTGTCCGCACGACGCAAACGCTTTGCGGGAAAGCTCTGCGCGGCACACTCCTGGCGTGCAGCGACTTTACACAAAAGCCAAAAATTGCACTGACAGCGCCACTAGAGTTATCAACTCCCTGCTTCATGTGCTAGAAACTTCTTATAATATATAAGACGCTATCTATAACTCAAAATCACTGCCGCAGAAAAGCCTTCGCCAGCCCGGCTACTACTGTTTGATGCCACACTGCGCCTCTTCGATTATCAACCTTCGACTCGCCGCGGACTCCCCGAGGAGCAATCCGGCATTCGTTTTTCCCATATATCACAATGGTTTCGAGAATCCTCGGAATACCCGTGCACTACCCGCGGCGAGGTCGAGACTGAACAGATGAGTCCCGCTATCAAGACTTTGAATAAGTGCCGCAGGTAAGCGTTCGCTCGCCCGGCGCGACGCTATCAGTGGAATATCACGCTCCCACATCGCGAACAAACAAACGCTTGCGCAGTACATTCACCATCCCCATGTCACCTCACTCTCGCTCACTCTTCTCCCCCCAAACGGCTGCCTTCAAGCATGCGGTGTAAATATGTTTTAATCGCACTTGCAAAACAGAAACCACGTTAGGCTTAAGGTAATTCGGCGCCGCATCAGCGACGCACAAGAAGCGGATAGCGCATCGTATACCTCAGTTATGAATGGCTGAATGGTACATACCGTGCAAAACGATCTTGTGTGGCGCAAAATCCATACAAAGCTGGGCTGCCAGACGCAGTCTTCGGTACTTGAAATGACGGTCGGAGTGTAGACCGCACTGACGACGCGGGAACCTACGTTGGCGGGAACCCCAGCAGGCTGCAGATCGCCGCTCCCGGCATCCGCGCCGCGATAAAGTGTCGTGTTCCGCACTGCGTGCGCGGCTCATGTGGCGATGGCGTCCGCGGAAAAATAAAGGCCGATAAAATGCGAGACGTTATTGAGACCTCGGATCAGCCGCAGTGTGTGTGACCCCTGCGTCAAAAACACTCGGGTAAAGTGCGTCTCCAGGCGTAGTTCCCCACACATATCGGATGTTGTTACGTAAATAGAAAATTTGCAGTGCTACGGTACAGTTCCTGTTACTTGGATGGAACAGCAAAGGGGGTGTAATATCGACGAACATTACATGTTCCATTGCCGTTTCCACGTAAATTGATGGGTTTTTTTAACAGTGCATCACATGGAAATTGAGTCGAAACTAAGTCGAAAGGCATGCTGTTAAGCACGCCTTTTGGAGCACCTCTTCCGGTTGAAAGCAAACGAGCCTGTCGGCTGCATATGAGTGAGGAAGCTTGCGCAGGACTTCAATCTAATTTTTTAGCCTTCATTTGGCGCATAGAGGAGCGGAGGAAACTAAACTGAAGAAGCACACGAAGTTTCCGTCCTGTTATCATCTCGCACACATGCACAGAAACATTGTATGCAAAAAAATTGCCCATCAGGACGAACGCCGTTAAGGTATAGCACTTTTTGGAGTTGACTGAAGTCATAATTTCTCAGCATATTTCTACAAAATGCGTTAATAAACAATAAACAAATGACAGAGATTTCAGTTAATCAGGGTGATATGGGAACTTCAAGGAAGCGTAATTTTAAGGATTTTTGTGGCTAAGGTACTAAAATACCTTGCGTAAAGACACAAATTTACGCAAAAGTTACACAGAATCTTGTCACTTAACAAACACAAATTCAGGTTCGCCATTTGTAGGTGTCCTCCAGGGCAAAACGGTGTCCCAAGTTCCCAAGCACGTCCTTTAATTATCACGCTCTCGTAAGCTGAATTGTAAAGCTTAAGACACTTACAACGTTCCAATAATCTCTTCTCTCGTCGCAGCTGAATCATACACAGAGAAGTTTCTCCTATTTATGTAGTAAAAGATATTGGCCCCAAAAACAGCGAAAGAAGGCTGTGAAATCGGGAAAAACCATCGCAACTTGAGGCTTCGCAACACCAGGCTTTGCAAATTACAGTGAAGGTGATGCTTGGTTGTTAAGCGCATTGTTTTAAGCAACCGAGAGAAATCATCAATGTCATACGACCGCTTTGCAATTATTGGGGAAATTCGGTTTGTGGAGTTCCCCTTATTTTATACCCTTGCATTTGCGGTTTCTTCCTATTCTGAGTATTTTCCATCTTACTTCCTCCGCGTCCCCTGTGTCTTGCTCATAATCTTCTGTCCCATCTTTCTCATCTCCGATCCGTCGTTTGAATCATGATTGATTCATTATGAGGTTTACCGCGCCGACGCTACACAGGCGATGAGGCGCGCCGTAGTGGAGGGCTTCGGATTAATTTTGGCCATCTGGTAATCGTTAAAGGAGTAGTGACACGAAATTTTAAAGCTGCGATAACTATGTAAAATGCTTCCTTTTTATCAGGGGGACTGCCGCCAGGGGGCTATGGAGTCATAAGCTGCTCCACACGAGCTCTCGCTTTTGCGACTTTTCATGCGGAAAAAGGCCATTCACCTTTCCCAGTTGTGCATCAAGAACACCGGCAAGTCACAAGGAATCTCCCGTTGCCACGTTTGCCGCGGTGAGTGCATTTTACGCCAAGATTTCAAGCAGTTAAAATATCGCATCAGGCTAAGCCTCACGAGAGCAACGTTCCAAGGCCGGCGGAGGAGAGCGCCTCGAGGAGCCAGTGGCACATGCCCGCACCACGCGCATGAGCAGCAGCACGAGCTGTCCTCGGCAAGCTGCGGCTGGACAAGAGCTCCACGAGCCGGTCCAGCCGCAGCTGCTCGTCGCTGACGCAAGCTCCCACTACCCCACGATGAACCCAGCACCCGACGCGGCGATGCACGCGCAAAGCAAGGAACAAAACGAGGAAGACAACGCTATGCACACCGACTCCACCGAAGAAAGCGGCTCGCCAGCGAAGTGGACATACGATGAAAATAGCGGCAGAACAATCGATTTGCAGCATCAATGGAAAGTGACCGAAAGGAAACGAAACAAGACCGCCGCCACTCATGGAGCACCACCAGCCGCACAACCCACCTCCCAGCACTCGGCCCCGGAGACGGCGCAGCAGAAACGTTCCCGGATGCCACCATTTCCCGTAGACGACACGAAAATCATTTATCGCCCACAAGCCGGCCTTCAACTCTCAAAATGGTCCCTCGCAGAAATTACTAACGCCATCGGAAGAGCAAGCAAAATCATGCAGAAGGAATTCTACGACAATGTTCGCATTCAAGTGCAGCGCATCGAAAACCTCGTCATTGCAAGTACTCCAAGGAAAGATCTGGCTTTCGACTTTCTGGGAGAAATCAGCAGCATACAACTAGGACGAGACATATTCACCGTGCGAGCCCATGTGAAAACACCAGAATGGATCAGCAGGGGAGTCATCAGCGGCGTTCCACCGAATACCAGTCCCGGAGAACTCATGGACGGACTCCGCGTGCCAGAGAGATATACGGTTGTTGCAGCCCAAATGCTGGGAAAATCGTCTGCAGCCGTGATCTACTTTAACGGCCCCCATGTACCGTTCAACGTGACATATCAGAGTGGGGACTATCGTTGCCGGCCCTATCGCAAGACAGTACAGTACTGCCGTTCCTGCGGGGAGCTGGGTCACCGTCAAGACATATGCCCGCATCCAGCTCAAAACTTCTGCCACAAATGCGGCCAGACAAATCAACCACCTGACCACGAGTGCCGGCCTTACTGCAAAATCTGCAAACAACCGCATGAGACGGCAGGAACAGACTGCAGGCAGAAACTGAAGCCAGGACCACCCCCCCCCCCCACAAGGTTCGGCAGCAATGGGAAGTAAAGAACCAAGATCCACGGAGCGGATGGCGGCCCCGCACAGAAGACTTCCCGGATCTACAAGCAGCCAACAGCACCACTTCAAATAGCAGCAATAACAACGCACAGAGAAGAAGCAGAGACAGATCCAGATCGCATTCGCAATCTCGATCCGGCTCGCGAGCTCCATCCCAAAAGAGAGTAAGCTACGCCAATGTGGCAAGCGAATCTGGAAGAAGCTCCGAAGACGAAGCTGCCATCAAAGCCTTTGAGATGAAAATCCAAAGCGAGCAAACACTCATTGATAAGCTGCTCCAGCGCTGTCGAGAGCAAGAAGCTGCTAAACGCCCTCCACAACAAGTGCTACTCACAGAGGAGCGAGTCATTCAGCTAACTGAAGACAGAATAGCCGCACTTGAACAGAGGATCATGGCAAACATACAGCAGGTCGTCGCGGCAGAAATCCAGAAAGCCATAGCGCCTTTTGCGGAGCAAGCATCCCACAACACGGTAATCATGGACAACTTCGTCGCATACGCCAGGAAGAACTACATCACCAAAACGACGCTCGACTCAATCCTCAGCCCTATAGTTGCGGCGCGGAAAAAGGCACGAAAAGATAGCCATGACGCTTCCCGTTCTTGCTCATTAAGTCGAGAAGAGCTCTCTGACATTGAATCTATCGAAGATGGCAGTCCAAACTAACGGCACCACAGACGTCTTTCAAACCAAAATCTGACAATGGAACTGTAGATCTATCAAGCGCAAAATCTCTAACCTCCTAGAACTCACTAAACAAGATGAACCAGATGCGATAGCCCTCCAGGAAACGTACAGCACTAACATTCGCCATCAAGGATACAACGCCTTCAGCAGAACAGAGCGCACCGCAGTCCTGACTAAAAAGACCCTTACCGCCCAATTGCACGAAATCATGGACACCAACGTGGACCATACACTTGTCGAAATCTTACCTGGCAGAAAGACTCAGCAAAGTCTCTTCATTTTAAGCGTATACAGCCCCCCTCGAGACCAACTGGCGAACTTCGAGCAATTTATAAGGAAAATCAGGAACATCACGAAAGGGCACAAAGTCGTGATCGCGGGTGATTTTAATGCTCCTCACACGGTGTGGGGGTACCCGTCAACAACCAGGAAAGGGACCCGCATACATGACGCCGCCCAATCTCACAATTTAAGTCTCTGGAACGATCCGCTGCAACCAACCCGAGTAGGCAACAGCGTCTCCAGAGACACTAATCCTGACCTCACCTTTACCCACGGCATCCACCAGGCAGAGTGGACCCGACTGGAGGAGACGTTAGGAAGTGATCATCACATCCTACAACTCGAGATAAGCCACCGAAAAAGAACCATTCGGTCCGGGACAGCAAAGATCACAGATTGGAAAGCCTTCCGTACCGACGTCAATCCTGGAAACATCGAAGAAATTGACAAATGGCTTTCTAAGATACTTGAAAAAGCGGAGGAGCACACAAAAATAATTAAACTGAACACAGATATTCCCGCTGTTGACCTTCACCTTTCCCACCTTTGGGAAGCAAGAAGAAGCCTCCTCAAACGGTGGAAAAGACAAAAGCACAACAGAAAACTCAAGCTGAAAATCGTAGCCATCACTAAGATAGCCGAAGAATATGGCGCCCTCCTCTACCGGCAAAATTGGGACAAGGCATGTGACCAACTTCAGGGCACCCTCAGCACAAAAAGGACCTGGCATATTTTACGAGGCCTTCTGGCGACTACACGGACAAAAATGCAGCAAAAGCAAGACCTTCAAAAATCGTCCATTCATACGCAGGAACCCAACAAGACATACTAGATGAGATTAAACGCAATTTTGCCGGTGACAACCCATCGAGACCGACAAGTACTGATCCGTACCGTGGCCAACATAACCCCGACCTCGATAGACCCTTCACAAAAGCTGAAATGGAGGCAGCCCTGGCCAAACTCACAAGGAATACTTCACCCGGCAAAGACAAGATTACCAATAAGCTCCTCCGTAACCTACCTCCAAACGCAACAGAAGCGCTCCTAGAGTATTTTAACGTATGTTGGGAAACAGGCGAACTACCGGCAACGTGGAAGCACTCGGATGTGACAATGATTCCTAAGCCAAACAAGCCTCTACGTATTGAGAATCTTCGCCCTATATCACTGACTTCCTGCGCGGGTAAACTTCTTGAGCACATGGTCCACGATCGGCTCACGCCATATCTCGAGGACAACGGGTACATACCGGACACAATGTTTGGGTTCCGACAGCATCTGTCTACCCAAGATATCCTTCTGCTTCTGAAGGAGGACATCATAGACCGCTTGGATCGCCATCACAAGTCCTGTATACTTGCTATCGACGTCAAGGGCGCTTGTGACAATGTCAAGCATGAAAAGATCCTCGAAAATCTGCAAAGTACTAATTGCGGCCCTAAAGCTTACAATTATGTTCAAAACTTTCTCACGAATCGCACGGCAACGGTGGGCATCGGCAACCTTCGAGCCGCAAAATTCCCCCTACCAAACAAAGGCACGCCTCAAGGTTCAGAGGTCTCCCCGCTGCTTTTTGACATCGCCATGCTGCACCTGCCAAAGAAACTTCAAACTATCGAAGGACTGAGGCATGCTCTTTACGCAGACGACCTCACGCTGTGGATGAGAGCGCCTACAACTGGAAGACAACAGGATGCCCTGCAGGAGGCTATCGACGTGATAGTAAAGTACTTGGACTCTTGCGGTCTCCAGTGTGCTCCGGAGAAGTCCGAACTTCTCGTGCTGAAGGCTCGAACTCGAGGACGACCACCTAAACTTCTTGAACCGGATCCCAGCGTCACTCTTTATGGAGTGGAAATTCCCAGGGTCAACTCCCTTCGTGTACTAGGTCTGACCATACACAAGGATGGATCGGGTGCAGCTCATCTTCCCAAGCTACAACAAACGGTGACACAAGTCACCCACCTCGTTAAAAGAATCGCGAATCAACGAAGGGGGCTCAAAGAACAAGACACCTTGCGAATCATTCAAGCATTAATAACCAGTAGGATCACGTATGGCACCCCATACTTAGCCTTAAAAAACGCTGAAATAAACAAATTGGACATAATTATTAGGAAAGCAACCAAGACTGCTCTAGGCCTTCCTTTCATGGCATCCACCGAAAAGCTCCTTAAATTAGGCGTACATAATACGTGGGAAGAGATGGTCGAAGCCCACAAAGCCAGCCAACGCGAACGCCTCAAGCTCACTCCTACAGGCAGAGCAGTACTCCGTTTCCTCAATTACAGTGAAACCTACATCGCGGACACCGACCAAAAGGCGAGACTACCATCGGAACTCCGAGAGACAATCTGTATAGCACGCATACCACGTAACATGCATCCCACTTACCACAAAGAAAGAAGACAGGCAAGATCGAAGGCACTCCTCCGAAAATATGAAAAGGATCCTAACACCAGATACACAGACGCTGCTCGATATCCAGACCACACTGCTTTCGCAATAAGCGTCACGGACCCACGAGGCAGGGAATTGACGTCGGCAACAATACCGGCTCGTAACCCCGAAACTGCAGAAGAAGCAGCCATCGCCTTGGCAATGACGACCTGCAGCGACAGAGCATTGATATTCACCGACTCCCAAGCGGCATGTCGGAACTTCCAGAAAGGACGCGTGTCCGCGACGGCTCTTAATATCTTAAAGACGCGCCCCCAACTTCCTGACACCTACGTCACCTGGATCCCGGGGCATGAAGGGATGGCGGGAAACGAAGCAGCGCACGCTGCAGCCCGAGAGCACACCAGCCGGGCCTTCCTGCCACCCAACATCCGTGCTGCAACGGGTGCAGCAGACGTACCCATCACCTACAGGGCCATACTTCAGCACTACCGACTTGAGCGGAGGAGATATCCCCCACCACACCCCGACCTCACCAAGGAAGAGAGCGTAATCTTTCGTCGGCTCCAAACAAACACGTACACACACGGAATAATCATGAACCGCATCTACCCCACGCAATTTTCATATCTCTGCCCTTACTGCGACATACCCGACACCTTGGCACACATGATCCTGGAGTGCCCTTGCGATGACCGCCGTCCAGACCCACCTGTGGATAGCCGAGCATCCTCAACAACCCTGACTGCCGCACCACAAGATATTGCAAGCGCCCTTACCACCGGTGACCACGACATCGCTGAAAAGTGGGAGGCACTGCTCGTCTACGACGATCCGGAGAACCAGAAGAATCTGGTGAACCGGGCGAAGACGGCAGCCACCGCCAAAGGTTTCCTGGACTGAGGAGACCTACCACCTCGGACCGGCAAGGATCAAGTCCTGGCTAGTCTTTTCAGCAAATAAACGTTTATTTCTCTCTCTCTCTCTCCTTTTTATCAGGAGATATCTCCCAGCAAGTATCCACAGTAACCATTCAGTTTAACATTTTTTAAATCCTTTTTAATCTCTGCCCGCACAAGAAAGCGGGCTAGCATGACATCATCTGCTACTTGCCCTAAACTACCGACGTCGGGGCTCCAGTGACGTAGCCGACTCGCAGGCTGCGGTTCGCGCGCCCTGCTACATCGTGTGTGCACGTCATGATTTTGTGACTGACGTCATACTTCCCGGGTTCGCGGGGATGGTGAAGGCCTCAGCCAGTCTGGGCGAGCGCATGCGCTCGCTCACACGTGCGTCCTGACCGGCAGCGGTGCGATAAGAATGTTGACGTCAGGTGCTACCTTCTGTCATGGCGGCCGCTCGGCGTTCGTTTTGTGGGAACCGAAACTGACACGAATAAACGACGCCGTAATGATTGTTTACGCTGCGATCGGCCGTCTAATGTGCCACTCTATGATTAGTGGGCTCATAGGCACCCATTGCAGGGAAATAACGTACCACAATAATTTCGTGTCAGTACTCCTTTAACGTGCGCCGAAGTCGGGAACACACGGGCGTTTTTGCTTTTCGTCTCCATCACAAAAGCGGCCGCCGTGGCCGGGAATCGAAACCGCATCCTTGAGCTCAGCCGCAGCGTTTGAATCTGAAAGTTGCTAGTGCTTTGAGAATATTATGTAATACACGACCCGCCCCGCTCCGTGCGCTAACTGTTTTTCCCTTTTCGTCTGCGTGTGTATGGAAGTAGCAGAAATGTAAGCTTTCGGGTCATACACTACTGGCCACATTAAACGAATCTCGCAAACACCGAAATGTCATGGCGGCGAACTGGTCGCAGCAGTATTCACAGTCACCCGTGTGCATGCTGCTAGGTAGCGTTTAATTTCTCGCTACTGTTTTCGCGTGGGATCACTCCCGAGGTCGTTCGCCTCCATCCGTCCCAATTGTGGGAAGCCGTCAGGCTGTCTGCACCGCATGCATGGCTGAAAGCTGCGTTCGATTTTCCTGATTCGTATCGGCGTCTCGGGGCGATAGTCCGCGGAGCGCTCGTATGGGCTCGTGCGTCCCGTCTCTACCCAATCTGCTCACATTCATCTGTCCCATCTTCCCCATCTCCGACCCGGGGTGTGGATCTGGAAATTACTTGAGTTTTTATAGCGTTTAGCTACACTGCCCGAGGTTTAGCAGTTTAGCGTAGCTCCTGGAGAGCCGTGCGCGAGAAACAGTGACGTCTCACGGCGCACAGAACGTTGCTCGCTGCCCGGCGTTTCTCACACACCCCACGCGCCCAGCGTCTTCGCCGACCTCCGTTCCGCACGTGGCGGCCCAGTCCACTTGATGATCATGCGAGGGGTGGCCGGGTGTGGAACCGATGGATCGTGCGTCGACGCAACACCGGCGTGCGCCTGTGGAACCAGCTTAGCTCTGGGGTGATCGGTGACGCTGCGCCGGAGCCGCTTGATAAATACGCACACTCTTAATAAAAAAGGTCGTAAAAAGGTAGTAACGGCCGTATTTACTAACTCCTTACGAACCTTACTACCCCGCGGTTTTGTACGTAGGCTCTGGCACTAACAACTGCATGGTTAGTAAATTAACTGAGTGTAGGAAGTGGTAGCACTAGATTTAGGTCGTGCTTATGACTAGGTTGTGCATGGCCAGTTAGTAAACGCATGTAGCTCAGAAGAGTGCTATCGCTGGGACTTTACTAGTTGGGGTAGTGGTGCTTACTGCCTGCTTCGGTTAGTAACCCTGACTAGGGCGGCATTTACTACCTCCAGTTACTAAGTACCTAGTGTATACTGGGACAAGTAACTTGTTAGTAATCCATTAGTGAATGCTCCGACCTTTTTTTTAAGAGTGCATGTGTCGCAAAATGCGTATACCGCGTGCATGTCATCGAAGCAGCAGTAAGCGTAATAATCAGGCTAATCCTAAACAACCAGGACAGCTAAGAATAACCAGCTGAACCTTAGCTCACGCTACGTATATCATGGCATAGCCGAGCTAAGCCAGTGCTAATTCTTAGATTCACAGTTCATTTTGAAATGGTCTTGCTTTCTGCACTAACTGTTTTGTTCTTTGTTTCATGTCTGCGTGTGTCTGAAAGGAAGACAAATGTGCGGTTCGGCTCCACATTAGTGGGTGCCCTAAACAAACCATGCCAGCAAGGAAGAATCATGCCGGCCACAGCCACGGTGGCTCGATGGCGAAGCCGCTCTGCTTCTGAGCCAAAGAGCGCTGATTTCATTCTCGGCTGCGACGGCAGGTTTTAAGATGGAGGTGAAAATAGAAAATGCTCATGTGTCGAGATTTCGGTGCACGTTAAACATCCCCATGTGGTCGAAATTAATAAGGAGCCCTCCATTACAATGCCTCTTGTAGCCTAGGTGTGGCTCCGGCGCGTTAAACACCCAAAATTTTGAATTTGGATTATCCTGCAGCGAAAATTGTAGCCGCAGTCTTTCAATGTCACCCATGTGCATGCTGTGAGACAGCGTTTGGTTTCGTGCTACCTTCCTAATTTTGCTTTTTTCTTTTTATGCCTGTGGCGTTCGTTTTCACTTGTTCCGGAGTAGAATGTATTCAAGAGGCAACTACAAATAAAAAATTGCCGCCGTTATGACTTCTCCTTTTCTTTTATGCACATGTAGTTCGAAGCGGTCTTTAAAGTGAAAACCTATCTGGGACAGAATGTACTTTCAATCTGTATCTAAGCACTTCGGGGAGAAAAGTAAAACAAAGTGCTCCATTTTATCTTGTTCAGAGGCCCCGAGAAACAGTGTTGCTAAAGGCAAAGTGTAGCATACAAAGACGCACTTGAGCATTCTTTTAGTGACAATGTGTCGTAATGCGGTAGTATTCTCGCGAAATCCTTACCGCGATATTATAGTGTCTGCCTTTCTTTCTTTCTTTCTTTCTTTCTTTCTTTCTTTCTTTCTTTCTTTCTTTCTTTGTATTGTAATTTCTCGCTTTCACGGTAATTCGGAGAAACCCGCCCAGCATTGCCGTCTCCGTCAAGAAAGCCGAGGCTGACTTTCCTCGTTCCTATTTGTCGCATTCGCCGTCCTGACCAGTACCACGGCTCCTGGGGCGGCAAATGTGATGCTTATTTAGCGAGTTTCTATTTCCGTATTCGGTTCCCACTTTCAGGAAGATATGGGTAATGAAGAAAAAATAGGAGACGGCATTAATATCACACAAGTCTCGTCTTAACTTTCGCAAAAGTTACTTCTTCCTAAAGTAGTAAGTATATGACCCCGGAAAAGGGTCACTGCGCCAAGAACTATTCAGAAATTAATTTCTCGAGTTCGTTGAAGGCGAATGGAAACGAGCCGAGAAAAAGATAGAGGAGAGAAAAACTTCATTTCGCTCGGGTCCGCCGAATGAAATCGGCCTTCTGCGTAAGACCCTTCCACTATGTTGTTTAATACCCAGGCGGCGGGAAAAGTCGGATGTCTCAGGAGAGGATAGGGAGAGGGATTTGATTTGGTGGTATTTAGCGCGTTGTGCTTTAGTGCACTCCAAATATGTGTGCTTGACTGGTGGGTCATCTCCACAGACATGGCGAGGCGAGACGGCGCAGACTGCTCGCAAGAAGAGCTCCACGGGTGTTCTGCACCGAGGGTAGTCCTCGAGATGGCTTTACGCGGCGGCCGCTTCATTATTTGGCTCGGAAAGCGGCTGATGCCATTACGTAGAAACCAATGTTTCTAAACAAAGCAGAAGAGCTGCATGCAAATATGGAAGCACCGAAGCGCGCTGGCGTTGACTGTCGTCTCGCACCCGCTTTTTTTGAAATCATATCTATGTATTACGTCGGGTACGCATGAGGATGAATGTACAGCCCTCAGAACTAGCGTATTTCGCGTTTTTAGTGATGCAACCGAGTGTAAGCGGGATATCAAGACACCCGTGTGCCTGCCACCAGTTCCACCCGCATCGACTACACCATTTGCTGATTGGCGCATGCGCCTACTCACGTCACTGAAGTGCGCAGGTACTTAAAGGTGCTGTACACTCTGACAAGACTACCAAAAGTTATCACACCGGAAAAAATCGCCTACGTGATTTCGAGATGCAATGGCTCGCTTTTCGCTTCCGTTTGCGGAATCCTGTGCGGAGTCGTGTTTTCCATCTTGAGTGGCCACTTTACGTTCTTGTGCTAAGGGGACGATCTCTAAAGCATACACAATGTTTGCGAGGATGTTTACTCACTACTTTATACATGGCATTCAATGACTTTGCCCGCATAACTTGTACTGACCAAGTTTGTTGTTGTTGTTGTTGTTGTTGTTGTTGCTGCTGCTGTTGTTGTTTGTTTGTTTGTTTATTTGTTTGTTTGTTTCACGTCCTAAGGTCCATCCACAAAAGCGACCGCTACTGTTCCGCCGAGCTTCCTTCCTAGGCATCTCAGATAAGACACGCCGTGCGTCTACATCGGCAGAGGCTCTTGTTGCAACCACAGCCCGCTTTGCTCCCTTGTTAGGCACCAGCGTGGCTTCTCAAAGCGGTCCTTTGCTTTTGTTAAGGAATGGTCCTTTGTACTCCGGTTGTAACCTGTTCCTTTGGACTAACAACCTACTGTCCTGCGGCTGAGCCCACTACATTCTCTTTCAATACGGTCATCTTCGTACCTCGCTTCGTCTTGTTACTCCCTAACAAGGTTGTCTCCTCCGGCACTGTTTGTTCTCGGGGACCAAAATCTGAATGCAATGCTTGATCCATGATCTTGGCATTCTCATTGTTTATATAGCTTGTACATGGCACGCAAAATCGTGAGTTCGCCTCCAGGCAGCGGGGGCTGTAACTAGATAGAGACATAAGTTCTTATGCACCAGTATGTACGAGATATTTGCTGATGTTACAGATATTGAAGCAGCCAAAATAACCTGTTTAGGCCGTACCTTACACGCCTACCCTTTCTCGGCGTGTTGAACCACGAAATAAATTACAGAGCACACGACGCCTTCTACACAACGGGCATGAGTACGACAGGCACCGGGAAAATACACGCGTGCAGGCATGAATCAAGGGGCATGTTTTTTTTCTTCTCTTGTGTCCTTTTTGTGCCTTTCCACAAACATAGCACGATGACACACCGTCATCTCGCCTTAGAACAACCTGCCTAGAACTTAGCAGCGGGTTGCATGGAGCAGGCGGTCCACCGAAAAGAAGGAAAAAAAAGTTTACTGATTCTTTTTTTCTGGGCATTCATTTATTCCAATGGATCGTTCAGCACCAAATATTTCGAAATAAGACTATGCCTCTGGGAGTCAGCGAGCGATCGCCATGTACATATAAATGAATAACTACAAGGAAACTCTGCAAAACGTCGCCCAAGCGAAAGCCTAGGTGAAGACTCCCGGGACCACTGAGGCGGTACAAGCACTCCGGAGAGAAAGTTTTGTTTTCAAGAAAAGGGAATAAAAACAACGCACTTATCTAATTTTCTTCCTTATAATGTTAGGGACAAAAGTACCAGACTACCAGTCACCATTCTCGAATTTTCCGCCGAATCGCGTACGCATTAAGTCCGGAAAACGCGATGCAGGCTGGCGAATCATCCATCATTGTCTTCGTTTTGTGAACTGTAGGACATGGCGTGTAATGCACTAAAGCTTTCCTCGAGCGGTTACGCAGACGTTGAAAAACTACAACGAGAAGCGATCGGAGGCTAGAAAAATACCCCGTCCAACTGTCGAGTCGCTGGTTGTTTCTGCGTGAAATTATATTCACAGTGGATTCAGAATTGCACAAAAATGTCATTTTTCAGTGACACTAAGATATAAAAAAACAAGGTTAGGGACTCTTGTGGGAACTATTCTGGCTGTAATAAGACGACTATTACAAAGAATAAAACGTATCCTACAGAAAAGCCCAACTTCCGCAGTACCGTGTTCTACCTAATAGAGGACATACTTTTGCGTGTCACAGGAAATAGTAGTTAGTGGCTATACAAATGATATATAAGGAATAACCATTACAATTACGGTTCCGTAAATACCATTGAGCATTACGTTCAAAAGTAATGCATTTCGTTTGGACCTTCTTTCCCGACTGTTTTTCCGTTAAAGAAACATCAAGCCACTAAATTATAAGATTTGCTTCGCCATTTGCAATGCGTTGAATTGCTCTCTTCCTTGAAATGTATTGTCGTGCACTCGTGCTCTTCCCTTTTTTTGCCCTTTCGTCGTTTTTCTGTATTTACCTGTAGTTTTCTTTGTGTGTTCTTCCACCACAGAGTAATTTTCTTGTCATGTTGAAGTGCCTTCTTGCGAAAGTGCAATCTGTTTATTCGTTCAAATGTTTTTTTTTTTTTCGTGAAACACATTGCATTCCTGATACATCTTGTTGTACCGAAGTTTGCTTTTTGGTTGTTGTTTTCTATCTTATTTTTTCTGTTTTGCTGTTTTTCTTTTCTAACACATGTGTATTCTCAGTGTGCGTTGGCCCTCCCCTATGTAATACCCTCCATCGAGGGCCTTTAGCGGTACTATGAAATAAATAAAAGAAGTCCGATTCGAAAAATTTATTGATTCGTGAAGCTTGAATCTCGTATAAAAATAAAATTTGGCGGATATCTTCTTCGAGGATCATCAAAGAAATTGGAGATCACTGCACGACGTGCCAAGCTCATCCTTTACGGAATTCCTCGTGGAGTACTTTTCCGATGCCGACGTTTAGTATTATTTGACGGTGCACTCTGACGCTCAGCTTCTCCTTTCGTCTCAAGTGGGCGCTGCCTAGCGTCGTGTTTTTGCGCCTGCATAGCGGTAACGTTTTAGGATTCTTCGCTTGCATCTTTTCTGTGGTTGGAGAATGTCTTCCTCGAGGCGCGCTCCTACTGCTGTGATGCCGCATTTGCGGAACGGGTTTTATATACCCAATCCTCGTCACCGATCACGCGACGAGGTAAGTCAGCTCTCCATGAAGCTATTGTCCAGGAGAGGGCTTTGTCATCATTTAAGACGCAGAGCACCAGGATTATGACGTTAACAATTCAACCTTTGTGGCGCACCCATACTTGTACGACCCGTTCTGGCAACATATGTGGAGTCTGTTTCGAGGCCCGACAGCCAGAAAGCCAGGCGAAAACCGGTGGGAGAAGGAGGAGCACAGCTTTCATTGCGATCAGATAGGAGCTCTGTGAATGGAGTCCCCAGTCCACGACCCCAGAAGAGCGTGCTGCCGTCTTCGCCCTTTCGATGTGCCCAAGTTGAGGATTAGAGTGACTGCCAGCTGGTCAGCCCTTGCTCCCCGTGCTCTAAAGTTGGATTTTGTATGGTTTCGATGTTCTTATCCTGTTGGCAAATCCAGACCACGTGGAATAAAATCGAGGGATCTCCTCAGTGAGGGCAAGTGGATTTATGAAATACAGCGTGAATTCTCGTAGGGCGAGAAAAAGTATTGTTCTGTAGCTGTAGTGCTTTCATGTTCTTTTGTGAGGCATTCAGGCCCTTGCGAGTACACATGTGCGGAAAGCCTGTAGTGCTGAGTGATGTCTGTGTGAGTGACTAACAGCTGGTTCACCTTCTGCTCATCTTCCTGTGGAACCCGGCCGGCTAAGTCTCGGACACTCGTGTGAGCGACGAGATTTCCAAGAAGAATATAGCGGGTAGGTTCCTAGACGATAGCCACCTTTCTTGTGAGAGGGTTATGTTGTGAAAAAGATGGAATCAGTTGGGACGGTTTTGACTTCTGTAACCGAAGGTATTCACACGTGCTTGTACTGAAAAGAATTCTGTTATTTCCGGTAGTGCAGTTACATTTGCTTTCAACAGGCACGAAGAATGTTTGACTTGAATAATGTTGATACATATGAACTATTCCGCAAGAGGCAGATAGTTAGGAAAGCTATATGTCTATTTGTACCGTGAGTCTCTTCGCACTGTTTCCGCACATGCGTCCTTCGTAATGGTACGGTCCTCCGGAGATGAATTCTTCAATACAGAGACGGCAATAAACGTGCAACGATTTTCCCAAAAAACAGAGAAATGTGGTCGCTCTGGCAGAACAAAGCAAGCGCAAAGAGTCGCACACCTATGCACACCTGTGCACCCGACGTTTCTCCCTGTCCTTGTCTTTCCCTCGTACTGCCCGGCTGCACTGTCTCAAGGAGCACCTGACCCCGATATACCGCCTTCCTTTGTCGACCTCCTTCGGCACAGCTTCTCCCCACGTCGTTTTCTTTTTTGATGCCCAGGTCAGTCTTCAGCGGCGGCCAGCTTAGGCCGTGTAGTTTTCCCTTCCAGACTGTCCGACATGTCGCCCCTTCGGCTGTGCGTCTACCGACGAGGCGGAATGAAGGGTAGCCGAAGAAACCGAGGTGCCCCTGGGGGCAAGGAAAACGTGCCCCGCGGGTGGAACATCATCGATTACTTATCGATCCCCGGCTGCCGCCTATCAGGGCCGCAGATCTGATACCACGGAGAGAGCAATTTTTCACGCGCATGGCTTGTTTGTAGCTGAGAATCAATTTATATTAATGCCCGCCACGCGCTTCTCGCTCGGCCCGTAGGGATGAAAATTATGAGCCACTAGAATTGTCGCTCTTCTCAGGAGCTTAGAGGGGCGAACTCTCGTTGTTTCCCCTAGGAAGAGTCCGGCCGGTGTCGTATTGCGAGCCTGTTATCAACGGGCATAACAAAAGCATTACTTACCTTAGTACCACAGGTACTGAGGTAAGTGTCTTACCTTGTATCATATACCTTGTATCGATAATGCGCACATCAACACGAAAGGAGATACAGCCTGTTTCGTGGATGCCTGTTGATTGTACCCAATGCAATGTTTATGCAACAATTTGCGACACTGATTGTACCATTTGGCGAAGGTCAAAACTCATTACGAATATCTGTGCTCCAGTGTCAACTAATGCAGTAACCGGTACATCTTCAATGTGAACGTCCAGCAAGATCTTTCTCGTCGGGAGAGTAAGCAGAAGGTTTTCGGGCCCGGTCGGGAATGCAGCGTCACCTCCGGGAGCTGCATTGCCTAGTTTTCCGAAGGACGTCGATAGTAGTTGGAGGACACGTATCAAGGTCCAGATATGAGTTTGTTTCACACTCTTAGCAGAGAATTGCTTGCTTCAGTTCTTTATTTGTGTTGTGATCGGCATACTTTTACACCTTTTACAATTCCCTTTAAACGACGCGATCTGGCTGAGTGGAAACAAAGAATTCCAAGCTTTTTATTTCGGTTTCCGCATGTTCATCTGCGCATGGTAGAACAGTTCGAACATTAGGCATGGACGGGTTGTGTTTCCTTTGCTGTTAGAAATGACCACGAAGAACACGTCAGTACCGCCTCATTAAAATGGGGGAGTGAAGTTTATTCACAGCGAAGCGGTTGAACAAATCGTATCGTGTCCGCTGTTAAAAATACGCACGTGGGCACGTTCATCGCGGCGACCGCCCGAAAGACTAAAAAACCATGAACATACCCGCTCATGTGTGCGTGACTCGCGCAGAGCGCCCAGCGTCCCCGATTAGCGCTAGCAGAAAATGCCGAGCGCTCGTGTGTGCGTGCCTCACGACGACTGCCCAGCGTCCACGGCGCACGTTTATCAAGCCAAGCATGTCACCTAGGGAGATTGGCCAAGATTGGCAAAAAAAAAAAAAACTCCAGCGTTCACCGTAATCGGGGGCAAGACTTGCTCGGAACGAGAGACTCTGGCGTTCGCCGTAATCGTAGCAAGTCTTGCTCGGAACGAGAAAGAGACGTCATAGCGTACGCCCCTCCAAGGTAATGTCAAATAATTATCGCTTCCAAAAAAAGGAAGCTCACAGTTATAGTAACAATTATGGAGTGTAGGTCGTTGCGCTAGCGAAGAAGAAGCAAATCGGCTGCAATCGTGGACCTAAACCGTCGAGATGGTCGTGAAGGTTGCTATAGAGCTTCGCTGTCTTCAGGTCTTGCGCGTTAGTGTGAGCTTTCTTCATTTTTTCTGTATTTTTGAGTAGGGCCTTTACGTCTAGTGCAAGAATTAAAAGTATCGCAGTAGCATATGAATACAACGTTTCAGCGTGTGTTTTTTCCCTTCATCAGGATAAAAGTCACATTGCAGAATGGCGGCGGCTGTTTATTCGTTGACTGCAATTCAATACAGACACCATTTTAGTTGTCGAGTTGCCGTAACGCTACCGACCAAAACAATTATTCTGTGTGCATCGCAGTGAACTTTCGTTCACGTTGAAAAAAATATTATAGTGGAAGTTTTTGACATACATTCCGTATTGTGCACTTTTGGGTTATATTTCGCATTGTGCCGTGTCTTAGTGAAAATTATTGTCCAAGACTCCAAGTTATCGGCCAAGATTTGATAATGATATCGGGTGCCCAACCATCCATCCCTTGCAGAAACCAATAATTAGAAAAGGCAATACAGTGGAACCCCGCTCATACGTTTTTCATCGGACCGGGAAAACAAGACGTAACAACCAGGACAACGCAGCAGTGAGGAAACCTTCGAAAATTAAGGAAAACAGTGTAGCTTTGATTTGCAAACATGTATTTCTGCAGCTTTGGCTTTCTAACCTCAGAAATCTCGAGAATCTAGGATAGCCGCTTTGTGCGATCGCGTGAAAACACCACACGTGACAATGCAAGGTTCCTAGCGATGTCGACTCTCTTCCATGCTGGCTGCTTGTCTACTGCGTTTAGTACCTCAAGCTTTTCCTCAAGGGAAAGCGCCTCCTGTTTTCGCAACGCCATCAACGCACGATAATATTGATGGTTGCGAGTTTAACGGTGTCCTCAAAGCTTGAAGCGCAGGATGACGACAATAGCGCGTGCTATTCTTGCGGTGGGGCTTTTATGGCAAACACGCACTTCCGGCCTTCCAAAGTGAAGCTTCCGTTGTTAGCGCAGTGATGATGGTGATAGCAGTAACATAGGGCCATCAGGTGGTGACGAATCGCACCCGCGTGCGGCTTAATGCAGTTAGTTCCGTAGCCAAGCCTCGCCAAGGCTCGTCAAACGTCAAAAAGGTGGCCCGCGCATGTTGCCCGGGCGCCGTCGGAGTGTCAGATAGCGACGAATGATCCGAGAATGTACTCTGAGCCACGACATAACAGTGAGGGCTTTAATACATGGGACTGTATGTGAGCTGCACCGGGACTAGACATAAACAACGTAGGAGCTGGGAAAATGCACCACTGAGGAACGTAAGAGCGGGGTTCTACTGTATTTGGAAGTTTGAACAGGTTTAATGTAGATACAGTCAAAATAGAGCAGCCTTCCTCTGTGGTAACGCCAGGCTACCTATCCTTCCTTGCACAAGGTACCTCAATAGTGTGCATTTTTAATTGGGCTTAGAAACTAGGAGGAGTAAAATTTTCCCTTCTGTTCCTATACTCCAACCACACAAGAAAAATACTCCGTCTTAGCACATACAGCAGTTACTACTGGCTGGCGTCTTCCCAAAGCAAGTTGAATTTTGTTTTCATTGTGGTATTTTTAAATGTCATTTTTCTCGACTTTTTTTCTCAAACCAACTTGCTAAATTTTCTCATCCTTTAGTACCTTTACCGTTTTTTTACCCCTGGAGAAACATTTCTTGGTCCTTTTTTACTTCACCCAACTCTGGGCGTAGAAGAAGTAAGTACATCTGAAACCAATCGAGGTAAAATTTCCCATTATTTTAAACAAGGAAATAGAACTCTTAGAACCTTACAAGCCATGATGACTTCTTCTGCGATGTTGAGTCAACGAGGCCAGTACTGGGCGCCTTCTAGTTCAGCCCGCCGCTTTAAACGACCATCAAGGGCACCACTGCTAAATTACTAGAGCAATCTGCTTCTGTATACACCACAAAAAACCACTCTTCCGTTACTGAAAACCCCGTGGCGCCTCCGTATTGCTCCCAAAGACGTAAAAAAAAGAAAACTTTTGTAGCCTTTGAACTGGTGTGCGCGAGCTATTCTCCCTGAAAGCGACAGATGCTGGCAGCAAATCCGCATCAGCCCAGCATCCCCGCAATCGGCCAACCCCAGCTCAGAACGGCGCCTCTCACTGAGCTAACCTACCTGGCGAAATTGATAAATACTTCGCCCTTTCATTCGGCTCGCCAAGACAAAGAAGGTCCTTTGATACCAATCCTGCTTTCTATCCAAAAATTCAGGCCTCCAGACCCACGTCTGTATTTTTTATTTTCTTCTGGCAAATAACCTTTTTACGACACCATCTCACTTATACCACCGTGCCGAAGTTCGCAGGGGTCGTTCGTAGGCGTCACACGAACAGGCATCCCCGCTCTTTAGCGCCAGGTTGAAATCAGTGCATCTTGTGTGGTCCTGTGCACCGGTTTCATCATTACGCAGTTGCGACTCGTACCGTGGAATAAATTACTTCTTGCCCTAGAAACAGGGTTGCCGGATGAAGTCGTCAGGATTTACGTAGAGCCAAGGTAGAAGCGAAGTGATGCACGTCGGTGATCGACACCGCCGATTTCCTTTACGCAACTCCCGTTCAAATCTAAATCGAATATGGAAGATTCGGCGCCTGTGTGCCTGGTTCTCCTCCGCTTGTTTTTTCCTCGAATGTTCCTTTTCAACGAATTGCTTTGGAAAGCGAAGCTTCACATGTGGCAGGTGTGCAGTGGAACTCCCCGAGAAAAAAAGGATCGTTCTTTTCTTTTTACTGTTTTCGTGCATTCCCGGGAAAACAACGGATGTTGTTTGAGATGGAAAAAAAGAAGTTCTCAGTGTTCAACGTACGTGAATAAAATCGGTTTGAGGCGTAGGCGAGTGGTGTAGCTGCGCACGGCTTCACTGCAGAACGTTGGAATTTGAACCCGCAGGCTTACTGCATATTCAATAAAATATAGGATCTGAGACCAGGTTTTGAAATTTCAAAAATTATTGTTCGTATTTTGGAGAAAGGTGACTTGACAAGCGAAGGAATAGAAAAATTTCGGAAAACGCCAGTCTTATAACGGAAGCATCTTGCGCCTTCTTATGGCGGGCCAATCGAGAGCTTGCAGCAGTACTCGATCTTTCCTGACTATTAAGCTGTTTCTAGAATTTTAATCCGGTGACGAAAAAAAATACCAAGATATTACACTTCTGATTCATAGGACTATAAACATCGTTAAAAATGTGCACGCCATCTTACAGCTTCGATAAATTATTGTGTGTCATTAATTTTAGTCAAATTATGGGGACTTTTGCGCGCTCATTTCCCATCACGCAGAATTTAAAATAACGCATTGGTTATACTCAGATTATTATACGAAATAAAACCTAGACCTTAGGGACAGTGCCATAATTGCACTGGTTCGGGTAATATTTGCTGCTTCCCTGTAATCCCAAATGATATAAAAGTGGGGCGCAGTAGCGTTTCAGGCCAGGATAGTAACTAAGTGTCAGTTCCAAGAGGACAAGAAAAGGCCCAGTTCTTAGAAAAGCGGCCCTCAGCATCAAAGGTACACCAGATTTAGCTTATTAACACTAGGCTTGCTTCACCAAGAAAGGGTGAGATCATCAGCACTCACTAATGTTTTCAAACATTTTTACCCAACAGGTTTAATTTAAGGTGCTATGCTACTGAATGACTCACAAAACTAACGCTCTATATGTTAAGAGCCAGAAATTGCTTCGCTACAAAACTAAAGGAAGGGTTTGAAAAGTGACTTTCCTTTTGAACATTTGTTATAGCAGGCACGAACCCAATCTTTTTTATGATTGCGTTCAATTGTGGTCGGGTAACTGTAAGACGGATTCTAGTTAGGTGAGACGACTTACCACTTCCTTATCCAATTCGTTCATCTCTCGTCTGCATCGCAGATACGTTGGTGCACTTACTATGCCAGTTTTGTTTGTACTAAAGTGGAAAAAACTAATAACTATGTTTTGTTGTGGTGGCGCGTACTACTCTTTTCCGCATATGTCGATTAAGAATTCGAGATGACCTAAAGTACGGGATGCGTTCTTGCTCGCAGCAGCGCGGAGCACTCCTAAATCGATTCGGTCGGGATGCTCGATTTCCGCTCGGCATTGTTGCACGAGAGTGGAACACAATTTATTTTTCTTCCTCTAAAACTCCGTGATCCGAAACAAACTGAGCGCCCACCACACGACTGACCCCGAGAGGCGATCCCCACCAAATTCGAATTTGTGCTGTACATTCCTCACGACAGCTTCTGCTAGCAATAAAAAAATTAATGAGCTTTTGGAGTTCGTTTATACTGCCATTCTTTCACTTTTTTCCGAGTTATATTTTATTTAAAACTTACGTGTTCGCCAAACGCGGTACCCAAGGGAGTAATTCAACGATGCTTCCCTGTTTCGGGGTCTCCTGTCGAATGCTCTCCGGGGGCTGTAAAATGTTGCGAAACAAAGCTTAAAATTTTCCTTAACGACTTCCTTTTTTCTTTGAGCAGTGAGGTCATTACCTAGCATTTTTCCGAATCCTAGTGTGGCTTTTTTGTGCTCGACATAGGCCTCGACAACGGCAGCTTGCCTTTACCTTTCCATAACTTCTTCTGAACGACCGTCCGTTTTTACTAAACCAGCACTAGCATCTCGTCTATGGCTGCCTGTCTGACAGCCGTCAATCAAACGCAATTCGAGAACTTCACTGCCGCTTTCAAGAAAACGAGGAGGCAATGACATCTAAGGTAGACACAGAAAGAAAATATTAGCAGAATTGTAAAAAAGAGGAAAGCCACTGTGGCCGTGTTGCAGCACGCTGTATTGCTTTCCGTAGCTTGTGTTTGGGTTCAAGTAAAAACTGATAAAGTAAAATAAAATACATTGAGTGTTAGAGGCACTGTAAATTTTAAGTTTGAATATGAACTTGAAGGACCTATTACCAGAAAATAGTTCCACAAATGAGTAGTGCTATTCCGAGCGTCGATTCCTGCTTATGATCTTGTCAGATGTTGACCGTTTGCCTGTGGATTCCTTTCTTCATAAGTGCTGATCAATCCTGCGTTATACCGCTTCGCTGGAAGTACCATTAAAAGCCTTATTCGTCTACTTGCTGCAAGCACAGGGGCTGGCAAGTATGTCGAACGGCCCTGAGCATCGGCCCAGGCGCGTCTTATTAAATATGTTCGTATTCTTGTACACAAGCTTCTAGTCTACATCGAACACACTTACGTAATGTCTATATTCACAAAAAAGGTAACACTTTGTGTTGAGGCTTATTAGTGAGAGCGAAACAGCACTTATGACACATAGCAAGATATGACCATCCCTGCATGTTCAAAAGAAGCTTTGAGCGATTGACTGCAGTGATGCCTGTGCAATGTTCGAGACAATAAAAAATACAACAAGAAATTCTCTAAACGAAACTATGTTTATACTGCCCGAAACCCAAAATGAGAGGACACGAAACAGACACAAACAAAAAGCTAACAAAGAGTGACAGCGGTAAGCGGTAGATGTAATCACAGAGTTCAAACAAAGTGAAAGAGTCCAAGAGGGAAGGGAAAAACTGTGGTTGATTCCTGTCATAGGAATCGGTAAAACACGAAAGGGAAATGTGCAGCGAAATCTAAAGCTGAGCATCATTGTGGGTCGGTGGCTGTCTTGCGGGTGTGCTTGGCGAGCGACGTCTTGCTGGCGGCTCGCTTCGGCGAAGGTTTACTGGCGTCATTTCCGTGACGGATATGGCGTCAGTGAAACCTTGGTGTATACCGGCATAAAATACTTTTGTGTTAAAATATAAGACCCGAAAAGAACAACCCGAAGTATAAAGTTATATTTAGTACTAAAGGTTGCTTCCCCGCAGGAAGGCCCTGTGTGCAGGGGTGCACCCTTTACAGGCCGCTTGCTTCGTTGTACTGGCGTCACTTTCTTGACGGATATGACGTAATTGAAATCTTCGTGAATACCGAAATAAAACACTTTCATGTTGAAAAACGCAGAACGTGTTTTCTGCTGACGCGAGGCTGTTCCGCCTCACGTCTCAGAAATACCAGCGTGGTGTTGCAGCGTTGAAATGGCCAAGTGACTCGTCGTGGACGCAGTGGTACAGCACGCTCCGAGCTCTCGCCGCTTAGTAGCGAACGCAGCTCCCTTAGAGCGTCGTTGTCTTCTTCTGATGTCCAGTGACACGACTAGCTTGAGGAGGAGAGGGTAGAGTAGTTACGGTTGGGGATGACATTTTGGACATGGAACGGGTCCGTAAGCCCGACCACCGTGCGTTCCGGTCACAGTCCACAATCCCCGCCGTTCAATCTCCCCGAATCGCCTTGAGGTGGTGCCACCTCGAAGAAAACTGACCACAAAGTTGGTAGATCTGAGAACTCAAATATAGCTCTTCAGCTTTGAGCAATTTAGCTACTGTTTTTTTCGCTTTATTTAATAGAAAAACTTACTTGTTGGCAAAGTCAAACATCCAAACTACGATGAAGTAATACCTAATACTCTGGGTTTGTGTAGTAGATTTTACGCACTTCAAATCTACCAGTAAACGAGTGGATATTGCGACACCTTAGTTACAGTTACGACGCCCTCTTCGTAAGGAATGGGGAAGGGGCTGCCATGTCCCGGGGCATGACAGCTCATTCCTCTGTTCTGGAAAACATGCATGCTGGCTACCTCACCCCCCCCCCCCCCGCCCCCCGCCGCCCTCTAAGAAAAAGTCTGCAGAAATTCGGAGTTCAGAGAAATACCTACTAATGCGTAGCATTTTTATGCCACCTGTCTTGAGTGTCAGTTTCCTCCACCCAGTTTTTTTGTTTGTTTTTTCTAATTCCTGTCCGACCAATTATCTTCAATTACGCTATTATAAAAATTGCAGGTGAAACTTTTGCGAAATATTCATTACTGTGGAAAGGCAGGTCGTTATACGATTTGCCATTTTCCGCAATTTTTACATATTTTTCTTACTTCTTAGTTATTAAAAATTTCGTCCGGCCAATCATCTCCATTTACGTTATTACAACGATTACTTTTGGAACTTTTCCGAAATCAGAATCGCTGTGGAAATGCAGGGCGTTACACGTTTCGCCATTTTTTGTAATTAGTATAGGTTTTCTTATTTTTTAATTGTTCAAAATTTTCTGCGATCAATTATCTCCATTTACGTTATTATACCGATTACAGTTTCAACTTTTTCAAAATTTGCATTATTGTGGAAATGCAGGGCGTTACACGTTTCGCCACTTGCCGTAATTGTTTATATTTTGTTATTTGTAAGTTTTTAAAAAAATTGTGTGACCAGTTATCTCCATTTAAGCCATTATTACGATTACAGGTGGAATTTTCGTGATATCTGCATTTGTATGGGAATGCAGGGCGTTACACAGTCCTGGCTGGGAGCTCGAAAGTGCAATCACGTCCAGATATCCTACAAATCATGTAATATGTCAATCTGCGAACGTCAAGTCCAGCTTGGTATCAAGAAACTTGCCGGCTGGGCAGACAAGAATGGTTTTAAATTTAATCCTGCAAAAAGCTCCTGCGTTGTGTTCTCCAGGAAGCCTGGGGTCCATCCGGACCCAGACATCACTCTTAATGGCGTGTCCCTTCCTGTGAAAAAGAAGCACAAGTTTTTAGGAGTTGTGTTTGACCACAAACTCACATTCATTCTCCACATCAAGGAACTTGAGCATAAATGTCTCGAAACAATGAATATCATTAAGGTCCTCTCACACCAATCGTATGATTCCGACAAAGAACTCCTGCTACGCCTGTATATTGCTTTGGTTGGAACTCGTTTGGACTATGGCAGTGTGGTGTATGGGTCGGCGACTAAAACAGCGTTGCGAATGCTTGACCCAGTGCTACACTTGGGGCTACGTCTTGCGTCAGGTGCTTTTCGCACTAGCCCGGTCCAAAGTTTGTATGTTGAATGTAACAAGTGCGCCCTTGAGAACCAACAGACGTACATAAACTTGCTTTATGCTTTTAAAATTTCATTGCTGAACAACCATTATTTTTATCCTGTCTTTAACAATACATCCACATATCTGCTGTTTGTAAATCACCCATCTGTTCCTCTGCCCTTTTCTCATAGAGTGAGAGAGCGAGCCTCGGATCTCAGAGCTTCGTTTTTAGATGTGTACAGATCATCCTTTTCAGACATTTTACAGCCTTGGAAAGTTCGTCCTGTGTCCTGCGACCTTTCTCTTCTAAACTTGACAAAAATCAGGTATCGCGAGCTGCAGTACTGCAGCACTTTCTGTCATTGCAGTTTAAATACCCATGTGCAGAATTTTACAGTGACGCTTCTAGAACCTCCGCTATGGTGTCCTGCGCTGCTCATGGTCCAAATTTCAATGCAGCCAGAACCATTAGCGTGCACACGACAATTTTCTCAGCAGAAGCGTATAGAAGTTTACTGATTGTACGACACATTCTTGAAAATCAAATTCGCAATTCCATCATCCATACAGGTTCCTTGAGTGTCGTTCGCGCACTATCATCGCACAAGCACCCCCAAAACCACATCGTTAACTGTATTCAACACCATTAAGTCTGTCTATGCACAAAAGCATGAGCTGCTCCTCTGCTGGATCCCAGGACACGCTGAGATCACTGGGAACGAGTTGGCAGACGAGAGGGCCGCTGCTGCTGCACTCGGGAACACTGAAGATATTACAACGGTACCCTATACAGACCTCAAGCCACACGTAAGACAACACTTGCGCAGAACATGGCAAACACACTAGAATGAACAGACAGACAACAAACTACATGTAATAAAGCCACACTTGGGACGGTACACAGCTGACCCAAACAAGAGACACACAGAAGTCGACTTCGCTAGGCTACGGATAGGCCACACCCATGCAACGCACTCGTATCTGCTCACGGGATCTTCAAGACCCCAGTGCAGCAGGTGGCTTTACGTTTACGCTAAAAGCGTTACCACTTAATTCATTCTCGCAGTTTTTGTTTAATTTCTATTTGTATTCGAATGCGGTTCACCTTTCAAACTCAAAATTAAATGACCACGAAGCCCAAAACCTAACAATTGAGTTCATTGAAACAAACGGGACCGCATATGCAAATATCCGCCACGCAAGAATAATTTTGAAGAGCGAGTGCCAATCTTGCTAAAAGTACACCAATAAGAACACAAGGTTTCCTCTTTAAATTTTCCCGCTTAAAATTTCACGGACTCGGAGTACGAGGAAATTCTAACCGCATAGATGTCGTTTTCTTTTTTCCCAGTAAATGACCTGAACGTAAGAGGAACTTAACTACAAAAACACTGCAGTTTCAACTTCGCTTGTGCTCGGAATCTCGAGCACGTACTCCGGCTGCAGATTCCGGGTTCAACCCACGACCTTGCACTTTCGAATCACGCTCGTGCCACTTAGCAGGGCTGTTACCGTTAGCTTCAGAGCCGTTATGGGCGTGTCGTATCCGTGCACAATGAGCCTCACAGCCTGGCGCCAGAAAAATACAGGCGGCTGTGTCATGATGTCTCTTGCTTTTTCACCTCGGTCTAGTTCTCTCCCGCTTACTGGGTCGAGGTTTTTCTTTGTGCCGCGCATTGCCATCTGCGTCTTCTTAGCCACAAGGCATCAACGATCACTACCGAGAAGGTCGGGCTGGCGGCTGGTTTTCACTATACCGTAAAGGATGCAACCAATAAATGGACTTTCCCCACTGATTTCCGGACACTATTCGAGCACTTAGTATGGCTACCAGACGAACGAATTACAGGAGAAGTAGATTTTCTGCAACACAGATTGAAGGCGGGCCAGTTGGTACATAACTGAGCTATAAACAGCGCTGAAAACAGGACTGCAGAAAGGGCACACAGACAGGACTACAGAAAGGACACAGACTTATAAGCAACACAAAGCGTCACAGCGTAAAACTGCAATAGCTTCCTGCACACTTCCGAGGCGCCGGTAATGACCGAGCTGATAATCCGAGCTGTGGCGCGTGTTACCATTATGCTTCTTTAAAGCATTCGCGACTAATGACGAATCAACAATAGCAAGGAAAGAAACACAATCATGATGTGGCAGTAAAGCAGCCTGTTGAAGTAATTTCCGCAGAAATACGAAATAACAAAAGCGAAGAAAGAGACGCAAACAAAATGTAAGAGGAAAGTCTTTGATAAGTATAACCAAACTTTCGCTTTCACAACAAGGAGACTTTTCTTTCCCCTTTTATGAAAAAAATGTGCTAAACATTTGCACATACAGCGCCATTAACATACATGCAGGACTTATAGTTGCGCATACAAAATCTTGGGCAGGGGCCTCAATATCTGTAGAATAATGGGAACATCGCATTCTATGGTTTATCGTAAGAATACGAAACGACGTTGTTTTATCTTAATCAGAAACTGGAGCACCAGGAAGACGTCTCCCGCCGTATTAGGTTACTCGTGCCAGAAGCAGCATAAATAATAGCTCAGTCGTTCATTCTTCGCTACTTAATTAGGACTAATGGTTCAAGAACATCCGGCGTTGTGAATAAGACAGAAATATATTTCGCTGAATTTGCTCCAAGAAGCAGCTTTTGCTCTCTTGGCCGTCTTCTTTATTCACATTGCTAGAATGAACAAAAAGAAACGCACGCGCTAGTAGGTGTCTTCTGAAAAATGGCGTACTGAGTCACAAGGTATAAGAACATCACAGCTTTCGGGTGCTATTCCAGAAGGCCTGGGTTTTGTCTACTCCCGAGTTTCCAGCTGCTTGGCTGAATAAAGTAGTTATATTGGAGCATCTGAAACACCTCGAGCGAAGCCGGTGAATCGCATAATGCAGGCTTGTCACATTCAGAGCAACCTTTTGGGGCCGCTTACGTTAAATATTTACGGCTTGTGATAACATCAGAATGCAGCGCTATTTGAAATCGAGGTGCAGTATTCACTCCCTTACGTAAAGTAGATAACTTTACGTTTCGATAACATCATACCGAGCAGCAACTATTTTGAATGTGGCGTGTTTTCATCGCCCACTTTCTTTATTTGCTATTCGGCCATAGTCACGTGATTCCATTGTCTGGCACCAATGGCAGAAAGTGCTTCCCAGGGTGAAAAGTTTTAAATAAAAAGCTCACATGAACACCTGGAATAAAAAATACGATCTTTGTTGTAACATGCTGATTCATGGAATAAAAGCGCAATAAAGTGAAATTTTTGGATTTGGTTGTCCCCAGTAGCTGCCCTTGAAACTGTGGAGCGACAGAACGCACTGAAAAATGTCGCCATACCCTAGCTGAGCCTCCTTCTAGAGCGCTGCCCTGGACTGGTTACGTCCCCTCAATAATCAGCAAATAGCATAAACCTCACTTTTAAAGCATTTTAACTTTCCTTGAACTATTATCATCACGTTACGGGGACGTCTCCGAGCTCGTGTATCCCGAGTTTCACGCTATCTCGGCCCTTCGGGAATAGCACCGTGAACGGAAGAACCACGCCCGTTGAGTGAAAGCAATTTTTTTCCCCTGGCGCATCCCGGACAGAATCTGGGCGAGATATTTATCCTCCTCGATGTCTGCACGACAGCTGGGCAATGGTGAGCTCCTTTGCACGAGACATCCGCACTAACGACATGGAGCAACGGCCGTTATAGCGGTCCGTTATTTGACGGTGACCTCCCCCTTGAATGTCGCTAAGGGAGATGCGAACCCCTCCGTTCCACCTCTCCGCTGTTCCAAGACACTGCGCCGCCCAGCCGTGATTGCTCTGCGGTTGATCATTGCGCGGTCTGCCGGGGGTTACATCTGCCGCCAGCCTCTCTCTGATCATTTCTCGAATGGTGCGGCCTGGATAGAGAACGCAGAGGCAATCCTTTCTTATTCTTAGACAAATTAAAGAAGTATAGCCACTGTTCAGGCGGTCGTAACAGTGCCTCAATTTTCATGCTGCATAGGCGTCCTATACCATTCGAGTGTTAAATAGTTCGAGCTTTTATTCATTTGTTTAGCTAAAGCTACTGCTTTCTGCAGCTCTGCACTGTGATCACGGCCTTACCCGTCAACTCTCGCAATAGGCCACGCAATCGTAACCTACCTGTTTCCTTCCCTTCACGCACCTTGATTTTGCATCAACTAACAGGGAGAGGGACACGCATATCAAGAGGAATACTTGGCGCAAAGACGAAGAGAAGGAATAATTGTGGAAGGTGAGGCCAGTAAGATCGCATAAATTATCGCTTCGATGTTTAGGAAATTTCTTCTTCGCGTCCGATAGGCCTTACAACGCCGGTCTCCTACCAGAAGTTGCCCTTGTGTCGAGATGGGGAATATAGCGAGCAGAGTTGAAGTTTTGAAGTAAAATGACCAAGAAAATGTTTTAATAACTGGTGACTCGAGGAACTTCCGAATCCGAAAAATTAAGTATTACTGGAAGCAATTGGTCACTTTTTACTCCTTGTATGGTCATTACGTGACTGGACAGGCTTCCTTGTCAAAGGCTCGCCTCCTTAGCAAGGGAAGCAGAGACAGTATAAAAAGCAAATATTGTAGAGAACACCAGCAGTTCGTACGTGTCATTGAAGTTACAAGAATAGGACCTCTGGATCCTCAACAAATGCTCAAAGGTAAGCCACGGTCTTGAAAGGAAGCACGTTCACTAAAGACGATCTATTGAAGAATGTATAGCGGGTGCAGCACATTCCCAATATGGCAATAAAAAACGCCTAGCGGTATCACACACGAACGCAAGCGCAACAGTACCGCGAAACTTTGCCGACGAGAAACTAGAAAACAAGGTCACCCCATTAAAGCAACGATTCTCAATTGCTGGTCCTAACCGCGTTCGGAACAAAAGCGGTAATCTCGGGAAATTGTAAAAGCCTGTTCCGTTCTTCATTCTTTCTTTGTCAACGACTTCGAAGCAGTAGATCGACAAACGCATTATACAGCGCAACGAAAAGCCACAGTCTCTCGAGAAGGCTCCCAAATGGCCCCAGTTCTTTGTCTGTTAAGGGCTCTCGAAATGGGCGCCCTTTTAAATTAAATTTTTTAGCCCAGTCTCTGTTTTCAAGTACTTCCCTGTCCCTCTAAGTTCACGGAGAAAAATCTGTAGTATTTAGTTTGCGATGGTATCGACATAAGGACACGTCTGATATTAAGTGAGTATACGCATTTTACAGCGGAGCTGTTCAAGTTGGACTTCCAGCCGTACCTGGCGTCGCTCAAAACGCGGCGCCGTGAAGTAGAGAGGAGAAAAATGCTAGGCCAAGAAGTGGGAGGGAAAGTGGTGATGAGGCAAGGAGCCAACCAGCAGGTGTGCCAAGTGCGTACATCAAGAAAAAAAATGCGGTTGATTCATCTGTCACAGGAATCGATAAAACACGAAAGTGAAATGTGCAGTGAAATCTGCACCTGAGCACGATTTGCGGGTCAGCGGCGGCCTTTTGGGCGCTTGGCGAGCGGCGTCGCTTCAGCAAAGGTGTACTGGCGGCATTTCCGTGATGGTATGACGTCAGTGAAATCTGGGTATATCCCGGATAAAACCCTTTCGTGTTAAATTATAAAACCCGAAGACGAACAACCCTAACTATAAAGTACGCTTTAGTACTAAAGGTTGCTTCCCCACAAGAAGACACTGTGTGCAGGGGTGCACCCTTTACGGGCCGCTTGCTTCGTTGTACGGGCTTCACTTCCGTAACGGATATGACTTCAGCGAAATCTTCGTGCATCCGGGAATAAAACACTTTCGTGTTAGAAAGCGCTTCCCGTGGTCGGAATCTAACCATGCTCCCTCGCCTTATAAAACCAGCGTCTATCCGATTACTCTATTACAGCAATCGGGCCGCTCAGCGCAGGCGTCGGCTTCGGATTTTGGCTGAGTTGAAGAGGACAGATCTTGGGTAGGGTTATGCGCGTCGGGGGATTGACTGTGCCTAGTGATGACGTAAGCTTTGAAATGCAGGTTTAGAGGGGTCGGCGTGCGCTTGGCGGAATCAGTGTGCGATATACACAGAAAATTGGCAGACTTAGGAAAACCAGAGTTGAAGCAAGTGAAGGTCACCAGCTCCGCTTTTTTCTCAGCCTTCACATCTCAATTGCGACGGTTGCCGAAATCTCCTTACAGCTATTCGATGCTGAGAAAGAGAAAGAAGGTGAAATTAATTGTTTTGTTCTCAAACACAAAACTGAGACGAAGATCTTGAGTCAGAATTATTTTTGTGAATATATTGGCTATCGACAAAAATTGTTCCCTTCATATTTTAATTTATTTCTGCCGGTAGTATACACTGAGTGTGCTGGATTATGACAACAATGGGTGAGGTAGCCATTGATGTGACTTAGATCGAACAAAATAACTGTTTCTGCTTCAAGCTCTTTCCCCCGACCATTCTTAGTAATTTTTGTAAACCAATACATGTGTGCGCGGCAGATTACTTCAAAGGGTCCTGCGAAAATTTACCACCTAAAGGAATAAAATACAGTTGTGTCAACGTAAATGCACCAGCAATTACGGAAACAGGGACACCCTGGTAGATCTATCTGTAAAGCATCAAACCACTACTCCTAAGGCTTGGATCCGGGTCCTACTCAGGACGCACTTTCTTTTTTCACTTTATTGCTTTGAAGTATTTAAAAACTCCTTTTTCCACATGAAATTGCAACGAATAACTAATCCAATGCCGTCGCCGGCGTTGTGTAGTGCAAATTTTTCTCTCTCTGTCCATTCAACGAAACCCTCAAGTCCTATCCAGATTTAGACCCCTTTTTCACAGTATCTATAGCTGTCGACAATTAATGTTATTTTACTGGAGGGTAAGATATATAAAGCGAATAGACCATTAGCAAATTGCTTTTTCTTAAAGTTCTTTACATATCCTTTACATTTCTTTACCTAAGGAACGCTACATATCCTTTTCATAAAATTTCAATTTTCCGTATGCTTCTGCGAGGTCATTTTTCATAATACTTCGGGTCCGCAAAACTCTTATCTCGAAAGACATGCCCGAAGCAAAGAACAAGCTGTGTTTTATACTTTTAGTTCAAAACATTTTGATAATATACGTTACTTTCACCTTTGAATTCAGCATCGAAACGAAGCTACCGAGGATTTTAATATTTGAGATGAAAAGTTATGTCTGTTGAGAATTCTATTTCTCGATCATATTCATCGACAATTAATAGGTTTTCAAAAGAAACTGTTCCAGAACGTAAACAAGACACTTATTTTGTTTGCCAGTCACCAATACCATCACTCAGATGACCGATAAGAAAGAAGCTTTTCTGGCAATACTAGCTTCAACACAATACGTTGTTGTTTTCATTGCTTTGCCCTTCTCGCATTTCTTCTCCCTGCCAAAACAATCTCAAGATGGCGTGTTGACAGAAAGACGGCTGTCTGAAATGGAAAACAGGATGCTCCCTAGAAGCATAAAGAATATTCATTGAAGAAAACGCTTGAATTATTTACCAATAAACGTAGCGGAAAAAGCAACGGTTCGCAAGGTACCACCCAAGCGGCGAACGAACGGCCGATCTTAAAATAATGCACTCCATTCGCGCCTAAAACTGGCAAACCTGCGATTTGATCAGGTTGAGTTAGTTACAGTAACCTGAGTTCGGACTTCAATGGGCACAACTCTGCCATCAGATGCGCGGAAATGTGGGTGTGCGTCGTAGCTGGCACCTTCTCCGACCTTCTCCATACAAGCAACCGATCAGGGAAAAATGGGTAAGCTGGTTTATTTTAGCTTTACTTTATGTAATTCTTGAGAAATCACTTTACAGCTTTTACAAGCCACGTTCATCAAGGAGTTCGGTGAGCAAGGTTAACCGTTGACACTTTGGCAATAAGTTTCACGAACGGCGATAGCGCACCCTTGTGTCGATATAAAGCCCAACACTGGGAATATCCCCGGACCCACAAAAGCAAAAGTGTAGATGCTATTCCTTACGAAACAATGGGTGCAGCCGGTTTTGAAACGACGACAGGACCGCTTTCGACGGAATAGACCGCTGAAACGGGCCGCGCCGCCAGCCACTTCCTTTCTTTCCATTGTAACGCAGTTCCAAGCGGCTGCGGTGCGTTTTATTGGTTTTTTTGTCATGTTCCTTGGCGGGAACACCCGGCGCCCTCTGGAAGAGGCGGCGAGGGATGCTCTGCCGCCTCCTGTTCCCTCGGCGTATTGGAGCGGCACAAAGGCGTCCAAGCCGATCGTCGGAAATAGCGTCCGACGCCACACGGATGCGCACGCGGCGCGGGTCAAGTTCTTACGTTCATGCTGCTGAAAGGCCCAAAGTCCGATCGCACTTTTTTTACCGTCGAAGAAATGTAAACGTTCCTTGCGGGTGTTCGCTGTTGGTGTCGTGTTGCTCCCACGGCTAGTGTTCTCGCGTAAGCGCTCTGACCTCGAATGCTTGCGTGAGAAGACCGCGCGTATCAGCGTGCTTGTGTCTTTTGCTGGAATGATTGTATAAATGGATACATGCTGTCCGCCAAAAGAAAGACAAATCCGTCGTAGCGGTAAGAAATCTTCCTCTTCCTTTAGATGCGCACAAAGTGCTTAGGGCGCTCGAGTAACCGTCGCCGGGAAGGTGTCCCTAATACACTTCACACACGTGCGCGCGCATGCACCTATTCCGTGCCTCTTGCTGCAGGTTATTTGTCATGGCCGCCACCGTCATGACGTTCATCCACGCCGTCTTCGTCCCACTATTCTGCGCCCTGACGCACGCCACGCGAGAAAGGCACCCCGGGCAGTTTTTGAGCAGTGCTGAGTTTCGTCTAGTATCATCACTTTTGGGCAGTATGAGTGCACTTTATAAAGGAGCATGCGCTAGCATCTAAGATAAACATTGGCTTGTTACAAACTTGAACAAGAACGGCAGCCTGGACTGCTGTCCATGCTTTAGATCCATATGTTGCTCCTACCGAATTTGTTCCGCCGGATCAGGATGCCCGACTATAGCAAAAACTTAGAAGACACCCCTAGGACAAGTGCGTAGAGGAGAAAGAGAAATGCGATCTCTTACTGTTGCATAAAAATATCCCTACGAGGCCGGCCAAATATACCTACGAGGCGGACCAAGGACGTGGTGGTGGTAAAACATTTATCTGAAGTAAAAGAGGTTCGCGGTAGAAAGCGGAGGAGCCCTCCGTCCAGGGATCCTGCGGCGGCTGCTGTTCTGCGTACCCGGTCCACCAACTGTCGCTCGTCATCAGGGTCTGAACTGAACTACACAGCAGGGCCTCCTACTGCTCCAAACTGGGGGTGCAAAAAATGGGGGCTGCTGGTGTGTTTTGGCAAGCCCACGTACAGTGTTGGATGTTCGCTGCAGTGTGGGCATGTTGATGGATATACTGTGGGTGAAATATATTGTGTGGCACCCTGTACTGTGGCACCCTTGGCGCATGAAGTTGCAACTATCGATGTCTAGAAGAGTGAAAATTCTGCATTCTTGAAAGTGTCCAGCGTTTTCCTACCAATGCTATTTAGTTTTGTAATTTTCGCCTTTTTTTATTTGTCTCACTTTGGTATAAAAAAGGGGGTTCTAAATTTGGTTTTCTGTACCGCACAGTGTAATTCATTCCCAAGAAAGGTTTTGATGCTAATGTTGTGATAGCAGATTACTTTTGCCTTGTTCTGGGGATTTTTTGCATTGCTCGGAAAAGGTGAAAAGTCATCTGTGTAGCACCCTAGCAGCATGGAAGGGTTGCGCCATTTGCATAGCTTCAATGTGAAGCAAGGAAACACAAAACAATGGAGCAGAGTGTTTTGTCGGTATCTATGCCTCAATTTGTTCTTTCCTTGATAAGCATACGTCCGCAAAGCCGACTTTGGGCAAAGTAAGCACTCGTAAGGAGCTTTTGAGTTGTCATGATTCGTTAGAGGGGGAGTACGACAATTGAATCGTACCGCCAGAGAAAATACAATATCCGCACATAGGGCTCTCGCTGCGTTCGGAAAGTTACTCACTTCGCCACATTCGTTTCGCGTCATCGTGTATGTGGATCCTATCGCCCAGTTCTAGTAGCAACGAGAACAGAATGCTGAAGCGGAAATATTCTGGTGCATTTGTTGTTGAGTTGTTATGATGTTACAGTACAAGACAAAAGGGTCCCTGGTGTTGAATTGCTTGATTGATTGATTGATTGATTGATTGATTGATTGATTGATTGATTGATTGATTGATTGATTGATTGATTGATTGATTGATTGATTGATTGATTGATTGATTGATTGATTGATTGATTGATTTAGCATCCGTAGTACAGGGCGTTCTGTTGGAGCACTAAGAACTGCTTTCCAAAAAAACGACACGTGGATAGGCTGAACAGAATGGGGTTAAGTTGCGTTAGTTTAGACTGAAGCACAGTTATGAAGAAATTGAAATGTGCGAGCGAATAAGAACATACAAAGGAGCAAGGAAGGCACGTCACCACAGAAAACAACAGCTGAGCTCAGTACAAATTTACAAACTTGGTCGCATACAGAGAGTGACCAAGAGAGAAAAATAAATTTCGGTGCATCCAGATCGCGCGTTTTATTATTCAAGGCGCACAGTCAGGGCGAAAACTAGGCGATTCACACTGGTAGCACCCCTTCCTTACGTAATTTACACAATGGTAAAATAAGAAGACAGTCAGAACGAAATTTTTCCTTTTTAAAGCGCCCGGGCGGGAATTTCCAGAGTGACACTTTCTCGTAGTGTGTAGTTCACGCGATTCAAGGGAATCCAAGGCGATTTAATTAGCCGCACAAGGATGCAGCTCGTACTCTTACCCTGGTTTTCAGAATCCCTCCTTCACTCCAGCTTCCAGTGCAGGAGATCCTTGAAAACGATTTCCGCATTTAAAACATTGCTGTATCGCCCACTCAGGCGAGTCCAGCGAATAGATGGAGTGAAGGACAGACTCAGAATGCGGCCATTAGATATACCAACATGTGCCCATGTATTTAGAAGTTCACCCTTCGGTGCTTACGCTTTATTCTGAATTCGGACTATGGGAATTTTCACTGCATGCGTGCAACGTTACTCAATGCACAGGGTAAAAATCCGAGTTGGCGAACTATTCCTTTGTTTGCACTGGCCATGAACATCCTATGGAGAACAGGACAGCACAATGGTGGCAAGTTCCCACCAAGAAAGCCGACAGGAGCGCACTCTCTCTTCTCTCTTGTTTACGCACAGCGCTCGCCTCTCCGATCTTCTCTTCTTCATTTTACTCTTCCGGGCTCGGCGCTGTCCTTGTGCCCCGGCTGCCGAGCGTGCCTCACTTTCCAAAAAACTGCATAAGCCAAGGAGTGTTATACGTAGATGAAGGGGCAAATTCCTAGAGATGGCGTTGGCCTTTGTCCAACGTTCTTCTTCTCTGGGAAGACCTTTTTCGGCACTGTGTTGGTGACGCCGCTTTTTATGTTCTGCCAGGGTTTGCGAGAACTGTGAACGCTGAGGGGACAAACGAATAGATTAAGCTTGACACGCTCTGATTGGTCCGTCTAACTTTGTTCAGATTCATTCTTTCGGCTGTAGTTTTATACGGCATACTTCTTCGCAGCGCAGCGTACACGGGTCGTCCGCTCGTTGAGGAGACACGGCACAGAGGGGCGTCGTGGTTAATGACGCTCACTTCTTCGCCTTGTGCTGTGTCGGCCTAAGTCACGGGACATTAGAACGTCAAAAGGAAGCGAACGCGCAGTAAATAGTTCTCGGGGTGAGTGCCCGTTGTGTCTTTACCCCCGTTTCATTCCCATCGTAAAACTCCGCTGGAAGCGCTCGAGACGTCGCACTCCACGCTTGCATCGTGGGCGCCGTGGAAGCGTTCTGGCTTTGACTGCTCTGGCAGAAGAAAGCGCTAGCAGCAGATCGACGACGCTCAGCGTAACGGCTGCGTATCAGTTCCGGCTTCTAGTAAGCATGGCACGCAATGGGGATAATTTCAACGAGCATTCATTGAAAACCGATAAATGTCATCCCGCGTGCACATGTCGCGTTATTCTAGTGTTCTGCATGGTGATGATGGCAGTTGGCGCGGTTTTAATGCTGTTCAAATATTGCGTATACATAGAGACCCACCTAACTATTTCGATGTAACTAAACCCGAATTCTGAATTTAGCAGGGAACCTATTTTTTGGCAGAGGTTGCGTTGCTAACAATGATCGTTCTCGCAGAAATACATAGGGAGTCGACCAATTTTCTGTAAGCGTGAGGTTCACTAAATGTATACTCGTGCGTGCCCAGATTTGAGAGAATTCTAAGCAAAAGGTATGCATGTGGAGGGGGTGGTACCAGACAGATGGCTCACACCCACTGAGGGGGATTGGTTAGGAAATAGGTGGTTTACCGAAATAAACTGTGTAGTTTTGGGTGGGGGGTGTAGATAGATATTTAAATTTTAGGATGGATTAGCTCTGGATGACTAGAGAAAGAAAAGTTAGGAGAATATAGACAGAAGTTTAAAAATAAATAAAAACACACGAAAATTAGGAAGTCAGTATAACGAAGAGAGAATGTGGTACAGACGAAGCAGTGAGCAAGGCGCACGTAGGTTTGACGGGGGAACCCAACAGGGCCAAATGATAGCTAACATGACAGGCAGCCTGATTCTAGAATGAATGAGTGCAACGCACGGTAAAGATTTCCGAGGCAGAATCCCAATACTTTAGCCCCGAACGATAAAATCAGTGTTGTAGATAGTGGGAGGTTTAGCTGCTTACATGTGTCTTCTAAATACCTTCTTCTTATAGAGGATAACCGTTGGCAGGCTTTCTGGGCTACACGTTTTCTTCTTTTACCCTGCGGGATGATGTCTCGGTCAATTGCTTTCCACCGGGGCGAATTACGCACGAAGGGAGGCTCCAACACGATTTTTACTCCCCTGAGGAAAGTTACCGGAAGACGTCTCAACTCAAATCAGCTGCCGTGGCTTGTCACGCTGTCAGAGTTTGCTGCGCCACATTTGTTAAGTTGTGACAACAGCACATGCTCTACTTCCCAGGTTTCAGCTCCTTTTAAAGCAAGAAGTAAAGCTCACAGTAAGTGTAGATTTGCAAGTCTCGACTTCATTTTGTTGTCATTGTATACCTTCAGAGCCTTATGCTGTTACAAAATTTTGTAAACGATCAAGTGTAAACCTGCATATCAAAGAATAAACAGTATATTCAGGATTTATATGCAGGTTATTATCGAAATACTTCTCTGTAGCAGTTACATGAGCAGAAGGATTGGTTGTAGCAATACTTGAGACCGGTATGTAATTCAAGTAATTTGGTTTTATCGAATCAATGAAACCAAAGAAATGCGCGGCCTTGGAATTAGCAGGGTGAAATTAAAGGATGACTGAAAGAAAGAAAAAACAAAGCGCTTCTAGGAATTCTTTTTTGTTTCTTTGTTCGTCCAATCGTTTCATGCTTATTCCAAACGAGAGCGTGTCTTCAGACAGTAAAACAAATAAATTTTCCTTTTCACCAGGAGTAAAAATGAGCTTAAATTTTACGTCAACATGTAGACATGAAGAGCGACGGTGCATCCACGTCATCGCGTGAAATCTTCACACCTACCGACTATCGCTTTGCAGCTCCAACTAGATTTGACGTACGCTTTATTCGGTTTTGAGTTTGCGATTACAATGATGTATTTTTCGCACGAGCGAGAACTGTCGTAATTTTCGGCGCGATGAAACGTCACGGAAGTTTAGAGTAGCCTTGAATAATGATAGTTGATGATGATGGTTGGATGTTTATGGCGCAAGGCCAACTAGGGCAAAGAGCGCCAAAGCAATGGTTATGTATGACGGTTAGAGATATAACCCCTAAGATTGATAGTGTTCTCGTGGGCGAGTGCTCATAACATAGGGTCAGCACATTATTGCATTCACCGGATCTTTTCTATCGGGTTCAGCGGAGAACATGAAAGAATATTGAAGTCTCCAGGACGTATAGGTGTTTTGTATATTATATGTGTATAGGTTAGGATTTGTAGTAGACATTTTTCAACGTATGTAACCAAGCGTGCCATAGAAGGGTTTTCGGTAATGTAACATTCGTGCGTTTCTTAAGGGAAATTGGCTGTTAGGTGGATGGCCAAATTACAGAATACACCAGGTGATAAGTAGACAGAATACGCGATAAGTAATTTTTATATATTTCACGTATGGCTAATAAGGCTCACCGTCAGGTGTCACTTATCGACATCAAATTGAAGTGCGTGAGTGATAGAAGTTGACTATATTGCTACGCAAATTACTTAATACAATGCAAAAAATCTTACAGCTGATGCTTGTTCCCAAGAAACATGCTTGGAGAACATCAGAACTGAGAAGGCCACACGAGAATACAGTATTCAGATGATGCTAATTATGCTCTTTGGATAAAAAGTCTATCCTGACAAGACTGTCACTGTCGAGGAAAGCTGATCGAGTAACTTATACAAGTCTGTGGATTTGCTGTTTGATTTGTCCTTGCCATTCATTCCAGTTGCACCGACAAGAATGAAAGCGTCGCCATTCGCTATGTACTAGAAGCTGGGCAGTATGCCGAAAGCCCCAGCAATAAAAGAGCAAAGTTCGCCATTGTTTTACCTCAAGGATGCGTCCTTAGTCAGATGCGGAATCAGCATGCGACCATAGAGCGTTTATTTAAATTTTTATATGCACGAACAGTACAACCGCGGCCATTTACGACACGTTCTGCAGAAACTGACATAAATGGTACGAACCGTCCACTCAACCTACCCAAAGGTAATGCTCATAAGAATAATTAGTAAACCACATGTGATTGCAGAAACCGTGGCCAAGGACAAATAAACAAAAGGACATGCGTTTTTATTCGACACAACCAAGGTATTGACGCGGAGTCGTCAGCGCACAAGCCTAGCAGGCGCCTCCACACCAATGACCGGCTTGCATTAGCCGGCAGCAAAAATAGGAAAGGACGGATACTTATGAATGTGAGAACTTTCGTTAGCTCCTTCAACTTTTGCGGTAGCAGGCTGGGTACGAAACTATCTAGCCTCTTACGCTGAATAATCTACCACGCAGTTGTCTTTACTCACTTCACTGCAAAGTCAACGTTATCATTGATTTGTAGCGCGCACCTTGCCCCCTTTCCCTCCCGGCTCTTCCCTCCCTTTATTCGTGTTATTCGGACTACTCGCCTAAGAAGGTTTGTTTCCTCTAAGCATCCAGTGGCCACTATCCGTGAGTACGTGCAAAATAATGCGTAGGTAACCTCCTCATCCAAATAGAGAGAGAGAGAGAGAGAGAGAGAGAGAGAGAGAGAGAGAGAGAGAGAGAGAGAGAGAGAGAGACCGTAAAAACATTTATATAGTAGAGGCTGTTGTTATGGCTGTCACTCAATAAATGGCATCTCCTGCCCGCGATTTCTTGGCTCCTGGTTGTCCCCGCCGGCGCCACCAGGTGAGCTGGGTATCCTGGTCTGGGCAGGCCCGGCAAAAGGGCTAGCTTCCTTATCTTTAACGGGACCCTGCAACACTGCTGATAAGCGCTTTCTTTTTTTCTTATCGCCTGAAAGCACTGCGAAAGCAGTAGTTCTCGACAGCACCGAGCGCACTGCGTTCTTTGCTCGTCGGAACAGGTAGCGTATTCCAGTTTCTGCCTTACTTTTACTGCTATTTTCTTTCAAGTGGCTATCGGATGCGTTTATTGCTGCAACTAGAAGGAAGCCGGCCAACAGCCTTAATGTAGCCTGAGTGACGTCACCCAGGAGCGCGAACAAGGTCTAGACGCGAAAAAGAATAAGATCCTTTGAGCAAGTTTCTGAGCAGCTTTGACGCCTTTTGATGGGCCTATAACTGTATTATTTAAGGTACTCGTAGCCCCATATTTTAATTTGTGGTGGCGTTCGTTGACTACCACCTGAAAGATTGTCAAATTTAACTGGAAAGCTCAAAATAGATTGTTGCAGGGTTCTTTGAAAGGTAACCATGAAGGTGTGAATTATGGTATGCCTGTAATATTTTAGCACATTTGTATGCAAACATTTTGTACTTCCAATTTCAGCGCTTCGAGTGACTGCGAACGACCAGAAGAGGACGTTCACCTCATCATCCGTTTAGAGTGAAAAAAATTGTCCATTGGATTGCAACAATCCAAACAGCCGGCCTAAATCAGAGTGAGACGCTTCCTGCGCTGATAAAACTTAGGAATGTGGTCGAATGGTCCACGGTGAAGTAAACCGATTGCAAAGCGAACATCCCTGAACGTGAGATCGTGCCGCCGCATTCAGTCTGCTGCTGCGGCAGAGTTCTCGACTGCGAGGAGGGGACAAAATCCCTTCTGGAGCCAACCGCGGTCCTGGTAACTTTTTCTTTACTGACACCGCAACGAACAGAATAAAAGAACATCAGAAAAACCCGATGCAAAGCTATCGTACGCGTGGGCAGACCATTCGCAAAATCGTTCCGTTGCGCCCGAAGCCACCTCATCGATCGCGGAATTTAAATCCGCCCCTGCGGCTACACAACACTCACAATGCTCGAAGCACGTACCTGTAATAGAGCGGAACACGTTAAAAAAGAGTGGAACGTGAAGCTGAAATTGCGGATTTAAACAGTCAGTCCGATTTGTTGCCCGGGAACGCGCGAGTGCAGTGTGGGCGGGAAATACCACAGCATCAAAGCATCCGTGGACTAACAAGACGATTGCGACAATGTATGTTTTTTTATTACCTGAGTTTTGCAGTGTTCATGGGTACAAATCACCTGCAATTTCATGAACAAATAATTTTGTTGCTCTAGAGAGTTGATTGACTGGTTATATGTTTATTTAGGTAAATATGGAATAATTGAATAATGAAATAGGTATAATTAAAAATGATGTTATTTTTTATTTTTATTTATTTGTTTATTTTAATTAATTAATTTTTTATTTATTTATTTATTTATTTATTTATTTATTTATTTATTTATTTATTTATTTATTTATTTATTTATTTATTTATTTATTTACGGGTCGAGATTCAATAGTACCGGACTTTATGCTCAACGGGGGCTTTTGTAGGATAAGCTGTTAAAGATGGATAGCAGCATAATATCTTTGCCTTATTTTCGGGCAAGTGAGCGACAAGTCTCCGCAAAAAATTTTTCAACATAATTTTTTTGAGGGGGTTTAGGGAGGGGAATGGGGAATTAGAAAGCACAGAGATTAATTCCCGCAAGAACTATCAACACAGCTGTATGCTTTTGTTGACGGGAGAAGACTTGAGGAAAGACGTTCGTATAAAAACCGCTGCGTGGCAGAATGGGAACAGAGAAGTTCACGAAACGGGATTCAGTGAGATGCAAAGAAATCTTATGTTACAGCATTTATCAGAGTTGTCGCAGTTAGGAACAAGGAATTTTCCATAAGCTGCAGGTTCACACAACACATTTATTAAGCGGAGTCGTGCCCGGAGCAACATGACTTTCACTTTTGGTGAAACGTTACCTCGAAAAAAAAAAGTTCACTTCCGTTTGTTATTAAGATAAAGGGGGGTGGGGGATTAGGTAAGGTTTGCAAATAAGACTAAAAAAACTCATAGTGTATTTAGACAGGTTATACGAATCAATCGAATCATAACTTTGCTTCCCCTAAGATACATCAATTGCTTGGAGTAATTTGACAAGCTGCGGTGTTAATAAAATGCCCTAGAAATGTTCGTCAGTCAGAATTATTTGCCTCTGTTTGTTATTAATTACCCGCTCTAAAAGGGTGCCTCGGAGATCTGCTTGACTGCAGTTCGCTCTTTGAGAACCCGTGTATATTTTGGCGGCACAATGACCACCTGACAAGAGCGAAGATGGAGGTGTTTCACATAAATGAAACGAAGGCAAGTGTGTCAGCCATGCGTCCGTGAATCTACATGAAAAGAAATTTGGTTACCTATCAAAAGCGATAGCATCGGTTGTCCGGGTCTCTTCGTGTGTGTGCGTCTCTCAAGCTTTTTGTTAATCACACCGCAATATCGAGGTGACGCTCTGGGCAGGTGTGTGTTCTAGTAGTATATATTTGTGTTTATGCCTTAAACATCAGTGGCGAATTATTTGTCATCTCATTTTTCCCCCTCGTATTCAAGCGCTGTCCAACGATGCACAAGAACCAAGTAGCCCAACTGCCGATTCTACTGGAATATTAGTGGCAATTGTGCTTGACGTACAAAAAACACAATTGGAATAGAAATTTTCTAGGCGCGGCAAACTCACTCGTGAGATCAATGTCGTGAAAAGATGAACAAAGCAGCCATAACAAGACAAGCCTAAAACATTGGGTGAAACAAAGCTACATTGGAGCCCCGTAGGACTCGCCCTATCCTCTATAGCAATAATAAACATACGGTTTCACTAAGACGCCCACTGCTCCAACAGCGAGAAAAAGAAAACGCACAGTGTGACGTGAAACATTTGTGGCATGAAACAAAGTACAACGCCGGCACAAGAAGAGCCTCCGTAAGAATTTGTTCCCCTCTATAGCCATGATTTAGCACCGCTGAGATAATTCGCCCGACTTCTTATGCGATCCAATTCAAACTCGAGCAAGACTGATCTCTTCGCCACGAGCAATGGGCGTCGCGCGCGGCCCTGTTATGCAGAGCTCCAATGCGCCTCCCGGGAAAGCTGTTCATGTAAATACGCCGACGCGTTCTGAATATCAAATTGAGCCCAAAGCAGGGCACGCGAAGAAAAATTTGACATCCACCTCAATGCAGCCGTGCGGCTACAAATAAGACCTGTACAGCTTTCTCAGAAACTTCGCAGTTGAAGAAAAATGAATCCTGAAGAAAAAAATTATGGTCCACTAAATCTGGTCGATTAACACCTGTCCTTCACTTCGAGTTGTTGATCAATTTACTCTCGCGCTAAAAACTACTAGCCTCCTGTTTAGCTGAGTTGGTAGAGTGACTGCCCTATATAGGTGGTGGTCCCGGGTTCGTATCCTGGAACAGGATGAATTTTTCTTCAATTGCAAAGTTTCTGAGGAACCTGTACAGCTTTTCTTTGTAGTCGTACGGCTGCATTCGCGTGAATTTCAAATATTTTTTTGCAGAAGCTTACTCCACGTTGGGGATTTCCCCTAAATCTGGTCGACTAAAAGCAGGGCATACGCCTTACCACAAATACCGCATGAAGCTATCAAACTGGCCGTATACGTCGTCTGTTTTGAGACGCGCAGCGTTAGGCGATTCATTAACATCTCAGACTTCTATGCGCTCCTAAAAATCTTTTGTCTTTGTCCTGTTTCGCTCGCATAGCAATAGCTACGTAAACTGGCAAGCGGACCAGTGTATTACAGCTCCGGTCGAGGCGTGATGACGGGCGTATAATAACGCCATTAAGAAATCTTCATTGCCGCCGGAGTATGGGGGAGGTGGGGGAGATCACGAAGGGTCGTCCCAAAAAGTAAAGGAATGAAACTCAATTACGGAAACAGCCCACATCGTCGTAATCCAATTTACAAGAATAACAGTGCGAAAATTTATCTACTCGGCACGCAGCCGCGAAAAATACCCATGCGCCAATAAGGCGCCTAAAGATACCTTAGCTTTACGTAACTGCTAAACCCTAAGTGAGAACAGGTTGCCTAACTTAATTACTACTTACGAGAAAAACGTCAGCGTGAATGAATTTTAGGGAGGAAAAACTATTAGGCAACCTCGGCATATCTACTGTGAACGACTCTAAGCCTCATTTGTAGAGCTTCTTTCGTGAAGCCTCCCGTATTTTGCAGTCCATAACTAGCTCCCGCAAAGTCGATGCGCAGCAGAGGGAGGTATGACGCGGGTGTACGACGGCCCGACAGTAAGCCTAACGCCACGCTTTTTAAAGGAAAGTTTTCTATGTCTTACTGATGGCGTACGTCGCATCGAAAGCGCACTGCAGAAAAGACAACTTAAGTTTCTCTGACGGTAAGGATTATCCGGGATGGAGTGAAAGAGAAAAGCGAAAAAAAAAAAAGGCCCCGTATTTGCTTCTTTTGTTGCAAATATCGACAGAAGGCAATAGTCGACTGGCGCCCCTGGCAAGTAAATGCCTCCCTTCTCTTTCCCGCTCACTTCTCATGCTGTGTCTCTCCTGTCTCGTTCATTCCAAGATGACACGCTAGAGGTTTGCTCAAGTCAATTTAAATTGACCGCCTTCCAGTGCTCCATGTCGGGTGTCTCGATGCCAGCGCTGCCAGACGCACGTGAATCGAGGCACCCCACTACAACGTTTATAGAACCATGTTGCCCTACTCCACGAGTGTTCCAAACGGAATGTGGATCCTATCCAGTGGAACCTTTTGTTGCTGTTGCCTTTGGATGTTTTTAAGTACCGCCAGGTAACGCAGGCAGCAGCAGGCGACGGTTTTCTGCCGCTGATGTAGTATTTTATTTGGTATCGCAAAAACCAAGCATCCGTGAATTTCCGTTAAAATCCGTGAAAATCCGTGAACACTGCAAATATGACTTATGTATTGATTTTCTGCCTCATATTTGCGTAATGTCTTGTTCTTGTTCAACAATCTTGACAAATATGAACATTACCACCGGACTTAGACGTCTAGATTTGGGTGTGGGTAAATAAGACTATTGCGCACATTCAGTTTCCCTTTGGCTGGGCGGCTGAATCGAGTCACAGACCGACAGACGGACAGACAGACTGCAGAACGAAAGTTCTGCGTTTAAGTAGCCCAAGAAAGACTATCGGCTTTAAAAAACGCTTCCCGTTGTCGGAATCTAGCCTGGGTACCTCGCGTTATGAAGCGGACGTCTATCCGATTGCCCCATTGCGATACCTTTTAAAGACGATAGTCTTTCTTGGGCTACTTAAACCCAGAAATTTTGGTCCGTCTGTATGTCTGTCTGTCTGTCCGTCTGTATGTCTGTCTGTCTGTCCGTTTGTCTGTCTGTGGCTCGATTCAGCCACCCGGCCAAAGTAAAACAAGGCCTGCGCAAGAGTCTCATATAGTCACAGCTAAATCTGCCCGTCTAAGTCCGGTGTAATTTTCATACTTATCAACATTTTTGAAGAAGAACAAGACATTACGGAAATATAAGACAGGAAATTATTACAGAAGTGATATTTGCAGTGTTTCTTTATAAAAAATCAGACATGCTTGATTTTTGCGAAATTAAATACATCATCAACCGCAGAAAAAAAATTCACTCCGCCGTCGCCTGCTGCCGCCCGCGCCACTATAGCTTCTGGCGCTATTTTGAGAACTGAACCGGCAACAGTTACGAAAGATTCCACTAGATAGGTTTCACGTTCGGCTTGGAACGACGCGTAGAGTAGGGCAACGTGGTTCTATCAACGTTGATGTGGGGCACCTCGATTCACGCGCGTCTCCGCCGTACGGCAGCGTTGGCATCGAGAGACCCGGCCTGGATCAGTGGAACGCGGTAAATTTAAAATGATTTAAGCAAACCTTTGGCGTCTTTACCTTGGGAGGAGCGCGACGCAAGAAGAGCATGAGATGTGAGCGGGAAAGCGAAGGCAGGCATTTACTTGGCAAAAATTGATAAAGACTATCGTCTTTTGTCGACATTTGCAACGAAAGGAGGAGATACGCGGCCAATTTTTTCTTCAGCCCAACGCCTTAGTGACTGAGCCACTGCGGTTAGTATGAGCCATTGTGACGCGCTAGAAGAAGCTTGGATTTGAAGAGGGGCGCACGAAAGTGCAACCTTAAACACTAACAACCATGCATCCCTCCGCCTAACGAGAACGATGGGGGAACGGGAAACGCTATTCGTACGAAATGGAATGGGTAAGGGTAAAAGTCAAACCCGTTGCGATCAAAAGACTGAACTGCGTGCTAGTCAAAGTCTAAATTAAACGAGTCAACGTCAAAACCGCCAGCGAGTGAAAGTCCAAACCCAAACGACAACCAAGGAATCCCCCACGAGAAAGCGTCGCCATCAACCATGGTCGTCGTTAGAAGGAGGAGTACATGATTTTGATTGAACCATGCCAATCAATGCCCGCCGATCGATGTACCATGTTTAAACTAAACTTCATGCTTAGGCAATTAGCTCATAGCATTGTAATCGTATGTTTCTGTGGTACAAACAGAATACACGAGAGACGGACGTGAAGGTTCTGTCATAGCGCGAATAGCATTTCGGCTGCCAGTGCTGCTACAGTAGGTTTATTATAAACAGGTGGGCTTCTGGTAGCATGGATGAGTTCCTAATGCTGCCATTTACTCGGTAGATTATGCCTACGTTCTGGGTGACAGAAACAGAGAGGAAAAGAAGACAAGAAGAGGATTTTGTGTCAAGTTATCCATTACATATAGACACCACGAAACCCAGAGTGTGACGCCGTGGGAAAAGAAACTAGGGGCCTTGTTAACGACCTGCGGGTGCCGTGGCTCAGGAAGGGCGCCCACTTAGGAGCACCCACGCGCTTTGACTAGGCCAGCAGCGTATCAGATCAACGCGCACTCAAAGAAATCGGTGCAGGTGGGCTTCACGACAACGCCCCAGAACGACCATTCAGCGTTCTTAAATGTGCGAATTTGGCGAATGGCGAGGCCCAGCATGCGATTAAAGTGAAAACTAGGATGCGCAGTTGTCCCAGCGCAGATCCTAGTTTTTACTTTAATCACATGCTGGGCCTCGTCATTCCCCAAATTCGCCCATTTAAGAACGCTGAATGGTCGCTCTGGGGCGTTGTCGTGAAGCCCACCTGCACCGATTTCTTAGAGTGCGGCGTGACAGGCTGTGTTCATAGCACTCGCCGCAACGCACAAGTTTGGTGAAAGCGCGAAATGACCAGAGGAAGCGAAATATCTCCACAAGCAAGTGGAGGCTGCCATCAGCCGCGGGGGCCAACGCCGTTGCAGCCTTTTATGCGAATTCGGAATTCGTGACTTTTCGGCCTGAATGGAGACCCTCTCGTTTGAGAGCAAAATACCTGTCCACCCAAATATTCGTTTTTGAGGTTGCGTTGCCTTTGTGTTCTGGAATACATTGTCATTTTTCTGACTGATTTTCTGTTCCCTTTGTTCCCCTAGGGAAAAAAATGTTTTGTTTTTTGTTTGATTTCCACGCCCGAATATGCAGTCCTGGCCCAAAAGGGACATTTTTGAATCTGAAATGGTCTTAGCCTAGACGCAACCCTTCCGTTGTAGACGTCAGCTCATCCTTCGGTGGGACAGATTATCAAGCAGAGAGTTAAACGAAGTAGGGTGGGGAGATAAAAGTGAAAGAGTAAAAATTCCTGGCGTTGCCATGGACGCTGCTGTTGCTAGCACGTAATTTTCTCGGATGAAATGGGATTTGGTAGCCACAACAGGTGGCATGACGTCACAGCGAAACCGATAGTTATCGCCTGCTTGAGAGAATTTCGAGGCAACGCAAGGACCCGGGCAGCGCATGGCAGGAGCGGTTGTACGTCACTGGTATAGAGGACTTTGTTGTGTAGTGTACTTTAGTAGGCTGATGATGGTGATGAAGCAACACGTCCTGTCGCGATCGGGCAATTTCATATACGTTCAACGTGCCAATTGGTTAGTGGCAATTTGATGACATGTTTTAATAACCCAGTTTATGAAATATCGGCTTGTGATTAGAAGGCAGCTGACAGGAAGCCGTGTTCCTGTTATTATTGAAGTGCCTGGCATGAAAAAAGCAAGAGAGAGTTTTAGAATCACACAGGAAAAGTTTGTAAGCATGTCACGTTAGGAAGCATGCCAGTTGCAGAGGCTATACGGGGAGGAGGTTAAACAGGATGTGATTTATGCATGACGTCCACACGAGAGATTCTTAACAAGATCTACAGAGAGTACCTACACAGGACACCACCATACGGAGCGCGAAAACGAATAGGTGTCTCCTGTAAATCTGGCTCATTTGTGGTGGTGCATTACATGTATGTGTTGCAGCTGCTTGTTTTGCGTATGCGTTCTGCTGGGCATAGATGGCATCGAGAAGTATGGGTGCTAATGGCGCATGAGCGTTTAGCAATCGGAAACATACACGAGAGGAAATATAAATAACCCGTGTGGGCATGTTTACGCCACATATGAATCATACACATCACAGTTTTGGTTCGCAAGGTACGAATGTTCACTCGTTAGTCCTGTTTCTTATGAAAAATCACCGTGCCGGTAAAGTAACGCCGTTATTTTCTTGTTGAGCCCAAACATGCAACAACTCTGTCATAAAGAGCGTTGAACTATGATTGCAAGTAAAAAAGTAAAGTACAAGGTCACCGAGGCGGGTATTTTCCTGCAATCTCGCAGTTCTATTACGTGGAACGATTTCTGTGGCCCTAGTTTCATCCTGTCGAAGATAGAAATCCTGTCAGCTTCGTTTCCGTTAATCGCAAGGTCTTTCGTGTGCTTGAATATATCACTTGAAAAAATCCCAACGAATTTTCAAAGCGACGTTCTTTGTCTTAAAAACGCAGTTACGGCCGACGCTGTCGGTTGCACAGTGAGTTTTGTGAATGTTAAACGCGAAAAGAAGTAAAGGCTACCCTGCTTTTTTTTTTACTTTTTCTAAATTTCTTGCTTTTGGCAAAACACCGGTTCTTGATTCGTGTGGAACGAACACATCACGTTTGTTTGCTTGTGCTACGGATTGGTGGAGTGCCTTGATGGCGACAAAAAAAAAAAAAAAGCTCTCGCTTGATTAGACTTCGGCTTATGTTGCGAGCCGACATGCCCGAAACAGACACAAAAAGTTATTCTGTTGTTTCCCAAAACTAAAACATTGCCGCAGAACGATAGCAGAGGTAAGGCTTTACGTTGCTCATTTCAAGGAGGAGGAGGAATAAATGTTTATTCCACGAGCGCTGGTGCTGCTGTTAGGGCACCCGCCCGGTGGGGGGCGTCCCTAGTCCGGGATGCCCTGGCCTTGGCTGGAAGTCCAGGCCCTCTTCACCAGTATACGCTGGGTACCAGGGTCTGGACTTTTCAGGCAGGCCACCCACTGATCGTAGGAGGGGGAAGGGTTGGGGGGTAGGCCTGGGGTTTGTCCGCACTCCCATACTTGGTGGTATAGCGTGCCCGGCAAGGGGCAGAAATTGCAGGTGGCCAGGTATATGGTGGGGTAGATCGCGTGAAGTAGGGTGCGATGGGGATAGGAGTTTGTTTGTATCCTTCTCAGGCTGGTGGCTTCTTGTCATTTCAAAGAATCAAAGAAAAGAGAAAGAGTGTCAGCGCACTCCCAGAACAGGATGAAGTGCCACGTGCCGAGGAAACCACGAGAGCGAACGGTGGAGTTGAAAGCCTTCCAAGACTAGAGAAGCGCCTTCTCCGGATAGAATGCTTCGCTTTATTTTAAAATTTTCTCCATTTATGCACGACTCTGCAACCCGTCTCCAACCAACATTGAAAGATTATTTCTGCAAATGATTTTCAGACGCGGTGTTGACATTGCCGCCGCAATTTTAAATTCATCAATCTCTTCTAACACTTCCTCAGAGGACGAAAGGGAGCGCTTACGCGGTCGCCGAGCGGAAGCGAAATGGACGGTGGAGTTTACTTGGCTTGATACGTGGTGAACCCTTTCGACACACTTCACCACTTCCGTCACACACACCATGAGAAGAAGCTCCCATTTTGTTTTTCACGTCGTAATTTTGTAGCTGAGACGATTTTGTAACTTTGTTTACGCTATTTAAGGCGCACCCACGACAAAAATAAATCTGTTGACCGACGTAAGGCTCTAAAGAGGACTGTGGGTTAGCAAAGAGATCTGATTGCTTATCACGTTGCTATATATACATTCATTGGAGGTTAAATATAAATACAATAAAATAAAATAAACGTGAGGAAAACCTCTTCTTTTTCGCAAAAGCCGGGAGTAACCACCGCTTCTCTAGCTACTGAGTACAGACGTTTCTGAGTATCTATCTTATAGCATGCATTCCCCCTAGTCCGGGTTGGGCGAAAGGAGGTTATTCGTCTGGTAGCGACACGGCCATACGAGGCGGTGGGTAATATTGGGCGTGTTGCATGTTGGACAGTTGTAAAGAGAGAAAGAGAGAGACAGAATTCTTTAATGAGACCGAAGAGGTCAGCCGTGAATGATGCTCGGCTTGCCACTTCACTTGATTGGTACACAAGCCTTTCCTGCCTCGTTCTTCGGGCGATCCATCACTGGTGTCATTCGCGACAATATTTGACTTCGGCTGGCATACAAATATTTCACGGTGACTGAACCCGCAATTCTTGTTTGCCTTTAAGGAGTGCTGACCCCATCCTTGATTCTCACTGACCATGTAATCTAACCACCATGGGCGTGACGCCAGTGATGCGTACTGGGCTGTCCATGGCGGCGCAAATGGAAGATATCCCAAAGGCCCGGATGGGTATGTGATCATCGAACAGAGAGCGACTTAGTGCAGCCAAAGGTTCAATTCCTTTTTCGTCATTTGGCGTCACGGAGCCATCGATTTCTATTAATCTTCGAAGTTTTTCTCTTACCCGGTTCTACAGCCGGACAGAGTCGTTTGGGGGGCGCTAAATTGCGGCGTCAGGATTTGACACCCCTCTATCAACTGCTGCCTCAATGTCCTAACCGAAGATAGACACTGCCTGCTGCAGTGTGAAAGGGGTTTCGAGAAAATTCGAAAGTGAGGCAGAAGTGGGCACATTTGGTACCTTAATGCAAGAATTACGCGAAGTAGACGTGTTATGTTGTAGGCGGTGTTTTGAAACGTGAGAGCGTTTGCAGCCTGCGCTCTTTTTTTTTCTACCTGCGCGTCTTCTAATGGGCAATTATTTGACGACTAGTTTAGCAGAATCCTCTCAAGAGGGATGTGTTCCTTCGAAGGAAAGGTCGACCACCATAAAACATATGAACGTTACTCGGCACACGTGTGGCAGCACGCATCGGTGTTGTGTTGCACTGCACGCAGGTGGTGTAGGTGAACGTATGTGTATGTACTATGGCCATTTTCTATTGTTTACCACACGGATGCAGATAACACTACTACATTACATTCCTATTTTTTATGAAGAATTGAGTAGGCCTTCTGTATATAAATACGTATATTCTATTCGCATACTGTTGGTGTATGTTACTATTTACTCTGCACATGCCATATTGTTAGCTGAGCGCACACGGCCCGTATTAGTAGAGATCCTTCTAAGGAATTTTTATTACCTCTTTTTTTTCCTAAGAGAGCCACTGTAGCTCTCCCTTACTCGAAAGATTGTAGTAGTTCGGAATGGCCAGCTTCTCTTTTGTAAGGAGCTAGCCTATCCAATAACTATCTGTCTGTCTGTCTGTCTGTCCTACTGTCTGTCTGTCTGTCTGTCTGTCTGTCTGTCTGTCTGTCTGTCTAACCTACCTATTCATCCGCCCACCAACCCGCTCGCCTGCCTGCCTGCCTGCCCCCCCCCCCTCTCTCTCTCTCTTCTCCCTTTATTTCTTGCTTTTTTTTTCTTTCTCGTTCTCCCGCTCTCTCGCTCTCTACGAGGGAACATTTTGCAACCTCCTCGAAAGAAGCCACGCGGCCGCAATGAAAATAATTCTCATAAACCTCGCAGGTGAAGTAAGGTTCATCCCAGTCTGCGAGACCGCGCCGGTAGCGTGTAAAGGGTGCTCCACATTAAGGCAGTGTGTACACTGCCTTACTGAGGTGAAGCACGTTGCTCTTCAAGCATATTTCAGATATTATTACCTGTTGAGGCCTGGGTTTCTGTCTCTTTGGCCTCGAAACTGTCTTCATGCATGTTGTTATAATTAGTAACATAACTACGCATGTGGTGGAATAACGTGATCGATGACGTCAGAATGAGGCAAGTTATGTCTGGAATGATGGCGGAACTCGCTCTCCATGGCAACTGCGTTGCAAACGATTCCTCCGTTGTTTCACGTAACCGGTGGCTTACCGTCTGTGCCTCTACTTGAGTATTCACTACGATAAATATTAGATAAGCTCTCAAAGCGCAGGGGGCAGCCATGTAGATGAAAATTTGAGAAACAACCACAGTTTCATTTGCCGTTTAAAAGGGGCCTGTGACAACAGGCGAAAAAGCTAAGAACGAGTGAAAGTACGACACACACTTTCAAAATAGTGCACCACAACTTCATCATTACCCGATAAGCAGAGATCATGTTGGCAATATAAATGGCGGCACGAATTTTTGCAGTAACGGAAGTTTTTTAAACAAGAAAGAAGATGATTATATCTTGTTAAATTCATATACCGCAGATGGCCTTTGCGCTGTCCTCGATTTCCTCGCATCAGCACAGAGTGCGGCGGGGACAACACCGCCGAGAACAAACAGACAATCGCTTCTACTTCTGGCGTAATGAAAGCAATCGATAACATTGGCGGAGACACGACCGTGAAAGAAAGAAACCAACTGGGCGGCTTTTTGTGTGAATGATGACTGCCGCCTCGGCCCTGCACAAACTAGCCCAACCGCAAACAGTCAGAACCGAGACACCGCAGGTGGTTGACCCGTGCGGGAACGACAAAACATTGCCTCTGTCAACACGCGAGATATGTACTGTCACGATGGAAAGAGAAAATACTGCGTGCGTACGTCAGGGATTGGGTTGTCTCGACCGTGGGGGCTGCTGAAGTGCGCCTGTGTCCTGTTCGTTGTCCTCAAAAAAAGTAGCAGTTCACATATCACACGCTTGGCAGAAGGACAAGAACGAAGGCATAGTATGTCACCGGCACGGTGCTCCCAGTCCGGTAAGTACAATAAATGAAGGACGAAAATTGTTTTTACGCTGCAGGTTATGCTAACCCCTCTTCGTCAGAAAAAAAAAAAAGGAGAAACCCAAAACATGAAAATGGCGCCTGCAATAAAGCGTCAGAGACCATGGAACCGCCAAATGGTAGCTCCAGCTGGACTCTACCCTCCTTCGCAAACATACAGCGGTAGCTCTGACTTTTGAACCGTTGGTTAGCGCCGTGCGCCACGTATTTCATGATCATCCCTGCCCTCGCGGCGGGCGCCTCTCTTGAAATCTTGGCGAAAGGGCTGCGCATAAATTGTGCTACGGCAGGCGCTTGCTTGCTCTGCCCGCCACAGGCTGGCGGCGACGCGTGCACCGGGTTACCGGATATTCAAGACAACGAACGCGCGCCTACTGATGATCAACATGGCTGCCTACATAGATCTGGCTTTCGCCTGAGGTGTCCGCGTCCGTACCAAAAATTACCCACCAACACGCTGCACCAACATCAACGCCGTCCTTGCGATCACGGGACATGCCGCCTAAGAAGTGTGTTGCGTCCCCGCTTTCTCAATTTGTTCATAACATTTATAGACGATTCCCTAACGTGACATAACTCACAACTGCAACAGCAAAACGTCCTTCATGAAACATGAGCCAGAATAGTTCTCACAAACAATTGTACCCCACCATGGTACGTTGACAATTGAAACTATAAGTCATTTTACCTAGACTGATCGGTTGTGAAACGTTTCCCGGTGATAGCCACAAATACCAAGGCTATTGTTTTAAGAGCATACCGGCTCAATGGCATGTCTGGTAATCAGCGTGCTAGAAAGGGGGGGGGGGGAGAGAGAGAGAGAGAGTAAACTTTATAATGAAAAAAAAAGAGAGCACGTGGTTAGACTCCTGATTTCAGGATCGTGTTGGAGCTAGCTGCCTTCTCCGCGAGTTTGGCCAGCTGAAGCCGAGTTGCGCTGCTTGAGCTGGAGAGCTTTTTCTCCCACTGCTCATGGGAAAGGTTCCAGGTCGGGCAAACTTTTAGGTTTCTTTGGTAGGCCGCCAACCACGTGCTGGACTGCTGCCCTGCCGACAAGCATGGATTCCGAGGTTTCATACAATTCTTTAGTATTTTCTAATAGAATGAACCTGCGATGTAAACAATTTTAAGCGAAAAATGGCACAACGACGACACGTTAGTCAAAATTCACGATAGAACCCGGGGAACTATCAGGCGACGCACGTCCGCACAAATCCATCGCAGCGGGTCTCGCCGAAGTATCAGGAGCGCTTTAGTAGCCTTACAAGGGCGGTGCTGTAGTTGTGCTGTGCTTCAATTACCGCTACGAATGTAGGCACCAGAGGCTATTCGTTTCCCTAGCATGCCCGCACTAGTGCTGCCTTCCCCTAAATTACTATTGCGAGAGGAGTTCTAAACTGCCCATGAAATACTCAGAACTGCTCAGTACTGGTAAATAAAAAAAAGCCACATATAAACACGGTCAGTGAACATGTTGTCTAGCTGCCCGAAAGAGACTAGTGAAATGAAGGAAGTAAGGGGATTGAATTGGATGGGTTTTGGGGAGTGTCTCGCGTGGGGGAGTGTAAGCGATACCTAAAAAAGCCAAGGCAAGACGCAGAAGCAATCGTAAAAACTCTTGTGCAACGGGACCGGTGAGTAAAAACAAAAGCTACCGAAGAAAACAAAAGAAGGAAACTCGCATAGAGCCCTTAATGCGCTCTTTAAAATTTAGTTGGCCACAAGGAAGAATTGAAGAGATGAAAGAGCTCCTGTTCGATAATTATACGGCTCATTCACTCCGCACAACGGTACCTACGTACATCTGGTGTGAATTGATATATTTACAGTCCTTGTTCGGCGAATGAACATTATCACGGCCTATTTGTCGGTCCAAAAAGCGCCAATAGCAGATGTCAAAATCAGTTTCTCGGCCTCGTGTACGCCGCTAAGGAAACGTCTCCTCCGTGTCACCATGACCTAGTACGTATACCGCAAAGTATGATGAAACGATGCCAAGCGCATCAATAACTACGGCAAACGTCTTAATTAACTGTTGAGTAGAAATATCATGAAACGGTGCAAAGCGCATCAATAACTGCACCAAACGGCCCAAAAAAACTGTCGAGCCGAACTCCCGAAAAGTATAAAAGTCTATCCTTGAAGGTCTCTTGGCCTATTTAGCGGCATTTTCATACATATCACTGTCGTGAAGCAAGCTCACGTAGGGCTGCACTTTTGTGAAAACAACACTAAACCTTTTCGGAGCGTTTGATAATGCTTCTCGAAGCGAGCATGGCTTCAGAGTACGAACGCTTTACTTAGATTTGGCATAGCGTTAAAACACCTGCAGGTACCTTTCTGAGGCGTTTATAATAAAGGGGATAAGTTCCCAACAATATTAAGTAGAAAATACCGTCTCTGGGTCAGCGACGCGTTTTGAGTCTATAATTCGTGTGCAGTAAAACGCACATTCACCGCTTTGTTTTCTATCTGCATGTGGTGTTGATATCTGTTGGCGTTGTTGATAGTTATTGTTCTAAATTGCTTACGTAGCGACGAAACTCTTCAATAATGAGCTCTCTTTTAATATCAACGATAATATAAAACATAGCTCAAAAATTATAAGCACAGTTGGCGTGGCAGGTAGACCGAAAAAATGGAGGTCAACGCTTTGCGTCGGCTTTATCGCTTATCCTCCAGTCGAATGGGCATTCGAATTTGCGAAGTGTAATATCGTCCGACGTGGCTTCATGCGTCAACTTTGTTTTCTGTGCATTAGAAAGCCTACGCGTCGTATACTTGTCTGCGCAATAAAATTTAAATCGGAGTTAAAGCGAAAAACAAGAAATGGAGGGGAGACAAGCAAAAAACGCAATGCCGACCTCAGAGGTAACCAGAGCACTTTTCTTTCCCAGCGTCCAAATTTTGTATCCAATAGATTTAATCTTTTTAACCCCCTCATCTCTCGTACAGCTGCAACTTCAGAGCAGCACCTTTAATCTCCCAGTCCAGCAAGGCGTGTGCTACACCCGGTGGGATGAACCGGAAATTGACGCTGGGCGCGAATAGGCAGCACAAAAATTGAACCTCTGCTGCTTCGTCCGCGGAAATTTGGTTTGAACTCGCAATGCGCATCGCCTCCTGAGTGGTCAGAAAAAGTAAGCTTCGGTCAAAGTCATTAGTAATTTTTGTCCCTGACAACCGACAAACGGGTTTCTCTTGCAGAAACTGCGAGCTTTATTTCTATAGGCCGATAAGGCACACTGAAACTTCGTGTACTATAAGTAGTAAAAACTTGTGACGCGGCAGGAGAGTTTTCATAAACCTGCAACTCTGAGGTGAACATCAAAGGGAGGTGCTAAAGAATGACAAGATAAGTAAAAAAAAAAGTGGAAAGTTCTTTGCCAAAAGAGCTATTTATATATAGACGAAAAAAAAATCGTCGGCGGCACGCATTCCGCACGGCTTCAAAAGCCTAAGAACTGCGTGTGGTATAATGTAGATTTTAGGCATCGTTTCTGAAGGGACTTTAAGGTTTAAAAGCGAGTTAGTTTGCGGCTAGTCGCGGAGTTGCTATGAGGTTAACCGCGGTAACGCCTTCAAAGGTAATGGTGCGTTGAGCGAGTGTATCGGCACCAAGCCTGCTGACACAAACAAACAAAAAACAAACAAACAGACAGACAGACAGACAGACAGACAGACAGACAGACAGACAGACAGACAGACAGACAGACAGACAGACAGACAGACAGACAGACAGACAGACAGACAGAGAGGCAGACAGACAGACAAACAAACAAACAAACAAACAAACAGACAGACAGACAGACAGACAGACAGACAGACAGACAGACAGACAGACAGACAGACAGACAGACAGACAGACAGACAAACAAGCAAATGAGCGTGCAAGATAACGAATGAACGAGCGAACGAATGAAGAAATGAAGGAAGGATGGAAGGTGATCCAATCACTAACTACACATTGAACTGTGAGTGGCCACGCCGCAGTTGCAATAAAATAGCCAGAGGACGATAAGTGCGTTCCCAGTGTGGGCAAGAACCCCACAACCCCACAACAGCAACAGATCATTTGGAACGCCTCCAACCTGAATGATCTTATAACTGCGGCAGAAAAAGGTGAGGCACCGCTAGTTCTTCTTCCGAAACATGCCGGCGTCGCGTCAAACGGCGGCACCGCGTAGTCCTCGCATGGTGCAGCGAAGCATTTCTAACAACGCGAAAGGGTATCGACGCGGCGGAGGCAGAGTGTAAGAAAAGGTGGAACTAACAGACACGGCCAAAGGTGTCGCGGACGTCGCCTTCCCGACTGACCACGTGTTGCTTCCCTAATTACGAGAAATTGCTCCGAGAGCCGAGACGAAGCAGCGACGGGGTCGAAGGAGGAGCGGAGTGAAGAATGCTCCTGACCGGCACCTGAGGTGGAAAAGGCGGTAGAGGCGAGATATCGGAGCGGATCTGTTTCTTCTGGAATAAGCGACCAGAAGAAGCCTAGGGTAGCAGGCAGAAAGCTCGGAGTCTAACTGTCAGGCTTGCTCCGCCATTGAAACTTACCTGAAAACAATCCCAACACTGAGGTCCGTAGGTGAGCATCATCAAGAACCTGTAATGCGTGAGCAAAAGCCTTTCATCGAATCAGACGATGAAAAGAAGCTTAAAACGCTGTTTGCTCTCCGGTTGCTGTCACGAGAACCTTTTGTTATGTTACGTAAGCTGAATATTGTTAAGCCACATATTTTAAGCCGCATATGTTCAGCCACATATTAAGGCTTTGAGGAAGTGGCACGCAGGCTAACCTCACCAGTACGACCTCGTACCAGTACCAGTAAGATCTCTCTCTCTCTCTCTCTCTCTCTCTCTCTCTCTCTCTCTCTCTCTCTCTCTCTCTCTCTCTCTCTCTCTCTCTCTCTCTCTCTCTCTCTCTCTCTCTCTCTCTCTCATTCTCTTTTGAAAGCTTCTGTAGCAGGAGCGATGGCGTCCTGTCAAAAAACTAATGGATTTCCCCATAGACAGGTTGGTCGACCGAAAAGCTATCAAAAGATCTCTGGACTCACGGCGCGAGCTCGAAACCGGGCTGCTTTCATTGTGTCAAAGCGGTTACTTGAAAATTGCGAAAAAGCAATGGTTCTAAATAGCACAATACACGCATCGATCATGAAGAAGGAGTAGAGTAGTATACCTTTACATCATAAACCACTTGTCGGTATACATTTCCATCGTTCGCAGATGCTTTTACTTAGTGCTCGAAAGCCGTCGCATGGGTTCGTTCTTCGTTTCCGATAGGGCCTTTGAAGGTGTGACGATCGATTAGACGCACTTTCAAGAAAGGTTGGAAACGCATTTAGCGAAAGCTTGGACCAACGTTTTAAGCAGGTTTGATGTCAGAAAGCTTTCGTGCTTCTCTAAACTTTCTTTAGGAAGGAGTGTTAAAGTTTTTTGTTTCTCTTTCATTTTTATTATTTGTCAGTTACATGTGACTTTTGCTCAATTTTTCGAGTTTGAACTTGATTTATCGGTAACATCACATTGCTATCTATTTCTATGGCTACGTAATACCCTAGCCTATAAGACCCTTTAAGGTTTGAAGTGGGGGGGCGGTGGAGATGGCAAGGATTATGAGCGGGACCTGCCAGAATCGTGTCTACTGGGAAACAAAGCTACGTGTTTTTGGAGGAGCAGTACGCCTACTCAAAAGGAATCTCAATCTTTCATCGCATTAGCTGGTCTGCTATTACACGTTTGTAGTTTTTTTTTTTTAATTCTGAGTGAAAGGTTCAGTGGCGCACGTGCGGACTTGCTGCAGGCCGACATGCCTCTAGCCATATGATCAGGATATCAAAACATATGATGTTTTTGAATTTTAACGCGGGTACCAATAAATAGACTGTCTGAGCTTGCGAAAAAAACTAGGAAGGAACTTCACATTACAAAACAGGCGGGGCCACCAGCGCACAAGAAGGTTCCAAGAAAAGCGCAAGCATATAAAGAGCCCCGTGCTTGCGAAGGCAAACCTGTGCCGGCAAACGAACCCATTTCCCTCGAAGCAGCTGCATGCCCCGCAGTCGGAATAAGGAGGCTGCTTTGCATATGGTCCCTCCAAGGAGCCGCTGGAGCCGAAGACATGGCCAAGGAGTGTCCCGCAGCTGCGCGTGATGACTATTCGGGCATTAGGCTTTGTTCAAGCCTTTCACTCCTAATGAGATGCCCGCGCACGGAGTCACTACATTCAGCCCCGCGCTATTTCCTTTTTGCACCCTTGCACTGCTAAGCCTTGCGATGAATTTTTGTTTTGATTTCTGCAGGTCACATTCAACTAATTATACTAGATTATGTCACCTACTGTGTGAGTTGGCCATTGCCGTAAAAAGGCTATTTTCCGATATAACTGGAAAGCAAATAAATATAAGATAGGAAGAATTAGGGAATGTTGCAGCTCTTTTCTGTGACTGTGGCACTGTATTGTGCTGTCTAAGATATTACGAAACTGGGGTGCTTTAACGGCTGGCGCAATATTAGAACAGTTGTCAGAGATAGCACCAGTCAGCCTCCGCTTGCGTCCGAGTGATTGTCGGTTGAGCGAACAAAGCCAAAGACCGGCAGAAGTAAGAAAAAAACCATAGGCATTGACGGGATTGCGCACGAGATATAATCTGCGATGTCTGTTCCCCAATAAGCGGAAAAACCCAACTTCTGCGTACAAAAAAAATGTAAGATACAACTGCTCTGTTTATACTACTTTTGGGATAGGGATATCTTAAGTTACAGACGTAAAAAACGTTTCTTCGCGTAATTTTTTGGCTGAGATACCAGATGACGCCCTTGTTTTGTTGTCACGACAGCTGTGACAAGAGTATGAACATGGCCTGATGGTATGCTCAAACGTCTGAAGGAACAGGGTTACTGTTCCGTTAGCAATAAACCGGCGTGCGAAACACTGTCGAGATGTAATTTCCAAAATAACACACGTGCGTCACAATTTTCAGTGACAGACACGGTTCCGGGGAAATTGAGGTTGTACAAAATGGGATATTAACAAGAGTTTACCCATAATTATTTGCCGCTGTAAAATAACGACTGGCAGGCATATGCAGCAGCTGCATACAACAAAAAAGCTGCTCGTTTGTAGCGTCAGAAAGTTCCCAAGACTCAAGACACCTCTTAGGTGCTTGTTGAATGCATGCGTCATAAAAAACTTCTTGCTCCAGCACGCCGAAGCGATCGCGAAACCATCAGCTTCGCATTGCTAATCGGGATCTGCACAAGACAGCGCAATATCAGTATGAAACAAAGCACGCACGAGGCAGAAGGCAGGATAATGTAAGCAGCACCGCGACACTTCAACGCGTGCGACGGAACCGCTCCTGGGTGAGAAAAAAACGCAAGCAGCAGAAGACACGTGGCACAGAGAATAAAAAAAGAGAAGTGAAAAACATGGGTTACGCAAAAGAAGAGCTACCTCCTTCAGTGAATGTTTAATGGGGGTGGTGCAGCGACCAATGGCAGTAAATTGTTTATAAAACAGATTTATTAGCGCCAGCAGCACGGATGCTGAAAAGGACAAAGAAAAGAATTACAACTTGCCATGAATAATTTTTCTTTGCGGGGTGGCTAAGCAGAGAGCTTTAACATCTCGGCAAAGCCCTGTGCGTAAAATGCATAGAAAAAAAAGTGAAGAGGGAAATGAAATAGCAAAGGATAACATTAAGTTGGCACACAGAAGACACATGAAGACCCTTTTCTTCTCTCTTTTTAGCTATTTAAAGCAGAGACGAAACAGGCTTGCGACAAAACAGCGTGGTGTGGAAACAAAATTATTTTCGTTTCGGTTCTGAAGGTCAAATGGTTCAGTTCCGGTTCAGTTCCGGTTCAGCTCCGGTACCAAAAAGGAACAGTTCGTGACGGCTTGTGCAGTTAAAATGGATTGCGCGAAAACATTATGAAGATGAAAAAAGACCAATTTTAATCCTATAAACCTGCAATGCGCGAAAACGTTATGAAAATGAAAAAAAGACCAATTTTAATCCTATAAACCTGCAAAAGGTCAAACGACCACTGAATTATCTGAAAAAGTAACAAAAAAAACAACGAAGTGCATCATTACTGAAAAATGGATTGTACATTTCGAATAATGAAGGCGAATTTGGGAAGACCACTGAATACATTCTCAACTTGAGCAGTAATAAGAAAAAAAAAGACACTGGTACATTCGGCCTATTTCAGTTTGGATAATGCAGAATATGCGCCACATACTTACAGAGCGCCTTGGGGCAAGACGATCTCAGCAACAGAACGTCATAACGTCTTGTACCCTCCGGTCTAACGACGAGTGAGAGAGAGAACATATTTTAATGAGCTCAAATGTGAGAGTGACGATGGTTGACCGAAAAGCTTTCTCGTGGTGGACTCTTTGGTTGGCCAATCGCTCATTGCGAGTATGGTCTACTCTGGAGGAACGCATCACTTTTCTAGAACACCCTCAGCAACTCTGGGGTGTGCACTGCGCAGGCCTAACATGCGAGTTTCGGGTGTACGGGGCGAATCGCTACCTGCTGCATTCAGTTCGTTTCGACCAGGTCGAAATGAAGCAATCGGATAGACGCCGACTTTATAACGTGAAGGACCCAGGTTCGATTCCGGCCACGGAAAGCGTTTTTTTTAAACGATAGCCTTTCTTGGGCTACTTAAACGCACCAATTTTGGTCTTTCTGTATGTATGTTGGTCTGTCTGTCTGTCTGTCTGTCTGTCTGTCTGTCTGTCTGTCTGTCTGTGACTCGATTCAGCCAACTGGCCAAAGTGACTCTCAATCTGTGCAATAGTCGTATATACCCACAACCAAACCTAAACTCCCAAGTCCGGTGAAAATATTCATACTTGTCAGAATTGTTGAGCAAGAACACAACATTACGCTAATCTGAGGCAAAAAATCAATTCATAAGTGATATTTGCAGTATTATTGTATACAAAAATTCATGGATGCACGGTTTTTGCGATATCAAATGAAATACTATATCAACTGCAGAAAATCGTCGCCTGCTGTTGCCCGCGCCACTGTAACTCCTAGCGGAAGTTTAAGAAATGAAACGGGAACAGTAACGAAAGGTTCCACTACACAGGTTCCACGTTCCGCTTGGAATGCACGAGGAACAGGGCAGCATGGTTCTATAAACATTGTGGTAGGGTGCCTCGAATCACGCGTGTCTCCATCGTAAGGCAACGCTGGCATAGAGGCACCCGGCCTAGAGCAATTTAAATTGACTTGAGCAAACCTCTAACCTGTATTCTTGGGAGGAACGAGACGGGAGAGGAACGGCATGAGGAGTGAGCTGGAAAGAGAAGGGAGGCTTTTACATGGCAGAGGGGGCAGTCGACTTTCCTTTTTCGTCGCCATTTGCAACGAAAGGAGCAGATACACAGCCTATTTTCTTTCCCTTCACCCACGATCATTCGTCATCATCGCCAGAGAAAGGTGGATTTTCTGCAGGGCGTATTGGCGTACAATCGCATCAGTGAGGGCACGAAAGCTTCCCTTTGAAACTGCTCTCAGTGCCATAGCTATGTCTTTTCTCTCATAAATCAAACTTCAGTGCTGATCGCGCTCGCTCTACGCTGATCTGGGTGGTATGTAGGCGGAAATCTGATGGGTACGTAATCAAACATTTATTGTGGTTCGGCTTATATACAGAAGGCTTGTTTACTGAGTCTGTGCTCAGTGAGCAAGCCTTCCGAATGAAAGCCGAAACGTCTTTTTTTTAATAAACCTTTGGAAGACTCTCCCCTGTTGTAAGTTTTAAACAATGAATATTCTACCCGACCAGACGAAATTTCGTCATACCTTAGATTTCAAAAGCTAATAGGGCCAGGGTGTAGTGTTGAGGACTGCGCTGACGTTTTTCCTCAAACCACTGCAATATACGTTAGTGTCCCTTGGAAAGCTGCTTTCATCGTGAGAATTCTAAATAAATAGGTAATTTTTAGTCGAGCGCACATGGATGTCCACTGAGCCTGTTTTCTAGCTTCAATTTCTTTCTGCTTCATTACCGCCTCGATAGCATTTTCAGCTTCTGCAATCGTTGCCACTCAAATCAATTTTTTTTTCTTATTGTCTGGAGGGTCACGTGATCGAAGTCAAGCGTGGCGGAATTTCTTCTTTTCTATGTGGTGGTCTCTTTAGCCGGGCGGTCAATACGGAATTTTGCGCAATCGACATACTTTTTCAGTGAAACCTTCTTTTCAAGTACGCAAACCTGTGTTAGCACGATGTGCTGTTCTCTGGAGTGTGGTTTTCACCCGGTGACTCAAGGAAATCATCGCGTCACAGAATTTTGATATGATCAGCGAGCGTTTCCATGATAACACTGCTAACAAACTTGGCCGCTCGGCAACGAGTATAGCAAAGTGGCATCACGCTAAAAGCGATTTGATAATGCGGGGGCGCGTTCGTTGGTTCCCCGGGAAAGAGCACATGCTAAAGGGGAGACACTCCTCATCACACCACGTTATTGGTGGCGCGTTTTTCAAATAAAACGAGTGTCTGCCGTAGCAACCACCAAGAAAAGGCCCCGGATGTGTGCAGTGTTCAGCAATAGCAGGGAATAAACTGCCCCTGGATGGACCCTAATATCCCGCTCTGCATCGCCGTGATAAATTTAAATTAAGGCAGTGAAGGGAAACAGCGCGGAATCTGCTGCTGTTAGCGGGAAAATGCGGTTGAAGGGAAAGTGCCCTCATTGGCATTCGGCCTGCAGAATGTCAATAAATTTAAACAGGACGGTCGCTGGGCTCCTACAGACGCTTACGGGGTAACCCCTGTCCTTACTATGACAGCGGGTCGTCGTACATGTAAGCGGAAGAAGACCCGCACATGCGACTGAACTAACGATCGAAATTACGCGAACTTCGGGAAAAACATTCCAGAACAATTCTTTCGATATAAAAAAACAAGCGTAACTCTCATTTTCTCTCTGATGCATGCGAAGAAGGGACATACGACACGACTCGTCGCTTTCCAATGGCTCCACCACAGGTCGGGTGCTCGTCGTTTGGAAACATCCGGGTGCTCGATTTTAATTGTGTGGTCTACAACAAAGGCGACGTTGGAAGAAAAAGGGTGTGGAATTTGCCGGTATCGATCGTGGGTATCAATCGAACTGGTGAGCTGATGTCAGAAGCTGCTTGTTCTGAGAGCATAGAATGAAAACAAAACTGCGTTATCAAGAACGCTGGAACCGTTACCGATATTATACATATTTAACTCTTATTTTTTTCCGAAGCAAACAGCTTTTTCGAAGGACGCTCGCTTTTAAAAAAAACCACTTCCTAACATCCGTATGGGTCTGCAACGTTGTTTTGTTGTACCTTCAAACAAGAGACTCCCCCAATCGAAATCAATCTTCAAAGTGAATTCTTTCGTTGCCTAAGCTTAGTAGTTGGAAGTGACGTCTGAATGATCTGTTTGAAACTTCTGCACACTAAGCCTATTACAAGGCACATGTACACGCAGACGCAAAACACTACCGCTCCCTGGTAAGACTTCCATTTATTGCCGATCACATCCCTGATTGAAGGGAATGAAAGTCTAGGAGGGCGAGCTTCTCGTCCACGTACTTTCCTTCTTGACGTGTTTTTTAAAGAGTAATTTCATTCCCTGTAAGGCAGCACTATAGCGTTATGCAGGGAGATCCATAGTATAATTACGGGGGATGCTTAGAACTTTCGAACAATGCGAGGGCGAATGCCTAGTTGGAAGTAGTGTTGATCTGCTATTGAACTTTCCGTTGAACTTTGCGGCCGCACCTGTCACCACTTTGTCAGCCCCTGCACAGCCCTTCCCCACCCCCCTGAGCTCATCACGCTCACTCGCCACCGCCAGGAGCCTCCTGCTCGCCCCCGTCGGTACCTTCACCTCTGAAGGCGGCTCGTATTGCTCGTGCGGCAGCGGCCTACCCTCCTCCCCCGGCGCTGCTGTTTCCGTTTCCCAGCGCGCGCTTTTCCCCAGATTCACAGCTCTCCATGGTCATGACTTGAATAACGTGAGACTTTAGTGGGAGCTGTGTGCTAATAGCGCACAGACAGGGACGTTCGGTTTAGGGGAAAAGCCCGTTAGGGCTCGGAATATCGGCGTCTCATGTCATCATCGTCTCATGCCGTCGTAGTATTATGTAGTCACGGTACTAAACACCGGGATACTCGTTTTCGAACACCTCGCGCAAGAACGCTTCATTGTTAAAAGATATGGAACCTAGAGCAAAGCTGTATACCTCTACCCCCAACGGTTTCATCTCCATGGGAAAAACGGCATGGCGCCAAGAATACACATACACTGCATACTTCGCCCCTCTCTAGTTTTCACGTTACGGTTTCATCTCAATGGTCTAAAACGCCATGCCGCCAAGAATACACTTATACACTTCATGCTTCGCCCCTCCCCAGGTTTCACGTTAAAAGAGATGGCCCAGGATTTTTTAACGCTTCGTGCTATAGAAGGCCTGGCGCCGTTAGCGGCAATTTTGGTGATCATGTCGATTGCTGGTCGTCTTAAAAAATGTTGAGAAATTTCTCATGAAAACGGAACGATAAATGAATTACCAGCGAGAAATCCCGAATCATCGCCGTAGCCCCTTCCTTCACTTCCTCCGATTCGTGAACCTAGAGTAATGAATGGGCTTTATCGGTGCAGCCGCCGGAACCGCGGCCGGTGCAGCGGCAGGAGTGGCTGACTTCAGCGGTGGTGACCATGGGGCCGTTGTTCCTCCCAGTCACGTGCTGCCAACGATAGCCAACGTGACTCCCAGATTTGGGCCCATGAATCTCGAGACCCTTCCCCGTTTCCTTGCTCCCCTTTGTTTTCTCTTTTCTTCTCGGTGCTGGGTTTACGGCAAAGCAAGTTTGCGCAGGACACAATCTCTACGACATTTATTCGGGCTACCTCGGTCCGGTTTCAACGTGTTTAGGTGGAGAATCACATCCACGGTTGGACAAACCGCATCAACCGGAGGCTCGTTAGCACACAGCGTCAGTGGCCCCTTTAATTGCACAGAAGATTTATTAGGGTGAAAGTTTTAGGTGGCCCTAATCCGTGAAAAACCAGCGTGGTTTTCGTGGCTGCGGCTTATCTCAGCTAAGCTTGGATATGTAAAGAAAAAGCTTGGCTTAGCCTGGTTGAGTCTTGATTTCGCTTGGTTAACCTTTGATGTAGCCGTGTTGCCGATCCCGGCTCAAAGCCGTTCGGTCCCGTGCAACGCTCACAGAAGGGGGCCCGGCCTGGCTTTCATTCACGCCGAACGCGGCGTTCCTCTTCGCCGGGCGCGAGACGAGTCACGTAGCCCGAGATGACCCAGTGGCGAATGCGTGGGAGGCGGCGGGGTCGGTCGGCTGCCGATCAGCTGAGCGCCCGCAACCGCGGCGGCCGCCGCCGCTAGTTTGAGCGGAACGACCGAAAACGGGGCCTTGTGCGCAACGCCTAAAGCGGGCTCGGCGAATCACGCGATGCGCGTCCAGGGTGTGTCGCAGTGGGTGTGTGTGCACTTGAAAGGTTAACTTGCGCATCCGCGGCGAAACCACTGTACGAAAGTAGTAAAGCTTTGCTTTAAAACACGTTTGAGTTTAAAGGGGGATTAAACCGGTACTCCAGGGTAGGAGTTCAGTGCCCAACCCTAACCCAGCGTCCCGCGCACTGCGGGGGCCGCTTTTATGATCCAGGCGTGAAAACAAGAATATCTTTAGATTCATATATTTAAGAGAATACTTCGTCCCCCCGTTAGCAAGCTCATCTATTTAATGCGCTTAAATGTGTGGGGAGAGAGAGAGAGAGAGAGAGAGAGAGAGAGAGAGAGAGAAAAATATTTTTATTTCTCCATCAGAGGCTGATGTGCGGGCCTCGCTCCGTGGAAGGCGTCCCTAGTCCGGGATGCCTTGACTTCGGCTGGCCGTCCGTGCTCGGGTCACCAACTTAAGCTTGCAAGATCTGCCTTCGTATAGTAACTGATTTTTCTTCTTTTGTGTAACTAGTTTTTTGTATCATATGATATCTACCGCATGATGTGTTATTTTTTATGAGCGTATTATAGGAGGTTCCTCCTCAGTCCTTGCCGGCTGGTCTCAATTCATACTTGGCCTTTGACTAAAGTGCACCTGAAGATTCACCTGCAGCTTCGGCCCGTAGAATCCCAGTTTGTTTTCGGATAGACCACGAAGCAATAGGGCTAAGTAAAGTAAAGAAAAAAAACCTTTTCCAGCTTTCCTGCGTAAAAGGCGTCCTCGAAAGAGCGTTCGGATTATGCTCCGTAGAGGAATAACACAACAGCGTGGCAAAGATAGAGCAACGCGCTTTCCTGTCAGACCTCTCGAACTCCGATCACGCAAGTTGTCGTAATAATTTTGTGATTAGGCTTTCACAAAAGCCCCCTTCAGCAGTGGTGCGGAAGGCATGCGGGTGTTGAGAGACTCCTTAAGCTTACCGAGACGTCTTTTCATATCCCGCAGCGTCCCGCATTAACCCGAGCAGGTTTCCCGTCCCCTTTACTAGGTCTTAAAGGAAGACGCACGCTGCTCGGAGACCGCCGCACTTAAGCTACGTGAACACTAGCGGCGAGTTACCGTGCCGGCGTGCTGTCAGCCGCCAGCGGCCTGGCGACACGCCGTCGGTGAAAGCCACACCCTCTGGCCGCCACAGTTGTCACGTGGTTCACTCGTTATGCGTGAACACTCTCGAACTAGATCTCTCCCCCGCTTCAGTAAAATGTGCTGTAGGTCTAGTTGGTGCATTATCCCTTGTGAAATTGGGCTAACTGCACATACAGAGAAAGGAAGAAAGACAATGGGCAACTTACAACTATGTTTTTGTGGGTGGCTCTGAGGCGAAATGCATTTTTACCGAGACGGCGCGCGCTCGCGGAAGCGGCGGTGGGAAAGTGGGAACAGGTTGGAGCGCACGAAGTCACCGGCGCGTCATCCCACCCTCCATCGCCCATTGGCCTTTGCCCGCTGCGGTGCGGCATAAATGGCTCTCGGATCATTTGCTCTGCGGCAAAGAAAACACGCCGTTCTCGGCGAAAAAAAAAAGTATCTAGCGGCTGCGACGTCGGCAAACGGCGCCCGCCACGACATGGGGCCGCTAGTGTGCACGTAGCTTTACAAAACAGGTTGATACGCAGCCTTCCCGCCATAGAGACGAATAAGCGGTGCGAATCCCTAGCGCCGCGCCTAATCGTTGAGAGTAATGCGAAAAAGGTATAAATTCATATTAGGTTACAATATAAACTATAGTTTGGCTAATTAAGAAAACCTAAGCAGTTCGGGGTTTTATTTGTTTATTCGTAAGCCTAACAATAGAGCGGATGCTTGCGATTACTGCAGGATCTACGCTATGTACGCTGAATATTATACCACAGAAAAAGAAAATAAAAAAAAACTCTGGTTGACTCCTCTGTCATAGGAAACGGTAAAACACGAAAGTGAAATGTGCAGCGAAATCTACAGCTGAGCATGATTTGCGAGTCGGCGGCTCTCTTGTGGGTGTGCTTGGCAGGCGACGTCAGTGAATATTACGTCAGTAAAATCTTGGCGTATTCCGGGATAAAACACTTTCGTGTTAAAATATAAAACCCGAAAACGAACAACCCGAAGTATAACGTATTCTAAAGTACTAAAGTATAACGTATTCTTTAGTACTAAAGGTTGCTTTCCCGCAAGAAGACTCTATGTGCAGAGTTGCATTCTTTACAGGCCACTTGATTCGTTGTACTGTCGTCACTTCCGTGATGTATATGACGTAAGTGAAATCTTCGTGAATCCCGGAATACAACACTTTCGTGTTTAAAAAAAAACTTGAATGTAAGCTTCGGCGGCTGCGTTTTGCTCCATTGGTGTTCTCTTCTTTTATACGCCACGTAGGCACAATAACAACCTTTCACAATCTTGCGGATAGCCTGAAATGGTCGGGACAATATTTAGTGTGCACGCAACGTATCTCTACAGCTGTGGTGATTGCACAAAATATGATGCAAAAAAAAATTACCGCGCCTTCCCGCGAGGGGAACACGAGTAAATGCAGAGCATTGGGGCCTCAGTACTGGTTGAAGGCAGTGTTGCTTCCATCGCTTCTTCCGTGATGCTGGAGTAGCAGACACGAGTAAACGTGGGAGCGAGCGTCAACCAAGGAAGGAAGGAGCAACGCAGTGACTGAAGCACGAGCGACCGCTAGCGGCGTTATATTTGCAGCGCGCGCAGTAGAGGGAGAGCGGTACGGGGGGGAGAGCGCGCATGCGCAAGCAGCGCGCGCCCTTCCACGCCCCACCGCGCTGCTATCACGCACCTGTTACGCCGAGACCGCGACGGAGCGTTCCGGGGCTGACGAGCGAACGGGCTGATTACGACGCATGCGCGCGCCAGCTGCTGTTGAGAGAGAGGAGGGAAGGAGGAGAGGCGCACCTGCTCCGGACGCGGAGCTGTGGACGCCGTCCGACGCAGGAAGAGGCGAGGCTAAGAAATGCTCTGCATTTAAAACAGCGATAAATTTATTCAAGAAATCCAGAAGAAGGAACGCTGCCAAACCGAAGGTACTGTCAGGAGCAAAAGTCTGGATTCCACGCGAGCGGCGGCCGAAATGCATTGCAGCGCCACCCTGCGAAAGCTCGCCTGCTGTCGAGACACCGGCTGTAGGGCCTATCTTAACTGCACGCATGTTCGTTTGCTCGCACGAGTCTGATACGCTTTTTGTTCACGGAAAGACCGAACGGTGTCGCTTCGGCCGTGTCTAGCATTTACGACTGGGCAATTCCGTCGGCGTGTAGCATTTGCGATACGGTCTCAGTGAGTGGCAGTAAGCGTCCACTGATGCGTTGAACGGGTAGTTTTTCGTCACTCTTTATCAGCGTTGCACATCGAAAGTAGTTGCTATCTGCGACTGCACCGCAAAACAATAGTCTCAAACTGGTTTAAGGAAGCGTGTCGCTTCGCGACTGCTTTTATCGAATGAATGCTTTTCAACTGAGAAATTATCGTAGGCATTTTTTCGTTCTGGTCGCAACGTAGGAAAACTGAATCTTGAAAGAAAAGAATTTTAGTGGGCGCATCAAGTGGAACAGAAAAACTGTGTGGCTTTCATTCCGGTGTCGCCTAGTTAAAAAAAAAGAGCGCACAGGGGTCGTAGGTTATTTATTTAAACAAAAATGAAGCAAAAGCATGAAGACTCTGCCACCTTGTTTCGGTAACGGCCCTTAGTAGCGTGTGAGATGTCCATCGCCGGCAATCACCTCGGCTACGCGCCTTGGCATAGACTCGTAAAGTGAAGAAACGAGTCCTTGGGTAGCTCGGAGTGCCTCCCATTCTTTTACTGCAGCCCAAAGGGTGTCGGAAGTGGAACTGATGAGATGGCGCCCAGCAAGGCGTTTTTTCATTAGCCCCCACACACTCTCGATAGGATTCAAGTCCGCCCCGACCGGCGGCCACTCCAAAGTCCTGATCGCGAGGTCTTCCAGCAGTGCCGTCACGGAGCGCGCGGTGTGGACGGGGCTCCGGTCGTGCTGGAGGAGGCAGCAGCCATCCTTGAACGGCCCGTCCAGGACGTACGGAATGAAGTCTTTCTCAAGTATCGCGCAGTAAGAGCGTGCTTGAAACCGCCCTTCAATCCGTACAAGTGGTCCCAGGCCGTCCTTGCTGATGGCTCCCCAGACGTTGACTGTGCATCGCCCACTGGACAACACAGTCTGGGTCCATGGCGGCAGGTATCTATTTAAAAAAGTGTAAGCAAGCGTGTAAAAAAATACATTTTGACGAAAAAACAGGCTGGCCGTGCTGTAAGCAAATGCCACGAAAATACTGATACTTTTCTACCACCAATACAGGAAGCGTATTTGCTTAACGGATGCACATCTTCGAAGAGCTTCGAACTTATTATCAAAATAATATAACACATTGAGTAGTCTACACCGCACAAAAAGGACAACAAATAAAGTACAAGGTCACTTGCTGCTATCCGTACATAATTTTAGTACGATATTATATTATAGCAAAAATAGGGGCAAAACATATTCACAGAATTAAGGTGAATTACTGTGATACTCAATAAGAATGTTTCAACTGATAATTGCACCACAGAGAGACTCTTATTTATGCAATGACAATAAACGGCGCCGACCATACCTGCAATTTACTGGCCGCCAGACGCGCTGCTGCTGGTCCCATCGGCTTGAAAAAGAGGACTCATCAGTAAATACGACTTCTCTCCAGTCGTCCGGCTCCCATTGCTCCACCATGCGGGCAAACTCCAGTCGCAGACGCCTTTGTCTCTCCGTTAAACGTGGCTTTTGTGCGGCCGCACAGTTATTCAGCCCGGCCTCTTTCAATCTACGTCGGATAGTCCAACAAGAAATATCCAAATTAAGTGTCTCACGGATCTCTTTGGCGCTGATGAAGGGATCTGTGGCAGCCACGGCGATTATTAGTCTATCAGACTCTTCGTCGGTGGCCCTCGGTCTTCCGCTGCGCTCAGAATCTTCAAGGCGGCCTCCTTCGTCCCTGTACGCCTGAATTGCTCGGCGGACAGCTCTTCGGGATCTAGCAGTCCGACGGCAGATCTCGCGCTGAGAAATTCCTTGTAGGCATAACTCAACAATGCGTTTCCTCTCGTTGACGGGGACCGGTGGCGGCATTTTCGCGAGTGACAACGTCAATAACGAACAGCGATCTTAAATAGCGCTTACTACACGAAACGGTCCAATCGCACGCTTGCAGTGGTGATAATCCCATCATGGTATTCTCTTTACGACGCCGAAAAGTCACGGTGCGCTCGAGACTGCGCATGGCTATAGGCGCTATCACCAATTTTGAACATGTCGGCGTAATTTTAGTTTCTTTTTTATTTGCGATGAAACGAACTCACGCATGCGACAGGCTTCATTCAAACCGGCACGTGTAGTGGTTTGCGGCTGAGTCCCACATTGCGAATATTGCGAATATCTGTGAAAGACAACGGTAATAAGAAGTAGTAACAAAAAAAGAAAAGCACACTGCTGAGCGCAACGCGCCCACAGATAGCAGCTCATGCTGTAGTGATCGCAAGTTGCGCCCCTGAATGTGACCACTTTCAAAAGGCGCGCTACATGGACAGCCGAAGCGACACCGTTCGGTCTTTCCGTGAAAAAAAAAACCGTATCAGACTCGTGTGGGCGAACGAACATGCGTGCAGTTAAGATAGGCCCTACAGCCGGTGTCTCGCAGCAGGCGAGCTTTCGCAGGGTGGCGCTGCAATGCATTTCGGCCGCCGCTCGCGTGGAATCCAGACTTTTGCTCCCGACAGTACATAGCAGAAAAATTAAGCTAGATGATAAAACTTATAGGCCTCTCCGTCTTACGACGACGATGTTCAAACGGGAGGCTATCTTGCGTACAAAAATAAAATGTCGAGGTGCAATAGTCGAAGCAGTTGCAATCAGTCAAAGCGTCAACGATAAAAGTGCGAACTGGTGGCGAGGTAAGGTTCAAACTTAGACGACAGCAAACAAATCAATCTTTCGCGAGAGGGGTGAGCGCCCCCCTCCGTCCCCGCCATCGTCGCCGTTATGAGACCTTCATCGACCACAATCTAAACTGCCACAGTCCAAAGCAAAAGGCCACTTTAACTCAGCCAAGGTTCAAAGTTAACGCCCGCGCAACGAACCCGAAGGAAATGCTGAGACACCCAAATGCGATGGCGCAATCGAATATACGTCGGTTCCATAATAAGAGTGACCCATGTTCCATTTTTCCCAAGGGAAGCGTGCTTTTTCTTATTTAATCATCACCTTATTTCATCACCTCATGTGCTTGCACTTTGTGTAAAGTTGGTTTTCCAGCATGCGATTTTGCTACGACACCGCCATCGGAGAAATCACAACAGCTTCGCATTAATAAAAGTAATTTTCAGCTAAAACAATAGGCTGCTCATTACGCGAATGTGATCTATGGCATGTTCACATACTAAACGAGTGTATTTCGCTTTTTTTGATAGCACACGCCGCGGTAGGTCAGTGGCTAAGGCATTGTGCTGCTGAGCACGAGGACGCGGGTTCGATTCCCGGTCGCGGCGGCCGTGTTTTAATGGAGTAGAAAAGCAAAAACGCCGTGTGTACGAGATTTCGGCACAGGCTAAAGATCCCCAGGTCATCAAAATTAATCCGGAGCCCTCCACTACGGCGCGCCTCATCGCCTGCATTGCGTCGGCGCGTTAAACCCTACAATCAATCAGCTTTCTCTAATAGCTTCCAGATTTAGTTTGTCCGAATTCGCCATCAACACCACCCAAGCTTATGGACCAATCAGACAGAGAATGGGCAGAAATCAATCGTGCGACGGTGCAATGGCGTTGTATCTCGTTGAGACATCCATTCCTCCACGTGGCTTAAAACCAGATACAGGAGGGGAGCTGAAATACACTGCCGTCCGCTTGGAAGCAACATAAGATCGTAGAAGTTTGATTGAACAGCTTTCAGAAAGTTTGCTTTATTTTTCATTGAATTGTGTTATAAATTTTGAGAGACAGCCGCAGGAGGGGAGCTGAAATATACTGCCGTCTACTTGGAAGAAACATAAGATCGCAAGTTCTTGATTGAACAGTGTTCAGAAAGTTTTTTTGTTTTTCACTGAATTGGCTCATAAATTTTGAGAGAATTCCTAAGCATGCTGTCAGTCCTGCTGTTTATTGAACTGTTGAATTTCTCGGAATACATTTGTCATTAATATAATCAGTACCGTCTCACTGTGTTGCTCTGTAATCTACTGCTGTCACTACTCGTTCTGTGTTGTTGTCACTCCCACTCAGGTGCTGGTACCAGCTTGCTAAGCAAACGAAGTTGACAGTAGACGCTGTGTCTATCGCTCTTTTTTTGGCTTGTTTCTGTTTTTTTTCTTTGTTTTCGTGCTCCCAGATTTTTCCTTCGGTTACCTTTCCGTTATATTTCCGCCTCCTTTTTTTCAAACGGAGGACCAAAAAATTCGTGACAACGAAAAGCTTACAACTTCGCTTGAATAACACAACGAGAAACAGAATAACTTTACCTAAACCCGGCCTTACATTATTGACGCGGCTGTTTCTTGTAGACTGACTGCCAGTAGGGACAAACAGAGATTGGCTTGACCATCATGAAGGTGCCTTCTCCCCCTTTTCCCTCAACGCAAACATTTTTTTTCCTCCTACTGTTGTGTGTGGCCTATAGCAACGTTTTTTTAGCCGCACTATACGCTGTGATGAACACGTTCATGTTCGTTCATTTGGGCGGCTTTATTGAATACTCCCGAGGGGTTTTAATGAAGTCCTTCCCTTCCGCCTCCGGTCTTTTTTTTTTCTCCCTCCTCTCGTTTTTTGTTTTTGTTTTTAAGCTTTTGCTCCTCCAACATTCCCATCTCGCAGTGTCAATGTCTATGTATGTACATACATATCACAGATAAAAAAATATGCTGTACGCCGCTCGCTTCCTTTTCTTCTTCGAGATGTTCCCTGCGCAGGAACTTCGGGATAATCAGCGATGCTTACGGTTCAAAAATGAAACTTCCGGTGGGAAAGACTATTCAGACGTGGCAAATAGGCTGAAGAACACTATAGAAATGACACTGAAAGCTTTGTTAGTAAATATTTTCCAACCTTCTCATTAAATCCGGAGTCAGAGGCAGAATTCAAAGAGCGACCGACAGTGTGGGTCAACAATTTCACTGGCGAAGGAGAGAACTTCATTACACCGCTGGGTTGTCTTTGCTCCCGTGCAAGCTCCCGTACCTTGCTCGCTAAAAGCAAATGCGTGTCCCAACTAACATGCGTGGGCCACAGCGCCCAGCGAGCTCACGCCTAAAGGTAGCGCATTGTATTGGGCGGCCATGCCGGAGAGCTCGAGTCCTCAGAGAACGGAGAGAGGGATAGGCGGTCACGGAGGACCAAGCGCCTGCCTGAAGCAAGACGACAAGAGGCAGACTGCGAACAAAAACGCCGCCCGTTGCCTGCGAATCGGGCTTGTTTGCATTCAGTGTGTCACACCTCGGCGCGAGGGTAAACATTGCGCGTTCTTCTCGAATAAAATTAAGAGTACTGATAGAAGAAGTGACAGACAGGACAAAAATGAACAGACGGATTTTCAATCCGAGCAGGAAAATTGACAGCAGCTCTGATATTACCGACGCCAATGCGACGAAAAGGGAGAACGCACGGGACGTTTTGGCTACACTACGTTTGCATTTTCACAAGTTTGTGGTACGTATGTCACCAATTTTACGTGCTATCTTTATTGCAAAAATATTAAGGTTGTGTAATAGTAATGACATTAGTCTATTGAGTTACGTTATTAGATGCGACGCATCTCATTCACTCGCCTTGTCCCTGCATCCATCCGGCGTTGTTGTCGGCGTCCACCCTTCCCCCATTCTCCTCGCCGTACCAGCTGCGCTCTCCGCCACTCACCCCCTCTCCTCTCCGATAGCGAACACTCTCTCGCGAGGGGCATTGGATTGGATTCGATTGGATTGGCTTGGCTTGGCTTGGATTGGATTGGATTGGATTGGATTGGATTGGATTGGATTGGATTGGATTGGAACTCTGCGATGCTTCGCATCACCTCAGAGTTCCCCTCGGGAAGATGGTGTAATTTTTTGTATACGGTATTGTCTTGCATTACTGTATTACAGTGCCGTCTTTCTTCGTTGTCTATGTTCCAGTTTGCACTTCGTTATGAATTATAAATATTTGCCAACTAGCTGGTGTCTCCCTTTTAGTCGAGGTTACGTTATCATGGTAATTATAACACGTAATTCCGCCCCTAGGTTTGCTTGTAGACGTCTGCATTGGGCTTCAGCTTGCCTGCGCAAGACTTCGAAGTTCTGTCGACAAAATATTTGAATCCTGAGAATTAATCATAGGTGTTTCGTGTGATTACAGCGCAGACTTTTCTCTCGAATACCAGCGCGTCCTTGTTTACCTGCTGCCTCGTCGGAAACTTCTTTCGAGGAGCCATCGCAACTCATTCTACACGAAACGCCGACGCGCCCAAATACCACCGACGTTTCTGTCATGGCGCACGTATTTAGGGCGATTGCACAACCGTCCCTCCATGTTGCCATATCAACGGCGCCTTCTCCATCTAGAAGCGCTATGTCCTTGCTACTATAGAGAGAGAATAAACTTTATTTAATGAGAGGAGTCAAGCGGGCGGCTTCCTCAGTTCAGGACCCCGTTGGAGCGTCCAGCCGCCTCAGCCCGGTGGATCAGCCGAAGCTGCTCTTCGAGGCTAGAGCTGGCCAGCACTTCCTCCCACTGCTCAATCGAGGGATTAGATATCGGGGAAAGTGAGGGGTTAAGCTGGCACTCCCACACCATGTGATACAAGGTGCAGGGCGCGTTGCAGAATTGGCACTGTGAGTAGTATATATATATATTTTTTTGGCCAGAATAGGTGGAGTTTGGTCGGGTGGGGGACGGTGGTAGTCACGCCGTCACCTCTACGGTGGAACGGCATCATTCACATGCGTACCACTAAGAGATGCGGTGCAAGAAAACAAAAAAAAATCCGCAGAAATTCAGAGAATTGTCTACTAATGCGTGGCATTCTTATGCCGCCTTTCTTGAGTGCGAGTTTTTTCCAGCCACATTTTTTTGTTTTTTCTAAATCCTGCCCGACAAATTATCTACAATTACGCTATTATAACTATTGCGGGTGAAACTTTCGCGATATCTGCAATACTGTGGAAATGCAGGGCGTTATACGGCTCGCCATTTTCTGTAATTATTTTATATTTTCCTCATTTTTTTTTAGTTTTTCGAAATTTTGTTCGACCAATGATCTCCATTTACGCTATTATAAAGATTACATGGGGAACTTTCGCTAAATCTGCGTTATTGTGGAAATGGCATGCGGTATGTGTTTTGATATTTTCCGTATTTTTTATTATTTTTAATATTTTTTTAGTTTTTCGAAATATCGTTCGACCAATTATTCACATTTACGCTAGTATAACGATTACACGTGGAACTTTCGAGAAATCTGTATTATTGTGGAAATACAGGCCGTTACACGTTTCACCATTTTTCATAATTTTTAAAATATTTTTTCTTATTTTGTAGTTTTTCAAACTTTCGTGCGACCAGTTATGGCCATTTACGCCATTATAGCGATTACAAGTGGAACTTCCGTGATATCGACATTTTTGTGGAAATGCAGGGCGTTACACGGCCCTGGCTGTTGGGGTAGTCGGCACAGAATGCTACGCATTAAAAGCTTTTAAAATTGCGTATCCATCAGTCTACAGTGAGTGTCACTACGCCACTAGGAGATATCGAATATTTAATGACGACCAGGAATACCACTGCTCTGGAAGCTCTGGAAGAAAACGGTCGCGTATCTGCTTCTTTCGTTGCAGATGTCGACGAAGACGAGAATCGAATGGCGCCTCTGCCAAGAGAGAGAGAGAGAGAGAGAAAAACTTTATTTCTGGTCAGATTAAGACCTATGCGTCGTACTCTTCCGCAAGAAGAATCATGGCCCGCTGGTCAACGAGGGCCGCCGACGCCAACCACACTCGGCAGTTGGGAGGAGGGGGGTTAGGGTAATGAGGAGACTGCTGGGGAGCAAGGCAGGAGAAAAGGATGTGCTCAACATTTGCGTACGTAATGCCTCCCTTCTGTTTCCGGCTCACCTCTCATGCTGCTCTTTTCCCGTCTCTTTTTTTTATTGCACCATTTTGCCCCAGGGCATAGGAAACAGGAAAACGATGGACAAAACAGGGCAGGGGTACAACACAGAAAGAAAGCAAAAAAAAAAAAAAAAAAAACGCACACTCCCGTCTCGTTCCTTCCAATATAACACGCTAGAAGTTGGCTCAAGTGAATTTCAATTTACCGCGTTCCACTGCTCCAAGTCGGGTGCTTCGGTGCCAGCGCTGCCTGTGACGCGCGTGAATCGAGGCACCATACTGCAACGTTTAGAGATCCAGGTTGCCCTACTTCCACGAACGTTCCAAACGGAACGTGGATCCTACCTAGTGATACTGTCGCGACCGGCGCAGAGACAACCAGCCACGACAGCGTTTGGGCACGAACTGATTTTTATTCCTCCAGCACGAGCGCACGTGAGCGTGCGCCTCGTGGTTCCGCCTTCGTCGTCGTCGTCGCCTGGGTGCGGTGGACACGCGCCGCTACAGGGCTCCCCCCCGTAGAGCCGGAGGCCGTTGTTGAAGACCACGTGACAGTTTTCGACGGTTGATGGTGCAAAGTTCTGGGCATGGTTGTAGAGACGGGGAAGGTCTGATTGGGTCGAAGAGAGGCGAGGTATGCAGGCTTTACGCGGTCAGCGGCGACGACGTCTTGGCGGCCGTTGATGTCGAGGGTGAAAGTCTTTGGGTGCCGCTCGATGACGCGGTATGGGCCATCGAAAGCGGGAGTGAGGGGTCGACGGGCAGCGTCGTGGCGCACGAACACGTGAGTGCAGGAAGAAAGGTCCTGGCTCACGAAGACGGAGTGGTCGCTGCGTTGTCGAGGAAGGACAGGCCGGATTTGCTCGAAAAGGCGACGAAGGTCAGCCACGTAACCGGCGGGGTCCGAAGGACCATCGGCAGGCGGAGGTGTGAGGAGGTCGCCCGGGAGACGAAGAGGGCAGCCATACACCAGCTCGGCAGATGTGCAATGCAGGTCTGCCTTAAAAGCCGAGCGTAGTCCGAGCAAGACGAGGGGAAGGTGGTCGGCCCAGTGTTCCCTTGGCTCGTAGGTGGTGAGAGCTGCCTTGAGTTGGCGGTGTAAACGCTCCACCATCCCGTTGGCAGACGGATGGTAGGAGGTGGTGTGTATGTGGCGTACTCCCAAGATGGCAGCGAGGGCGTTGAACAGGGCTGATTGGAATTGACGCCCGCGATCAGTGGTGACAACAGCGGGGCAGCCGAAACGGGACACCCAACCACCAACAAATGCTTTGGCGACTGTTTCCGCCGTAATATCAGGTATCGGGATTGCCTCTGGCCAGCGCGTGAAGCGGTCGACGCACGTCAACAAGTAGGTGGCGCATCGCGACGGTGGTAGGGGGCCGACCAGGTCAATGTGCACGTGCGCGAAACGGCTGTCCGGTGGATGGAATGGCGAGGCAGGAGTGACGGTGTGCCTGGTTACTTTGACACGTTGGCACTGGAGGCAGGTGCGTGCCCACCGGCGGACATCTGCATTCATGGAGGGCCAGAACCACTGAGCTGTGACGAGGTGTTGAGTTGCTCGGATGCCGGGGTGACTCTTGCCGTGCAGGGTGTCGAAAACGGCTCGACGAAACGCCGGTGGAACGTAAGGTCGGGAGACGCCGGTTGATGTCTCGCATGTGATTGTGCCTTCGGTAAACGGCAACGGCACATCTGTGAAAGTCAGCGTTGAGGTGTCAGAGCGGCGTTGCTGGAGCTCAGGGTCTTGTTGCTGTGCAGAAGCAAGCTCTTCCATGCAAATCGGTTGGGGTGAAGTCGAAAGGGCTTCGACGCGAGACAGCGCGTCAGCAGCAGTGTTGATCGGGCCGCTGACATGGCGGAGATCGACAGTAAACTCCGAGACGAAGGAGAGGTGACGGATCTCACGCGACGAATACGAGCTGTGGTTGCGCTGGAAGGCGAACGTCAGGGGCTTGTGATCCGTGAGGACGTAGAAGTCCCTGCCTTCCAGGAAATGCCGGAAATGTTTGATGGCAAGGTAGACAGCCAGTAGCTCGCGCCCGAAAGTGCTGTACCTTGTCTCAGCAGATTTCAGCTTCTGGGAGTAGAAACCAAGAGGCTGCCAACCGGAGACGAACTGCTCCACCACAGCACCGACAGCCACGCTGGAGGCGTCGGTGATGAGGCGAAGTTGAGCATCAGCAACGGGGTGTATAAGCATGGCAGCGTCGGAGAGGGCCTTCTTCGCAGCAGAAAAGGCGGACGCTGCTTGCTCGCTCCACTCGAAGTGCTCTGCAGTGCCTGTCTTGGTGGCCAGCAGATCAGTGAGGGGCTGGACTAGTTCGGCACAGTTGGGAATGAACCGCCGATAGAAGTTCAGCAGGCCCAAGAACTCTCTAAGCTTCTTAATTGAGGTGGGCTGTGGAAAGTCCTGGATGGCCTTCACCTTGGTGTCGAGAGGTCTGATGCCCTGTGGAGTGACCAAGTGGCCCAGGAACTCGATGGTCTGCACGCCGAAGACACACTTTTTGGGATTGATGACGAAGCCATATTCGTCAAGCCGAGTGAAAAGGGCTCGCAAGTGCACTTCGTGCTCGGATGGTGATGAGCTTGCGATCAAGAGGTCGTCGAGGTAGGCAAAAACAAAGTCTAAACCGCGGGTAACCTCGTCGATGGCACGTTGAAAGGTCTGGGCGGCGTTACGCAGGCCGAAGGGCATGCGGACATATTCGAAGAGACCAAATGGTGTAATGATGGCAGTCTTCGGTATGTCTGCTGGCTCCACAGGTATCTGGTGATAAGCTTTGACCAAGTCCACCTTGCTGAATATCTTGCAGCCTGCCAGATTCGCGGTGAAGTCCTGCAAATGCGGGAGCGGGTACCGGTCCGGCACGGTGATCGCATTGAGGGCACGGTAATCACCGCATGGCCTCCAGTCACCGGGGTCTTTTTTGGGTACCATATGCAGGGCTGACGCGTAGTTGCTCGAGGATGGACGGACAATTCCCAGTTCCAGCATGTGCTCGAACTCCCGGCGAGCAATGGCATAACGCGATCCGGCGAGACGACGCGCTCGAGCGAAGACAGGGGGTCCCTTCGTGACGATGTGGTGGGTGATGGTGTGCTTCACCGGGGACTCTCCCGTGTGGGGTCTTGTGATCGCGGGAAAATCTGCAAGTATCTTCTCGTACACGGAAGATGGCACAAAGGCTCGAAGTCCGGTCGCCGTAGCAGAGGAGAGAATGCCATGTACCGAAAGGCTCGTCGTCATGTCCACGAGGCGTCGAGAGTGCACGTCCACGGCCAGGTTGTAGAAAGCCAGGAAATCAGCACCGAGAATGGGCTGCTTGATGTCAGCAATTGTGAAAAGCCACCGGAAGCTATAGGAGCTATAGTAGCGCGGGCAACAGTAGGCGACGGTTTTCTGCAGTTGATGCAGTATTTCATTTGCTATCTGACAAACCAAGCATACATGCATTTTTTAATAAAAGAATACTGCCAATAGCACTTACGTATTGATTTTCTGCCTTATATTTTTGTAACGTCGTGTTCTTGTTCAACAATGTTGACAAGTATGAACACTGACACTGGAATTAGACGTTTAGATTCGGCTGTGAGTGTATAAGACTATTTCGCAGCTTCTGGTTCAGTTTGGCCGGGTGGCTGAATCGAGTTACAGACAAACACACAGACACACAGACAGACATGCAGACAGTCCAAAATTTCTCCGTTCCGGTAGACCAAGGAAGACTAACGTAATTAAAATCTAAGTGCAAATATTGGTTATTTGCAGAAGTTGTTCCCGAGATTTCAAAAGAACCATAAATACAAAACACTAGGTACACTTACATTAACTAACAGGCATAAATTGAATGCGTGACACGGATCTCGCAGCGGAATGCTCGCCTGTTTGGCGCGAATTGCGCCAGTATGCGTGTGAGTAGGATTCCAATCCTAGTACTCCCTGATTCACACACGGGTTTGCTCAGTCACAGAAATACTTGCAAGACTTCTGGCGCAAACGGACGAAGAGATGTTTTCCCTTCTCACGCGCCACTATTCTTTCACGATGCATCTGATCTACGGGGCTTCCATTCGGGCTAAATCTCTTTGGCGTGTCTTCGCTGGTCGCAGAATAGCCTCGGAAATGGTTTGGATCGAAGAAAAACACATGACCCCTGGGTTTGCGAAATGGTGGTCAACGGAAAGAAAAAACATGACCAGAAGATCAATGCGTGCACTCACAATTCTCTGAGTGCTTTAGAGATGAAAGAAAAAAAAAAAAAAGATCCTGAACAATGCGAATCAGCAGACACAGCGGGGATAGACCCGCAGAAGGGTACGTGTCCTATTCTTCTTTTTTGTTACTCTGCCCCATATAACCCGAATATTTTTGGGGGGAAAAGATCAGGGGGGTCCGGAGACTTGACATTTTCTGTTTGTAACCCCGAAATCTTCCCACACATTTCAGTTCTTTCCGTTTCAATTTTCCTTTGTGCTTGCTCATCCCTATACGTTATTTCGTCTGGGCCCTCCCAAAACTGCACGCACACTGGCAGGAGACTGTTTCCGTTAGACATTTTGGCCTACTCTTCTTTATCTGTTTAACTCTCTCTCTCTCTCTCTCTCTCTCTCTCTCTCTCTCTCTCTCTCTCTCTCTCTGGCTCTCATCCTCTATTTCTGTCTTTGTCTTGCTCCCCTCCTCTCCCCCACCCTTTTGTTACTTCCGAATTTTAAATTTCTAGACATTACGCACAAATGCTTTTCTTTTCTAGTGATTTCTTTGAATGCTCGAGCTTCGGCATTCATAGCGCGTGCCCGCAGTGCGCTCTGGTCGTTTTCTCCGCAGCCGTAAACCGTCCCATCGGCGGCTGCGTACTATCGCGTGGGAAGTCGAATGGCTCGCTGGGGCTCCACGTCTAATGTGCGCTTGCAGTTTAAGACAACCGATAAAGTTGGAAAAGGACGCTGGGAGGCTGTTTCGACAAATACCGTACGCTTGCAAAAGTACATCGTCAAGCTTGGATAAGCAACAACTTTCTTCTTTTTCTTTACGGCTCCAAGAGGGCAGTGCTTCACGAAGTCCCAACAAACGTTTACAATAATGGTGATGGCTCCATAGTTTTTTAATTTTACCCCAAAACGCGTCAAAGTTCGTCGAACAAGTTTATAGGCATTTTTCGTGACACTGTTTTCCCCTGTAGTTTACAAGAGGTTGGAGCCCCCGATTTTCAGAGTTTTATGTACATATGTGCGACAATGTGTCAGTTAGTTCTCAGTTAAACGCTTGCATTGTTTTCGGTCGAGTTGATCCCAGCACGCTGCTTTTTTAAAAAACTATCGCTTATCTGATGATAAATGTGTTGACATGGTCGAGAGTATAGCCTTTGTGGAAGCGTTAATGTTTTCCAAGAATATTGCACTGCGTTAGGAACCTAACCCGCTTACTGTACCATAAAATCAATATGAAACATTGTGTAAAACGGCGAAAAGAAAAAAAAATGTCGCACGTGAGAAACCCAACGCAAAATAGACGCGCTATCCGCGTCGCCCAAAACGAGCCGCCAATATACATGTCTTATTAAATGGGATTAATGGCCTGGGTGCGGCACGCGTGGAAGTGTAATCGGGAACAGTTCCTTGCCCGGTCATCAGAAAAGCGCCCTCTGTAGTGAAGAACGTACGCTCGTTAACTGCCTGGTTGCAACGCCTGGGGCTGATCATGATGAGCTTTCTCGGCTGTGACTCGTTCGCTCACGCGTCCCTCACCAAAGCTTCGCACGGCTGCTGCGCCATAGCCTCGGGCTAGCGAATTCATGCCGAGTGTCTGCACAGAACGCAAACATCAGAAGATTTAGTCCCACGGTGTATTCATCAAAGCAACGTTTGCTCAGTTAAAATCGCGTGCCACAAAGTTAGCACATTTCAACGGGATTCCTTTAAGACAGCAGGATAGGCACGAGGGCAAAATAAATGAAATAGCGTAGGCTTGCGCTTTAGCTGTTAAAAACACAAAACACCTTAATGCTTCCTGGACTAAGGGGGCCTCCCACAACGGAACCCATACAGTTCAATAACTGTTTATTCCTCCTCCCCCTAGATTACTCTCCCGGAATCGCAAGCGACATCGAAATTAGAGGAAGCATATCAGCTTAAGGGCGATATTTGGACATTTTTATTAGCGTGAGATAGGCTACATAACACTTTATTGTAACGTTGTGTCGATTGGTTATTCATCTAAAGCTTGAAAGTTACAGAAGTAAACCTTTGAACATGGCGGTCTAGGGGCAAGCATCCCACAAAAAAACTTTCTTTGAGATGGTGTCGGCATTTGCTGTAATAATAAATGTAACGAATTTGCGGCCACCAAGGCACTCCTTTCTTTTTTAATTTTGTTGTACTTGTTGTGGAGAGTCTTCGTTTTTTTTTTCTTTTCAGAACATAAACGAAAGAATCGAGCACAAAAATTCGCCAGATCTTATTGAAGTTACACGAGAATTTACCGAAAGAAACTTCATTACGATTGAGGAGCGCCTTGAATGCTTTAAGAAAGCTTAATGGCACTCCGTCGGGCTCAAAAAGTTGAGTTGGTGACTGGGAAAATCCGCAACCCGGAGCACATTTATCAATTTATGCGTCACACGGTTTTGGAGGCGATACGACAAATTATCTCAACATAAATGACCGCATCCCCACTTTAACTTGAAATATAGCTTATTACTTATAGTGTACTTACTCGTGTGCTTTTTAACGGTCAGAAGGCCTTGTTCTTCGCTCTCAAAAATGGCGCTAGCCCCTATGACGGACAGCTGTCTCGTTAACGCTGGAAGGCGTTTTTCCGCGACCAGTGCTTTATCGCAAGCTCACATGTTTCCGGCAGATGAAAAATAGTGTGTTCCCAGAGAGCTTTCTAGGGTCCTAATGGAATAATCTACCCGGCCAGCTTTGGCGTTTCCCTGAGAGAGTAATCAAACTCACGACGTTGGAAACGCGTGCCAGCCGTAGATAGCGGCCCGAAATTGCGCACAAACAAATCAACCTCACCGAAAGCCAGCCACGTCTGCGTGTTTGCTGCCGAGAAACAATCGCATGTCCAATTAGGTCCTCCAGAACAATGCAGACGACTCGGAATAAAGAAAAAAGAAAAAATAAGCAAAGGAAATGGCCCACAGAGAAAGCAGGTCTACGAGATGGGGTAGAATTAGCGCAGCGTACGAGCAGGTCATTCCTGTGTCTGCACTCCACGCGCTCCAGTCTTACCGTTGGCATGAAGAAAGCAGGATGAGACAGGTCGGAGGCGACGAGGAAGGGAAGGAGTTGAGGAGGATAACAGTTATAAGCGTACACGGTGTAGCTTATTTCCGAAACAATTTCCCGTCCACTCGGCTCCGCCTCCGAAGCGGAGCAACGGCTAACAGAATTACCCCGGACGGCATCCACCAGCCGGCCGCGTCATCAACAGCCACTCGGCGGGCACGTCCGGGGGCTTCACCTGAGCCCTTCCAAGCGTCCTCTTCGCAAACTGCGAGGACAGTCTGGCCGGCTACCTTCTTGGAAAAGCAGCGTTAGCGCACTTTCTGCAGGTTGTGAGGATCAGAAATGGTTGGTGGTAGAAGACTCGGGCTGGCACTGATTGCTGCTAGCAACGCTCGTTGCGGTACGCTATCATCTTCTGGTTCATGCTGTTGTTGGTGCTGTTGGTGTTGCTGATGTTCATAAACGTAATGATGATGCGGTTGTTGTCGTTGTCGTTTTGGGTGATTAGCGCGGAACAGTTGCTGCAGAGGGATAAACTTTCCAAGTGCCGTCGAGTCAACTTAGGAATGTTATGCGACGTATTCACGAGAACTGCCGCGATTTGTGCCATGCCACGATAATGGCCTTCACGGCATCGGTAAAAATTCTCGAGATAATTTTTCTACCTTAGCTAGTTTTTCTTGATTCAGCACAACCAGGAATGTTGTGTTAAATACTCTGGCCACAAGCACTACCATAACGTTTCATTACAGTAAATGCGTAGACAAGAACAACTTGGAAGAGTCGCGAAAGACCGCGGTGGGTCCGATGGCTGCTGATGTTCGGCCGTTAAGAATAAACAACTCTGAAATATTGAGTTCCAATGTACGTGTGCGCTTCCATCATCCTTCCATATGACGACGGCAGTTGGGCAGGCGTTCCCAGCAGCACACTTTCCTAGATCCCACTGTCTGCAGCTAAATGTGCTTTTTAGATCCCACTGTCTTCAGCTAAATGTGCTACCTCCAAATACGTTTTCACCAAACAATAATAAGCTACAGCTCTCGTACTTCGCAAGCATTTCTGCCTTTAAAAATAGTTACATCATACGAGGTGAGTTGCCTTTACTTTTTTTCTGAAAAGCAAAGAATATGGCACGCATCGCTACTGGTGATATTTTTTTAGAACAGAGGCTAACGGTGATTGAAAGACTGAATATTATACAGACTGCAATAATTTTTACATTCTTCAATTGTGACTTACAAGGCCACATTCGTGAGTTCCATTTCGTCCTTAAGAAGCGGCTGGAAAAAAAGCAAAGCGCAATGACCTGTGCCAAAAATTATGCGGTTGCTCGACAACGCTTCCTTGGTACATAACACGACCTTATTGAATAATTAGTTCCACTGCGCCGCTATCGGTGAATAGGATATTCGGTGGTAAGACATGCCGTGCGCTTACCACTAATGTCCGGCTCAGCGAAGGCGCAAGAAAATAAATATTACGGGAAGAATAATTTCAAAGGCGGCCAAAATACATGAAGATGCCCACAGAAGCTGCTTAATGAGCCCACAAAACTGCCACGGCGGCTCTAACTGCGGGGTTCCTTGAGTTCTCTTTAGATAATTTTCATGTGGCAAGTGCAAAAACGCTGAGACTTGTACCCAAATGTGATTAACGAATGCATGGTAAGTCCGCAAGGATTTGGGCACGTTTGGTTGAAGTACAAAAACAGTAATTTCAAAACTTCCAAATCTCATTAGGGTTAAGAACGTTTCTCAGCATAAAGATCAAAAGAATGCGAGACGTTCTTAAACGGGTTCCCTTTTTACTATTTATTGGATCGATAACCACACTTCGGCCACCGTGAATCGATGCGTGTCTGCGGTGCATCCGTGTTCCCATTAACCGATATCCGTGTGATTTCGTTATCCCCGACGTTTCATTGTTTTCTCAGTTTTTTTTCTTAATAGCAAGAAGAAAACTCGAGACTCGTTCGGGATACAGTCGAAAGCCTCAATAATTCCCCAAAATTACTGAGATATACCGCGACAGTGTTGTTGTTCGCGCGTTAGAATTTCGACACGCCCGATGCAGACTTTGCTAAACCGTAAATTCCCTGTCTCTAATCCTCACGTTTTACAAGTGGGCCCCCCATTATCTTCTAAAAATAAACTTGGAAACATTCCGAGTGCTTTCATTTTCCTAAAGCTTTCATATTTAAATAAGGGAAAATAATTCCACGCCCTCCACGCATACACGCTTATAAGCCAGAAATCTTCCGTTACTATTTGTCCACTTCAGATCATTTCAGCAGCCAAAGACAGCAGCCGGTTTTCCTTCATTTCTGTCGGGCAGTACTAAACTTTCTTGGAGTTAAATGAGTCTTTTTTTTTTTTGTGTTGCGTCTGAAAACCAAAACTGTGATTCTGTGTCCCTTGCCAGGCTTCCGATCCCTTTTTTTGAAAGTGCAAACGCCAAAAGCATACCCGTCCCCAACCCCCTTCCCATTCCTTTCACAATGCCGGTTAACTGAATGAAAATGAGGGGAGGGATACCTTTAATGGTACGAATAGATGACCGGTAAAAAGCGCAAAGGCTCATGGGTACCTGCATTATACCAACAGAGTATTACACATTATTGAAGGCAGCTGTTGTAAGGTGAGAATACAGCAACCAAAACGAGCACTAAAAGGGTTCAAGGTATAGTTTAATACACCCATACAATTACGCAGATGATAGATAAAAATTTTCCCATCTGACTGAACGTAACCTTATCCAAAGTGTAAAAGCTCTATCAGTCATGACCAAACATGAGTACAAATAAAAGTTCGGATGAACGGCAAAATCTAAACACAGTTTCACACAGCGTAGATTCCGCTGAAACAGCAGAACTCCGGTTCTCTTGTGCCGGCCCGAACGTCAACGTGCGCTCGCCCAAGAACGGCAGTGCCATCGCCACGCAAATTCCATGTTTCGCGCAAAGGAATCGGCAGCTAAGCGTCAGCGGCGGGAGACTCCCTTCCCTCTCCCTCCCATAGCGGGAGTGTGAGGACCACTCCGTCCTCCATCAGTGCGTCTGGGAACCGGTTTCTGGGAGGCTACCAAGGGATCTCGGAAGCTGCTGTTAGCCATGCGTGACGCACCGCCTTCAGCAGACGGACGGAACGGCTCGACCTACAACTGCTCTGCTTTTGTGAAACAAAAGCAGAAAGCAAAAGCAGAGTGAAAGAGTGAAGCAAAAGCAGAAAGCCCAAACGAAACGCGATACATGACGACGTTTTAGTAAGCAAGCAAACATAACGGGAAGAAAATCATGTCTTGGCATTCTTCCACCGACGTTCTTTCACAGGATCACTCGTTGACGGCAGGCCGTCTTTCATTACCTCTAAATACACAGCGCACAGAATACTGACGAAACCACTAATGCGGCCGTGAGATCTCACGATCGCGTCCATCTTCGACCTTGAGCGGCCGCCATGACGATTTATATTCGGCTGGTGTCGATGACCTGTAATATCGGGGCACTGAGGCGGGCTTGGGTCTATGGGCTATTCCATGAGGCAGCCGGATGCTGTTAAAGACGTCTAGACTACCTATTCTCTGGCGTAGTAGCTAAACTAAACTCGTCTTTGTGCGAACCGCTGCTGATCGCGAGAAGCAACAAAGAAAGGTGACGCAACGTTCAAACAACCATGACGTCCTGGCAAAAGGGATGCCGCTTCCTGCACCCAGGGCGTCACACTGAATACGAGCTAAGGTGCCTGTCAAAAATTATCCGGCTAGCGGGTGGTGCGCTCGCTGGCGAGAAGTCCCCAATAATTAACGCTTATTCGGCTGAAGAGCAGAAAGCGGACACGGAAAAGCGGTGTTCTGCCGACTCTTACCGGTAATGACGCAGCTTGTCTGTTGTTTCTTTGCTCTTCAATGCGCTGAGAGGGCTTTACGAGGCCTCAACATTAATCCAATAATGCGGATTGTCGTACCAGACCGGAATTTGCGCAGTTTTGTGACGTACCACAAGGCTAGAAAGATTAAATCGTTCTTGTAGTTTGATTTCTTTTTTTCTGTTTCTCCTTTTAATAAAATAATAGACCATCTAGCTTTTATTACCAACTGATTCTTTTTAATTGGAAGTAGAGGCCCTTCACCAAAATTCACGATTCCCACGTCGGAGAAAAAAAAAAATCTTTTTTCGGCCCACAGAGCCCGTCTGCAAAACTAGTTTTGGGCCCTGACCCTCGGTGCGGCAAGTCCGTGAATGCTCAAGGCGCAACGGGTCGGCTTCCTTTTTGCGTGAACATGTCGGGATTTTGGCCCGTGCCGCCGATGTTACAAGCGGTTGTGGAGAAAAAAAAACACACGTAGAAGCTAGGGCTCTCGTAATGGAGCGCGGTGGCGTTATGTGATGCGGCACCGGGATCGAGATTGGCCTGTCTCCCTCCGGGTGGTCGTCTGCTAGTTTCACAGAGGTATGTGGAGTGCAGACCAGCAAAAAAGGATAATAAAGGACATATACACCACAAAATGGCCCTGTGGGTATTCCGCTTAGCGCCTGTTGATGACAGCTTATTCATTGGGAAAGTTTTTAGGGATAACGACTTGAGTGAAATCACTGTTAATACATAATATTGCATGGCGCATACGCAGGGCCCATAATTCTCATTTCTACTTACGGTCTGCTCAGTGACAAATCCAAGTGGCTACCATTTGGGAAAGTCGACACTCCCACTCCTTCTAATAGCAAAGCCTTAAGACAGTAGCTCTTTTTCGGCGCACCCCTCCCCGATTCACTATTGGCCGCGAGGCCCACCACTGGAGAGGCCGGCGCTGCGATCGTTTTGACGTCACTTGTAGGATCACCGTTCCTATCTTGCTGCGTAGTTGGCTTGCAGCGCGTGACACTTCGCTTAGGAAGCGCGTTCTAAAAGTATTTTCGTGTTAATTTCCTTCGTTCGAAGTTAATTCTCAGTGCGTCAAGCGCAGTTCGACCTAATGGTGACTGTATAACCATATCAACTGTGGTAGATTATCCGCAAACACCATGAGCGTGGTGGTGTATTACGCTTGCGACCGAAGCAAGCAGCGGCTTGTTCTAGACGATCGCCGAGTGAAGGTTCTAGATTTCCCTTGTTTGCAAGAAATGTATAAAGCAGGAAATCGTGAACCGTTAACTGCTTGCAGAAGCACACGCACCCGCCGTGCCTTCCCGCACAGCCGACGGTGCGGCTCGAACCGACGCAGGTCGCGGCAGCAACAACTTGTCGCCGCTTTTTAAAATCACAGAAGTCGTGGAAAAGAAGTTCCAGATTAATGAAAGTGGATGTTAGTGCGATGAAAACTTCTGATAGGTAGTGTCATCAGCTGTGGTTTTCAAAGCGATGCTCAAATATCTGCCGCGATTTACGCCCGCCGACCGGCCGCGGAGGTCGATCCCGGTAGCGCCGGCTCGTTCACGCACGGTGCGGCGATCGGCCGAAGGATGGCTATGCTTGCGCGCAAGAATCGGCAAAGGCCCTCCCGTCGCGCACGCGCGTGTTGCGTTTGGGTTCCACTAACTTCTTGAGGGCCCCCAACACTCGGTTCTCCTACTCTAAATATCCCCATTACCCGAAATCATTAACGACGTGTTTCGCCTCGTACGCAGCCTCGCCTTCTGTGAGCAGTCGTGAGTTTCGAAATTGATGCTTGAGAAATGGCGGCTTACTGTAAACATACAAAACACGCTGCAATTATAAATTACCACACCGAGCACCTAATGAAAACTAAATATAGCCTTGTCCGAACCAGCTCGAAGGCGTTAAAAACTCGCGTTCATACCGTTGATACATTGCGGATAATAAGTCGCGAAAGTTCATAAGTCGCGAAAAGTAAACATCAGCCGTGCAGAGTACAGGCTACGGCAGTGATCGTTAATCAAATCCGGGCATGCTATAAAAACATCGTAGGGGAAATAGGCACTGATTAAGCCAAACTGCAGACGATAACAATACTTTTAAGCATGTGCGGCGAAGCAATCTGATCACCGTTCTCGCGTCATTCATTTATCAGGCAATACGAGCAGTTCGCGCGGTGAGATCATAAGTGAGCGACGCGTTTCTGTCGCTGTTACAAGGTGTTTGCTTGCACGCACATGCCCCGTCACAAGTATTTTGTAATGAATTTACAGCATACTTTTCTCGGCATCAGTTGCATCGTCCTTGGCGTTAGCTGGCTGCGTATGTAAGAGCTGTGGGTCGCGATGGTAGCAACTACCTAAACGCGGCGGTGTCGCCAGGAACAAGCGAGTCGCTGATTGCTTGCCCGAATTATTTGTTTTACAGACAACTTTTTTGGTAATTTGCATCAAATCCACAAGGAGCGGGCGAGACAGTGGCCCGAACAAAAAAACACGCTTCCGATTACGCACGGGAAATGTGTTGTAGCAGACGACAACACGATTCGGCGTCCTACAAGTGACGTCACTCGTAGGTGGCGCCACGGTATGTCCTCGAGGCCAATGCGGTCCTTCTGCATGAACCTTGGGTCGGCTTATAAAAAACTGCGCCGTAAAATGGACTTCACTGTTACAGTTACAACATAATCTAAACTTACACCTTGTAAAGAGACAAATCCGTGTGCATCGGAGCGCAGCTTGTAGCTCTTCGTACGTCGTGTGTGAGAAGGACCCAAAAGCCCGGCACGGCGAAGGAGATAATCGCAAAGAAGCTAGGGGCAGTTCTGAGTAGAGCTGAGGAGTATCCCAGCGGACAGCATCAGCCTGACTGTGGCTGTAGCAGAAAACAATGATGAGAAGTCAAAGCCGATACGAGGCAGTACGTCATTCGCCTTCAGTGAAGGTAGAAACGCTTTAACGGCAAAGAGGGAAAACAAGAGGCGTAATCCCACGAAAAGGCGGTCATGGCCCGGACAGGCTATTTGCCTGAATAGTAAATGTTGACAGGCTGTTAGCGCCTGCTCAAGCTGCTTTCCCGGAGTGGCCAGCTTTGCTTCAGTTGCTTCGGCGTTTTGCAAAGCTCCTCCAAAAATATCTTATTGTCGCGCGCCGTATGACGTCACGCCACAATAATAGGCTTACTGAGACACGGGAGTTCGGGAGGCGCTAGTTGTGCCAATTTTAGGTGTTCAGGAGAATAGCACAGCCAGAGCATGGATTCATTGTTTTTAGGGGTTACGTAGGCCTTATTTTGTGTGTTTGGAACACTCCTTTCGTAATTGATTGCACTAAGACAAAGTAAGAGCGAGAGAAAGGGAGATAATCCTTTTTAATGGTGCTGGCGAGGTTATCCTGGCAAACAAGCCTACTTCGCTACACCAGATGTATAAGAAAGAATCAATGATTACCCTCGTTACTCTGGTGATACGAGCGAGGGAAAATAAATGTGTTAGTGGCGCCTGATAGATGCGAGAAGAGCAAAGCGCAATCAAAGCTGGCCTTAAACTTTTCTCTGATCTGTTGTCAGAATACCCCTTCACTTCCTTTCAAGAAAAAAAAAACTTAATTAAGAGCGCTAGTTTCCTGATTCATTAAGGCTATCTATGACGTCGAATGGCTTGAAATGAAACCTTACCAAAGAACGCGTTTCAACGGTGTTTTGAACCACTGAATGGATACTAGGTTATTTACGGCGATTCCACCCAGTGCCATTTGCTCACTTAAAAAAACAGACGCTGAATATACTGTTAAGAGGCAGATGCGAACTATTTACTCTCTATGCATATAAGCAATCTATTCTCAAAGGATCAGTCGAATGCAGATAGTTTAAAGCCGATTGATTTGATTGATTTGATTGATTGTAGGGCTTAACGCGCCGACGCAACGTAGGCGATGAGGCGCGCCGTAGGGAAGGGCTCCGGATTAATTTTGACCGCCTGGGGATCTTTGACGTGCGCCGAAATTACGTACACACAGGCATTTTCACTTTTTGCCTCCATCAGAAAAGCGGCCGCCGTGACCGGGATACGAACCAGTGACCGCGTGCTCCGCAGCGCAATGCCTTAGCCACTGAGCCACCGCGGCGGGTGTTTAAAGGAGCCATGAAGAGAAAATACAACTTCGTTCAATTTGAAAGAACTAGGATTAAGTATCTCACTCAGCTCCATTAGAGCCACAAAAGATGTTTTTTAACGAAAAAAAGGCAAAAAGGATTTAATAATTTTCAAATTTTGCGCCACAGTGACGTGTTATGAGCAAGAATGACGTCATACGGGCCAACAATAAAATATAATTTTCAGTGCGTTAACTGCACATTAGCATTCAAGTGATGCGGTCAAATGGAACTAGAGGCCCCATTACAGACGTCCAGTCATGTATCGTCATGACAGGTGAGTTAGGTGGCCGCCAATCGCACATACAAGGTTCCGTGACGTCATAGAAAAGTTGCGGGAAATTGGCTAGGGGGTCGCGACTGCTTCACACGTTTTCTTTAATATCTCCGTTATTTGTTCGAAGATTGCGATGATATTGGTATCATTGTTATCGGGACTAAGCAGTCTTTCTAATAAACCAAACTTGTATTTTGTCTTCATGGCTCCTTTAAAGCCGTAAAGTAGAGGAATCCAGCGCAGCTCATGCCAGTCTGCCTCTGGGTGGCCGCATTCATTTTTTACAGTGACTGAGCTCAAATTGCAGCTGATTTTGAAGGCGTTTGTGTCAGAACCCTGATAAAAGGCTCTTGAACATTTGGAGGGCAATTTCCTTACTAAACTCATGCAAAATTGCCAATAATGCAGGATAGTAAAGAATTTAGGTGCTTTTATTAAAATAAAAAAAAATATTGTTCCGTGATGGCAGGACGAAGTACACGAACCATGGTGAGCGATCTATTGACAATATTTACCAGGCGGCCATGACACAGATCGCGCAGGTTACGCCCACCCGCGGCATCTTCTTCAAAGGGTGGGCCGATAGCGCTATGCTGAACTTCTCCCCTTTTCGTGACAATATCTTTTGTATACAAGCTCTCCTCAGTAGTCTTTAACATTTAAACGTGCTCGTTGGGTAGATTTTTGGTTTTGCAATCCAACTTGTCTTCAAGTATGGCATTCTTAAGAGTTCAGGGACTTTCCTAAATAAAAAAATATTGCTAGCGATCGGCTACTTTGGCCCATAAAAAATTATAGCTTTTTTTATGGGTTTAATGGTCCAAAGCTGCACTTGGGCTAAGAGGCGCGCCGTAGTGGGGAACTGCGGAATAACGTTCACCACCTCGGTATATTTACCGCGTACTGAAATGTTTACTTGCCCCTCCATCTGAAGTGGCCGCGTTTGCCAGTTCGACAACAGCCACCGCGGCCAGTGTCGAACCCTTATCGAGACAAAGATACAGGCTGCAACTACGTAAATTGGAGGAAAGAACATGAAAGGCTCTGAAGGTCCACTTATGAGATTAGCAGCCGGGCGCCCGGGCTGAACGTGAGAACCCGCCGCTCTGTCTGGCGACGTAGCACTGCCAACACTGCGCTGCAACCACCGCTAATTCGTCACGGCGTGCGCGGCAGGCGGATTGTCTGGCCCACCGCATGCCACAAGGATAATCCCCCATTGAGAAGGCAGACTGCGGCGCCGGATTCCAGGAACGTCTACTTGACGCGCGGAGGTGGTGGGGTTACCGGCGTCCGGACAAGCGCCGCACGAGTCTCTATCCCGGTTAACATGACGCACAGTCGCGTCTTTCGCGCTCATCCCTCGGGGTCGTACGCGTTTGCTGGCCCGCGGGCGGTCCGTTGACCTGAGATAGCGGCGCCTCATTGAATATTCCGTGACGTGCTGAGTGACAGCTGTCTACGTGAATTCGGGCACTCCCATACGCGTGTACGAACGCTACAGGGGCGTTCCCGAGAGAGGGTGATCTCGAGGTTATTTAAGGCCGAACTTGGCCGTTGGAAATGGTTCTTGTCTGAGCGCCGAGCTGGCAGTTCCCGGCGAGACAAGGAGTCTCGACCGTTAAAGCTAGGTTGGGATTTGGGAGCCCCCTAGTCGAGGTTAAGATCGCGTCGGAAGTTTAGGGTGCAGCGCCGCACCGGGCAACAAGACGGATCTTGCGGCGAGACAGGGTCTCGGCCGTTGTTTCTCGAGCGGTTTGTGTACGCTCCGAGAATAGGAAGGGTTAGACGAAGTTGAGGAGCTCGAGTGATTTGTGCGCACTCGGAGCTAGCGTCTAGCTGCAGTTGGAAGTTTTTCTTTCCATTACTCATGTACCCAGTTATCCTACTGTAAATAGCTGTACATAAACTTCCGTTTCACTTAATCAACTTCAACGCCTCGAGTTCGTCAATTCGACCGCCATCTTCAAGAACTTCACACCATCGCCCAGCCAGCCTCCTGCCAAATCAACCGGAGCCCGGCCGATTGGGTTCCTGATCGACACCGGACCTCGGGGAAACCATCTTTACTGGCTCCATACCATGACCATGAATTATCCGCGAGCTTTTGAACGTCAAGAAGCACCAATAATGAGCGTTTGGTGTGTGAGGCCACTCGTGGTTGTCAGCAGTTATGAACTCCCCGTGACCTTTCACCGGCCTTGGCAAAGCATCAATTTTATTAACACCAGTTGCAAGAGAAATATTTTGCATCCGCATGGAGAAAGCCACGAAAAGTGCTATTAAGAAAACCTGCTTAACATAGTTATTTATTTCACATGGGCTCAAGCACCAACACATTGAAATGGGGAGTGGGCGAACAATAGAGTTTAAATATCACGGCAGGGGAACAGAAATATTTGTGGATGTGAGATACAAACCAAAGCAAGTGACAAAACTGAAGAAGGTATATTACCTAGATGCATGCAGAATTGCCCCAAAATAGAGGATATTCTTTCAGAAATCAAACTCCTTAGTTATGGGCAATGCGAGTGTTGGGATCTTTCATATTATTCTCCCTTTCTACTATCCCGCTGTTTTAGAACTTTTGTATTGACCTAGTAGTACAAGTTAAAATTTTAATTCGCTTTAAAAATTGGGTTTTTATTTTCCAAAATTAAAATTTAAGGATGTAACTTTTTGTTCACGTGCAGGGCTTTCCGGCACTCGCCATATTATTCTGGCCAAGGCTGCGTCTGAACGAGTATCAGCTTTGTGCACCAACAAACCGGCGTCTGCCCGGCCGCTGCAAGCAGTTTCTATGGCTCTCTTCCTCGCATCGGTCGTTCAACACCGTCTAAACAACCTCCGGTTCCACCTTATACAGGTGGATTAAGGCGACGACGTGTTCATCCCGTTCAGTGTTCAGCGGGCCGATTTAGTCCTCCGTCTACGCTACGTCGTCTGATTATGACCAAACCAACCCATGCTTCCGTGCAACTTATTAATCTCATCGGTAATCTTCGGAGATCACCTCGCTCGACAAAATCTCCAAACAGCCTTGTACGGGAGGAGTAGCTCCGCCACACAGAATCTGTCACTGTTCTTCATGCGTGGTATGCCAGTAGATGAAAATAACCGATACGGTAACCAATTTACCCACTTTTCCCGGCCTTAGTTGGGACCCAGGCTACAGGAAAACATCTTGTTTTTCCCTTCCGTACCTTGTTTTGCCTCCTCTGATATTACGCTCACCGCGATCACCCTCTGTTATTCAGACTCTCTCACGGGTGCCCCAAAACAGCCCCTTGACTTGGGAGAAAGGGCTTCTCCAATCCTTCGTTCGGGAGTCGGTGGCGCCTGAATTATTCGGGCTCGTGTCCTACCTGTACACCACGGCGAAAACTATAGGTGTTAAGAACACACATTTCGCGCCTGTGCGCAACCATACGCAATAAATTTTAGCTCAGCATTTATATACCGTATTTATATATTTATGTTTATTTACCACAACATTTATGTAAACCGAAAATTAGTAGGTGGCACTCGGTGTCATGTTAGCACAGGCATAATGTAGTAGGTGTCGCGAACTCCACGAAAAACCGATCTTTTGGACACTGCTTGCAGGGAGAGTTGAGAGAGATCTAATTATGAAAAAATTGAAAATAATTATTTGACCTTCACATAAAAGTAGTCTACAAAGTTTGAGCGACGCTCGCTTAGAGCCCGGCGTTACTTCGTTTAATCGTACTTGCGTAATACCCAGCGCCGTCAAACATTAAACATGAAACATGTTCCGGTCATGGTCATGCAAATCGCGCAGCCGCGACGGACCCGGCGGTTTACTAACACTTTTTCTTCGCTTATTTGATGCAACCCTTAATACGGAGGAGGAGAGAAAAGACGCTGTGGATGAGAGTGGCTCTCTCTTCACAGGATTTCATATGCTCCATTCGACACCTGACCTCTGGTAACCGGCCGTAGCTGATCCTCCAAACCGGGGCTAAACAGCAAGATCTCCAATCGCTTGTCAGGGGAAGGGGTAGACTTGACAGGCGCGGTTTCACGCCAGCGTTCCATACGAAGGTTTTCAAGGCACTCGGACACCATGCTGCCCTGTCATAGGTGCTGTTACCATCTTTGTCCCTTCGTGATAATGGTGTCTTAGCTATTAGAATGCTATGTGGAACAATGTTGCTAGACGTCTCTTATTACAGCGAAGCAGTGTACCTCTACCAGCCAAGGAAATTTTCGTGCTCGCGTCAGCAGAAAACGTTGGGCTAAATGAAAGAAATTACTTGCACCGCTAGGAAACAACCCGGACCGGAATAGAGCAAGGGAGCGACAGCCCGTCGTCTTACCGCCAAACCTATACCCACACGTCCAGACGGGGAGACAGATGGTGTACTCAACGAGTACAGCAGCGGGTCTAAACCCTGCGCTCATTCAAAGCCCTCATAGGAAGTGAAAACCGAATAATGTATGATAACGGCGTCCACGTGGTTTGGATTAGCGGCGTACGGAACAGCGTCTGTGTAAAGGGTCAGGGCCTTCGCAGTGACGCATAAAACAAGAGTGAGGGGGAGGCAGTGAGAGTGATGACGCCACAGCCTCGCGTGCCACCCTCCTGCTCACCCTTCGCCATACGCTCCTCTCCGTTTTCTTTCTGCCGTCGCGGCGGCGTTCGCTCACTCTGCTAGGTGGGCGCCGCCCCCGCGAAACCCAGGTAACCGCTGCCAGAGTCTCAGTTTTACTCTTTGTAGAGCCACGTGTGTGAATTCAAGTGACGTCGCATGGGCAGTCATTGTGGTTGTCGTTTACAGCTCCGCAGTTAAACCACCTTGACGGCGTGGATTGGAGCCAAATTTGTTCTCCAGTTTCCACCGTAAATGTTGCCAAAGCGTTACTGTTATTTTCTGAAATTGTCAATGTACCTTCCAATTCATCAGGTGAAGCTTTTTTCTTGAAGTTTTTGAGGAATGTATGTCTAAAGGTATAATTTTTTGTAATTTGCTGCATACAAACCATGACGCACATTTGTTCACTCACTCACTCACTCACTCACTCACTCACTCACTCACTCACTCACTCACTCACTCACTCACTCACTCACTCACTCACTCACTCACTCACTCACTCACTCACTCACTCACTCACTCACTCACTCACTCACTCACTCACTCACTCACTCACTCACTCACTCACTCACTCACTCACTCACTCACTCACTCACTCACTCACTCACTCACTCACTCACTCACTCACTCACTCGCTGATGTCACAAAGCTTCATGTCGTACTGTAATGTGTACTCTACCTCGCAACGGATGTATATGTCATTCGTCAGCAAACCTACAGAATAAAACTGTTAATGTACTTCAGCGCAAAGTTAAAGGCCCCAGTGCGGTTACACGATCCCGCCCACTAGAATGGTGCAGCTTGCTTAATCAAACGGAGTAGTGGCTCGAGATAAGTTGACATAAATTATTGCAGCCGTACAATCCACATGTAACATGGTGACATAAAAGCAAGAAAAGCTCCCATCACGAGCATGTCGAGTTGTTCGCGTTGTTGACACCTGTAAGAAGGAAACATTGAAATTTGTCATCTACAATATTTATTTACACGAATATCTTTCTACAGCTTTGATCTCACTGCATAGCAGTTGAAAGTTTAGCTACTGCATCATTTTCCACCCGCAAGTATTTGACGATATCGCGTTTTCTCCTGTCGGATGTAGTCCTCAGTTTTTTTGCATTCAATACACGTCAATGAACCTTTAGGAAGGGGTGGATATATCATTTAGAAGTATTATTTATACTTATTACTAACAGGGCAGCACGTGTATAATTGATGAGTACAGGGCTGTTGGAACATAACTTCAATCGTAAATAAGCATAAGTGGGCAAACAACGTGAGTGATTTGTGCGCTCCACAAGTATCACAATTTTTCTCCTGCGCTTCTTTATGCAATACCACCGTCGCGTTCTTGGGGCTCTTTCCGTGTTTAAATACCTTTTTTGTGTGTGCAGTGATGCTGTGTAGTTATTGGTAGGCTCCTAATTAAATAAAGTCAGCAAAGATAGGAACCATGCATCATGAAATGTCACAGCAACCGAGTAAATAAAAACTGTGGATGCTCTAAATACGCTCAGTTATAGCACCGTATACTTAAAGAAAACGAGTGCTACTCGATGTGCAATAGATCAGAAGAGAGAACAGGGCTCTTTGAAGATGAAGAAGACCGCCTTCCACTGAGCGCTCTTGAGAGGTGCTCTTCTCGGCATGAGGAGTCCAACTACTGCCCGAAATCACCAAAGTGGATTTGGCTCAAGGCTGATAAGGAGTGACACGTGCACATGCCGGACTTCAGACGGATGGGAACTCCATCCACCTGTCTGTGAACGCACGCCCGCTCGTGTGGGTGCGTGCGAACAGTTTTGAGATCTTAAAGTAGCTTTCAATAAGCTAACTAGGCCAACATGAAGGATTGACAAACACGAGCAATGCTGCACTTATTTGTTTTTATCCTTGCTTTTTATTTGAACCGAAGATAGCGCTCGGTGAAAAAAATGTTTGCCTTACAACACGTACCTGCACACGAAGAATAATTTGAATCAAGTTAATCATTTCTGTAGATAATGCGCTGGTAAAAAGAGAACAAGCGTTGTGGTTTAGGAAAGGTGGAGATGCTTTGATAAAGGTTTTGATGTCGTTGAAATATGACAAATGGGAGCGGAAGTTTGAGTTGGTGTAGGAATCTAAATTTTGCGCTGAACATACCTGCAAACTCGATCTAATGTCGTAGCATTCTTCGTCAGCAGTAGTATTAGGCGGATTTTTAAGCCCACGACAGATGAATAGTGGTAATACCGCTAATATCTTGACGGAAACCTACTGCTGCGAAATAGGGACAAAATACTAACAAATAAAGCTCACTCAGTTAAGCATTATGATTGAGTAACGCTGAATCACGTAGGAGTGCACAGAGATCCGCCGCCGTGGTTCAGTGGATAAGGTTACTGAGCCTTAGGACGCCAGTTTAGACCCTTTCACAGCGCCGTTTTTTGTTTCTTTTCATGGAGGCGAAAAAAAAAGAGCGTCCGTGTGAGGACGTTAGGCGCATGTTAAGGATCTGCGGGGGGTCAAAAATATTCCAGAGCTCTCCACAACGGTGCACCTCATAGCTCTATTTTAGCTCCATAGAAAAAATCTCCGATGGTTTGAAGATTGAATAGAGGGGGAAGCTCGCACGTTGGTGTTACTCCTATACCTAAGGACCTGTACAGATGAGTGAAGGCCGCTTTTACCCTAAAGTTGTTAAAGCTGCTACACGACTTAACATAGGATACCGGGACATATAAATACACCAGAAAATAGGAAGGAATTCAGCCGCTTCTCTGGTTCAGTTCGTAGGGCCCTCAACGGGTTATTCAGATGGGTCAGATTATTTTGTTCTGAATTTTTTTCCACCGTTCGTAAATTCTAATTTTATAGAAAAAAACTATGAACTTCATTAGCTATGCTTTCATTGGCATCCGCTAGTGTTGGCTTTCCCTTCCCAATTCTTGTAACAAGCCCCTCATACCGTATTTTGATATACTATCTCCGCATATAGGCACTCACCAACATGAATGAACTCTTCATCGACCAGTTTGTGGGGCTGTAATTCTGCGTCGTGAATATAGAAACTGGCTTTATGGAATACACAAGGCTATTTCGGGGACCAAAATTAAAAAAAGGCGCAACTTTTGCTCCCACCGCGGGTTCATGAATTCCACAGAAACGAAACACGTGAGAACCGCTGGGGTTTCGTGCGCTCCCAAAGTACGCTATTGTATTCTCTCCGTTCCACGCTTACACATTTTAAATTGACAATCTACCAACACAGCGCAAAAAGCAAGTGAGGCTCAGATTTCGCATGATAATGTAGCGAAGCTTTTCAGGCTTCCGAGAAAAAATTTGAGTCTCGCTTTTTTGGCCGCCTACGACATGAGTCCCAATTGCTGTGCACAAAAAGAAAGACTGGACTGTCCTGTTTTCATCTCGAAAGTGGCAAACATGTGCACCTGACGTGAGTATAGCGGTGGGCGTTTATCTTGGTCAAGACGCCTCGAAAGTATTAGCAATAAAGTAGCTGAGTGTTGAGCTTTCTGCACCCGAGGGGAGGTGCAAAATACTAGTAACAAACTAAATGGCGTTTCTTGCCCAATGGCATGTCTCTTTTTCTTTTTTGCTACGCTAGTTATTAAACATTTGTTTTTGACTTTCTTTCGTTTATATAGATGTCTCGTCCTGCGCTTGCCTAGTACTTGGAGTTTGCGCAGCGTGTTTCGTTGAAGCATAATATCCAATGTTATACAATGGGGTATTTACCCTAACAAATGGAGGCCCTTAACCAACGAGCCCCCTGAAGAGTTGCGTAGTTTTGTTTGCCGTTCAGGCAGCCCGTTGACAGGATGTTGTTGCTGCTGTCATGAGATTTTCTGGACATACATATTGTCAACGTGTAAATGGTTGCCCGTGCACAAAAAATAGTATGAGATCTTACAGGTTTTAACATAGCCATTGTATTTGGAAAAAGAGTTGCAATATTGGAAAATGTTTAGATTAATGCTACATATCCGACTGAAATACCAAATAAAAGATGGAAATGTGGGAAGGAAAACTCAACTGATAGAAATATTCAATGCTGTTAATTACACTTGAGAGTTCCTAGCCGCCAAAAGCTCGTACGTGTGTCAGATATCAGAAGACATGTCTGAGAAAAGAAAATACAACCAAGTGTATGGTGTGTTTGCATGATACCTTTGAATTCTAATAGTAGTTATTATAGTTGACTTATGTCACGTAAGCGTGTGTGACATTAAAAAGATCGAAATGAGGGAATATTGTGAGACCCAGTGACTACACTCCCAGTACTTTGGGTTATGTTACCGGCGCTTCTTAGTAATCACCCACTATCATCAGTGCTAGCCCCGATGGGCTCGGCATCATCATCACTTGTAAATAATCATCATCACCGCTTGATCTTCTTCCTTGGCCCGAGCGTTGGAATAAACGGCCACGCAAACCGTCGTCTCTCAATATAAATTTGAAACACATGAAAATACACCATGATGCTCCACGTTATAGGCACGAAACACCGCACATACAAGCAGTGCCAAATACCTGAAGGAGGTATAATCGTAACGACTTAAAAACAAGATTCCAATCCATTTGAAACCAAGCCATGTGGAATTCATTGCTTGTTAAAGGTAACGTTCAGACTTGCTCTTCATACGCAAATGGCGTACGGAAAGGTCTACGTGAGGGCGTAAGGAGCATCAAAGGAAACGCCCAATATTTGATAAGCGCGAAAAATGATGCCCGTGCGCACATTAGGCATCAAATAAAGGTTTTAAAGAAAGGAGACCAACACACCTAATAAGCAGGTCCCATAGCAGCTAGGACTTGTCATTGTGATAGTAAACTTTCAAAGTGGTGTTCCACACCAGGGCTCCGTAGACCAGCCGAACACCCAATAATACACATTTAGCCAACGTCATTCGCAGCAAATCCAGCATATTTTTTCACTTTTCCAAACGACATCCTCGGTGGAAAAGCGTGCGCTGAACGTATACGAAGCACTTGGTACCTCTTCGTCGATCCCAAAAAGCTGAAGCTAAGCAGAGTGATGCGATTACCCGTTGGGGCGAATTCGAATTTACGGCTTGCGACGATGTTTCCGAGTGTTCGGGCACACTCGTACTTAATTCGGTTCACCACTGGAGCATGGCAGGTCAATCTAAGCTATGGATTCCGATACACGCGGCTTTTATCTGGCTCTGGCGGTTCCACGAGCGCGGAGCGGGGAATATGAAGAAGGGAGGAGGGGCGGGAACTACCCAGGAACGCTTAGAATGAAGCCCAGCGGGCCACACTCTGCTATTGGGTGCAGATAATCTGCTGGGGTTGAAATGTAGCTCTAGGAGTGAAGACACTGAAGATTTTGGTTGCAAACGCATGACAGACGTTTCACGTGCTTCGTTCTTACGGGCGACGTGGTGAATGCGCGCATTCTAGAAAAGCAATTCGAAAGCTCAGTGCAGCACTACTGAATGACATCCACTCCCGCGCTCCCTACTTGGCACTTAAAACTATAACCTATTTTGTTTAATCTGAACGTAATATAAGGAAGAAAACCCGGGGGTCCAATTACGGAAAATTTTAGTAATATATTCGGAAATGCTACCAATACGGGCGGCGCGCCCTGCGGTGCCACAAAATTGCCTTGTTAAACGGGCACATGTGTGCTTGATAACGTCAGCGCAAACCTGCTAGTCCCACATCCCGTCAACGTACGGCCATCCCTTTAAAAAAAAGTTTCATAGGTCATTGCCCTTTGGTCAGGATGTCTAGCTATGGGTTCGAAGATGTTGCAGTGAAATGACACCATGATAAATGCCCTCAATAGTTTTAGGGGCGAAGCTCCTTAGGGCGTGGGTCTGTCCATCCTCGACGTATGTATGTAGCCACCTCTAGTTTAGTTCTTGGATTGTTTACTAGATGGCGTGGCTACCTCTAGTTTAGTTCTTGGATTGTTTACTAGATGGCGGGGAGCGTTGTAATAAACTCCGTTCGCTGTTGGCGCGCGCTCGGAGTCGCCCGATGGATAAGGCTGCAGATGTGCGAGCCCGCGAGGCAGAAGCGCTCCGTGAAGCTGCGCGACGCCGCCGCCAAGATCCTGCCGTACGAGAGCGGGAGGCCGAAGCGTGTCGTCTGGCTGCGCGACGACGCCGCCAAGATCCCAGCGTCCGAGAACGAGAGGCCCAAGCGTCACGGCAACGGCGCGAGGACCCTGCCGTACGCGAAGCGGCACGGCTGCGGCGCGAAGAGGATCTCCAAAACGTCAGAGAACGGGAAGCGGCGAGAAAGCGCGCGTATCGGCAGGCAGACCCCGATGCAGTGAGAGCTCGTGAGGCGTCTGCAAAACGCATCAGGCGAGCTCAGCCCCAAGGTGCCGACGCGCGGTTTAAGCGAGACTTTCTAGACGTTACGTTCGGACACAGATGTAGTGGGCGAACTTTCACTGAGGAGTTACGGTTTTACCGATGATTTCCCCTCAGGAGCTTCGCCCGCTCATCATCATTCACCCCGTGGATATGCTGTGAATTTTTTTGAAGATCGCGATTGGAGTCGTGGTTAGCTGAAATAACTGATACAATAAACAGCCACACCAGACGGTACTGGTGCAATCCGCAGAGCGCCGAAATTTAACCCACACTGTCAGAATTCGATACCCCGGTTTCTGTTTGACATGTAAAAACTGCTACATGATACAAAACACCGCGCAAACGCGCTGCCAACACAACGCTGAGGACACTTGGCGCGAATAATCACAGGACGCGAGCTTCATCGCGCACGCAGAAAATGACACCACCAAAGCCTTCATCAACTCATGAAACCGGAAACTGTGAGCTGGCATGCGCATGGTCAGGCCAGTAATGCCCCAGCCAGCGCGCCACAATCTTCACAACGCTGTAAATCACACAGGATAAAACGCAAGAAATCTGTGGGCTTTTGATACACCGCAACTCTGTTATGATGGAAGTTCTTTCTTTTTTGTTTTTTTTGCATAAGGTTATAACGTACTTTGCGTTCTGAGAAATTTCATGGGAACCATAGTGCCAGTAGGGGGGAACTCAGTACTCCTTTCGTTACAATCCCCCAAGAACACGTGAATCTTTTCAATGGAAATATTAAAGCCAAAATAAACGCAACTAGAAAAGAAATATCGACTTCCATTACAGTGCAGGCAAAGGACTACAAGTCATATTATCAGACTCCTTTCTGAAAATGCAAAAAAACGGCATCATAAGCATTCGGAGCTTTTGTGGCATTCAAATGTTATGCATTATTGAGCACCCTTGTATTTCCAAACATACCATGCGACTATAGAACTCTGTATGCCTCAACAACGACTGGCCGTAATACTTAATGCGTATTTTTCTTATAAAAAAGCGCAGCTGTAATGTGGGCTGTAGTAAACTCCCATAATCATGTTACTTGTGTGGAGGCCGGTATCACAGCTGTTCAAAAAATATTAAAAGAAACATTGAATAGAAATCGAAGTATCGAATTGCCAAACTTTACATTTTGCTCCCGAGAGGAATAGCCAGTGCGGACGAAGAGAATGTTTGAAGCTCCGCACTTTAGAGCCCGACGTGCGGTCGTAGTCGAAAACAAGTCGATTTGTTTCTTCTTAAATGCGTTCTGGACATAAGCAAACTAAAAAAAAAATAAAAAAAAGAAAGCGAGCGTGATCTGAATGGGTTTCTCTTTTTTTTGTCCGGAATTCTAGGAATAGTTCGCGCGTCCCCGAGGAGTCTCGTGTATCTAATGCGGAAGAGACGAAGCAATTTCCTTTTGCTATTTTTCTTTGTACTAGGATTGATAACGGCTGCCAATTCGAAGGCGCACCGTTATCTAGTGTTTCTTTGCGCGCTGTTGTTTCCAAAACGAATCGACATTTGTTCCTTTAGCTGTGTTTGTTCGATTAGGAGCTGTTTTGAGGAAACAGGACATTATGATGCAAAAACAATCTTTGCCGCCGGTATGCGCCAGGTAATGCTGGCACTCCTCTAGGCTTTTTTTGTTCACATTGTGAATTACGTCTAAGCCGCGTTCGCTGTGTTCCCAGCCATCCATATTTTTTAAGGTCATATTGTTTATATCGTTTCCAAATTTTTTCGCGGTAAATTGTAAGTATCTTTCATGTCGTCGTGAAAAAGTAGATGCATGTGAAGGTTCTCACTCACGCAATAAAAAAAAGCGAACGTCATGAGTCTCAGGTTTTTGAAGCGTTGAAGGAACAATGAAAATAAAATATAACCTTGAAGGACTGTTCAAATAAGCAAAAGGTCCACTTAGTAATTTTCCTCAAATAGTACATGTGGTCTTCAAATCTGAAACTTTCACACCACTAAGCCCTTGACATGCATTCTATTTCCTCCAAATTTAAACTCATTTAGGCATCCCGTTTTTGGGGGTACCAGAAAACGCGTGTATGCAACCTTAGATCGTTTCTAGTGGCGGCAACTGTTAGAGTGCAGTCTATAATAATCGAGAATTTTCTTTCATTGCATAGAAAATGTATTCCGGCATAACGAAGTTATAGAGGGCGAAAAAATTTGAAGATAACAATGATTAGATAGTAGCTAAAGACGTAGGCATTTCGAACACGACGTATTCTATCTGTGGAGAAAAATGAATAAAAGAGAAAAAAAGGTGTTAACACAATAGTAAAGAATAAAGGCACGCATACATAATATTTCTTGCTTCTTGTTTAGTCCTCCACCGGAGGAGGTGTAATGGTATGAAAACCGCTTCCCGCTAATATTTATTTATAGGTACAAACATGGGGTCAGGAGTATTGCCGGTTTTTTACAATTGCTGTCCCCTTACAACAATATTTTTCTGCCTACAAAGACGCTAAAAGCAAGAACACGAAGATATTGGTGATCACGAAACGAACAAATTGGTTGTAAAGAAAGTCGTCGTGAAACGGCGTCTTTTTAAAGAGGTGACCGAGTGTAAACTGAAGAAGCCACGACATCCGCTGTTTGCTCATTTAATCGTTATAATATTGTGAATACACGTAACTGGTTCGACGGATTTGCAAAAAAAAAGGAAACTAAAAAATAAGAACAACAGAAAAATAGCAAGAATGGCAAACCGTGTAACGCCCTGCATTTCCACAAAAAATGCATATTTCGCGGAAGTAGCACCTGTAATCGTTATAATAGCGCAAATGGAGGTTACTCTTCGGATAGAATTTAGAAACTTAAAAAATGTGGCTTTAAAAAACTCACACTCTAGGCAAGCGGCATAAGAATGATATACATTATTTTCTTCACGGAGGGATGGTAACTTTTGATTGTCTGGACCCATGTAAACTGCTGTACGATGCACAGTACCATTCTCTGGAATTCAAGCACCCGTGAAAATTGCTGCCGACAATTGTAGCGGTCCTGCGCTTCCACATTTCCTTACGTGCTCCTTAAAATACCTTAGTTTGAGTACCTCGGGAGAATGCTAAATTTTTAAGAGCTAAAACACAAAAACTAATACTGTTGGCAGTGTGTGGAGCTGAGACTAAAACTAGACGCAGCCTCGAAAAATTAACTAAGATTCCGTTCCATTTCGCTTTTTCAACGACCTTCAATGCACCGCTCACACCGAGTAAAGCGGTGCGTTCTCTTAGAAGAAACAGCTGGGAGCGAGCGAAAAAATGGTTTTGCCTACGTATGACGAACGGAAAACGAACGGGAAACGAACACGTCATTGCTGCGGTGACCACAGTGGGAAAAAGGCTACCACGACAGCAATATGCTGGTCAGGTTGGAAACGATGCCGGAATGAGTGTGCACTCAAAGCTACATGAAAACACTCAAAGAAACCTACGTACACTTCATTTGGCTTTATGTGGCAAGTGTTGACGCAAACTCTTCAAGCCACTGCAAGGGAACGAAGTTTTCAGAGTGGTGCAGTGGTTTTCTCTAAATTACTTCTACACAAGGCAGTGAAAGGGCGGAAGCAGAAAAGGCGTTTTTTTATAGACAAGTGTTTGTTTCGCATTCTACGTGCTCAAACTGACTTGACCAGAGTTGTGACATAAGTGAAGAGGGACCCTCATGAGAGCCACACTCTAATGATTACATGACAACTTACTAGTTCTAGGAAACTGCACGGCAGCACCGAAACCAAAGGTACTCGCAAGGCATACGTGCTACTGTAATGAATAGTTCACTTAGTGGTATTTGTTTCCGAAGGGCCTACTGCGACCGGGCTATGGCATCTACAATGGTTGGGGAATATTTTTACACATTATGAGTTCCTTACATCCTGCTGTATGCATCCTAAACTTCACAAAGTTGACGCTTGGACCAATTCTTCTCACTCATTTTCCATGTTCCCCCCTCTCCCAAAAACAAGAAGAATAACCTCTGGAACAACACCCACTCCAGCAACGCTAATTCAGGTTCGCAGCCAATCAAAACTAAATGAATAGGTGGCATAACACAAACACACCTGTCACTTATAAAGACACTTTGTACAACACAAAAATAACTACCTCCAGACGTAATTAAGATATGAATGCTGTAAGCAAGCGTTCGTGAATCCGTTGCGTTTGGGAGTATTTATGATGTATACCAACTTTGCAATTTATAGCGTGGTACTGCATGTAAACGACTAAAAAATGCGATGAAGTGCACGGCACACTAGGCAGTGTCCCGTCCAAGCCGTTTTGTGTTTTGGTCGCTTTCACGAAACAGGATCTAACACTCACAACTGGTAGCCGCCTCCTGATAGAATGCATTTAGATGCTACACAGTGGATGAGAGGGGTCGCTTAAAGAATGCAGCTTCTATCATTAGTTTCAAATGATCCACATCCAATACGAAAAAAAATGTTCTTCGCCTATAATGGTGGAGGAAAATGAAGCATGACGCGCCATTTTTCTAGTACGCCCTCCTGTTACAACACTGAGGGAAAAACCTAAAACTAACGATTTCTGAAAATATCGATCCATGAACCTTACGCGACTACTTTAAACAAAGCACCAGTGCCACCGAGCGCCTTTCGACCCGTATCCACAAAAGGTGAAAAATAGGGGTTCTGTACACGGCCCTCTATGGAACAATCGAAACGGCAGAGCTTGATATATGGCCGCTTGGGCCTAGGCGGCTGGCGTGGCCACTTTATCTTACCTGCCGCGCGGTCGACTGGAAAAAGTGCGTGTTTGGATAACGTGTTCTTTGTACTTGTTCTGCTTCTGTTACGGTTTTCACTTCTTTTGTGGAAACATTTATCAGATTATTGGAGGGAGTTGGCTGCAATATACAAGACAAGCAGATCTAATGTGTAAAATGCGTTTGCTAAACGCAACTTAAACGAAATTCGGATAGGGACACTTTCGATGGGCGCACTACTCCCCTCTTATGGCCCCTCAAAAGTGCAGCAATTAGTTATGACAATTATTTTCGCAGTGCTGCGTAGTCATCAATGTGAGCAATGTTGGCATTGCAAAAAGTCGCAGGCGTAGTGCTGGTGTAGAACTTAAGATGGTGGATAATTCTGGTTGACCATGATTGGAGCCTTAGTAGGCGAATCTTGCTTTCTAAATACTTGTTATGGTGTTTATGTCCAGATTGCCGGATAACGTGCACTTGTGTCTAAATATGAACTATAATGTTGATTGTAACCTTTTTGATTATTTCGAATGCAAGCTACATTCCATCGCTTTGATATATAACACAGTTTTAGTTTTCTGTTGGTCGTGCACGCGTACCCGATAACCTCACCGGATAAAGTTTCCGTAGATGCGATAGTGCTGACAAGATCTTATTTCTTTTCCTCAGTATTTGCAGGTTAACTTATTTCTGTTGAAACTTTCAGCTTACTATCTAAGTGTTCGTTATCTGTTTTTATGTACGCTCTACACTAGGCACTACACCCGCGTTTACCGACAGCCGCTTATGCATTTCCTTCCCGCGTGCAGACTTTAATACCCTGAAAATCGCGTTAGCTCACGCCAACGGTGGAGTAGGGTATATTTTAAACACACACCTGGCTGGCAAGATGCTTTTTCGACATCTCCGGATAAAACATTTCAATGTTCTTTTTTTGTTTTGTAGCCGGAAGTGTACTCCTCATGCTCCGGGAAACTCTCACCTGTCTTGCATTCCACCGTCCTCTTTTCTGCTCATCCAACGCAAAATGGCGTTCCTTATGGCTGGGCTGCTGTTTATTCACCTAAGACAGGCTTTGCTCCAGCAAAAGACCATTGCTTGCAGCGCGGTGAAAGCACTCGCTGTGTTCGAAGAATCAAAAATATTGGTGCCTGCTGAGCGCGAGACCCCTTCCAATTTCAAGCCTTATTTTTTTCTATGAGTTTTGGTGCCATAGTGGATTACAGCAGAAGTCTGGATCAGTAGAGCAGACCACCAATTTTGCCGCCTTGAAAAATATGAACGGCTATTTTTTGTACGTCGTTCATCTTCAACACACTTAGAGCGCCCGTTTCTAACACGTGATTCAATAAAGCACGAAGCAACCTAATGTACAAAACCGTGGCAGCACCGATGAAATCAAGTTACGTAGTACTGATTCCCAGAACACGGTTTTCCAAGTTGAAAAAAAAAAAGAGAGAGAGAGAGAGAGAGAGAGCTCTTTAATGTGGGCTGGAGAGGTCAGCTCTGCTAGCGGCAGTGCTTGCTACGCCAGATGGGGATGATTACAATGCAGTGAAGTGAATGTGAGAAATCGGGAAAGCAGCAATAGAGAGAAAACAAAAGTTGAATAAAAATGGCACGCAATGTAGTGCAAGGAAAAAACTCGAAATAAAGTTAAGCAAAAGACAAGAAAAACTGAGCGAATGGAGCCCAGGAACGCAGAGCGCCTAACAAGGAAAAGGAATCAAAGCGTACACAACGACGCAAACGCGTACAGACGTAGCCATGCGCACAATGGAAAAATTATTACAAAGTTTTGTCTAGTCCTGAATCTCGCAGAAAACGCAGAAGAATCTCCGTCCCTAAATATGAGTCATTGTTGTTGTCCCAGGGTCCAAGAAAGTGACACAACTGAAGGCTTGCTCCGCGTCGAACACGAGACAGGCAGCTCGCCGCTGTAACTCGCGCAGCGGAAAATCGCGGGCATATGCACAACAAGTGCTCGGTAGTCTCGCGCACAGCGCACGTGGGGCACAGTGGTGAATCCTCCCACCCTATTCTGAACTTGAAACTTCGGGTGTAAGCCACGTTGAGACGCAAACGATGCAGTACACCTTCAGACGCTTTGCTTAGGTCGGGTGGAACACGGAATTTACAGAAAGGGTCAATTCCATGTAGAGGTGGATATCCGCTGCGAGGGTGCTGCCACTTCAACATTTGCTCTCCCCAACCAGTTCGATAGATAAGGGCACAACCATCCTCTCGAGAGAAAGGAAGCTGTGTCGTGTTACGCAGAGAGTGGCCAGCGCTGGCGGCTGCATCAGATATTATATTTCCTTCTATTCCCGAATGACCAGGAAGCCATTGAAGCACAATGTAGTGGCCCGCGCGCACTACCGCTGTGTGGATTTCACTAATTTCACACACAAGCTGACTGCAATGGTTGGACAGCCTTTTCAGAGCTTGCAAGGCACCCCGTGAGTCTAAGAAGATCACCCATCGTCGAGCTTGATGTGCACCAATGAAATGAAGGGCAGCCCTTACAGACGCTGTTCTGTTCCTGTGCCCGATAAAAAGCATGCTTGAACCTTTGGTAACTTCACCTTCTTTTGGGGCCTATATTGCCTGCGTTAGTGTTGCGTATGCGCGCAATGACGGAGCCTAAAGCGCACCACACCACTCCCATTCTTGCTAGAAACCGCCCTCGCTCTCGAAGACACCCCTCCTTTTCGGTTCGCCCTGAGCCCGTAAAGCCGGAAGGCGGGTACATCAAGGCCACTGTAGAATATTGCAAGGCTAATAAAACCTGACAGGGTTCTTATGGCGCTACGCGAAACATCTCTGGGAGTCCTAATGTAGCCCTAAGTGCCTGAATTTTGTATGATATTCAGCACACTGCTGCGTAACGCGGTAGTGCTCCAGCTGTTATACTGCAAGTATTCGAAATACTCAAAAAGTGAAACTGCTTTTGTAGAAGTTCTTAATTTTTTTCGTTCTCGCAAAACTACCAGCCAACCCCGTAATTAGGCAAGTTTGTAGAACGATATTTTTAGGCAAGGTTACAATGGCGGAATGTAACCTTAGATGACAAAGAATTCGGTTTCCTGTGACGACGCTTAAATTCTACGAAAGCTGTTTAGCACTTTAGGGACGATATGTTCGTCGCGCAGTGGCGCCATGTTTTTTTTTTTTTTTTCTGAAAAACATTATGCCTCGAGAGCATACCTTAAAGCCTTCAACTATCAGCAATAGCTTGCTCGGATTGGTTGGTTCGCAATTGCGCAATTAAAGGTAAGAAATATAGCCAGGCGAAAAGTTCAGAATCCTGGTTGACAGGCTGGAGGGGACGCCGTAGACAAGCGTGTACTCCTGGTTTAAACCTGGGGGCTTGTGGAAAAAATGCAGAGTAGGTTTGCTTGTGGCAGTAGAGGTCTATGTTTACTGGGTTATCTTTTTCCTTCTTGACACTTCGTTCGTTGTTTCACAAGAGGGCAACACACAAACCGAAAGCTGCCGAGCTAGCTCAAGCAAGTGGCTTAGCCTTTCTACGCACTCTATAGGAGCTCGACGCACAGCACAGCATCTGTCGTGCGTCCCACGGCATTTGGAAAGCCGAGCCTCAGCAAACAACCCGTGGTGCAGGCTTTTGCGCTTGAGTCGTCCCTCGATGGTATCCCCTGGTCTGCCGCGATTCTGCGTGTTCTTGCTACAGGAGAACCCGTCTTGGCGTCCATTCTTTCTTCTTTTAAAAAAAGAAATCGATCAATGAAAACAATAAATCAAAATTACAAACATCAAATTTGCTGTCTAAGCCGACGTTTGAAGCCGAGGAATTATTTCAGTACACGCGGTTGCGAAAGCTTGCTGCGGCAGCGATCTGTACATGAGACGCCGCAGAGAACATTCCATTCGGCGCAGGAAAACGTTGGATTATGCCTTTCTACAGGGAACGACAGCGCGTTTGTTACCTAACTTAGTAGGAACAGCGAAAAAAGTTATCAGAGTGCTCAAACAAAGGCTTGAGCACCTCGTTCACCATTTTGTTGAAACGCTTTGAATATTCACTGCGGTGTAACGTACGCTTATACACGTTGTACGCTTATGCAGGCTGGTTTTATGCGTTTATACGTACGGTGAATAAAGTGTTATTATTCTTATTATTATTCAAGGAGAGCTGAGCAAAAGAGCAGCATGCTTAAGGCGGACCACAGTGAGAGTCGCTTAGTAAACAAATGAGCCATAATGACTGCGCTAATTACCAATTAATATTCATTATCGAGAAACAGGGCACCCCGCTGTGCTAATTACTTTCAGGGGCACTGTGGCCTGTCAGAATTTGGTTTTTGGTTTTTCTCAGATTTCCTAATTGAATTACTGAAAGTTCGTGTTGAGGCTGGACGCAAGATAGGTGACGATTGCCGCGCACATACTTGGAAATTCGATAATTGGTAGCATTTCGGACAACTCAATTGTTTAGACAGTCAACTTCTGTTTTAAACGTTCACTTGTTTGTACAGCGTATCTTAGGGCTCGTGGTGGCATACGTTTTATATATTGCATTCTTTTGTTTGGTGTAACTGTTTTTGCTTCACTCCGATAACCATGCCAGCTCATAACGCCGCATCATCGAAGTTAATCTAGTTTTGTCTGTTATGAAAAATGGAATCAGCATCATGCGCTATAAGGCACGCACTCAGCAAGGCTGCTACAACAGGAAGATATGGCTTGTCTGGTCACAAATCTAATGTACCTTTGCATTCCCGAGTGACCACAGACTGAGAAATGCAAAGCAACATTTAATACCGACGCACCCGTCAGCACAGGACACTTGTTACGCAACACGACGCAGCCTCTTTTCTACCGAGAGGACAGTGACGCTCGTATCTCTGAAACTGGATGGACTCCACAAATGCTGGAGTGGTAAACAAGCCATTGACCTCCACTGTGAATTTCGCTTTCCACGCGGCCTCAACAAGCGGTCTGAAGGAGTGTGCCTTGTTTGCGCCTCAACGCAGCGTTCATCCGATGTTCTGAGCTTAAAATTGGTTGGGAGGATTCACCACTGTGCCCAACTTGCGCCCTGCGGGAGACTACAAATTGCTTGCTGTGCACCTTCCCTAGATTCGCTGCAGCGCGAACAGCTGCAGCTCGTGTACGGCGTTGTGGCAAGCTAGAACTCTGGTATTTTTCGGAACATGGGCCAAGAGATGCTACGTCCTTGGGTACTAAACTTAACCTCGCTTCCTGGGGTTCTTAACTGGAAGCATCTCTTTAGATCCGAACAGTGCAAGTAGCTAAATGGTTAGCACTACAACCCTACCTCGTTTACAGGACGTCAACCAATGAGCGGCCACACAGTGAGAATACTCCTTGCAACAAACATGCACCCCACATTGCGAAATAAGTGTAAAGTACATTTTAAATTTATAATAATGCGAATAGGGGTAGAGTAAAAATATATAGAAAGACTCGGGCATTTCAGCTACGAGGATTCATGATTCCATTGGTGTTGTGCGGGCATTGTTGTCAACAAAATCGTCCAAAAACCACGTTGTCAATCTGATCGTGAAGGCTATCATGTCTGTATGTCCACAAATTGGAACTGGTCCTTTGCTGGGTCCCTGGCCACTGTGGTATAGTCGGGAACGAAGCCGCGGATCGAATGGCTGCTGCTGCTACTCTCTTGAATACAGTAGACGTAACCACATTAACTTACACCGACGTGAAGCCACACATCAGACCACAACTTCGCAAAACATGGCAGACACACTGGAGCGAACAAACAGACAAGTTGCATATAATAAAACCACACTTGGGACCATACACCACCGACACACGTAATAGATACACTGAAGTCGCCTTGGCTAGATTACGGATAGGGCACACTCATGCAACGCACTCGCACCTTCTCACTGGGTCTCCAAGACCTCTGTGCAGCAGGTGCGGAGAGGCCCTATCCGTGATCCACATCATCATACAATGTAAGGCACTCGACATTACACGACGCAAACACTTCCCACAACTGTACAGACTACACATCCCGTTACACCCAGCTCTTTTCCTCTCTTACGAGGCCATGCTTTCTGTCCAGCGTGTTTTTAAATATTTATCAGAAGCAAAATTTTTAGACCTGAATTCACACCATGCATAATCACAACCTGGCCTTCTACACCAGCCATTCTCATTGTTTTTTACTGATTCTACTTTCGTCCTTATTGAGTGATTTTAGTGTTTAGATCTTCATCTCTCACAATAACCACTGTTTTGGCGCTCTTTACTCCAGTTGGCCTTGCACCATTCACATCCAACCATCTTTATCAACAACATCTGGCTGGTGGGTGCGCCGTACGGGAGGTTTAACAAATTATTTAAACCACCCACTAACAATTTCACCAAACAGTAGGGCTTGTAAATATATCGAAGGGCACGACAGTGGATTGATGGCCTAGGAACGCAACTGAAATCTTCCTTTCCAATCGGTAAAGAGATCGTAGCACCTCCTCCCTTCCCCCGCAAGCGTGGAACTCTAAAGGGTTGCTTTTTTGGGCTTTTATTTTCTAAAACAGATTCAGACGAGGGTGTCAGAGTTTCCTGGCTTCAACGGAGATTGTAGCAAAGGCAACTTGTGTTTATGGAATAGAAAAAAATGATGTCGTGGAGTGCTTCTGCAGTAAACGAGGGAAGCCGAGTCCATCTGACAGTAAAACGCAGCTTCTGTGAAACGAAGAGATTAACAATAGGGAAACAAGTTCCGAGAAGCAGGGCAGATATCTCGATGAACGACTTTATCATTAGCGCGCATCCTGCCAGTACTGAATGACGTGCACGTCCAGTCATTTTATCGTCATCTTGTTGTTAAAGTCGAGCCTTCCAATTTCAGAGACCTTTTCGACAGCGTCATTTCTTTAATATTTTCTTCCGCTGTCGCGCATCCTTAAGCGGGTGCAATTAGTCAGGCTCACGCAAGCGGGAGGGAACTGCATGGCTGCGTTCTCATGCAGCGCCTCTCGACGAATCACAAAGGCACGCGGTGCAAATTCAGGGCTTTGAAGAAAGCAGATGTTATTATAAATGACTTGGAACAGCGGTGATCGCACACTTCTCGCAAGCTTAGCGCCTCGGATGATTTGAAACTTATGTCCGTCGAATTTTTGTAACTACGCCCGCCAATGCATCTTTTTATCTGCGTGATATTTTTATCTAGCGCGAGATATACACTCATTTTTATGGCAGCTACTCGTTAATTTTTTGTTTGCCATATTTATCGGGTGGTCACAGCATCACCTTCATTGTTCCAACCCACATGATACGTTCGCTAAAACTGCGTCAGCGCTAACTCTCGCTCACATTGAGCCTCATCGTGTCAGGCATAAAAATAAGAAAAGAAAATCTTGTGTTTGGTTTGGTACTTAGCAGTACTAAATGCACCTTCAATTTTTTTAAGGCAAAGCCTTAAATTTTGAAGTTTTATTGAACACTTGAGACACAAAAAATTGGCTCCAATCTACATTGTGAAGGCGGTTCGAAAGCAAAGCTTTAACGACACCCACAGCTATTCCCCGTGCGACGTCACTTGAATTCACACACGTAGCTCTACAAAGAGTGAAACCACAGATTCTGCCAGCCGTTAACTGGAATTCATGGGGACGCGTCCCGAACGCAGCAGCAGTGTCGGTCATGGCCGGGTAGGAGGGGCGGACGCCACCGCTGTAGCCTGGCCGTCCGTAGGCGGAAAGAAAACGGAGAGGAGCGTCTTTCGAAGGGTGAGACTGCGGAACCTAGCCATGGCGATGTACTTAGCTTGGGGCTACACCACTGCGCGACGCAAGCGCAGACACCGAAACAATTCGGCATGTGAGCTTAGTGATTCCCATTCATTCCTATTCAAACTAGTTAGTTTAGTAAGTTTGAGATTTGCGTGAAAGCTGAGGGAACTTTTATAATCGCTATTTATCAGAACCAGTTGCTACTTTCGCTTTTTGTAATACCTCTTAAAACACAACCGAATTGGCATTCACTGATATAGAAAACAGAATCCCATTCGTGGTAAGCAGTGCGCAAAAGGTAGCGTTTTCAAGCGGCCAGCTGTCTGTATGTGGTTTGTACAGTTTGTTTTCCCGCCATGCAAACCAATCCTTAACGCATGTTTGCCGTACGATCACTTGATTCCGTCGGATGCGGGTTACCCTGGAGGTGCTGTCGAACAAGTTAACCCTCGGAACTCCCCCCTCCCCCCCGCCGGCGCTGCCTTGGCCGCGTTGGCAGTTATTTGTCCCGCACGCCACGAAAGGACCGTTGGCAGGTAGGGCTAGAAAGCTTTGCTTTAAAAATCGTTGTCAGGTGCACACAATCGTCCGAAAAATGTGTAATTGCGCGAGCCGGGCAGCGTGAGCCAGGGATCACGCGCAAGAATAGGGAAGCAGCAAAGGTTAAGGAGAGTAGGAGGAGGGTTCTCAGTAGGGCCGATTCAGCATGCGCGTGCAAATGAAGAGAGCTGCTCCAAAGCAGAGACCACTGTTGCACCTTGAGACTTGAAGGTGTGGACGGGGGTGGACAGGAGAGGGACGGCTAGTGATCGGAACAAGCTTGAAGCGTGCTGTCAATTGGGCTGGTCATGTGGTGATTGGCGCGGCCAGAAATTTGTGAAAAAAATAGTGCCCTTCGAATAATTAGTGCCCTTCCACTGACCTGCGAAGCTGGACGTAGTTCGCGGAGTGCACGACACAAAACACGTTGGTTTGTAATTGGCGATTGTGCATATTTCGCAGCCAACTGGCTGAATGAGAATTGACTGGAGGTTTATTCTAGCGGACAAACAAGCACCCGCCTTTTTCTCTCCGGCGTCGTAAGCCTCTTACTGTCTTTGCACCACACGAGCCCAATTCGCTCGACCACTGCATGCGGACACCGGACAGGTCGCATTGGGTCGCTTGACGTCCACGTTTTAACCTCCCGACAGAACAGCGAACATGTCATCAGTAAGGGCGTTAAAACTATAGTTGTGGGTGCAGGACTTCCCCTTCCCCTTCCTCCATTCTCAACTGGCACCGGCTAAGTGTATGTGCTTACACCTGAAGGACACTGGCGAAAATGTTGATCTCAAAGCCCTTCAAGCTGAACAAGAATTATTGGCTCACATCAACGTTCCAAGCGGAGAAGTTGCTGTTCATCCGGGATGGATTCGCTGCTACTCGACGAGCCAAAAGTGAAGTGGAAACGGCAGCGGCATCGGCTTTCTGTTGTTTTCACGACCATCCGAGCTTCTGTTCCAACGGACGCTCCTTCAATTCCCGTTCTTCTTCCTCCGAGCGAAAGACACGCGTCCGTCCAATAGCCAGTTAAAACCGGGAAGTACACGAGCTTTATTCTATCTCAGAAACATGTGGGCGTCGTAGGCACTTGGTAACACACCAACCCAAACACAAACCGCTCAACCATGGAGGACAGCTGAGATGTGAGATTTCGGCATTTGAATCTCCAATTATCACAATGGGCACGTCATCGGTACGGGCATGATGCCTACCTGTGCGTGCACGACCCGCTACTTGTGATGGGCATATGCCGGTTATGCACTGGTGCGTTCATAAACCGGCAACTGATGATGATCACGTGCTTATAGACGTGAAGTACACCAGTGAGAATGTCGCTGGGAAAGCCTTTGAATCTGAATGAAAATTATGGGCTCGCGTCGGCGTTCCAAGCGAACAAGTTGCTCTTCGTCCGGAAAATACTCGCAGCTACTCGAAGAAGTGGAATTTGAAGTAGCAGCGGCGGCGACTACAAGTTCGACGCCAGCGGTTTTTCAGCTTTTATACTTCCTTTCGCGTTTGTGTTGATCCTACGCAATCATAAGACAACGACCAGCCGCGGTGGCTCAGTGGCTAAGGCGTTGTGCTGCTGAGTACGGGGATGCGGGTACGATTCGCGACGCCTACGGCCGCTTTTATGATGAAGGCTAAAAGCAAAAACGCCTGTGTGTACGAGGTTTCGGCGCACGTTACAAATCCCCAGGTGGTCAAAATTAATCAGGAGCCCTCCACTGCGGCGCGCCTCATCGCCTGGTTGAGTCGGTGCGTTAAACCTCCCAATCAATCAATCAATCAATCAATCAATCAATCAATCAATCAATCAATCAATCAATCAATCAATCAATCAATCAATCAATCAATCAATCAATCAATCAATCAATCAATCAATCAATCGATCAATCAATCAATAGGCTGATTAATTAATTAATTAATTAATTAATTAATTAATAAATAATTATGAATTATTAATTCATTAATTAATTGATTAATTAATTGATTAATTAATTATTAATCAGTCGATCAATCAATCAATGATCTGACAATGGCACTACCGCCGTTATCATTATGCGCTACTTTTGAAGGAGGCATCGGTGGTGGCGATGGGAATAAGTGTAGTGAAAGAGGGGCGTGGAGGCGTGCAGGAGCGCTGGAACGATGCCGAGTAAAGCGGCTTCACCGGAATGAACAGAGGGGGTTAGGCATTTGTTGCTTCGCAGCAAAACCTCGACAGCAGGTAAAAAGCAGGCTCCTGGCAATGGCGAGCAAGCGGAGCCAGCTAAGCGGGACACTGTCCAGGGCTAATTAGGTGGTCACCAACACGGCCGAAAAGTTCAGCAGAAAGTTAGACAGCGATCAACACAAGGTCGAAGTAAGCTTTTTCGTTCACATTCTTAGAAAGTTCTAAGCATCGTTGTGAGGCACACAGAATAGCGGAGAAATTCGGAGCTCGCAAAGGGAAGGCAAAATGGCAGCGCAGGAGAGGGTGTTGAGATAGTGCGATGAACCGTAGAACGTTCTGCACGCGTCTTGTGTACGTCGCCGTGTGGGCTCAGCGTTTCCATCCAAATCGCTACAGTGACGCAGGAGGGCCTTGTACCCCACGGGGAACGACGCTAGAGAAGCTCTAAATGCCGCCCGTTGGAACTTCTGACTAGAGGAAGCGGCTATGGCTGAAGTCGCGCGAGAGGCCTGACGAGAGCCACATAAAAGCTCAACAACAGGTCAGCAGATGGTACAACTAGGCTGTCAACTTCACGTCCTTAGAAATTTCTAAGCATACCGGAAAATGTTCTTGCTTGCTTCGATGCACTAAACTGGTTTTTCAAGTAAAGACCACATGCCATTTTTACACTTATACTTTTTAGTTTTCAATAATCGCCGCCGCCTTCGGGTACCAGATCTGAAACCCCCCTCAAGTAGCCCCTCACTCGATTTTTGAGCTTGGCATAGCATCCCACAAAAAATCTAACTGAGGACGGTTTTAGAAGCGTGATAACATTTCTGAAATTCTGTATTTCCACTGAGGCGTCTCCGTTTTTAAGGAAGCTTTGGCCGCGTAGACGGTTCTGGTTGGCAGGCAAGAACCTTGTTAATTGCTGGAAGTGTAAAATTACTGGTGTGCTGGTACTGCCTTATCAGCAACAGAAACATAGTTCTGCTTACCATGCTTGGAGAGGATGTCCAGACACTCCCGAACAACTATCTGTTCTTTGCTTTCCCCTATCCCCTTAGAGGTGCACCCTATAGAACACAGAAATCGCCCCTCTACGTTTGCTAACAGCGCTGGCGTACGTGAGCCTCTGAATGGCTTCAGAGTAGCTCGCCATGTCTGTCGGTGTGGGCCTGGACGCTCGGGCGATCTCTCGATACCGCACGTTTCACAAAAGTTTCAGTGGCGACATTTTCTGCTTTCAAAATTACTTTTTCAGAAAAGTACCCGCAACGCCTTGCTTTTTTAACTTTTGTTGCGCCGACCAAAAGGCTGCTAATCCCAAAAACGTTTGCGATATAAAAATAGCATCCAAATAATTACGTGGAAAAAATAGGTTAAGAAATCGACGACCTTTTTTAGCTTTATGCCTTCTGCGTAAACATTTTTTTCCCTTCGGAGCGTACAGAGGTGAGCCACCACCCATTCATAAAAATTTTAAAAACGGAAAAAAGGGGGGGGGGACCCTTTGTGCAAATTCACATGTATACTATCGGGACAAATTGAAATACGAAGAACGGAGCGCGTGGCTTTCACTGCATGCCGCACATCCTGCCCACGGGCCTCGAATACGCAGTGCGAACAAGTTGCGAGAGTCCGTGACCAACCTTGATATCGAAAGACCACCGTATTTTTATCGTCCGTTTGGCGTTCAGCACGAAATAAAAAAATAAAGGGATATAGCTGCGTGCGCCGTTTTCACTCGTCGCAGCAACGAAGTAAGATAACGCTTCCGTGAGCGGGCGCCGAATGCGATGGGAAGACAAACCAAAACGCTCGCACGCCGCGCGACGGTGTTTCCATATCAACGTTGGACACACACTCTCGTAGAGCGTTCGCATTGCGCATACGCGATCCGTCGCCAGTATGTGGGGCATGTACTGAAAGCCACGCGTTCCGTTGTTCGTATTTCAATTTATCCCGATAGTGCGTACAGTCAAGATCAATTTGAAGGTTATCGCGGGAGCACCGACCAAGCAAGACGGCAGCGCCGTTCCGTGGCACTTTTTTTCATTCGCGAAGACGAGATTATGCTACCCTCCCTCACCCCGTGGCTGTTGCATAGAATTCGGTCACCCCCTTCGGCAAGGGCCGACTGCCTCATTCTTTTTCTTCATTTCTTTTTGGATGACTATCCGCGCTTCGTTTCTCGGCGATTTGATAACCTCGACATTTCTGGCATTGCGGAAGCAAATTACAAATTTTTTATACTTGAATGCTCCTGCATGCCGACATAGTTGCCCTGAGAAGGCTGCGTATCGGTGGGAAGTAAGTCGATTACGTGAGGAAAGAATAAAGAAAAAAGAAACGAGCGCGGCCGTTATCGCTCCTGATGGCAGTGCACGCACTGCATGGAACAGCCAAGGGAGAATCAAACGTAGCATAATCTCGTTGTGGCTTATGCTAGAAAGTGTCACTTAACGGCACTGTCGATTGATTGATTGTAGGGTTTAACGCGCCGACGCAACGCAGGCGATGAGGCGCGCCGTAGTTGAGGGCTCCGGAATAATTTTGACCACCGGGGGATCTTGTAACGTGCGCCGAAATCTCGCACACACGGGCGTTTTTGCTTTTCGCCTCCATCAGAAAAGCGGCCGCCGCGGCCGGGAATCGAACCCGCGACCTCGTGCTCAGCAGCGCAACGCCTTAGCCACTGAGCCACCGCGGCGGGTAACGGCACTGTCGTCTCGGTCGGTCGGCGCTCCCGCGATAACCTTCAAATTGATCCCGACTGTACAATATGCGTCGGCAGGACGCATTCCAACTAAGTACGGCCGTCTTGTAAACATTTTCGCAGTGAAAAAGTGGCCGCTGTCTGCGTGAAATATTTTCTTTTTGTCGTTGCAATCGCCTCGGACAATCAGCGAGGACTGAGCAGTGTTACTCAATATATACCATTTGCGAAACTCTCCACAGGCCCTCCTGCGCTGGGGCAGACAGGACCAAGTCCGGGGCAAGTTGACTAGCCTATCATCTGTCGGCTCAAAGTTGTTGTAGTACTCAAGTGATTGAGGCTGCTGGCGTAAGTTACAAAGAGAAGAACTTTGAAAACAAGTAAATAATACCTAATTTACGTTTTCAAATTTGGAAAGCAAGCCTTATTTTATTAAATTGTGTTACTAAGAAAATATTTAGCTCAGTCCAGTGTTTGATTTCACGGTGCTGCGCCAATACCCCTGCCTCTAACTTGCCTCTCAGCTTCAACAAATAAGGGCGGGGGGGCGCCACCCGGATTCCGAAGTGGAGTTTGGCAACTGCTGTTAATTGAAGAACTCTGTGGGTTGAGAAGGCAAGCGATCTGAAAAGTTAATAAGCCATGAATAAGCCACTCTTCATTACATCTGCCTGAAAATTCTTATTGTGGAAGCATTGCAGGAGCCCGTGTGGCGCATATCTTACGTCCGCTTCTGCGTCCACAATAATTCCGCGCCTTCCACTAATGCACCACCAATGCACACGCGTAGCTCCATCACGTAAAATACGAATCCCAATTTCCTATTTTTCAGGGCAAAAGGGGAGGCTTGCCTGCGCGCATATTTATTATGATTGCCTGTTGGTTCCTGCGTGTCCGCGTGACGGCCAGTGACAGCTCGTCTTTTTTGGGGAAGACGGCGTTTCAATTTACCTTTTGTATCAACTATGTTTCCTTTATACCCATCAACAACATTAATTTTATTAACTTAAAATTCCCGTGCATAGTAGTTGTCGCAGTTAATCTTAACATATTATCAAAACAGCGTTGCGCACGCTTACAACACAGGCTCGGCAACATTTCATACGTTAAGGCTAATTGTAAGTTTGTGTAGTCCACTCGGCAAAGGTACAACATAACAAAAGCAAATCGTACAGGTGCTTTTGCTTGATGCCTTTCTAGTCGTGTCATTAACTTTGTCACACGTTATGGAGGTCCACTTGCGCAAAAGGACACAACGACAGTAGATGAAATACACGAGACTCATAGCACACTGGGGTGCAGTCGCAGCTGTCTAGGCCTTGGGAAACACAGACGCGACACGGCTTCACGGTTTGCCTCAGATTTTCCCAAACACCCGGAGTAAAATATCGCCTCTTCCACTGACACCGGGGATATGCCGGAATCAGTCGCAGTGGATGAAGCCAAGCGAACGCCGGTATGCATTATGGCTTCGGTATGGCTTCGACTGTGTTGTTATGATTGCCTCGGTAATCACGAACAGATCACCAGCCGCACAGCCGGCTGCTTTTTTAATTCGCTGTGGCATCCGGGGATTTCACGGTACACGACCGGACAATCAATACCCGCATAACAGGGCTTCCCGCACAACCAGGCTACCGCCCACAGACAAAGCTTGTGGGTGCGAGTGGGGAATAGCCTTGGGGATTTAGCGCCTTATAATGAACACAATGCACCAAAATGTAGTTTTTTTGAATTATTTGTCGTATTGTCCTTTACCCTCTCTTCTCTCATTCGCGTTCGCCTGCACTCCGATCCCAAGGGCCTGCCCAGTTGCAAGAACTGCAACAACAAAACCTTCATGAAATATTTCTCCTCTTCCTCCGCCATCTGCCCCCTCTGTGTGGTCATCTCATAACATATACAGCGCATCGAAGCCGCAGCAAGGGTTGGAGGGTTGGGATGCGCACATGAACAGCAAAATAAGATGAAAATTTATTGCCGAGCAGCTTTATGACTTCCGAAGTGGTACCTAGTGAAGTCGTGTACAACTGTCATAAAATTCGCAGCATATACACTACCAATGGAAAGAAAAATTATCTTGCCGTTTAGATTATTTCAGAAGTCAGGCAAGAGAGTTTTATTCGCCTTGTACTCCTAAAAATACTTCCCAGCTTTTGTTTACGTTTCGATGTTTTATTTTTTTAAAAAAACCACGCGACGCTGAGCACGACCGATTAATTATTAACTCTTTGATGCTGTCCATTCGAAAAATAGTCTGGAATGCAGACAGGAGGATGTATTACAAACGTATCCGACGTGTAATGTCCAACGTAGGGTGTAGCAGATGACGTCGGGCATTTTGTTTTATGAACTGTCTAGGGCATGTGACTGGACAGCCAGTTTTGTTAAAAGAATTTCGAAGGAGAGCCGCTTCGCATGCTTCATTGGATCACGCCATATTCCTCAAGGCATACTATTGGATTACAAGGCGAGACATTTTACGCCTGGTCCTCAGAGTAAGAGCAGGGAATATCCCAGTTGATTTCGTTCCTTATATTAAGCACAATGCCTGAAAATAGGACTTTTTTGTCCTGTTCTCTCTCTCTCTCTCGCCCTCTTATCCACCTGCACTTTTATCCTAACGGCCTCCGGAGTAACAAGCCTTACAACGACGAGGCATGACTGCTTGAGCTTCATGAAATATTTCTCCTTTTCTGCCCCCGGCTTCGGGAACCATTGGTGTGGTCATCTCATAATATATACAGCATAGGGGCCGAAGCAGTGGCATGAACCGGAACTAAAGGATGCGCCTAAGAACTGCGATAAAAGATGACAATTTATTGTCGTGCAGCTTTAATACTACCAGAGGGATGCCTGCCCAACTCATGTTCAACTGGCCTCAAATTCTGCTTAGAAAATTCAAGTTTTATATACACTCCTTCTGCAAACAAACATTTTTTTGTCGTCTAGGGTCTTCCAGAGGTAAACAATGCAGTTTTGTCCTCTCTCTGCCGTATGGAATGCTTCCCGGCATTTGTTTACTTTTCGATGCTTTATTATTTGTTTTTTCTAAAAAGCGTAGGATGTCAAGCACGCCAGATTCTGATGATGTTTGGATGTTTATGGCGCAAGGCCAATTAGGGCAAAGAGCGCCAAAAAAGTGGTTAGGTATGAAGATGCAAACGTAAACTCTAAAATAGTTCAAGAAAAACAAAAGTCAAATCAGTAAAAGACAATGAGGATGGCTGCTGTAAAAGGGCAGCTTGTGACGGTGCGTAGCATGAAATAAGGTCTGAAAACTACACGCGATAGAAAATGAGGTGTAAAAACTTGACGTCGCTAAGAAACTTACAGGTGCGTTGTAGAGGAATCATGGGATCATCCACAGATAGGATCCCGGATAGGCCGTCTCCACACCTGCTACACAGGGGTCTTGGAGATCTCATGAGCGAGTAGGAGTGTGCTTCATGCGTGTGGCCTATCCGTAATCGAGCCAGGGTAACTTCATTGTGTCTGTTGTGTGTGTCAGTGGTGTATGCTCCCAAGAGTGGCTTTATAACGTGTAGTTTATTGCCTGTTCATTCAAGTGTGCTTGCCATGTTTTGCGAAGGTGTTGTCTGATGTGTGACTTAATGTCAGTGTAAGATTCATTGTTGATTATTTTGTGCTGCTCATTAGAACTATAGCTTAAAATATCGACAGAGATACGTACTATAGATAGGGATATATTTTCTATTCAAGAAGTTATGTATGACACGGAGAATGTCTGCTTAAAAAAATTCAAGTTGTTTTACAGAGTCTCCGTGAACCAGAGTCTGCTAGATCGATTATCCCCTATCCAAAAACAAGACTTAAAAGTTTACAAAAAACATCTTAGGCCGATAAGGTTACCTCGCTCTTTTTGCCTAAAAGCCTATATTATTTTTTTCTTCCACTGCTGTTTGTTTTGTGTAGTTGAACAGTATATCACCGAAAGAACAAGAAAATGCCAACAGCCTTGTGGTTGTATTCAACGTCGGTTTTCATCTTTCAGGGCTGTTTTTTTTCGTTTCTAAAAGTATGTCTGCCCTTCTGGAAGCAGCTTCAGCTGCTCTGTCAGTGAACACGACGTCGTTTCTAAATGCTGTTATTTTCAAGGAACTGTGGACATACATAAACCTGTTTTCCCTATTTTATAGCAGAAGTACACAGTCTGCTCGCTATACTGGGAAAAGGGTTTTGTGAAGGTGATAGCAGCTACGTATCTATTATTCTTTCATTTTTCTTGTTTAGCTATTTCTAGATAATTTTACTTCCCGAAAACGTTAAGTTAAAATGGAAGCTTGATTAAATGTTCACCGACCGCAAAGGGTGATTGCAGGCGGCGTTTTATGTCGGTAACGACGTTTTCGTAATGAGCGCTGCACCTAGCGCGGATTCTTCGACACGCCGTTGTTTTCAGCCGCTGCTGAGTGGCCTGACACGAAACCGCTCATTAGAATAATTTGCATAGGGCGTGCATGCAGCTCTGGCCCAAAGACAGGAACGGGGGTAGCACGAACACAAGCTTTGTTAATTAGTGATTGTGGCCGGCAATGCAAAGTCGGGGAATCTATTTATTCTTTGCTTGCCGCTCGTTTCGCTATGAACTAGGAATGCCGGGATGCCCTTTGCGAGTGGCGAGTTTCCTGGTGAGACGCGAGAGCAAGAAAAAAATTAGAACGTCGCCATAGCCTACAAGAACGTAGAATAGACAATGGTAGCGTAGAAGGTGCTGCGTCGAGATCCATCATCTGTCCGCCTAGAGCGGGTGGAGGCGAGTAACACCGAGCACGCGAGTAGCCAAGAAGCCATGGACGCGGAGAGCAACGCGGAGAGCGCAGCGGAGGCCAGCGCGTCGCAGCAACCACAGAAACAACAAGCCTCGCAGGGCAGCGAGACAAACGCTGTATTGGGAAACATACTGGAGGCAATTAAGCAAATTCAAGAGGGCTTTAGGCAAATGCAAGAGCGAGTGGAGGCGCTGTCGGTCCGGCACCAACGCCTGGCGGCCAAGGTCTCCACTCTCTCCCAACCGACCACGAGCAAGACAGCCGCGCTCCGACAGGAGCGGGCCAGTCGAGTCAAGGAATCCATCGCGAAGGGGCGAGGACACGTGCAATCGGCAAACGACGATGGCTCAGAATCTGAACAAGATTAAAAACAGGGCTCCTCGAGTACAGGAGAGCACACTCATTTACCAATGGAACTGCCGGGGTATCAAGCAAAAAGACGCCGAACTGTTTACACACATCGAAGGGCTCGATCAGAAGCCGGACGTGGTGGCGCTGCAGGAGATGCACGGACGACCCCGACTGCCGGGATACGTTACATACACGGACCCGACGGAGAAGGGCACGGCGATCCTGGTACGCAACAACATCGCGGCCACGCAGCACATAACGCCACAGCACGGCTGCGAGCACACGCTGATCGAAATTCACACACGGACAATTGGCAAAGGGAAGAATCTATTCGTCATGAGCGCGTACTGCAGACCGTCGCAGCGCCAGTACGACTTTGACAAAACGGTGGGGCAGGCGAAGAGGTTGGCGGGGAACAGGCCGCTCCTGATCCTTGGCGACTTCAACGCTCCCCACACGCTATGGGGATACAAATACGAATCCAAACGAGGGAAAGCTCTGGTCAGAACCATGGAAATGGCAGAATTCGAGTTACTGAACGAGTGCGGGGTGTCCACGAGAAGAGGGAACAGCGTCAACCGTGACACGACGCCCGATCTCACGTGGCTGAAGGGTAACCTGAACGCGACGTGGCGGGACGAAGGCATGGACCTCGGATCCGACCACACCATAATCGGCATAGAAATCAAAGGACCACGGTTTAGGGCTACGCTCGGCAGAGCCCGAATCACGGACTGGGACAAGCTCCGCAAGTACACAGACGAGGAACCCCTCGACGAGGAAAACGAAGGGGAGCACAAAGAAGATAAGCAGACGTACGCGGAATGGGCGCACGATCAGAAGATGGCACTCGCCAAATTTACACAAGAGGTCACAACGACGGTGCAGACGCCCTTCGTCGACGCGAGGCTGGCCCACATGTGGGAGGCTCGGCATTCGCTCACGAGGCGGTGGAAGCGCCAGCGGAGAAACAAGAAGCTAGCTCGGCGTATTGCAGTCCTCAACAGAGAGATTGCAGAGTACGCCACCAAGCTTAGCAGAGAGAATTGGTTGAGTATGTGCGACGGACTGCAGGGCAAGCTGTCTACGCACAAGACCTGGGGCCTCCTGAGGCACCTGATCGACCCGCTGGGCAGCAAGACGGCAACGCATCGCAACCTCACTAAGGTTCTGAATACCTATGAGGGAGACGGCCGCAAGCTCGTCGCAGATCTGACGGCGCGTTACCTCAAGACCGACAGGGGTAAGTTCCAGATCCCCGAGACGTACGACGGCCCGGCGAACGACAAACTCGACGAGCCGTTCACGCTGGCGGAACTCTGGAATGCCATCGATGATAGCAACAGACGCAGTGCTCCTGGCGGAGACACGATCACCTACACGTTGCTCGGCAATATGAGCGACGGGGCGGCCAAGAGGCTCCTGGGCCACATCAACAGGACCTGGGAGACCTCCCTGCTGCCCATGGAATGGAAAGAGGCGCAAGTGCGGTTCATCCCCAAGCCGGGCAAAGCCCTCACAATCGAGAACATGCGACCCATCTCCCTCACGTCGTGCGTAGGGAAGGTAATGGAGCGCATGGTGCTCCGTAGACTCCAAAACTACCTAGAAGAGACCAACCAAATGCCCGAAACGATGTACGGCTTGCGGCAGCACCTCGGCACGCATGACGTCCTGGTGCAACTGCAGGAGCTCGTGATGAAGAAAGCCACTCGGAGCTCGCCGCGCGGGATACTGGCCCTCGACTTAAAGGGGGCATTTGACAACGTGTCCCACGCGAGCGTTCTCGGTAACCTCAAGAAGACGGGATGTGGCCAACGCAAGTTCGGCTACGTTAAGGATTTCCTGAGCAAGCGCATGGCGGTCATACAGATTGCAGGAGAGAAGTCGGACCCGATAGAACTGGGAGACTGCGGCACCCCACAAGGTTCCGTCCTGTCGCTCCTGCTATTCAACCTGGCCCTCCTCCCGCTGCCAAGTCTACTCAAACAGATCGACGGCGTGGACCACGCGTTCTACGCCGACGACATTACGGTGTGGACGAGTCGCGCGGGATCCGAAGCCTGGACGGAGGAGGTCCTGCAGAGGGCGGCAACGACGGTCCACGAATACGCCAAGACCTGCGGGTTGTGCTGCGCACCCCAGAAGTCGGAGCTCCTCATCGTGCAGCCCAGAAGACGCAAGAACGATGCCGAGCCGAATGTGGTCGTTACCATCGACGGCGTAGACGTCAAGCCCACGCAGCAGCTGCGCATCCTCGGTCTCTTGCTACAACGAGACGGCAAGGTGACAGCGGCCATTGCTAAGATCAAGATGGCCTCCGAACAGGTCACCGGAATGATCCGACGCGTTGCGAACCGGAACAGAGGACTTAAAGAAGACGACGCCTTCCGCCTGGTCAGAGCGTTCATCGTGTCTCGCATCACCTACTCGGCCCCGTACCTCCAGCTAACGAAGGCGAACAGGAACACGCTAGACACGATCATAAGGAAAGCCACCAAGACGGCTATGGGCCTGCCCCAGTACTCGTCTACGCAGAAGCTGCTGGACATGGGGGCACATAATACGGTAGACGAGCTCATAGAGGCTCATCGTTCCAACCAGAGAGTGCGACTGAGCCAGACTGAGCACGGCCGAGCAGTCCTTCGGAAGATTGGTTGGCCCATCGAACCACAGATACCCAAGCACCCTCTACCTCCGCCGTGGAGGGAAGCGCTCAAGACCAAGCCCCTGCCGCGCAATATGCAGGCCGGCAGGAACGACGAGAGGCGTGCCGCGCGGGCACAGGCACTCGCCCGACAGCTGGAAGCAGACCCCCGGGTCCTCTACGTGGACGCCTCACTTCCCCAGCACAGCAGCAAAGCAGTGGCCGCCGTCACGACCATCGACAAGCTGGTGACCAGCGCGTCGCTACGGACGACAGATGCCAGCCAAGCAGAAGAGATGGCCATCGCTCTCGCCCTCACGCACGGAGACGTGCATACGATCGTCACTGATTCCAAGACGTCTTACGGCAACTACCGCAAGGGGATCGTCTCCCACGCGGCCATGGCAATTCTCGCAAAGCGCAGCCCACCGGGACGAGACGTAGAGCTCGTGAGGGTTCCGGCACACTCGACAGTGGAAGGCAACGCCCTCGCCGACCACTACGCCCGCGAACTAGCAGACCGGGCCGAGGACGAGTCGGAGCTACCGCACCCAGTCACGAGCTACCGCGAGATTACCACGCTGTACAGGAGCGCCAGGTGCAGGCTTCCCGTGCCGCACCAGCAACTCGACCGCAAGCAACAAACAATAGTGCGCCGCGCACAAGCGGGGTCACTGGCGCTTTATTAACAAAATGTTCCCGGCAGAATACGACCCCATCTGCCCGTTCTGCAAAAAGACGGAAGGCACCCTGCCGCACATACTGGCGGAGTGTACTGAGCTCAAGAATCCTCTACCTTCCCTCCCCCTTCCTCTTCCCCCCCTACCCGAGCGATGGGAGATCTTGATGTCCAGCCCCGACCTGTCGACGCAGCAAGAGCTCGCGTCCAGGGGCCAGGAGCTATTGGACTCATATGGGACTCGTGACTAGGGTTCCACCCCGTCTGACGCCTGCGAGCGTCACCTGAAATGGGCTCAGCGAAAGTTGTTTCTCTCTCTCTCTCTCTTCTCTGCGCATGCGTGTGAAGGCAAGCTGAAGCCTATTCTGTACTCTAGCTTCGAACCGGCTAAGCATTGCAACGGCTTTTCTACGGTCGCTACGCTGTTCAACATCCGTTGTGTTCCTGTAGCCAAGTCCACTGACCACTGGTGGCGATGACTGTCTGCCAGCCTCAGCGTTTCCAAAACATTGTCAATGCATGGGCTGGTTGCCTGAACATTTATAGCAATGCAGAACGCAAGTCATCAGCGTCCGGGGCCGTTGAAGCCCCCTTGCAATTTCTAGCAATCTCCCATTGCCTGCTGCCAGTCTCCAACCTTCCCCTTAGCATTGTCTTGTTTTGTTAAGGCGCAAACACCAAACAAAGAAATTAATATGTGCTTCAAGACAACAACACTTCGTTGGGGTCACCGGTCACTTGTGTTCACCGAAATGGTTGGCGAATACTGGGATTGCGGTTGGCTAGAGTGAGTACACCAATGACCGGAGTAAATATTAGGCTAATTTTTATGCTCCGGGACGGAAGGCCGACACCTGCAAATCAGGCGAGATAATCAGGGGGAATCCAGGCACCAACGTCGGGAACATAAGATATGCTCCAAGCGTCTCTGCTGTGGAAGGGGGAATGATGAAGAATCGCCAACATTTTCTTGTGGTTTCAAGCACTTCAGTTGTCTCTAGAAACCCTGCACCTATTGGCAGGCATCCTGCCTGCGTGTTCTTCAGCAACTTCGTGCTGTTCGTGAAAAGATAATGTAGAGTGGGAGGACTATCCAAGCGACCCCTCGCAGTGTTGTTTTCTTAACAGCCAGATTTACACGACGAACAAGCCTTCGGAACTGCTGAAAAGCATGTGAAAGCATGTGGCCATTTCATTGTTCGATGCTCGAGACCATCCACCGCGAAAGCAACACAATACAATGCCACAAGAAGCTATGCGGCATGCTTTCTTTTTCTCCATTTCTGTGCGCTGTTTTAGATGCGAAGCAGCTTATGGTCGCGCCCGTTCCCTCCGCCGTTGTGCTGCCGCCGTTGTGCGGCGTCCACAACCCCAATGCGCATGCGCATCCTCCTCCCCCTCCTCTCCTCTCCTTGTCTCCTCTCCGGCATTCCTCCTCTCCACTCCGACGCTCCTCTCCTCTCTTGCATTCCTCCTCTCCTCTCCGAAGCTCCTCTCCTCTCCGGGATTGCGCAACGAATGTCAACACCTGCGGCTCCGCGCGCGATAATGCGAAGCAGCTTAGGGTTAGAGGAACGACGGTAGCCGCTGCATACTCCGCTGGGGGCGCCTGGAACTACGAAATGGGAACTTGCGTTGACCCCATGGCTGCTTCGCATACTACGCAGGGTTCCCTTACGGGAAAATGGTGAATTTTGCTTCTTCAAGAAAACATGATTGACTCTGCAGTATGCTTTCCGAGAGCGTGCACGCGTATCCCACTTAAACACTGGCCGCAGCTGCAAGCAATTACGCGCCGCATTGCTCTCAGCACGACCAATACCTGCGGCGGCGCTTGCAGTGCTTACAGCGCTCTTGCAGCATGAAGACAAGGCAAGCATGCGAACAAGCAGAGCGCAACATATCGGTGTGGGGCATGCACCCTCGCTTGCGACATCTCAACTGCGCATGTCCGTGTTTTTTCCACGGCCGCTGCCAGGTGACGGCACCCGTATCTCCGGCCGTGCGTTCCGCGGTTCCTATTTCAATTGTCCATGACTGTAAACGTTCAGTGCAAAGAGTGCCACCAAGCAGAAAACGGTACTTTTTATCGAGCTATTACGTTGCTACTGACAGACCAGGTGGCAAATGCGTCGCCTTTATAGATATTAAAGAAAGGTCTGGAGCGTTGCCGACATAACAGCAATGATATTATTTTGGAACGTTCCACCTTTTGTTCTCAGCCTTAAAAACTTTAAGCGACGGTTACTCTTTAACATCTAGTTCCTTAGAATTCAGACGTGCGTTTTGCAGCGTAAAACTAAGGCTCACTTCTATCAATCAGCTCCGCAGCTGTCCCAGAAACTGCTTTGTTTTATTTTTATTAGCCGTCTCGAGAACTCTATCAAGATTACAATTTTTGCAGCATAACGTATGCAGCAACAGGGGAGAGTTAATACTTTCGCGGAGCTGATTACCCGGCCGTACTTCCGGCAGAGAATTTTAACGGCGTATGTAGACACGTATCACAACTTCCCCCTTCAAACACCGCAGACGAAGACTTCGCGCCACAAGCCGTCCTCGCGAACAGCCGACAGCCACTCGCCTTGTAAAAACCGTCGATAGAGCGGGAAGGTGCCTAAAGCGCACAAAACGGAAACAGGCGTGTCTTGTGTATGGAACAATGTTGTTGAATTGGAAGGTCTTCCTGTTTCTGTTTTGTTGTTGATGACGCTGATGTTACTATTGTTATTTTTATCAAGGAGGATAGTACTGAAGCCAGTGTTTAAAGAAAAATGTCAGCCAAAAGAAAAACAAACGAGCTTTAGAACGCCGGGCTGAAATCTTGTCACCCCAGCGCGCCGAGAAGCACAAGTCCCGCTGCTTCGTTTTCAATGACGTCGCTGTTTCCAGCCGTCATTCCCTGAGTTTCTGCGGCACTGCCCATTTTTCCTAAGTTTCTACTCAAAGCTTTTGGTTTTGTTGCCGATGGTTTTGTATTTAACCAAAGATGTTACGCCATGAGGACACGCCAGATTTTGCCTTCAGGGCTGAAGAGGCCCCACACAAATAATGCAGCTTCGCTCACGCTTCAACGAGCACTGTCTTCCGGAAGCCCGAACGCGTTTCCTTAGACGGAATGCCAACCATAAAGCAGCTGCTTTTTTACCTCCACAAGACAAAAAAAAAATAAAACTACCACCATTATGGCTTCCTGGATATTAGCTTTCGCTCACTCAAGCTCCAAAAAGCAGGGTCATTGAGCGGCCCGTAGTTATGTGCCTTGAGTTGTAGCCCGCCGTTCACGGTCCCATAAACACAGGAACGTACGAAACAGTGACCATTCATTCCGCCTACGCCTGGAACTGAACGATGCTATTGTTCGCCCGGTGCCCTCTCAGACATTTCAATATATTTGTTCCGACCTTGACAATGACGCTAAAAACAGGCAGGCAGCATTTCACTCATAAAGAATCCACCTTGCTCTCTAGAGACAGGATCCAAATATATTACTACACAATAAATCTTTCTGGCACAATAGCTGCATGACACACGGCATTTCTCGAACTTTAATAAACACGAGGGATACGTGTGAGAGCTCAGAATATTTCTACGACGGAAAAATAATAAAATGTTTGACAAAATAATATTCTCTTCAAATCTGCGCATTTTGTTTTGGACGGTGGAAAGCAATTGAAACAAACAAGCAAACATAAACAAATTAATAAATAAATAAATAAGTAAATAAGTAAATCAAAATCATTCCCGAAATCGTTCAACATCTTTTTTTTTGTTTTGTTTTACGTTGTGCTTTACGTCTGTGCGCCTCAAATATACGCTTGTTCACATTTGTGTATTTATAATTTTTCTAATTGATCAAAATCCTTCACCTTGCTCCCATTACGTACATTCTATAAATACTTTGGTATCAAACTCATTGTGCAAGCGAAAGAATGCGAGATGTTTGCGTTTCAATGCCTCATGGCACGCAAACACTGCAACAAAAAGGCTTCCCGCGTTAAAAGGCGTTCACAAAGCAAATTGTAAAAAAAAGAAACCGTGTGGTTCACATAGTTGGAAAAGGCAATAGTAGTTATATTATCAAAAATACCGAGGACCTAAGTTTGGTGATCCTCATCTAAGTGTGGAAACTTCTTTCCGCGCCGAGCCGCTTCCAAAAAGTACAGAAAGGAAACAAAATGCTATACGACGAAGCCAGCTAATTAAGTTGCGAAAGAGTTCCGATTGTTGCTCAACCTCTGGCCCCACCACTGTAATTCTCGCTTCGAATCGGAAAACTGCCGGACAAAGTTCCACAGCGAACTGTGCGCGGCATGGCCGGTGCGTGCTTTGCATGCAAACAGCCATGACCAGGTCTTCGCGCATGGAATGTGCCTGGACGGGAGTCCGCGGTAAGTGTTCAGAGGTTGAATTTTCGCAGCCACTTTATGGGGTCGGGATTTTAACGCGTCGCTTTTTAAACCCTACTTGAGTTCAAGCGCAACGAACGACTGCAACAAAAACTAGCAAAAAAACGTGTATGAAGACGATGTACATATAGGCAAACAACGTTTTCAACCGCTCGCACATGTAACCCTGTTCGTACGACTGACACTGTTTACTGAAGTGAAACCTTGGGCAAATTTAAGTCAAAACACAAGGCTGTAACCAACATCGGCGGTGTTTTTCTTAACTAAAAATATGGACTAGAAGGTTTTTATCAGAATAAATAAAATACACGTTTAACAAAAACGTGTCGCAAGGGACGATGTACATACCTGCACAAAACACACACACAAAGAAAGCAGAAGTTTTAGTGAACCACCGCTGGGTGAACCTGCAGGTAAGGGGAAATGAATGCAATAGACCAATCACAAAAGCACACATGTCTTAAACCATTTATAACTTCCTGTTTCCCTGCAACGCTGTGTCACGCGCGACCCTAACATTAGATCCAGATTACCCGTTCATCGGCCAGCATGCACTGCATCCTGGGAACTACAGAGTACACAGCAACACACGTCGCACGTACATTATGCAGCAATGTCGGTGTCCACAGCAGCGCTTGCCGTCTACACCGTAAGGCCTGGGCAAGTGTTCGAAGGGAGTTTTCGATAAAAGGTCAGAGTATAAATTTCAAGCTTTGAATCTCCGTATTCACTTTCAGTAGAAGCTGCCTTGGGCCCACTCGGGCTTGCTTTGGGATTTTTCCATCACGTAAGATGATGGGCCAGTGGTCAGACCAGTGGGCGATGTACAGCCGGTAAAAGGCTTGTCTATAACACAGCGTTCGTACTCTCAGCCCTATCCTGCCCCGCCGGAGCGGGATTTGAATAAAACTACTGCGGAATTCTGAAGTCTTAGCCCTTCGCTTTTGCCTCCGACATGTTTGGAACGAGTATGTTTCGGCAGTTTTCGGATGTAGCTGGTTGAAGTTGAAATCGCTGTTATAGCGTTTTACCGGCTGTACTTGAGGGCCTTGAGGGGGTTAGTGTATCCTTGTAAGATGTTCAGCAAACTCGCTTTGCCACATTGCGGCTTCACTGTCTGCAGCCTTTTCCGACATCATCCTTTATGGCCGCCCGTCTAGCTCAGAGCTTTACGCTTTGCTTTGTTCCTTTAGAGTTCTCTTTCAAATCGGCTAGGTACAGCTTTATTGGCTCCACTTGGGCTACACGGTTCAACTTGAGTGGTTTCCCCCCGTTCTGGGTGTTAGATCTTCTATTGGTAATGGCGATTTTTGTTTCTTCTTCATTTGTTTCCTCTTGCGTACAAACTCAAAAATGAGGTATAACTCACACACACCCTTGGTGCCACAAGACAAGATTCGCTGCTCCTATGCTGCAGCAAAAAAGCGGGCTCTGTTGGCCATCAATTCAAATTCATTCGCAATCTATCCAAGCAAATTACGAGCTGATCCCTTGGGATGCAATGCGTCCTGGAACCAACCTGTAAACAGCACCACGCACCCATCACCTCTTTAAGAAGGAGATAACAGGAGCTCAACTCCGACATAATCGCATTCATCTACCAGATTTAGGGGAAATCCCCAAGGTGGAGCAAGTTTCTGTAAAGGAAAGTTTGACATCCACCTAATTGCAGCCATACGGCTGCAAAGGAAAGCTATACAGCTTTCTCGGAAACTTCGCAGTTGAAGAAAAATTCGTCCTGGTCCAGGATTCGAACCCTGGACCACTGCTCCACCTTGGGGATTTCCCCTAAATCTGGTCGATTACCACCTGTCCTTCACTTCGAGGTGTTGATCAATTCGCTTTCGCGCTACTAACGACTAGCCTCCTGGTTAGCTCAGTTGGTAGAGCGACTGCTCCGGTTAAGCAGTGGTCCCGGGTTCGAATCCTGGACCAGGACGAATTTTTCTTCAACTGCAAAGTTTCCCAGAAAGCTGTATAGCTTTCCTTTGTAGCCGTATGGCTGCACTTAGGTGGATGTCAAACTTTCCTTTACATAATCTCATTCAATTCAAATTACCCGCTCAGTTTTCATCGTTCAGTGCGTCCTAGAAACTTGTTCCTAACCATGTTTTCGAGCATCGAAACTATTATACGATAGTTTTTTACGCATCGTGGTGCGGCGATGCTCACAATTTAAACGGCCGGCGCCGGCAAGTCTGCAGAAAAAAAAAAACCACTTAAAAGATTCAGAGAATAAACTGCTGTTTCAAGTTGAAGGAAGTGCTTTGCTCTGGGTGAACGGTTTTTTTTTCGTGCTCGGCCCTAGTCAGGTATAACGCTGTTGTCGAAATTTCGAAGACATGTACCAACTACTCCAAGTTGTAGCGTTTTGCGGAAGAACTGTTCAGTTTTCGCACAACACTTTTTTCTATTTTACTTTCAAAGAAGGCAATGCAATCTAATTGTGTCTCTTTCTCTCTGTTTCTATTTTCCTTTCCCCCCCTCCACCTGTCATCGCGACGGCTTCTCGTCTGCATCGATGAACCTAGCATGTAAGTATACATTTACTAATTGTGTACCAATTGTTCAGTGTCCACACCACCGACACTTCGCTTCACTAATAATCTGGCCAATACATGGCGCTTATTATGACGTCACTAGCGCCTTTTAGGTCACGTGAGCAGCCTGATGTCTGTTGTGGCTCGAGAGCGGCGTAGTTGGCGCTCGAGAGGCAAGCTTCCCCACAGTTAACGAGTTTCCGAATATCCGTCACGGCAAAGCGCTGCTAAATGTAGTCTAGCTGGAGCAATCAGCAAGCTTTCAAGCCCAAATCTACTTATACCCGCCGCGGTGGCTCAGTGGCTAAGGCGTTGCGCTGCTGAGCACGAGGTCGCGGGTTCGATTCCCGGCCGCGGCGGCCGCTTTTCTGATGGAGGCGAGAAGCAAAAACGCCCGTGTGTACGAGATTTCGGCGCACGTTAAAGATCCCCAGGTGGTCAAAATTAATCCGGAGCCCTCCACTACGGCGCGCCTCATCGCCTTCGTTGCGTCGGCGCGTTAAACCCTACAATCAATCAATCAATCAATCAATCAATCAAGCTACTTATTAAAATGGCCTTTTTAAACATCTAACCATGCTCCGAAAAGGAAATGAAAAAGGGCAAAGAGAAGCGATGTATCGCAGGGGCCAGGAATATGAGGAACAAGGAGAGGCCTTAAGAATATCAAGAGACGAGCCGCTGAGATGATTTCGGGGCTTTGTGTCTTTCCAGAGCGAAATTAAAAAAAAAATAGCACCCGTCACTATTTCAAGCAGAGGAAACGTGGAACCCTACGAAGGAATGGGCCGAATGTAACTCTCTGCCAATTCAGGGTTTCGCGGTTGTCGGGAAATTTTGTTTTGTGGCTGGGATGCGATCTCGGTGTCGGTGTGAGATCGACTCCTACGCAATTTCAAAATAAAAAAAACCTACAAAGAAAGTTCGAATTTTTTCCCCATAAAAAGTAAAACAACAGATGCATTTCGTCTAAGACGCAGGCTGCCGCTGTTCTATGCCAGGATCATCTCCCTTAAATACCTCAGCCAACTTCCGGCTGAACAAACAAGAAAAGTCTGGGCTGCTCCGAGGACGTAACAGGGTTGTCTGCACAATTAGCTTCCTCTTTACCCAAGGTTGGCTAGATTCCCCACTGCGTCTGGTGTGCTCTACCAAGGACGACATTTAACCTACCCCGTTGTGATTTTTATCGTGAACGGAAAGCCAACGAGAGACAGCATTGGTTGCTCTCTGCCGAGTGAGACGAGGAGGAGGGTTGTAACTTTGTCCCATCCTAGTACCAAGGCGCAGGAATGACGAGAGGTTGCTGGTACCAAAGCTTGTTCTGTCTTTTTCTTTTTTTTGCTTGAGGGCTGGACGAGGTCCTTGGAAGCAAACATTACTTTCTTTGTGTGTTTTGTATCCAGTTGCCTACAGCAAAGCGTCGCAGGTCCGGCGGTAAGATTTAATATCGCGTGTTCTGGTATCGCGCTGCATAAATGTGTGTGATACTAAGCTCCAAGATTTATGTGTGGGTTCCTCAGCGCCCGAATGTAGGCCTTAATCACAGCTTCTTTTGTTTTTCTTTTGTTTTTCGACGCCGCATATTTGTTCTCTTATTGCTGCTCTTTTATTTGCCTAGCATATCTTTTCTCCTCACTCTGTTAATGTAAAGTAGTAAGCACGGAAATGGTCTTTGAAGGCCCGGAGACGTTTAAAAAGCATGCTGCTCGAATAGCAACAAGACCAGTTTCCCGTCCTGCGCAGTTCCGCGCCCTAATACGCACTAAGTCACCGGCCGAACGAGAACCACGTTTGGCGGAGGCCCGCTAGGAAGTCGTAGACGTCGACCTGTACAAAATGCCCAAGGGCACGAACCTGCGACCACTATCTTCGATCGCGAATTCACCGACAACCCCTTTGGCTACGCCTGCTCTATGTGAGCCCGCGTTTGAGTAAGTGGGACGTGCATTTAGATTCTGAGGACTAGATCCAATCCTGCGACGGTGATTCCGCGAAAGTGATTACCTTCTTGGTTTGCAAGACGTGGAATGGCTTTTCAAAAAATGAACATTAAACAGCTATGGCACAGATAGGAGAGAGAGTGCGCTTACACAAAATCTGCGCTCTGTCCGTGTAACGACGCCGTAATTTTTTTCCACAAGGGCCCCTTACGCTATCTAGAAAAAAATTGTCAGATATCTAACAAAAGGTACAAACGCCTACGCTCGGGAAACAAGTCGAATATGGTGTCAAAAAAGTAACATAAATACTGAAGACGATGAAGATAGAAACACAGCGTACAACGTAGAAGCGTTCAAAAATGTAGAAGCGGGCGACATAAAAGAATTGAGAAAGGCACATTTACCGATTTCGGGCATTTTCAACATTTTACGCACCTTTTGGTTTTTTCCTACTCTCACACTAGTTCGAGGCGGCATTGTCCGCGTGCACAACCGCCCCTGAAAACGTTCGCTTTCACCGCAGCAATCTTGGGAGGTCGATATATAGCTCGGAGACATATCGCGGAGCGGTCAGCGGTACCGGGCACGGGCCGAAAAATCAAGAAAAAAAAGTAGCCGTGTGCACCAAGCGTACAAGAAGGAAACAATGAGTTGATGGGCAACGGCTTTCTCATCGCGATCGACCTAAATGGGTTAATTTTGATCCACTATTCGTAGCTTTCCGCTAGAAAGATCTTAGTGGGACTCCTTTGCCTTTTTTGGGTACGTGTTTTCTTTCGGGCTAGTGCTAACTCAACAAGGGAGCTGTATACTAAACAATGCGATTCATTGTTGGGAGTAACTGGGTTTCTGTCATTTTTGTAATTCTTTTATTTTTCGTTCAATGAGTGAGACCAGGAGGCAAAGAAGGTTTCTGCAAATGCAGATGTTGTACGTCTGCCCTTCGCAAGGACGGACACGACCGCCCTTCTGTTTACCATTCTCCGCCACGCCTCGGCGAGTCACTGGTCCCACCCTGACAATCGTCATAGAAGACTACACCGCCTGGACCCCGACTGCAAGTTTCCGTTACCTCCTGGTATTCAGCGAAACTACGCCACGCTGTTTCACCGACTACGGCTTGGCGTAGCCTTTACCCGTCGCTACAAGCACCTCATTGGCTTTACGAGACCCCAACTGTGAGACATGCTATGTACCAGAGACTATTTCGCATGTTCCCTGCCACTGTCCACGCTATGCGCAACCTCGAGAACAATTAGTGAGAACATTGGCCCGTTTGGACTGTCGTGTGGTGTCGGAGGAAGTGCTGCTGGGACCTTGGCCAGACGCGAAGAGTACCTACAAGGCATTTAAAGCTGTGCTGACATTTCTGCGCAGCAGTGGCCTCTCAGAGATATTGTAGGTGAGGCCCGTCCGGCTTAACTTTAACACATACACCGCATCGGTATAGGCATCTTCTATACATAGCCCTTTATTTATTTCTCCGCCATCTTCATCTCTCTCGTCCTCTATCCACACTCTTTCCTCCACTTTCCCTTCCCACACACAGAATAGCTGGCCAGATATACTACCGTCAGGCCGACCTTTCTGTGTTTATTTCATTTCAATAAAATTCCTCTCTCTCGAGACAGCTGAGTAGACATGCCAAGCATCGTACTGCTTGCTACAATTTCATGGCTTAGAGAAATGGGTGAAGTTTTGGAAGAAAAGCTTCTGAGCGGAGATGGACGGCTGGGCGCCCGTCGGAACGCTCGTGTGAGAGGCGGACAAGCGTCGCTCTGCGTCTTGCGCTTTGTACACGCCGCACAGACGATGAATGGTGTCGGCATAGTTTGGTTCCTGTAGCTAACGCAGGGATACACTCAAGAATGCGTGAGCGCTGAACTGGCGCGTTCAAAATGCACGCATTTTTTTTTTCTGGCTCAAGTAACTTACTCAGCCGCTGGACGTAGTTCGGGACAGTAAACTTTGTCCCAGAGAATTTTCATAAGCGCAGTGGATCAATTACGGCGCCGACTTTTATAGAGTTGGCTGCTCGCTTAGCCTCTTTACGTGAGAGAGGGGGGGTTTGGACGAATTTTACAATGGCGCGCCGCGTTTTTAACGAACGACTTCTGATATAGATTGAAATAAACAAATCTCCCGTTATGCTCACCGGTGCATTGAGTAAATCATTACTAAAACAAACAAACAAAAAAAACTTCGGGCGCCCACCAAACTTCTGCCTGATTGTTCCTCGGTCTGTATAGAGCGACAGAGTTTGTCTCGAACTCCATAGCTACGGGAAAAATATTCAACCAATTACGGCTCACGAAATTTGTTTGATATTATTCAACCTTCTCGAGCCTTGCTAAGCCTTTTCCATGCTTTGCCCACACTTAGAGCTCCTCCGCTCACGTCCCGCTATTTCTCACCCAGGAGAACCGTGTTAAAATTACTGTCACATTTTCCGTTCCGCTTAGCGCATTGGGTGTTTAAATATCTATAGTAAACGCTTTATGGCACACAGTCAGATACGCTGGCAATGCAGATGGTAAACAAAACTATGCGCAAATATGGAGTATGTAGACTCCCCTAGCAACTTCTCAGGCAATCGATCACTCTTTATACTAGTCACCTTAGAGGATCGTTCGTGCGTCGGGCGGACTGCTCATGGACGATGACCAATGGTGACAAATGGTGACTCTTTAGACGCTTGCTCAACGTCAGGCGAGTGGAGGGAACATTCACTTTCAAGGAGGTCTCCGTGGAAGCGACCTTGGGCTTCACATGCAACAAATCTCCCGTACTGCAGCTTAGAAGAGATTTCACACTGGCTACCAGATTGCACGCCCTTGTGGAATGTCGTTCTCGCCTCAAAAATCTCACTGTGCGCGGGTTTTTTTAAAATGTCACTTTCAATAGCCGCAAGATGGATACTTCAATCCGAAGACCTCAGGGCACACTTTCGCAAACAAGCACGCCGAAGACAAATAATGAAACTTAGGAATAATAAACAACTTTTGGCTATTTCATTGCTGATGGGTGTCTGGAGCAGAGCTACTGAATATGAGGCCGATACCGTGGTTCCGTTGCAACGGTAGTATTATTGCTTCTGCGATTAGCTGAAAAAAGGGGCTGCGAACGGTACCGTTAAAACAGCAGTCCGTCTTTCACAGAAGCAGCCATTGAGCGCGTGAAATACGAAAACAAACTTGATGACTGCGATGATGATGATGGTTGGATTTTTTTGGCGCAAGGCCAGCGTGGGCAAAGAGCGCCAAACAAAAGTAGATAACAAAAAAAAGTTGTAATAAAACGTGTAAGCCCGAATAACCGTAAAATCAATTAAAAGCAATGGCGATGGCTGGTGTATAGGGCCAGTTTTTATTATGCATGATAGGAAATGAGGTTTACAAACTTAACATCAGACAAATATAAAAAACGCGTTTTACAGAAACCATGACATTGTCACCCAAAAACAAGGATGGATGTAGCGGAATGTGTTGTCTGCATAGTTCTCTGAAGTGTCTGCGTCTTGTTGTGTTGAGCGCCTTGCATGTGATTACGATCTGGACTGCGGATAGGCCCTCCCCACACCTGCTACACACGGGTCTTGGAAACCCAGTGAGCCGGTGCGAGTACGTCGCATGCGTGTGGCCTATCCGTAACCTGGCTAACATGTAGCCTATCCGTAACCTGGCCGTAACCTGGCCTCCGTGTGTCTGTTGCACGTGTCCGTATTGTATGGTCCCAAGTGTGGTTTTATTAGGTGTGACTTGTTGTCTGTCTCCGTATTCCATTGTGGTTTCCATGTATTGCGAAGGTGCTTTCTGATGGGGGGCTTGAGGTCAGTGTAGGGTACTGTTGGTATGCGCAGTGTATTTGTAAGTACAGCAGCAGCGGCCATCTGATCGGCGGTCTTATTACCGGCTATCCTAGAGTGGCCAGGGACCCAACACACAGTCAGTTCAAGTTTTGAGGCATATGCAGAGATAATGGTCTTAAGGACGAGATTGATGACGTAGTTTTCGGATGACTTTGTGGATGACAATGCTTGCACCATATTCAACGAGTCGGTTTAAATCACAGAATTAGGGACATTATTTTCAATGATATGACTTGCAACAAGAAAAAAGAAAACTTCCCGAACAAGCAAGCCACAAAACAGTCTAGTAAGCATGTGAGCCGGCAAGTAAATTTGCAATCGGCGTGTATATGAGCGCCCATCCCTGGCAACAGACAGAGTAAAAAATCCGCAGAAGCAACAAAGAAAAGGGCGTGTCCTTGAAGAATTAAGCGTTAATTCCTCCTTAGAACGGGCCAGAACATTCATTGGGTTGACGTCACCAAACACTCCTCCTCAAGACTGCGATCGGCGTAAGCGTGGTTTGAAGAAGCTTGTGGAGCTGTATGAGACACCAAGTGCTCGCGACGCCTTTTAGGCTTACGACATCGCCCCCAAAAGATTTTATATCACGCGGAGGAACGGGGGACTTTGGAGCACAGATTGCTACAACCTGGACAAATGTCGGTTAGGGGTGCATATGCGGGTTGATTTGAAATCACGTATGCGTTTGCGTAAGGAATGTTGTAGGAGCAGACATATGTTGTGGGAGAAAAAGAGGGGGGGGGGGGGGTGTTGAGGCATAAGGATGTAGTTGTTGGGACGGAAGTATAACTCTGTCCATTAAACACGATTCGGGTGGCCGTGCCACGTGTGTCTAGTTAAATGTAATTTGCCCAGAACGGAGTAGGATACCGAGAGGAGCCTATATGATGAGATGTATGCACAGTGACTGCTGCAGCTCCCAAACCAGTGGTATGAGACAAAATAAAGACTGCTAAGGAAAGGGAAGATCGTGCTGTTCCTTTAATGGTGGAGAAGGCAGCTTCATATTGTCCGTCTTCGCCAATCGTGAAGGCGCGATACTGGAGAAAGTACCGTAAAAGTTCTTGACTCGCTACGGAATCAACACGAAGTGCACCTTGTAAAGAAGGGAATTTCTCGGAATGCTCTAGTTAAAACGAGGCACGTGTGGTAGTCAGGCGCTTCAGCAAATTTACGAGCGGTAGGCGGTGGAGGCATTGAAGGGAGGGCTGCGAGGGAGATAGGGCGGTATATGACGCGTAGTAAGTGCTTAGATACGTTAAAGGGAAGAAAGCGCAAATTTCACCGGTTTTGAAGTATATGGCCACACCCTCAAGAAGACTACCAGAATATTTAATATTGCTCATGTCTCTAGTCGTTGTCTTATTTTAATAACCTAGAAACTTCCTCGAAGCTCGCAAGTGTCGGCGTCTTCAACACCCTACTGCCCAGCGTCCCCTCGTCTGCCGCTTGAGGAACTCCTAGAGACACTTCATTCCTTACCTGCTGTTACGAATCGGCCAGCGCCGCAGTACTTCCCCGCATCACTCCTCGGCTGTGCGGCGAAGCCACTCGTGCGCCTTCGAAAACAGGCGCAATCATGTCGGGGACAAGTAGCGACAAGCCTCGTCAGACGCTTCGCTCTCTGCGCATTCGGCTGCCTGCGGCGGCTGAACTTCGGCGGCTGCCTGCACGGCTCGTCTCCACGCTCTTCAAGGACACAGAGGCAGGCCCCGGTGATCGCAACGGAGTCCTCCTCTCTCCCCTCTCTCGGACTCAACGTGCCCGAGGCTATGAACAGCTTACGAACTCGGGAAAGAGTGTAGTGCGTGTTCCAGCGTGTTGGCGTTTGACCGTTACCGCTTTCGGGTATAAATAGAGCTCCCAAGCGTTGTAAACCATTCCTGTTAGAGCAGCGAATCGATGTTGTCGCTCTGCTCGAGTCCTGTATTGTAACCTCGCCCGTCGGGGCATTGTTCTTTGGCTTCGGCTCACCTCTCGCTATGAAGTAAACAGTTACGTTAGCCTACGGCTTCTGGACATCTTCACGGCTGCAACAGCGGCTGGCCGCTCGCATCATACACGCTACCACTCGTATGTCGGAGGCCACGGAGATCGGATCGGGTGCCCCCGCCCGGTCGCAACACTGCCTAACGCGTTATCTTCTTTATCTGGTCATTTTTGCTTATGAATCGGCGGGCTTTATTATGAATCGACTATGGGGTTTGGGTGTTCACGCAGCGTCCATACTTCAACTGCTTCCAACGTCACTTTCCGGCGGACATTTCCGCGGCGGCGCAGTGCTCTGTGATTAAGTCCGCATAGCAAATAACCCGGGGTGTTTGGCACATGCCCGGCAGTGCATGCGGCCTCGAGATCGTGGTGCAGTCCAAGGACCCTACAGAACCCGCGCGTCGGACTAATATATAGCTGTGCGCTGTGTCGGAGTTATCTTTCTGACTCAGTGAGAGTGCTTTTGCTTGTGTGTGCTTTTGTTTGTGTGTTGAGTGCTTTGAAACTTCTCTCGGCATGTTCGGCCGTTGGAATTGTGATTATAAAAGCGCTCGTCTTTGGGGGAGATTGTAATGCTTTGCTCTGAATGGGTCGGAGGACGATCCTCCGCTGAATTGAGTTTTCGTATATTCGCAAGCCAGTCGGCTACTGTACCGTCATTTTCGTACACTCGCCATGGTCAAACAGCGTAAATTTCGCCTCCGACGTCGAAGTGGAGGCAACGCTCCTGAACCCGATTGCCAGCCAAGCTACCTTGAGGGGATCGGCCGCATTGGTTCGCTTTACCACGCAACAGTTCCAGACGCTTATACATCGGATGAAGTTGTGCATGTAGTCGCTCTCCTCTTAATGTGTACATTGGCAACAAAACGTTGGCACATATACTGGGAACCGAAGCTAAATCTCTTTCAGGCTTGAACAGAGAAGAGCGTGGCAGAAGCACTGTACCGTCGTAAGCACATATGCAAAAGAAAGAGGAAACCAACTAAAACCTCACAAAAAGCGCGTTTGTTTGTTTATGCTGGTGGCGTAAAGACGCGGTCAAAATGAAGGATGTCTAGGAAAGAAGAACTTGGTTTAGGAATCGCTCGGTTGGCAGGTGAAGCTAAGGCTTGTCTATGTGAAACGAAGAAAAAAGTCCAGACCGTGTGCCGCCAACCCAGAGTAGAAATTCAATTCTGGTGGAGTTCTGCGAATTCCAGACGTGAACTGGCACAACGTGATCGATATTGAGTGATGTCTTCCATGTTCTGCAAAGACATGAGGCACGCTGCGCCTGCCCACACTCGAAAATGCTGTGGGAAATGTAGCGAAATATTCCCAAAGTTCCTACATTCAGAAAGAACTCCGCTGGTTTTTTTTTAATGCGCGGCATCTAAGGAATTTATGCTTTCAAGCGCTACCTGCAAAGAAACCATCTACTTTGTGCATAAACAAACCACTCGTGGGTCGGTAGCATGCAGAAGTTTCGCAGATGCACATTTCTCCTTTCAACCAGACTTTGTTTTTAATGTTCGCAGCAAATGGTCATGGGTTCCTTTCGTCCTGACTTGATAAGAACGCAGTAATACCGTTTTTTTGGTGTTACAGACCCGTGTCCTTGTGAGTCGCTGAAAATATACGCCAATTGAAAATTCCGGCGCGTTGTCGATTCTAACACGCACGTAGTTAGGTGAGATCACAACAAAATATTTCCGAGGTGCCGGTGACTTCTGCGGTTCATAAAGTACCCGTTTTATACGTGCAGGTGTCAGGCGATGGGTTCTAAAGTCTGTTGTATTCTCCGAGCTCGGGGTTGATAGATTTCACTTTGTTAAGCGTCCCAGATACGAAAGAAGACCTTTAAGTACTCAGCCCTTTGGCGGCTGCTTCTGTGGTTTGGCGGTGGCGGTGGCGATGGCGACTGCGATGTAACGGAGTGAGCGAAGACAGAAAGAAAACGGCAGATGATAGTGTGGCGAAAGTGGGAGGCGGAGGCAGTGAGACATTTTGCTCGTTGCGTGGCTAATCTGAACCAAGTGACATTTGTGCGGGAGTTTCAAACACGATTTACAACACGCTCAGCGGCGGGGACCCGCTGCGAGATAACGACAAAGAAGCGCGTGCCACCGTGCGTTCGCTGATCACGCGATCACTTCCTGAGACGCAGCAGCGATGCGTACCCGCCGCGGTGGCTCAGGGGCTAAGGCGTTGCGCTGCTGAGCACGACGTCACGGGTTCGATTCCCGGCCGCGGCGGCCACTTTTCTGATGGAGGCGAAAAGCAAAAACGCCCGTTGAAGATCCCCAGGTGGTCGAATTAATCCGGAGCCCTTCACTACGGCGCGCCTCATCGCCTGCGTTGCGTCGGCGCGTTGAACCCTACAATCAGTCAAGCAGCGATGCGCCGTGATCGGGAAGCCTGCAGTTCACTCCGGAAAAAAAATTCGCATAATTGAGCATGGTAATCTACAGCCATTTCTTAAATGTAACTTTCCTAAAAAAGTAAAAGGAAGCGCTGCTAGATACCACGGGTGCCAGAAATAACTTTGGAGAATCAATGAGCAGTTTTCAGGCTACAACAGAACCATGTAGCATTCTGTACCATGGTGTGCCTAGAATATGTTGCCTAGAAAAAGGGTTGTAGAACAGGTCGAGGAAATAGGACAAAAAGGGGCGATGAGGCACCAAAATATGAAGAGTATAAAAACAAGCAGCCAAATTATCCGGAAGGCTCGACTGCCAACGTGATCGCATGGGAATGAAAACTGCGAATGTGACATCCCCAAACAGCCTCAAAATAGTCGATACGGCTATAGAGACAGATGCATTCCAGAAAACCGGGCAAACAATTGAAAAAGCAAGATAATAACGACATCGAGTTCAACTTAATAGGTAAAAAAATATAAAAACTACAAAAACAAGGAAGTGTGCAGCCCCTGTGGCCTGCTGAAGCAAACTTTGCCACTAATGAAATGAAGCGAGTTCTGTTCCTAGGAGAGGGTTAGCTTGAAGTTTGTCTTCGATTAGTTGGACATGTCGCTGTTGGTTACGTCGGATGCATAACCTGCAATCTCGTCTCGGGTCGTAATGGCACGATCAATATTATGACAGCAAAGGCGGCACCCAAGCAAAGGGCAATTAAGAGAGCGGGCAGAATGCGCCGGCCGTGAGGAATGAGTGGGACCGGAATCCACGAACTCCAATCGTCGTTCGAATCGGACGCCAATAAATCAAGCGCAGAAGCCTCAAACACGCACGCTTTCCGCCAGATGATCGATCTTGAGGGCCGTTTATGACAGTATAGGCTGCTTGCGCCGCACCCGCTTTATTTCATAGCTAATATTTCATACTGACATCCTTAATATTTCCCGCTTAATTTCGAATCGAACTCCAAAACCTAAAAGTAAATTCCACGCACAGTGGGTAATATAACTCAAGAATTATATCTTCTTGGTATGAAGGTGGCAGATTCATCGAGAATACAGCTTTCAAAAGATGAAACTCCTTCGTACAGTATTTAGACACTGAAAAACATTTCCCTTAGAATCCATAAAATAGCTTAACTTCAACACGGCGAAAGCAATGCAGAACAAAACAGCGACAATTCTACTGTGGTAAGTAATAAATTATGAGCCTTTCGAAACCATCTCCGCTGCACGTGAGCTCTTTTATTTACATGCTCAGCTGCCAAAATCCTGTTGCAAGTAGTTAATATTGAAAGTAAAAAACAGGGTTGAAATCAATTCTAGAACGGCAAAGGACGCAGATGGATTATTTTCTTTGCACAGAAAATTTTCAGGAAGATCCTCCCCCGGATGATTTGTGTGTTTACCGGTGAGCGTAGAAGGAGCCACACAAACCACCGCTGTCGGAGAAAATGTATAAACGACAGCGCAGTGAACAAGAAGATTGTATTCAGGCACCAGGAGCAATCAACAGTTCGTGGAAAGTTAAGAGGCGAAAGAATGAAGCAGGTGGTGCATTTGACGCGTGAATGCCGAGGGATGAAAAGGGGCTCAGAAGCGAAGCGAGCACGGGTCCGAACGCGCTCCGCAAGTCGTTTCCGCCGCTTCCAAGTCTTATCTTTCCGGCTTTCCTCGGTCTTACCCGTTTCGTACCCGAAACCGCAGCTTAATTTCGAACGGTACTTCACTTGTTTCTTTTGAATGCACAGCTTTTTTCTTCCTATGGGTTACTTCACATTCTACTAAGTATTTCTCTCCCTTTTTTAACCTTTTTTGACGCCAGGTTATATTGCAGTAATTACCGAAAGTATGCTAGGTTATGGATATTCGTTAGGCAATGTTCAGACTACCGACGTAACCGCCATATCGTGCGCTATGGACGTAAAGAAAACGGCGTTTCACACAGTTCGGTTGGCTGAGGCGTCAAATGACGTCATTATTTAAAGATATTACGACAGTTGCGACAACAGTCTGAACACGGCCTCATGACTCCAAGCGCTGAAGCGCTTATGTAAGAAACTGAAGTTGGAAACTGCTACTTAATGTAAGAAATCGTAAAAGCATCTGCGCAGGCAAGCAAGTGCACTCACCGTAGTAGACATCACTTTAGTTCTAGCTCCAACCCAAAACGTTCTGAAATTTTAAAGCTCATTGCCAGACTAAAAACGTTTAACTTCACTGACGCAGCTGGTAAAAGCGTGATCTCCTTTCTGTTAACCCTGATACGGTAAGAGAGGTTTAGTTCGACTGCTTGAAGATAAAATCTACCATACGAGGTCAAAGATCACGAGGTTTGCCATTTCCGCTTACAAATATATTCCACACACATAATTAAGGGGACGGTGTCACAAAAAATAACCAGCGTTTATACTTTTCTTGTTCTTTTTTCTGGCTTAAGGTTTACAAGGCTTCCCTTTGGGGACACAACCGTTACGGAAAAAAGCTCCTTTGTCACTCGCTTGCGTAACGAAAAAGCACTCCTGCGGGGGACTGCTCCTGTTTACCTATATCTAATAAGAAAACAAATTTATTTCCAAAGTTTTCCGTGGCTGTTGGAAAGCCAACAATATTCTCAAGAGTTCCAATTTCAACGCTGGGCCCCTTCTGCTTGAATGATCATATGCCTGTCTAGATCTTCAATTTCACAGCCCTACTTTTACACATGTAAAATGGTATGCCTAAGTTCTGCGCCCAAACTTTAAAGGAGTGACGTATTAGGCAATCCAGCTTCGTTCGTACTAGCTGGTACGTCATATATGGCGAGCTGCGTTCGCTGCAGAAGAAAAAAACGGAAGAAGTAGTAATCAAATTATCCCATCGATCGACGTAACGGTACTCCTCCCGGTGGAAATCGGGAACGCCGTTTAGAGAGAGTTGATTGATGGCCTACTTTTTAACTTTGACGGTTGACGGACCAACCTCATTGACGACGTTTAGATCTCAAGAGTGCCTGTCGGCGGATTGAAATTAAAGCAAGTAATAATTTAACAATTAAAAAAAAGAACCAGAGCTTGAGCTCAAAAACGTTCTCATAAAACTAGAAATTATTTAGGTTTTTAGGCTTGCTCGGGGTGTGGCCACTTCAATTTTCTGCGAGTACAAAGAAGCACGTGTTTTGCTTCGTAGTGCGCTGCAAAGCAGCCGTAGGGTCATGTGAAACAAAGTGAGGATTTTACCTATCTCGGTTATTCTTTTTTGTTTTTAAAAAAATCAATACCAAAACGCGTACTTTGAGCCCCAGTGGACATTCTTTCTGTTTCGTATATGTAGGTGATTTAATTACTCCTTTTGTAGGATTTAATGGGGGGAATATGCATTTAACAAAAAACAGCAGTTTCTACAACACCTATTCGCCTCCACAATCAACCCGTCTAAAAAATTTAAATCTATCCTAGATTGATGAACAGACATGAATTAGCCATCGAGACACTTCAAAAGCGCACATGAAGCACTCGTACATTTTAGGGAAGACTTGTATGGCTTAACCGAATATTTAAGGCTCAAATATTCTGCCCACATTAAGCTTAGCAGTAAACATGTGATCCCAGAGAGAATGTATGCGGTGTTATTCCGATTAACGGAACGCCAAAAGAACGTTCAAATCTGTATCGCAAACAAAAATTTCGCAAAAGTTCCGTTTCACGACGGTGCATTCTCTGCAAGGAAAACTCTATAAAAACACACAAAGTTTTTGATGAGGCAGTTTTGTTTAAACAGTAACTTCGTTCAAGCGAGTTCTTTTAAATGAGATTATGATGCATATGTGCCAGCGTTGATCGTATGTGCGTAAGAATAGCTTTATTTTGACGTTAAATTGCAAAGGATGTTATGATCCCACCGAAGCGGAAGGCACCCATGCTTCCCTCCCGCCAGATGGATAGTGGTGGCACAGAGCCAATACTGCAGGCCCGAATCGTTAAGACAACCAAGTAAAGTGAACGGAGCGTATGAGCAGTCTGAGAAAGAAATAAGAGATGGAAATGCCTTTTCAGACATTCAACTGTAAGTGCTACAAAGAGAGTAACCACCATACGATCGTCAAGTTTTATCAAGTGAGTTGACGATAAATGACGATAAATTAATGTCGACACGCCTTTTATTTTGGTTTGCCCACACTCATGAGTATTAAAAAGTTGGCCTTTTAGCGGGTCTGCGTTCTTTCATCGTATTTTAAAACTAATGTTCGAAAAATGCTTTTAAGGTGCGTAACTTCAACACTCAAGTTTTTAAAGAAAATATAATTCCAACATACGTTTTCGCTTTATCCACATATATCCACATGGCTGTGATAAATTGGTAATATGTAATACGTTATTAGAAGCATAAAACAGAATAAAAAAAACACAGTTTTGATTGTCTGGAAACAGGACAAATAGATGTACCATAGAATGTGCAGGGACGTATCAAAGGAGGGCTCATAACGACCCCGTGAACACATACAAGATGCGGACTGCGAGACGGAACACGGTGCTGCACTCTGCAGCAGCGTGTTTCGCCTTGCCAGTGCTGCATACAAATAAACAAATCTTTGGAAAGCGGGACGAACAAACGCAGAGAAAGAACCAGCAGCAAGGAACAAGTCTACCGAAACAGGTAGCACCAAATGAGAAATGCAATGTTCTGTGGTAGTGTGCCAAAGAGAAAATCGAACGAATTGTGATGTTTTCTGCTTACTCTTTACCGGCAACGTCTAAATAAGTGAACCGATAACGATGGTGGGCCAAAGAAACATGCCTGGCAATTGAAGCAAACAAATCATGTGTTGGCGGCACTTGGCTGAGTCCGTAAGTTAATTGCTAGCCCCCGTTTGCCGACCCAATTAAGTCTGACCCGTAGGCCAATGACCGCGAAGGAGGAAAAGCGAATCAACAAAAGAAAAGGAGAAATAATAAAAGGCAGACCGCACCGCTGAAGAAAGAGGTGGAGTCGGGGAAATTAGGGTGCAATAGCGAGACCATGCCTTCACTGTTTTCGTTTTTTGCCTCCCGATTCGTATGCACGAGGCAGGGAAAATGCTTACCGTGACCTATAAAGCGGCACAGAAGAATATAAACGCTTGAAAGTAGCAAAATTTGGTTTGTGGAAATATTGCCACTAGGTGCCTAAAAAGGGCACGGCCAGCGGTGGCTGCTCTCAGATCCATAGTGTCCCAAGAGATGGGAAAGTTCTACAATATCAAAAGGATCCCGGTAAATGAAGGACTGGACGGGATCGATGTGGCCGATGCGGCCGATGCAGCGGCGTTTGCACTCACATACCACGCAGCCGACGGGTCCACCACGCGTCCACACATAGCGCCAACCTATGGCAAAATCCTATGCCTAGCGCGGAAGCTGAGGACGCGATTTCCACCTCCACATAAAGAGCTCATGGCCACGAAAGCGCAAATGCTGCGAAAATCCAGGCGAATGCGTACATACACAAATCCAGATTATCCAAGATACTGCGACACCAACATCGAGATCTTGACGAATACTGCAAGGAATCGGAGGAGACAGCGACGCTGTTCTACGCCATATGGTCCTGACCAATTATACGGAGAACAGGCACCAGCGACGCTTTAGGGCAGCCTACCACACAGGATACATGGCAGGTGGTCCTGGCAAGCACACCTCTACAGGACCAACTCAACCAGCTGGAGAGAGCGAAGATAGAGCACTCGCCACTGGAGCCATGGACCTGGCCATCCACCGATGAATTCCACTCCATTTTGTCCCCTATGTCTGCGTGGACGCCCCCCAATTCCTTCTTCTCAATAAAGTTTTATCAGTCAGTAAGTCAGGTCTTAAAAGTGTAGGAAGAAGCTTCGGAAATTTGTGTCCGTGGAATAAGAAGACGAGATATGGTGCGCGCTCGCCAGCTGTGGCCTAGCCTCTTCATTGTAAATAGTGTGAGCGCAATTTACACGACATCCTCGCAGCGTATCATCAAGTGTTGAGATGCTGAATAACCTGCCGAGACCAGCCGACGTGACCAGCCGCGATGCCACCTGACGAGACTCCATTCCCCTGCCAAGATCTCCGGCGCTTTTTCCGGGCCTTTGTTCGTGGCATTGGGGCGTCAACGGCACTACAGCTCCGGGGCCAATTTTCAGCAAGATCATCACCATCTATTGCGGCAAAGACTTCTCACTCTTTCTCCTTCTCCCATCTTTCATTCTCAGCGCCTCTATTCATTTGATGCGTCCACTAGCGAGATAGTCGGCTCCGACTAGTGGGAATTGTTACGAGAGGAAGAAGAAGCGAGCAGCGGAACGTGACGCTATGGTTTCAGCCTCCAACGACGATGATGCTGCGGATGGGCGCAGCTGGAAATGGTTCTCATTGCCGCCATGTAAATACTGCAAATACAACATTAGCCTACATCAAAGGTCATCTTTGTCCTGCCGCAACGTGAGAATATTTTTCAGGAATATTCTTCAGGAGTTTTGAAGATTGCGTCATTTGATTTCTGTTTCTGTCATGGGCTTCCAAATCAGATAGTGAGCATGTGCACACTCGTACATTTAACATTTACTGATCTTCATGAGCTGTAGCAGGTTGTTTGTTTCTCGGATTTTTTATATATGCCCTTGTATAGGTTTTTTCTTTACTTTATCATCTACTTTATCGTATTTCTTCTTTTTCTTTGAATAAAGGCACCAGGGCTATCGGACGCCCAGTATTATCTTGATTTTGACTAACGGGGGTCTCTAAAGTGCTTCTAAATCGTGTACACCAAGGTATTTTTTGCATTTCGCTTCCATAAAAAGAATAGAAAAAGTATTCACTGCCGACACCCGAACAAAGGACCTCCTGCTCAATTACACAGTCACTTTTCCATGGAGTGACCACGCCTTGTGGGGGCCATCAAAACTAGGGCGTGTGCTCCTAGGCAGACAAAGTCGTGGCAGTCTTGATGAACATGAAGCGATAATTGAAAAACAAAGTGAACATTACAGCTGAAACAAGTCTCTGCAAATGACGCAGATGTCTACCCAAAACCAATAAACAGGAGCGGAGAAAATAGTCTTCCGTTCTGCATTCGCCGCTGCCTCACGCTTTGACCGACGTCTTACGGTCGCTAATTTACAGCCTCAAAACATGTTTTTTCTCTATATCCATAATATTCATACTTTTTTTATTGCACTTACGAGCTCTCATCACTTTTACGTAACACAGCCCATTACATTCTTGGTGGTATCTTCAAGCTACACCAGAACTTATTCCCCCTTCGTTGGAGCTCTGTAATTTTTCGTCGATCTACCATGGTTCATCCAAACACTGAATGCTAAGAAAATTTCTTAAGTTGGGATTACCACTCAGGAGCTGCAAAATGGCAAAAAAAAAGCGGCTGCATGGACTCACTACCACTGCCATTCCGGACGCCCCCGATTTCCCCGGGGGCCGGCGAACTAATGTTTTTCCGATGGAAGCCCATTAATTGTCCCCTCAAGCTATCGGACTCGGCCTCGTTCATGGCGAACGTTCCACTCTGGCTCATTGAAGAAGGGAAAAAGACCGATTTCTGTAGGGTGTAAACTAACTGGACCATGTGAAAGTAACCTGACAGATAGAGTACGGGGGAAAGAGGTGAAAAAGGAAAGGTTCCAGTTGAGGTTGCACGCGCCAAAAATATCAATGGGCTGTGTGATTTTTTCGATTGTCCGAAATCTCGCCCACACACGAGTGGGTGTTTTACTGTTTCCCATGCTTTACAAAAACAGTCGCCACAGCCCTAAACCGAGCACACAAGCTGCAGCTCGGTGGCTCAAGGCGCTAAGCCATCGGGACGGATGTGCTAAAGTTCTTCAGTTCAGAGCCAGTTTGCATAATTGCATTATTCTAACGCAAGCAAGCGTGTGGGTGGTTTGTGCGTGTTTGGGTTTCTCCATCGACCGCGGAATGAACGCGAGTAAACAACCCACCATGCATCACAATGCGGTTCCTGGAAGCGAGTGTTTGTTCGAGAACTCGTCGTCGTGGCACGTAATCGGACAGCCGAGAGCTTCAACGCCCACGATACCGCATCGCGGACAGTGGGCCATTTGAATGGAGGCGCGACTATAGAAATGCTGATTTTGTGCCGTTGCACGTGTTTACTCTCCGCCAGGAATCCCTGCAAGCATTCTGAGTCCAAAGGCTTCCTGAACCTACTTTTTAGTTTTTATTCTGACGAACGCAAAAGCTAGCGGAACCGGAAACTGCAAACCGGCGTGCATGTACAAATCTTGACCACCACAGCTTGCTTTGCGGCTGCTTTTAAGCGAAGCTTACATGGCCGGGGTCCCATCTATTTCTTATGTGCCTTAACAAAAGCTTCCTCGGCTCCATGGGACTTCTAAGCGCAAGACCTTTTATAGCGTAATGGTTTGAAAAACGAACGTTCTGGTGTGTGCGTGTGTGTTTGTATGTGCGTGTGCATGTGCATGTGCCTCTGCGTGCACATGTCCGTGCGCATGCGTGCGCGGGCATGTGCTTGTGTGTATTCTTGTGTATGTGCTACTGTTACTGGCACGCGGACACCACCGAAGTTACACGCCGTTCAAAACCTACTTAAGACCTCAAGCTGATACGTCTCAACACTTAGATATTCATTTTGAGTATGTTATTGAATAATAGGCCTTATTTTCAAGATTAAAACATGGCTTAGACCTTATGCTCATACATGTCATCACTTGGATTTGCATTTAGACTAGGTGAATTATCAATCGGCACCATTTTCAAGATCAGTAGAGTAAAAAAAGTGCATGCGTGTCTGTACGTGCCTCATTTGAAATAAAATTTGCTCACACCCTTCACCAAAATTGGTTCCAGCTCTCTGTCACATGCTAAAGTGCCTCGCTGATCATAGCAATACACAGAATGTAATGACTAGGGATATTTTTTCCTCACCCGCTAACCTAATTCGTTGACTTTCACCCAAACCACCAGTGCTGCCGTCAGGCAACCAATGCACGTCTTACCTGAAAGAAGAACTGGGGATTCACGAAAGGCCATAAGTGACGCCAAATTTCCAATCATTGAAATCACACGTCATACTGTAATGTCATATTTGGAAATTAACTCTGATTGGGGAATTGATGGGCGTGACGTCATAGTAGATCAACAGTAATTGTAAAGCTAGACACCTTGGCGTGAAACAGTCACCTCTGATTAGACAATCTCAGAAGGGAGGGCCCAAGCCCTTGCCAAGTGATTGGAGCACCAGTTTGCCATACGAAGGGTGGCACTTGCCGCAATGTTTCACGCTGGAAGGTCAGAACTGGCCAGCAATCTGCCATGCATTTTTCTTTTTGCAGCATTATCAGTGTAGCCCTTCAGTGGTAAGACACCAACATGCAAGGGCTTTGGAGTTTACTCCCGAATGACCGTCGCGACCTTACGCAGCGAAGCGTGCTTCAGAACAGGGAAGCTGAAAGGCAAAAGTAATAGGGGACGGCGATTCGGCGGTGGCTATTTCTTATTCCAGTAGGTATTCGGGCAACTCAGTAAGACACGACAGACCGTTAAGACTGCTGACACAGGCGTGAACACGGAAGAACACAGAGACAAGGCGCGGACGCACAAAATTCTGACTACTTGTGCATAAAGATCGTGTCGTTAACAGCATCGAAACAAAACCAAACAGACAAAGAGAAGCATGTTTCTTACTAACTACAGAAATACATAATTATTGAAGACACATACGTGCCACTTAAGGCGCACAACTGACGCCAGCTCCTCGAATAGGAAGTGAACCGCCCATATATAAGAGCGTACAGTTCCCGGAATGCGTTTTATGCGCGAGCTTCTTTTGTGGATTGACTCAAAGTTTTCCCCTGTTTTCCGGTATCTAACACCCCCGCTCCTTACATTGTTCTCGAACGGTTAATTGTAATGGCTGTAGGCCCTTTACGCACGCGCAGTCTGTTCCTCCCACTGCAGCGTTGAAACAAAATCGAGGCAAATATTGTTGAAACATCCTGGGGTGTGAAAGCATTGCGCGGCAAAATAAAGCTATTTATAGCTTCGCTGACCGCCGCTTGTCTGTCTGCGCTCCGTATTGCTCAATCCTTGCTCAATTGAGTGGCACTGATTGATGAGAAGTGCCATTACGGCTACTGCTCAGCAGTTAACGTTTAAATCATATTAGCATCACAGCATGAAAAACAGTCTGAACTTGGTTCAATCCCCTAGCACTGAACAATTCATGAACTCATTTTTACCCTGAAGTTTTCGTCCAGCACACTTGCACATGTAATGCTGTGGTGTAGCGAGAAATAAACAGAGAAGTCAAGGCGTACGATGGCCTAACGCTGATCTTGTACCCCCTGGCTATCTTGTTCCTTGCTTGGTCCTGCGAACGCCATGTACGGTGTGGCCTAAGAAACTGCTTTAAACCCGCCCCTTGGGATAACAAATACGGGGGATGCTTGGAACCATCTAACATTGTGAAAGTGAACGCCTAGTTCGACCTTATGTTTGTCTGCTCTTGTGATTTCTCTGAAACGCCGTGGCCACGCCCGTCCCCACTTGCCGAACTCTTTGGACAGCTAGATCTCTCCTAAGAGCGTTCCGCTCGTGCCCCGTCGCCAGAAACGTCCTGTTCAACTTCGGCCCCAGCTAGTATTGCATGTGCGGCGGCAGCCTACCCTTCTTTGGCGCTGCTGTTCCCCTTTCCTGGCACGCGCTTTCTTCTTCATGTTCTGTTCGGCCTGTTCCACATGTTTCGTGTACTTCTGTGTACCTCACAACAATTTTCTCTACCCCAAGCATTAAGAAACTTAGCAGTGGCTTAGCACGGCTATGCCAGGATATACCTACGTGGCGTGAGCTAAGGTTCAGCTGGTTATTCTTAGGTTTCCTGGTTGTCCAAGATTATCTGGTTATCATGCTTACTGCTTCTTCAATGAAACACACACGGTATGCGCATTATGTAACACACGTGTATTTATCAAGCGGCTCCGGCGCAGCGTCACCAATCGCCCCAGAGGTAAGCTGGTTAAACAGGCGCACGCCGGAGTTGCTGCGACGCACGAGCCATCGGTTCCACACCCGGCCACCCCTCGCATGATCATCAAGTGGACCGGGCCGCCACGTGCGGCACGGAGGTCGGCGAAGACGCTGGGCGCGCGGGGT